>NW_027397066.1:57706387-57995097 GCF_003265705.2 Callorhinus ursinus | reverse complement strand
ACACACACACACACACACACACACACACACACAAGCTTCATGTTAGCCATTTATGAACTCATGGGATGGCTCATCCGCTCTAGTCATTTCTGTAATGAGTGAGCACTTAAAATCAGAGAAATTGGCCTGTTTCTCAGCATAAAGAGATATTAAAGGGATACTCAGCAAAAGCAGGCCATATGATTCCTTCATACACTTCTGATTTGAATGCTACATTCTTACCTACTTTAGTGCTTTCTTATGGCATTAGTTAGTGTGCAGTGTAGCCTTGGCAACAGCCCTAACTTTCTCTGCTATATTAAGCATTGCTAAGGGCCCAAGTCCACCATTATTTATGTGTTAGCTAGCAATTACAAGAACGCTTGCTTGGATTGACGAAATAAAAAGTAGCCAGGGAACAGTTCTATAGATTACCACCCCCCAGCCCCCCAACATACATTGTGATTATAATTGGGACCTTATTCTCCTTATGTCATCTTACTTAAGGGCATCTGTGTGATCTTGTGATTTATAAGAAATATATATTTGGGCTTTGTCCTCATTTCTGGCACAGAGCTTCTAAAATCCTTAGTATTTCCTAAGCATTGAGAGCAATAAAGGTGTCTTTTGTTTTGTTAATGACGTGACTTTTGGAAAGAACCTAAGGGTGGGGGCTGGTTGTCAGAAGAGCCAATCCTGTAATTAGAGGGTTAGAAATTTCACTCCCACCTTCAACCTCTGTGTAGAAGAGAGGGGCTAGAGGCTGAATCAATTGCCAATGGCCAACGATTTAATCAACTATGCCTACGTGCCCCTCCCCATACTTTGCCCTATGTACTTCTTCAATCAGGCTGTTCCTGAGTTGTGTCCTTTTATGATAAACGGTGATAAATAAAATGTTTCTCTGAGTTCTGTGAGCCACTCTAGCAAATTAATCAAACCTGAGGAGGGGGTTCCTGGGAACCTCTGATTTATAGCCAGTTATTCAGAAGTATGGCTATGTGACTGGCATCTGAAGACCAAGGAGGGGTCACTGGAACCTCCAGTCTATAGCTAGTCAGAAGCATAGGTGATAACCAGGCTTGTGATTGGCATATGAAGGGTAGGGGATGGCCTTGTAGGACCGAGCCCTTAACCTGTGGGGTCTTATGTTATCTTCAGGAAGATAGTGTCAGAACTGAATTAAACTCAACACCCAGCTGGTGTAGAAGCATTGCTTGCTTGGTGGTGTGATGGGAAACCCCATTCCATACAATGGAATTGGTGACCAGAACCTTTTAAATCTGCCTTTGTATTCTCTTCTTGGCTGAAATCCAGTGGCTGGGTGCTGGTTAGCTGACAACTTTAGTAAGGACCAACTTTTGTTTCACTCCCTGCACTTCTGCTTGGACATTTGTTGTCCTGACTGAAATGAAAATCTCTGTTAACTTGCTGGTTAATCACCCCTCCTTCTTGAAAATTGACTCTCTTGGTTTCCATGGTACTACACTCTAATGGTACACTACTCAACAGTAGGACTATTTTTTTCCAGGCATGTCTCCTTTCTTAAACATTGGTGGTTGTTGGGGTTTGGGGAGTGATAATCATGTCTCTTTCCAATGTGGCTTCTGAACCACTGGAGAGGTAGATACAGGACACAGATGAAGATCAACATACCAGTTTTATTCAGATAAGGCTGAATTGGCAAATGCAGCCTGAGACCACAATTGCATGACTCAGTCTTTTGACAGAATTGGATCGACCTTTTCACCCAGTTCTAGGCAGTGAAGCAGGAAACCCTCAGGCCTCCGTTTGCAAGGCAAAGCCTGTCTCTGCAGCTTCTGACAGGAGAAGTAAGAATCTGTACCCACGCGATACACCAATTAGTCTGAAGGTGAGGGAAGATAGGACCCTGGGCCATACTTGTGCAGTCAGATATTTTGTTTTCTCAATCTGATAAATCACTACTCCTTCCTTGATGACTTCTCTGAAAGTGTGTGAGAAATACATTTTTAACTTTGTAGGCTGTCCAGCCTGATAGGTAGATATCCTCCAAATATCTGATTGATTGATTCCGCTCCTTATTCCACAATAATAAGTCATGAATTCTTCATATACTCCCAATGATGGTGTCTGCCCCAACCCTAATTCATGTTTACATCTAAGCTTGATGATCATTCCTTTAGGTCTTTCATATTTATGTAGTTGTCATTCCAGATTTTATTCAGGTGTAATAATGAGGATGTTTTCTTGTGAAATTATGCAATACTTTCCTAGGGACCCTTGTGCTAGGGTTTCTAATGGAAATAGAATCTCATCAGGCCCCAGAATATTGGCATTGATGGAGCCTTGTATTTTACATGAATCTGAAGCTAAATTTGGGAGGAGTATTCTGAAAGATTTGTGATTCTGAGTAGAAAATGTGATATAACTAGGATATTTTTTAGTATTCCCAAATGAGTGTCAGCTGAGCTGGAGAAAAGATTCTGAATCACCTTTTTCTTAAACACTGAGACATTGAATTACATTTTAACCTTTTTGCTTATAAGGCTTTTTTTTTAGACCCCAAACCTGAGCACATCCATGCATGTGTAGGATTTGAGCAATTTCCTCCATGTTGGAAATGCCCTTCCCAGTGTGAGATCCTTTTCTTGACATGCAGTAGAGACCTACTTTGTATGGGGCAAAAAGCAAGAGACAATGAGCACTTTATGGCAGTTCAGGCCTGGAAGGCAGGAAATTACTGAGTGGCTGAATCAACATTTAATGAGCTTCTCCTGTGTGCAGAGAATGATTCAAGCCCTGAGGGGAATATAGAATACTCCATTAGTTCATGTTCTCTTCTTGTCAAATGCCTATTTTCTGATTGAAAATTTACATAAAGAGAAATTCTTATAAGTCACTGTATTTATTACTCTGTCCAGTAATATTCTCAGATGTGGGTTAATGTACTAACTCCTGAAAAATATGTGCCATCTACCCAATCTGCAACACCACTCAACTTCTTGTAGTGTTCAGGGTTTCCCCCCTCTAGATTCATGGATGCTTTTTAGATGAGCCATAAGAACAAATAACCCATTTGAGTGTCTCTTATTCTCTTGGTTGGAAACATATCTACAATCATTAGGATGAAATTTGACTTGCCAGTGCCTGACCAAAACTCAAGGTCTGCCTTTCACTAAGTTGCTAGATACCATACTGGTTGTACAACACCTCTTTACCATTATTTTTCCGGGAAATCCATTCAAACATTGACATATATGCTGAACAATTTACTGATTTCTTCATTCATTCATTCAATAGTATTTATTGAGTATCTTTTGTGCCTGGGCACTATGGTTACCAAGATATTACTATATATGGCCCCTGACTTTGAGACACCATCTAGTGAGGGAAACAGACATAGAAACCAGCAGCAACAGGATGATTTGATGTGTAAGTTAACAAAGGTATGTACAAAGGTGAAGGAGTCAGCTGCGTTGGGATGAGAAGGGGAAATGGGATATTTTAATCTCATCTTAGAACACATATATGGAGTTTCCCAGGTGGAAAGAGGAACCTAAGGAAAGGAAAATGTGCCAAGGAATCGAGTAATTGTTGAGCCTGTCATAGTGTTGTTTCTTTGGCAATAAACAACAAGTGTTTAATTTACAAATTCATAAACACTGAATGACAGATTTTCTTCTCAGTAGAGTGAGATCTCTAGAGCGAAAGGGGAGAAGAATGGTTTTTATCCAGAGAAACATTGCAAAATCAAGTCAGCTAAAGACAGTTTCATATTTATGCATTTGGATACTTGTTTTGCACTTAAGTTTGTTTATCAAGTTCTAATTTAAAATTACTTCAAGGCCCAAATATTCCTCTGGTTGTGCATATATTATTGAACTGGGACAGCACGACCAGCATAATCTTGGTTTGACCATATCTTTGATTTTTCTTTCCTTCTTCCAGGATTATACACTGAGTATGAGCAGCCAGACCAAAACCTCTGATGTGGCCAAGAACAAGGACTGGGTGAGCCAAAAGTGAAGGGGCAAGATGTTCAATGACTCTGTGGTCAAGCCAACAGCATGTTTGGCCTCATTGCCATGAATGATTGCTGAATTCCTTAGAATAGGGGAACTCGGGTAAATGAGTGCTCTTGTACTCAATTGACCAGTCTGGAGGTTTGTGTGGCCACTAGCCCTCAGCTATCTTGGATAGACTGAGAAACCCAAAGAACGGAGGAAATGGGGACTTAGTACTGTTTGAGTTTTCTTTGTACAGTGAATTTGTTGTTGTTGTTTAAATTTGTTTTTAAAGATCTTTCCCAATCCTGAGATTTCTCTCTACTCTTCTACTGAAATGGAAATTCTCCACATAATTGTGTAGGTCATTGGATGTTGCTAAGGAGATAAGCAACATCCAATGTTTTGTAACAAAACTTAATGCTTGTTGTCATAAAATGTAATATAGTTATCATTTTGGGTGGTCAGTAAGGTAGATCAACTAACACACTTGCATATAAACATCTTCACTCTAAATGTATTAGTTGAGGTGGGAACGTAATATGTCACAGAATTCATAAGTTGCTTTTACTTCTGAAAAGATGCTGTTGCATCTTTTGTACAATGTACATGTACATTGGTGATCTCAGCAAGAAAAATTTCTATGTGAAGTATTTTTCAGTCTTTCCATCCTCTTTATCTCTAAGCATATTTTTGTTTACCCTGCATGATTGTAATAAGACTCCATAACCTCCCTGTTTACATAAACCAGAGGTAAAAATTGCTTTCAGTAATCCATGGTACCTTTCATTTAATAAACAATAGATACATTCTGGCCATTCTTTCTCTCCTCTTTATTAGGGCAGCCATCATTTCTATCCCCTAAGAAAAATTGTTAAAGAGAATGAGGAATCAGAATCAAGGCACCAAAGCGCTTTGCAAGACCTGCAGTGGAAATACACTTTTTAGTAAGCAGGATCAGATGACACACTCCTGGAAGAACTCTACATTTATTAATTTAATTCCTATAACAACCCTAACTCCCAATTTATAACTCCTAATTTTCAGATGAGGAAACTGAAGCCCGGAGATTTTAAGTAACTTTCTAAAGACAGAGTGGATTTGGGGAAGCTTGAACTCAGGCACTCTGGTCTGTCAACCATTATGCTACAAGTAGCTTTTGATTTTAGTGGAAAAAAAACCCACATTACTTTGCTTGATTGAGTTAACTGGTAAAAAAAATCATTACCTTTTAAAACTATTTTTATTTTAATTCTCCTGATTTTATAAAGAGGACTAATTTAAGTGTACTTACAGCTACTGTACTTAGTTTCAGAGATATGAAATCAGGTGGCTTGTACTCTATAGTGAACTAAGCAACTGTATTGAGGCTCAAATGACTAACACTTGGCTGGACCTCACATCTGGTCCTGGGCCACAGTAAACATGCCCCCCTGGCTGAACTCAGAGATTCAAAACATTCAATCTTTGCACATTAGCAGATTCTTGCTTCTTTCACACAAGTGGGGATTTTGCATAAAGTACAACACAAATATGCATGATATTTTTCAGAGAGAGATTGTATTCTAGGGATATTTATCTTCAGATTATATTAAATTGGACACTGTTAGGTATTTAGTTAGAACTAATGAGAACTTACATATACTTTGTAAGTTAGAAATTGTGCAAAACAATACAAGAGCAGCTATCACCACTCCCATAGAAAGAGAACATTAAATGGTGTATTATACACCATTTCTCTTGTATTAGGAAGTTAGTTACCCCAATACCCAGGTGGGAGATACAACTCCTGTTTACTTGAACTTCTCAGAATTAATTTTGTATAAGCTGTGGATTTATAGCTCCTTGCCAGATTATAGGAAAACATCTGGAATGCAAATCCAATGTGATTATGTGTCATAATCACAAGGATATGATTGTATCCTTGGCTCAAAGTCCATCTGACACTCGCCGGCTATGTGATATTGACATCATTTAACCTCTGTGACTTAGTTTCTTCATGTGTAAAGTAAAGATTATGATAGCAACAATATCATGCAGTTATTGTGAAGATTAAACCAGGTAATATATAAAAAGCCTGAGCAGAGTTCCTGGTACATAGTAAGCCCTCGTTAACTATTAGCAATTGTTGCATTCTTGGGAATGTGTATCACAGATTGCTATTTGTCTTAGTTGAGCCATAAGTGACTTCAACCAATAAGAATTTATTCATGAGTCATTTTTTATACCAGCTATGAATACTCAGCCAATTAAACAGAGGTGATAGTTGATGGTCTATAGGTATGTTTACAGAGTAAATTACCATAGTGAGTGCTTATGATATAACTAAAAGGGCATATTCCCTCCCATAAAGTTCTATAACGAGGCCAGAAAAAAATTGAATTGGTATATGTGAAATGTGAAAGTAGGATAAGTTTGGGAAAATACAGTTTGTCTCATGTCAGATTTTTGCCCAAGGCTAGGCTGGTTGTAGAGTTGACTCCAGCTTTAATTATTTTAGTCTATATTTCACTGGACAGGGAGGCATTTTGAGCTCAAAGATATTTTGGCTTAGATGATGATAATAATTTATAGGTCTTAAAAGTGTTCTCTTAACCATCCCAGAAAAATATACTTCCAGTAGTGCTAGTATTTGTGAGCAATCTATGAGAAATAGAATAGGCTTGTTTGTCTGTTAAAGCCCTTACTTAAAAGTGGATTAGAGGTGACTATACTAAAAAAGACTGCAATGTTCCATATTTTGTGCATTGGTAATCAGTCCACTTTAAAACTTCAGACTCCATTTTAAATGTTGCATATTTTATCTGCTATTCATTAACATTTGCCAATGGTTACTACATAAATAAATAAATGAATGAAAAGAACAAAAAGGGTTTCATATGCCACAAGTGTATTCCGAAAAAGTTGGCCAAGTCGCCTGCAAATTCAGACTACTAATAGAAAGTATTGAAAATAATAAACTTTTATAGAATTCTTGCTTTATTATACTTCTTTGAATTTTACTAAAATGCTTGCCACATGTAACTTATTAGAATCTTTGGATCTTGGTCAGCATACTGATTTTTCTCTTGTATTAGGAAGTTAGTTACCCCAATACCCAGGTGGGAGATACAACTCCTGTTTACTTGAACTTCTCAGAATTAATTTTGTATAACCTGTGGATTTATAGCTCCTTGCCAGATTATAGGAAAACATCTGGAATGCAAAAGTTAAGTGATTTCTGTAACAAAATTGAGCCATATATTGAAGGTGAAAGTGGGCTGGGCCCTTACAGGACATACCAGACTTGGAATGTATTCTGCATGCCCTCCCAGAATGGCTTAAAGACTTCTTTTCTAGACCCCACTATTGTTGTGTCTGTTCACATTTTAACTGTTGTCATTTTATGGGTGTGGGGTGCATTTGCTAATTTGGAGAAGAGAGAAACTAAGAAACAATTCACACCGTCTAAACCAATGTTCCATAAACAACATTATTCTTGAAAGGAGAGATGAGGACTAAGTTGTACCAAAAAGAATGTGTATGGAGAAAGCACCCTGCCGACCCAGTTGTTTGTGTGTGTTCTTTAGTAGACAGAACAGAAAAATGAAGACTTTTCTTTCAATACTGAACTACTTAATTGCATACGCAAAACTTTGTGTGAAAAATTGACAGGCTTAGTCTGAATAGACTCATCTACAAAGGGATGGAAGCCTAAAGTATGTGATTCAATACATGGAGAAATTGATTCAGGACTGTTGCTTATTCTCAGCAAGCCAGCAGGAATATTTTCCAGGTTTCTTTAGTAAAGCCATATGCTCTTGAAGGGAAATAGTATCTTTTTGTAGTCATGTAGCATTGTAATGCTATACATTACCACATACAGTTGTAGGGTCTCACTTTGTATACATACTACCAAAACAGGGTAACGATGATCTTATGGCGAAAAACCAAGGAAAGCAAAAAAAAAAAAAAGAAAAGAAAAGTCTAACAATCCTCTGCCTACTTTGTGTCACACACTGTGCTAAGTAAGTGCTTTTATCTTCTATTTTAGTATATCCTCAGTATAAAAGGCCTATTATATTTCTCACAAGTAGCTGATGTATTAGCATTATTGGATCTATTTTTTCAGTTTGGGAAATATTTGTATGGGGTATAAATTATTGTCCTAGGCAGTAAAGACTACTGCTAATCACATTTTACAAATGAAGGCACTGAAGCTAAAAATAATTAAATTACTAGAGATAGCTAGTGTTTGATTCTGAGACTGGATGGACAATAGCCAGACTATATATAACAATTGAACTCTGACCCACAACTTGTAACAACCAGCCCAGGAAGCCAAATCACTCTCTGTAGGACTGCAGACTCATACAGATTTATTCTTAAATTCTCTTCTAAAGGTTTTATAGTTTTATTTTCTACATTTATATCTATGATACATTTTGAGTTAATTTTGTGTATGTTGTTAGAAAGGGTTCCAACTTTTTTTGAATGTACATATCTAGTTCTAGCAGCATTTGATGAGAAGACTATTTTTCCTCATTGAATTGTCTTGGTACCCTTGCTGAAAAAATCAGTTGATAGTAAATGTGAGCTTTGATTTCTGGATTCTCAATTTATTCTACTGATCTATATGTCTAACCTTGTTCTGGTACCACACTTGTTTGATTACTATAACTTGTGATAAGTTTTGAAATTGAGAAGTGTATGCTCTCCAAATTGTTTTTGTCATTCAAATAATTTTTTTTCTTCTTTTTGGCTATTCTGGGTCTCTTGAATTTTCCACATAAATTTTAGGATCAGCTTGTCAATTTCTGAAAAAAGAATAAAAAGCTAGGTGAAATTTTGACAGATTGCATTGACTCTATAGACCGATTTGGTGAATATTGACAATATTAAGTCTGATCCATGAACATGGGATAACTTTCTATTTATTTTTGTTTTCATTAATTTCTATCAGCAGTACTTATAGTTTTCATAGCTAAATTTTGCACTTACATTGGTAAATTTATTCTAAAGAGTTTTGTTGTTTTGATGCTATTATAAATAAAATTATTTTCTTAATTTTACTGTAGGGTTATTAATTGCTAGATCTAGAAATCCAATTAATTTATGTATATTAATCCTTTACCTTACAACCCTGATGAACTTGTTAATTAGTTCTATTTTTTTTTGGTGGATTCCTTAGGATTTTTTAATATAAATGATCATGTCATTAGTAAATAGAGATAGCTTTATTTTTTCATTTCAAGTCTGGATGCTTTTTATTTCTTTTTCTTGCCTAATTGCGCTGGCTAGAACCAACAGTAGAATGTTGAATACAAGTAACAAGAGTAGACTTCCTTGTATTGTTCCTGAATGTAGAGTGAAACATTCAGTCTTTCACCATTAAGTTTGATATTAACTCTATATTTTTTATAAACATCCTTTATCAGGTTAAGAAACTTTCCTTCTTTTCCTGGTTGAGGTTTTTTTAAATCATGAGAGACAATTGGATTTTGTTAAATGCTTTTTCTGCATCTATGCAGATAATCATGTAATTTTTGTCCTTTATTCTACATATGTTTCATTATATTGGTTGATTTCTAGATATTAAGCAAACCTCACATTCCTGGAGTAATTTCCATTTGATCACAGTATATAATTATTTTTATATGCTGCTGGATTCAGTTTGCAGATATTTTGTCAGGGTTTTTTGTATCTATATTCATAAGAGATATTGATCTGTAGTTTTCTTTTCTTGAGATGTTTTTGTATCAGTGTAATACTGGATTTACAGAGGAAGTTGGGAATTGTTTTCTCCTATTGCATTTTTAGATGAGTTTGTGAAACATTGGTGTTAATTCTTCTTTAAGTTTTGGTAGAACTCATCAGTAAAGTCATATGGGCTTGGGATATCCTTGTAGAAAGTTTTTTCATTACTAATTCAATTTCTTTATTTGTTATAGGTCTACTCGGATTTTTTTTCTTCCTAAGGAGTTTCAGTAACTTGTACCTTTCTCAGAATTTGTCTATTTCATCAGTTATTTAATTTGTTGACATATTTTTTTAGTATTCCATTACTTTTCTTATTTCTTAAGGTTGGTGATGAACTTTTTATTCTGGAGTTTAGTAGTTTAAGTGTTTTATCTTTTTTTCTTGACTTACCTAAAAGTTTTTTATGTTGATTTTTTCAAAGAACCATATTTTGGTTTTGCTAATTTTCTCCATTCCATTGATTTCTTACTTTTGTTTGCTTTAGGTTCAGTTTGCAATTTTTTCCAGTGTCTTTAAAAGTTATTGATTTGAGAGCTTTCTTCTTTTTAAAAAAATATAGTCATTTATAGCTATAAATTTCCTTCTAAACCCTGCTTTAAATATACTCCATAAGTTTTGGTATGTTGTGTCTTAATTTTTATTCATCTCAAAGTATTTTTCTAATTTCACTTGTGATTTCTTCTTTGACTTATTGCACTGGTTATTTAGGAGTGAGCTGTTTAATTTCCACATATTTATGAATTTCCTCAATTTCTCTTTACTGTTGATTCCTAATTTCATTTCATGTCAGTTGGAGAACATACTTGGAATTATTTCATCTTCTAAAATATACGGAATCTTGTTTTATTGCCTAGCATATACTCTATGCTAGAGAATGTTTCATGGGCACTTGAGAAAAATGTATATCCTGCTGTTGCAGGGTGGAGGCTGTTAGGTTGAATTGGTTTATACTGTTGTTCAAGGCTTCACTTTCATTGTTGATCTTCTGTCTTATTATTGTAGCTATTACTGACAGTGTGGTATTGAAGTCTTCAATTATTAATGTTTATATATTTTCCCCCTTCAATTCTGTCAGTTTTTGCTTCATGTATTTTGGGGCTCTGTTGTTAGGTAGCATATGGTTTGTAATGGTTATATCTTCCTGATGGTTTGACCCTGTTATCATTATAAAATGTCCTTCTTTATCTCTAGTGCCATTTTTTATTTTAAGTTTATTATTTCTGATAGTAATATAACTTCTTTTAATTATTGTCTGGGATTACTTGCCCTCAGAATAAAGAATTTGCTATAGTGTTTATTATAAGCAGAGTCTACTAGCATTGAATTTTCTGTTTTGGGAATGTCTTTTTTTTACATTAATTTTGGAAAGGGTTTTACATGGTATAAGATTCTTAGTTTCTTGCTTCATAATCTTTTATGCTTTTCAACACTCTGAAAAATGCTATCCCATGGACTTCTGGCTTTCATTATTTCTGATGTGATGTCAGATGTTAATTTTATGGTGGTTTCCTTGTTTTGGTTTTTTCTCTTGCTGCTTTCAAGATTTTTTTTTTTTTTTTTTTTTTTTTTGGTCTTTAGCTTTCAACATTTTTATGATGACATGTCTGGGTATGGATCTCTTTGTTTTTATCCTATTTGGAGTTTAATAAGCTTCTTGGATATGTAGATTGTTTAAAAAATCAAATTGGGAAGTTTAAGCCATTATTCTTCAAATATATGTGTCTCTCTATATATTATTTTGCTGCTTTCTCTCTCTCTCTCCTCTCCTTCTGGCACTCCCATTATGTGTATGCTGGTGTGCTTAATGGCATTTCACATTTCTCTGAAGCTCTTTATTTTCTTCATTTTCTTTTCTTTCTGTCCTTCAGATTGCATAATTTCTATTGATTGTCTTCAAGTTTGCTGATTATTTCTTCTGCTGGGTCAAAGCTACTGTTGAGCCCCTCTAATGAGTATTTCACTTCAGTTATTGAGTTTTCAACTCCAGAATTTCAACTTATTTTTTTAAATATAATTTCTTTATCTTAATTGATATTCCCAATTTAATGAGACAGTATCATCATTACCTCTTCCATTACCTCTTTACTTAATGATAGTTGCTTCAAAGCCTTTTTGCTACATCTGGGCTCTTCTCAAAGCACTTTCACTTGCCTGCTTCCTCTCCCTTGTGTATGGGTCATACTTTTCTGTTTGCTTATACATTTTCATTGGAAACCAAACATTTTAGATAATATATTGTAACACCTCTGTATACAGATTATTTTTCTTCCCCTGCCCCCAACTCTATGGAGTTTGTTGTTGCTTCTTTATTTATTTAGTGACTTTATTGGAATATTTTAATATAGCATTTTTCTTCCCACACTGCACTATTTGTCTCTTTCCATTGCCTTTCTGTTAGCCTGTCTGCTATGTGGGTATCACACCTAGCAGTTAAGCTTCACTGATTATGTTCTTGTTTTTGACAATGCCCCGGGACATAAATTGCTTCACAATTTGATCCAATTAAATTTGGGCCCCTTGGAAGAGGAAGTTTTTGAGGTTAGTCTTTCAAGTTTGTTTTGATCCCAGGAAGGCTCTTCCTTGCTCTATTTTTCCCTGGTTTTCTCTGATTAACTTCTAGCTGACCTATGGTTTAACTTGTTGCTCTATTATGCTCCTAGCCTATTCTTAATTACTTACTCCCAGAATCCCCATCACTTTTGAGAGTACCCTCAGGTCTGAACTTCCCACTCCCTATTCCTAGTAAAGTCCGTTCCCTTAGGGAGCAATGTGGAACTGTTTGTTCTTATATCTTGTCTCTCTCCTGGGCAAAACCTCTGCACCACTGCTCCAGAATGGGGGGAGGAGATAATGGCTTGATTCTCTAGGAATGACACCCAAGATTTACAAGTGGCATGCAGTGCATGGGCTGTGCCTCTGGTTCTTCTCAGGCTACCTTCCTGGCTTGGCATCTTTGCCCTATGAGTGAACTGGAGCAATAATCTTGGTCTGCTGCACCTGAGGTAGAACTTCTGTCATATGAATAAATATTGGGTAGAGGAAGTGAACCTCACACCCTTCAACTATTCTCATCTATGATAGAGCTTTTGCAACATGGATTTGAGGGAGATGGGGATGAGAAATGCTAGTGGCCTGCTTTCCTGGGACATACTGTAGCCCTTGGCTGGGAGCTTGACAGGGAAGAGAGCCCTCTGTTCTTGGCTGCTCCCACCCAGAATGGATTTTCTTTCACAATGAGCAGGGAAGGAGGTAAGGATGGAACAGATTGTGGTTCAAATGCTACAGACTCTCATTGTTGTTACTGAGATTTAGTAGATTTTTTTTCCAATAAATATGTCTTCATTTGCTGTATGTCCTTAAGACAATTTCTATAGAGTTTAAGTGGTATTGATTTTTTTCTTTTTGACAGTTATTATTGTTTTGCTGGGGGTTATGTCTATGGAAATCTTCATGCTGCCCTTCTAGATTTTATCTATCTCTAGTCCTTATTGATTTTTTCTCTTTTCACTTTTTTGGCAGTCCCATTCTCATTGATTGTCCAGTCCTTTTCAGTGCAAGTTCATTGTAAAGTATATTCACTTGTCTTCTTCCAAGATAGTCCATCCACCTATTAATTGATATGTAGAAGATTTTATAAAGATTGAGAATAGGTAAACATTTAATAATTCAAATATCTTGTATTATGTGGTAATTTTCCTTTGAATAATTTGATGTTACTGGGGTTAATTAACTTGATTAAAGATACAGTTGAGTGGGGCACCTGGGTGGCTCAGTCGTTAAACATCTGCCTTTGGCTCAGGTCATGATCCCAGGGTCCTGGGATCGAGCCCCGTGTTGGGCTCCCTGCTCCGTGGGAAGCCTGCTTCTCCCTCTCCCACTCCCCCTGCTAGTGTTCCTGCTCTTGCTATCTCTCTCTCTGTCAAATAAATAAATAAATAAATAAATAAATAAATAAATAAATAATATTCCTTCTAAAGATACAGTTGAGTAAGAAAGTAGCAGAGATTTTAAAACCTCAAATAAAACTGGAACTCCCAGTCTAAGGAAATACTTCATATATTATTGAAACACTCCTATGGCTTGCAAGTTAACAAAATGATCAGAGGAGCATTCAAGTAGAAAGAAGAAATGACCAAAAAAAAAAAAAAGTGTTGGAGGAATATATCAGTTTGGTGTTGCATAACAAGCTATGTCAAAACTTAAAACAGTAATTATTATTTTTTATGACTCTGCCAGTTACCTTATCCAGGCTGAGCTCAGTTGGACAGTTGGCTGGTCTTGGCTGGGTTCACTCTCATGTCTACAGTTGGCTGGAGGCGGCTCTGCTCATGTATGTCTCTTTGTCCTCTTCCTGTGACCAACAGATAGCCCCAAGATGCTTCTTTTCTTTTTTTAAAGATTTTATTTATTTATCTGAGAGAGAGAGAATGAGAGATAGAGAGCATGAGAGGGAAGAGGGAGAAGCAGACTCCCTACCGAGCAGGGAGCCCGATGTGGGACTCAATACCAGGACTCCAGGATCATGACCCGAGCCGAAGGCAGTCGCCCAACCAACTGAGCCACCCAGGCACCCCCAAGATGCTCCTTATAATGATGGAAGAGATGTAAGAGAGTAACTGGAAGCATGTAAGACATCTTGAGGCTTAGGTTTGGAACTGGGCACCATGATTTCTACCTCATTCTTCTGGCCAAAGCAAGTCACATTGGGTATGGAAATATACTTTGCTTTAATGGAGGAACTCCAAACTCACATAATAGAGAAAGTAAAGAATTAGTGTCAGCAGTACAATCGGTCTACCAAAAGGAATTAGGGAGGAAGTAAAGAGAGTTTTTCCAGTTCAGTTATTTCTGTCAAATATAAGTTAAGAGTTCCATTTGTGTTAAATTAGAAAAGAAAGGAAGAGCCTTTTGCAAAATATACTAGTTCTGTCTTGTTGAGGGAATATGTACAATATAGGGAACTAGAGGAGCATGGAATGGAGCTCACCAACCATCATACAAGTGAGCAGACTGATTCTTACAACATGTGCCCTTTCATGATAACAGATGCTTATTTTGTGCTTTCTTATGTGGCCATCTTTATATGGGCAAAGAGCAAGTTACTTTGGGAAGCAGCTAACTAAGCTTTTCTAATTCTTGGTAGGTTTAATCTTTACTTCTCTCAGGAATGTGCAGCATCAGCAGATTTTGTTTGTCTTGAAAATGGGGAGGATTCTAGTGAAGCTGACTTGTTACTCCCCAAATAACTTAAAACTGTAGAACCTTCCCCCTGGAATTGTATGTGAATGGATTCCTACATTTTACAATGGAAAAGCATGAAATCATAGCCGGCTTGGCTACTACTATTATTCATTTAGCAGGTTTTATTCTTTTAACAGTTAAACTTCCATTATGTTTTACTATTTGTTACATACCATTTTCATGTGTTTCACGGTTTTATGCATTCCGCAGTTAACTATTTTAAGGATGGGTTCAGACCTTGAAAGCAAGAGCAATTTACCATTCTTGTGTTTTTGTCCTTACTAATGCTGTATTTTTAAAAAGGTAATGATAAATTTTGCTATCAAAACAAGTCTAAATGACACTTTATTTTATTTTTTGCTACCAACAACAAGTCCTAATGTTTTAAATATGGTGGCTGTGTGTTGGGAATGTATAAATAACAACATACATACCTACAAATGTTAGATGCTGTATCAGCACAGGTCAGTCACAGCACAGACAGTCACAGGTGAAAAGGAACAGAAAGCTCTGTTAATCACTACACAGATCTTTAAAAACACACACATACACACACAAACAAAAAGCTAAGTTGATAGTGGTATTCTATAATGCTAAGTATAGCAGAAAATAGATATAATTTTGAAGGAATTCTTATTTATTTGTCAGAAGTTTATTTGTTATTCATAATTAAAGACAGAATGAAATTTTTAAAAAGATTTTATTTATTTATTTGACAGAGAGAGAGAGCATGCATAAGCAGGGGGAGCAGCAAGCAGAAGGAGAGGGAAAAGCAGGCTTCTCGCTGAGTGGGAAGCCCCATGTGGGGCTCAGTCCTAGGACCCTGGGATCATGACCTGAGCTGAAGGCAGATGCTTAACCAACTGAGCTACCCAGGTGCTCGAATTTTAAAAGCAGACTAATTCTGATATTAGAAAGAACTTGTTTATTTGGAGAATTCATATTTTCATGCATTAGTAACAATAATTTGTAAAATTGTAGAAAAGTGAAGGGCTACTTTCTTCTGTTAGCTTTATTTTTATATGTTAATATATATAAGCTATGACCCTAAGGTAATGAGAATATTGTACTTGTTAAAAAGAATAAACATCCTATACTTCAAAGTATGTGTTGTCATCAGTCTATCAAAGGAACAAATCAAATCTTTTCTAAAAAAGAATTTTTAAATTTTCCATGAAGAATTAATTTGTGGGTTTCATAAGAAAATTGCTCTCATTTCCTTATTTACAGTCTCATTCATAAATTTTTTTTAAAGATTTTATTTATTTATTTGTCAGAGAGAGAGAGAGAGAGAGAGAGCACAAACAGGGAGAGTGGCAGAGGGAGAGGGAGAAGCAGGCTCCTCGCTGAGCAGGAAGCCCGATGCGGGACCCGATTCCAGGACCCTGGGATCATGACCTGAGCCAAAGGCAGACGCTTAACCAACTGAGCCACCCGGGCATCCCCCCCACACTTTTTTTTTTTTAATATTTTATTTATTTATTTGACACACAGAGAGAGATAGCGAGAGCAGGAACACAAGCAAGGGGAGTGGGAGAGGGAGAAGCAGGCTTCCCGCTGAGCAGGGAGCCCAATGTGGGACTTGATCCCAGGACCCTGAGATCGTGACCTGAGCCGAAGGCAGATGCTTAACGACTGAGCCACCCAGGTGCCCTCACTCATAAATATTATTTAGCTTGCTTTCTTCACTTTATTCTTCAGACTTTATTTGTAAAAACAAAACAAAACCAACAAAACCCCCTTGATTTCATTCATAGTGAATACATTTACAAATGTTTGCTGTGTTTAAGAGAATCTGACACCTTAACTTTGTGATTTTGATCTTTAAAAAGTGTAAGAGAATGGGATGCCCGGGTGGTTCAGGTCATGATCCCAGAGTCCTGGGATTGAGTCCCACATTGGGCTTCCTGCTCAGTGGGGAGTCTGCTTCTCCCTCTGCCTGCCACTCCCCCTGCTTGTGCGCACTCTCTCTCTCTCTGACAAATAAATTAATAAAATCTTAAAAACAAAAAAACAAAAAAAAGTGTAAGAGAATGAATATTTTAAAAAGTATTGGAATAGAAGCTATTTAATACAGTTAAGAATTTAATTTATTAATTTAAAAAGAGTTATCTGACTACTTTGGGAAGTTCTGATTGTTATAATTGTAAGTTTGTCCTGATACATTATAAAAATGTCATGATGTGGGTTTATTTTTATCCACTGTCCTGGGAACTTTCTAAGTCATTTAAATCTAAAAACTTATACTCTTTTGCCTCTATTTTCTATTCTTTGTCTTTTTGATTTACTTTCTGGAAACCTTCCTCTACTTTACCCTCCAAGTTCTCTATTGAGTTTTCAGTTATGCTATCTTATTTTTAATTTCCAGGGTTTCTTTTTATATTTGGAATTTAAAGAATCATTATGTTCTTATTTCATGAATGCCAACTCTTCTCTTAGCTCTTTGGAGACATTAGTGGTAGAATTTGATTAGTTCATAGTCTGTATTTCCTTCAAGTCACTTATTTCTGTTAGTTTAGGCTTCTGTTTTACACATTAGAGACTTTCTTCAAATACCTATGCATATTGGCTGGCAGCCAAATCTTTGGCTGTTGTGTGAGGTATTCAAGTGCTAATTGGGACCTCTGTGCCTGTAGGTAGGTCTTGTTGATCTGGTTCCATTGTCAGGCGGTTGATCCAGATCATTTCAAAGGAGAGCTTCAATGTCAGTACTTGTAGGCCTTTTTTTCTTGGGCAAGCAGGTTCTTCAAGGAAGATTCTCTTGAACCTTTGTCTGGAGATCAGAATCTTCACTGCCAACAACAAGGGTGTCCTGTGCCTGGTGTGGCCTGGCTTCATAGAATTTTCCAGAGAAAAAACCTTCAGTCTTGTGTGGAAGAGAATTGTCAAAAAGATCTGGTTGTTTAATTGCTTCTTATATCTTTAGCAATATTTAGTTCTACTTCTACTTTCTCATCTAGCAGTATCTGTATGCCACAAAATTGTAGTATTTTAGGGGCCATGTTTTCTTTCTAGGGTCTACATTCTTGTGTCTGTTAAGGCAGTTGCCACTTTCTCTCTCTTTTTTGTTTCACCATAGACTCCTATTCTATTCTCTTGGTCCTTGTAGATTTTTGTTTTATCACTTTACTATCACTTTAGTGAAGTTTTATGACTGAGCATGAGTTTATCCATCATATTTTTTTTAAAGATTTTTTATTTATTTAACAGAGAGAGAAAGACAGCCAGGGAGAGAACCCAAGCTGGAGAACAGGAGAGGGAGAAGCAGGTTTCCTGCTGAGCAGGGAGCCCAACGTGGGGTTCGATCTCAGGACCCTGGGATCATGACCTGAGCCGAAGGCAGACGCTTAAGACTGAGCCACCCAGGCGCCCCTTATCCATCATATTTAATGGGAAGTTTCACAGTACTTTTCAGACATGCTCATATATATGAATAAAGAGATTTCTTAGCTAGTTGTGATGACAGTTACTTCATTAACAACACCAATTATAAAGACTAATATTTATTGTTCTGCATTTTCTCAATGCTACTTGTATACTTGGCAGTAGCCCATATATCTGTGGACATGCACAATGTGTTAGACTTATGTGAATGGTCATGTCAACATGATTGATGGGCAGACACATTTAATATTTTCATCAGTCATTTGAGTCATGGCCAAATGTATGCAGTGCCCATGCATTAAATTCACTGACAGCATGGGTCATTGGATACTTGAACAGTAGTGTCAAGAAGCAGGAACAAACATATAACTAGTCAAAAAGAGAGTCAAAGGACAGAAGACTATAAAAAAAAACAACAAAAAATTAATCCATATTCATTGGTTATTGGACATTGGTTGTATTTGAGAATAGAAGGAAAAGCTTGTAACTGATGACAAACTAAACATAAATCAACAATATATAAATTTTCACATATTTTTATAGATTAAAGCAAGTTACTGGTTTTTGTCATCAAGAAAACAGTTTGATTTAAAAAAAAAGCTCATTGGGCACCTGGGTGGCTCAGATGGTTAAGCGTCTGCCTTGGGCTCAGGTCATGATCCCAGAGTCCCGGGATCGAGTCCTGCATCGGGATCCCTGCTCCATGGGAGCCCACTTCTCCCTCTGCCTCTCTCTTTCTCTCTCTGTCTCTCATGAATAAATAAATAAAATCTTTAAAAAAAAAAAGCTCATTAATTCTTCTAGAATCAACATTAGTCAGACCTTTAACACAATTTTGTTTAGGAGCCCACTATTTCAGAAAGTTGTGGAAACTTTGGAAAGACTTCAAAAGAAAGTTGTGAAAAGAATTTGTCTAGAACTACAGTTGAAGAGGAAAGCATAAATGATTTGTCATTTAGTCTAGTAAGGGAAAGGCTGAGAAGGCATAGAACAACAGTATTTATATAAGTAAAAGAATTTGGTTTTGGGGATGCAAAGCATTATTTTCCCCCCACTTACATCATGGATTGGATAAGAGGGAAATTTCTAGCCTATAGTCTCCTAACTTTGTCTTGAAATAAGGGATGCGTAGTTCTCTCAGAGCAATGAGTGTTTAATGAGTTATTGACTGAGTTGGGGTGGCTGGAGAGGTATGAAGCCATCATATGCAAAGGACACTGAGCACGAGACTGAGGAGGCTCAGATCAATCGTCTTCTCAGGAGTTAACAAATTTCATGATCTTTCATGAACCACTTGGCCTTCCAGTGCCCGAGTTTTTTCTACTGCAAAGCAAGAAAACATCCCTACATCCCCATTTGTATACCATCATTGTGAGAGAAATGAGATGACAGCAACAGAATCCCATCTCTGTCACCTGCCAGAAATACAGAAATCCATCCCTCTTTTGGGACAGGCTCTGGACAGGCATCCCAACTCAATGGAGACTTTCCCAAACTAGGCAGTACAGTGAAGCATGTAGGCTCTGTGTGCTTAACTTATGTATGTTCTCCCTAGCTGTATCTATATATGTATCATCTATGTAGCATATCTATTCTATATATAAAATCATGTCATCTGCAAATGAGACAATTTTACTTCTTCCTTTCCAGTTGTGATATCTTTTGTTTCTTTTTCTTGCCTGTTTTGTCTAGCTGGGACTTTTAATTGAATAGGAGCAGTGAGAGTGGACACCCTTGTCTTGTTTCTGATCATAGAGGAAAAGCTTTCAACCTTTCATCCTTGAGTATGATGTTAGCTGTGGGCTTGTCATATATGGCCTTTATTACATTGAGGTATGTTTATTCTATGCCTAATTTGTTAAGAGTTTTTATTTTGTATGAATGTATTGTGTATGAATGTTGAATTTTATCAGTGCTTTTTCTGTATCTATTGAGGTAATACGGTTCTTTTCTTTTATTCTATTAACATGATGTATCACATTGATTGATATGCATATATTCAACCATTCTTGTGCCCCATGGATAAATATCACTTGATCATGTGCTGTTGAATTCGGTTTGCTAGTTTTTTACTGAGAATTTTTGCATCTATATTCATCAGTGATATTGACTTATAGTTTTCTTTATTAGTACTATCCCCTTTTCTGCTTTTGGTATCAATATAATGCTGGTCTCATAAAATGAGTTTGGGAATGTTCCCTCCTCTGCAATTATTTGGAAGGGTTTGAGGAAGATTGGTGTTGAATCTTTAAATGTTTGGTAAAATTCACCAGTGAAGCCATTTGTTCCTGGGATTTTCTTCATTGGGAGATCTCAGATTACTGACTCAATCTTCTGACTAGTAATTGGTCTATTCAGATTTCCTGTCTCTTTCTGATTCAATCTTGTTAAGTTGTATATTTCTAAGAATGTTTCTATTTCTTCTAGATTGTCCAGTTTGTTGGCATATAGTTGTTCATAGTAGCTTTTTACAATCCTCTGAATTTGTGTGGTATCAGTTATATCTCTTTTTCATTTATAATTTTGTTGACTTGGATCCTTTCACTTTTCTTTCTTGGTTAGTCTAGCTAAGGATTTGTCAACATTTTTTATCTTTTCAAAGACCTCTTAGTTGGTTAATCTTTTCTATTGTTTTACTGTTCTCTATTTCATTTATTTCTACTCTAATTGCTATTATTTCCATTCTTCTGGTAGCCTTGGGCTCAGTTTCCTCTTTTATCTAGTTCCTTAAGGCATAGAGATAAATTGTTTATATGAGGTCTTTTTTTTTTGCTTCTTAGTTGTAGATGTTTATTGCTCTGAATTTCCCCCTTAGAACTACTTTTGCTACAGGGTGCCTGGGTGGCTCAGTTGGTTGGTTAAGCATCAGACTCCTGATTTTGGCTCAGGTCATGATCTCAGGGTCATGAGATCGAGTTCCGTGACAGGATCCACACTGGGCATGGAGTCTGCTTAAGATTCTCTCTCTCCCTCTCTGTCTCCCCCTCTCCCTCATGCGTGTGCACCCACACCTGCACAAGTTCTTTCTCTCTCTCTCAAAAAAAAAAAAAAAAGAACTGCTTTTGCTTCGTCCCACAAATTCTGCTTCTATTTGTATGTTGAGTCCATTTTCAGTTCTCTTAAGAAACTTTTTTATTTGCCTTTTAATTTCTTCTTTGGTTCTTTTATTGTTTAGGAGAGTGTTGTTAATTTCCATGTGTTTGTGAATTTTCCAGTTTTCCTGTTATTGATTTCTAGTTTCATGCCATTGTGGTTAGAGAAGATACTTGGTATGATTTCAGTCTTCTTGAATTTGCTAAGACTTGTTTTGTGGCCTAACATATGGTCCATCCTAGAAAATGTTACATGTGCACTTGAGAAGAATGTGTATTTTGCTATTGTTTGGATAGAATTTTCTATATATGTCTGTTAGGTTCATTTGGTCTATATTGTTATTCAAATCCACTGTTTCCTTATTGATTCTCTGTATGAATGATCTAGCCATTGTTGAGAGTGAGGTATTAAAGTCTCCCACTATTATTGTATTACTGTTTATTTCTTCTTTTAGCTCTGTTAGTATTGCTTTATATTTTTAGGTGTGCCAATATTGGGCACATAAATATTTTCATTTGTTATATCTTCTTGATGTATTAAAGGAGTTAATACCCCTTAGTATTAACTAAGAGGTTAAATTAAGTTAAAACTTAATGTAACCCCTTATTTTTTTTTTTAAACAAGCAAGTGTTTAATAGAAAATATAAGAGGAACTGGAAGAGCATCCACTGTGGCAAGACATGGTGTGTGGTTTCCTGCCCTCTCCCCATGCTCAGCCCCCATCCGGCACAGTTTTCACTTCTGCAGGCCACGGGAGATGCTTAGCGCCGCCTCCAGGCAAGGGAGGCAGCCCAGGTGGTGCAGGAAGGGGTATTAACTCCTTTAATACATCAAGAAGATATAACAAATGAAAATATTTATGTGCCCAATATTGGCACACCTAAAAATATAAAGCAAAACTAAGTTTTAACTTAATTTAACCCCTAACTCCTTTATCATTATACAATAACTTTCTTTGTCTCTTTTTACCATTTTCAGTGTAAAGTCTATTTTTTTTCCGATATAAATATCACAACCCCCACATTTTTGGGGGCAGGAGGAGGTTACCATTTGCTTGAAATATCTTTTCCATCCCTATATTCTCATTCGATGTGTGTCTTAAGGCTAAAGTGAGTCTCTTGTAGGCCCTATATTGTGGATCTTGCCTTTTTTTAAATCCAATTTAATCTGGTTATGTTTAAAGTAATTATTGATAGGTAAGGAGTTACTATTGCCATTTTGATAATTGTTTTCAGGCTGTTTCTTGCAGATCCACTGTTGCTTGTTTTTTTATCCTGCTGTCTTTTTGTGTGTGTGTTTGATGTCTTTTGGTATCAGTATGCTTTGATTTATCATGTTCTTTTTGTGTAATTACTATAGGATTTTCCCTTACGGTTACCATGAGGCTAACATAAAATAACTTAAACTTATAGCACCCTATTTTAAACTGATAACAGCTTAACTTCAATAAAATTCATAAACTTTATACTTTTATTCCCCCCATCACATTTTAGGTTACTGCTGTTAGAATTTACATGTTTTTTAATATTGTATAACTCACAACAGATTATTGTAATTGTTATTTTTACTATGTTCCTTTTTTAGCTTTCAAAGTAGAGTTTTAAGTGAATTAAGTGAATTTTAAGTAAATTATGTAACACTATTAACGCACTACAAAATCTCAATGACAATATATTTACCATTACTCAAGTGAGATTTACACTCCCTTTTTATATTTTATGATGTTAATTAAATTTTTCTACTTCCACTCAAAGAACTTCCTTTAGCATTTCATGTAAGTCAGGTCTAGTGATCATGAACTCCCTCAGCTTTTGTTTAGAAAAGCTTCATCCATTTTTCATTTCTAAAGGACAGCTTCACCAGGTTTAGAGTTCTTGGCTGACAGTTATTTTCTTTCTGTATTTTGAACATGTCTTCTCATTCTCTCCTGGCCCAAAAAGTTTCTGTTGAGAAATCTACCAATAGTTTTATGGGGGTTCTCTTGTATGTAACTTCTCTCTTTTCTCTTGCTGCTCTTCAAATTCTTTCTTTGTCTTTGAGTTTTGATGATTAATTATAAGGTATCTCAATGTGCCCTATTTGAGTTCAACCCATTTGAGGTCTTTTGGGCCTCATGGATCTTCCCAGGTTTGGGAAGCTTGCAGCCATTATTGGAGCTTTCTTAGTTTATAGTGGTGTCATATTTATTTGATTTTTTGTGATTCTTGATTTCTTACGTTGGTATCTGTTCACTTGAGTAAACAGGCTCTTCCAGACTTTACAGTGTGATTTGACAGAGAAATTTTTCATCAGTCAGCTCAGTTTGGGTTTCTGGGTGTGTCTGCTGTTAATATTCTTGGTCAGGTGGGGTCTACTATTAAGGTCTATTTTGGAGTGAGGCAGCTGCTCAAGCTCTGAGGATAGGGATGGGGGTTGTGCTGCTAGCTGAGAACAGGTGAATAGGACTGGTCGTTTGGTTCCCTACCCAAGTAAGGCTGTAGGATGGGTTCTGTGGTTGTCTGGATTCTCTGGTCAGGTTTATTAATTACTTGGGCCTGGGTATTGTATTCAGTAGCTGGGGTTATGAATTAGCTTTCCTGTCCTATCAGGGCAGCAGGACAAAACCCAGGGCCTCTATAGCTCATTCTTTGGGCACCCAAATCAGTCCAGAGTGTGCACTGAAATCTCGGGTCAGATGAGGCCACCAGCTTTGGTCTACAGATGAGAGAAGCTACAGGCTGTGCTCTCTGTTAAGTGCCACCGTACATAGTACTGTTGAATAGGCGATGAAGCTTCCCATGTGCTCTGGTTAGGTTCCCTGGTTGGAGAGGCTGAAGTCTATTCAGGGATGAGCCAGGCTCTGAATTAGATTCCCTGCCTGGGCACAGCAGGGGAAGCAGCTCTAAAACCAGTAAAGCTCTTTGTTTCTTATTTTAATTTAAGCCAATTTGCACTCCAAGATCCCTGACCACACAGGGCCAATGGCTTTGCTTGGCCCATCTCTTGCTCAAGAGCTGCTGGGCCACACACCCTCCAGGAGTTGTTTCTAGCCTTTCTGGTCAGATGGGGTTGGAAGACACTCTCCACAGTGGGTGGGGCTGTGATTCAGCTCCTTGCCTGGGTGTGGGCAAACTGGGCTCTAGGGCTGCTAAAAGTCCTTGTTTGAAGATTTGAATTAGGCAGATCTGAGCCCTGCCACATTCCCTGGAGAGAGTGTACCACTGATTTGGTTCTGGAGAGGAGCAAAGCATCTAGTTGGGATTACTACTTGGGCACTGCAGGTATGAATTTGGTCTGCCAAGATTCATGTGCTGATTGTTGCAAGCCCCTCCCCACTTCTCTGTCACAGTCAGATTCCCAGTGATTGAGCTCTGTGGATTCTGTTGCAATTCCTCTGGTGTGAGATCAGAGTAGGGGCTCCTGTAAAACCCCTAAAATGCCCCTACAATGCTGTTTGGTAGCTGGTTGCCCTCACAGGTTCTTTTGTACAACTGAAGGAACTGGAGGCTCTGGGGAGACTTCTCTGTGTGGTGCGGCACTGGCCTACAGGAGGGTGGTACAGTCAACATGGGGCCACTTCTCTTACTGTTCTAATGCAGTCTGTCTTAGTCTGTGTGGTGCACAGTGGGTGCTTCAGTCTCACCAGCCTATTCTAGGATCTCTCATTGGTGTCTTATTCTTGAATAGTTGTTAGTTGTTCTTCTTGTTGGCGGGGGGGACTCCAGTCAGAAACAACCTATGTCATCATTTTGGTGATATCACTTCTCAAAGTACTTTAAGGACATGTGAAAGTGCTGCTGAAAGGAATTTCACTTGCTGGAGGAAAGCACCCCCTGAATGCCAAGTATGACATCAGAAGGTGGTCACAGATTTGTGTCAAGTGCCACTTTTACTTAATACGTCAGTGCTTGCTATTTACGTAGCAGCCATTTTATTTTATTTAATTAATTAATTAATTTTTTTTTCACAGCAGCCATTTTATTTTATTATGAGAAAGTTTAGCAGGAGAAAGAAAACACATGTAGTTTCAGTGATGAGTTTATTCATATATTAGGAACTTGAGGTAGATATTTATTCCTGCCAGTGTAATTGTGGCCTTAAAAAAATTTTAAATTTAAAAGAAATTTTTAATTGTTTGGTCCTTATGTTACTTTCCTTCTCTGTTGTTTTAAATTATTATAATTTGTGGAACCGCCATTTTGCCTAAATTTTTTTTAAACTGTCAGAAAAACTGGAATTTGTGAGGAAAAGCAATAAATATTTCATTTGCAGTTATTTTATAAAAGTTGACATTCTAGTTGTGAAAGGAATGCAAAATCTTTGTTAACTCCAAAGGGAAGGGGAGGACACATTTAGATCTGAGTGTAATTTAAGGCAGAATACTAGAAGCAAAATAAGTCATGTACAAGGAGACTGGTATATTCGGAAGTAGTTCATTTTCTGTATCCTTTTTGGTTCCTGAGACCTGAAGTAAATTTGTCCTCTGACTTGGAGGTGGGGCAGGAAATAAGAGGTGTGAGAGTGCTTTCTCCCTCTCCAGCCATCACTAGAGCAGTCTGTGCACCGACCTTGTGGAAACCACACTGCTAGTGGTCTGGAGAAATCAGCCGGAGCCTCACAAACAGCACATCTGAAAAAAAAGATAAGGAAGATGTTGGCAATGATTGAAGTTGGGTGATGGCTCATGAGGGGTCTCTATGCTACCCTTCTTTACTTTTGTGTATGTTTGAAGGTTTCCATAATGGAGGAAAAAAAGGGGGGGGCAGCCTCAGGGAACCTGGGTACTTGCTATGAGAGAGCACATTTTCTCCTAACTTCTATACCAGGCTCAAAGGTACTTATGGGGGAGAATGATGTTTGCTTCCTTTCCCCGCATAAAGCCCCAGACGATGGCAGCATGACCCTCTGAGAGCCAATGACAGCCCTCTCTTGCCCTGTAGTTATGAGATTGGCTGGTTGATACTTTGTTAATGGAGTTTACATCTTATCTGTAGAGTCTGTGATGCAGCAGGTAAAGCACGACATTGGGAACTGTAAGACTTGGCTTCCAAGCCCTGTTCTGCCACTTGTCAGCAAATTTTGGAGGACATGAAACAGAGTTTACTGTGTGCTCCCTCTGGGCCAGAGGCTGTTCTCTAGAAAATGGTCATATATTACCTTGTATGTGACATTTGTAGATTAGAGATCACCTCTACTTACATCAATAGATTGTTTTGTGGCACAAGCAAGATAATACATGTACATGATTAGAGAATTTATACACCTCACAGCTTATAAATATATGATATAAAGATTAACATTAGCATGTATTATTTATTAAAAGTTGAATATTTTAAAATAGCCTAAAAATAGAAACTTACCAGTAAATAGTTCTTCAAAATAACTAATGTCACATCCTGAAGTTTCCACATGGTCTTATTGAAAGGGTTTACTTTTCAAGTCACAAACCAGTAGGTATGAATGATGACTAATTAAGCTCTTATATATTTTAATGAAAGCATCATTACATATATGGGTGGTAAAATGGACTTAACTAAGAATTATCTAAGGATTTATCTCACAAAATTGTAGAGCATGCTTGATTTGCATGTAATACGTTATTCTTGTCCCAGAGACCTTGGCAGAAGCTTCATCTCACTGGTGTTGCTCAGTGATTTTTCTTTAGTTGAAAGGAAAAGGAGGAAACCAGCTGCAGCTTTGACACTTATAATTGCACCCCATGTAATAGCAATAGTTATGTATGGGCTGTTTAATTTGAAAGCAACATCCATCAGTCATGCAAATTTCACATCAATTGAAAAAGGAGAAAAATTCTGTCAAAGACCAAAAGAGTTAAATTACCAGGATTAAGTGAAAGGAAATTATTTCTAATATTCTATGAAAGTATAGCTAGCAAGTAATGCAAAATAAAAAATTAAAAAGTGTTTTGATATAAAGTTAAAATGATACCTAATTACTAAATTGGGCTCATTTCCATTTAGCAATTCAGAAAAATCTGGTAACTCTGGCTGGTGTGTGCAGCATTTCTCAGTGAAAAATTTAATCCCTGTTTGGAAAAATACCAGTTGTTATGATGTTTCTCCTTAACATAAGTTGGCTGTGGACCATAAGATTCAGAAGCCAGCTAAACCCACATTGATGTGAGGGTGATGATTTGGAGACATTCTATTGAGCTCTGGGGGTTGGAAAGTGATGGTAGCATGAATCTGTGAATCACGTGTATGCATCTTGGTATACAATCTTTTGTTTCCTTGCTTAGAAAAGTTACTGTATTTTTCATTTTGTAAGTGTATCTAGTTGGGCTGAAAATATTACATGTGTCTGTAATTTAAAAGAAATTTTCTTAATCTTACAGGAAATCAGATAATAATAAAAATGAAATCTGCAAACCATGGAGAAACCAAACCTAGTGCAGGTACATGGCTCACTCAAGGTCATCCAGCTCATTAGTACTAAAGCTGGGCCTCAGAATGAGAGGGTTGGACTGTAGCCTGGCCAGGCCTCACTTCTCTTCACTGCTATGTGAATACTGAGGTCCTTTCTTGTATTAGAGTACTATAGCCCACAGTGTAAAGCTCTCTCTTTTTACTGCTCGCTCGCTTTCTTTCTTCCTTCCTTTCTTTCTTTCTTGTTTGCTTTCTTTCCTTCCTTCCTTCCTTTCTTCCTTCCTTCTTTCTTTCTCTTTCTCTTTTTTCTTTTTCTTTTTTTTAATGTGGAGCCCAGTGTAGGGCTTGAACAACCCTGAGATCAAGACCTGAGCTGAGATCAAGAGTTGGACACTCAACTGACTGAGCCACCCAGGCATCCCCTGCTTTAGTTTCATTTTTAAAAGAATGTATTTTGAAAGAAATTATACTTAGATTGTACTTACTATAAAATAATGCCTTCTTTTATAACTCAGGGAGAGAGACGGAGAGACTGGTCCTCACCTTTGGAGGATAGAATGTGCAACAAATCCGTGTCTTCTGTATTTAGAATACAATAGCAAATCAGATAATTCAGCTTAAACAAGGAAATTACTTGGGTGGTGCTACCAAATATCTAGGTGATGCTAGATTGAAGAAAACTCTGAACAGTTTATCATAGATGCACAGTGGTTTAGGATTTATCATTCTCGGTCTATAGACAAAAACTTTGTTTCTTTTGAAAATCATTTAAACTGTTAGAGATTTTGTTTCCTCATTTATAAAATGAGGGTCTCAAATTAGTTGACTTTAACATTTCTTCCAGGTCTGTGATTTGGGAGTTTTGGGATTCATATCAAATCAGAACACTGTAGTATAATGATATTTATTACGGATATTTATTTTTCATTTATTTTTTTAACTTAATTATTGACACCTTTATCTTTAAAAGTGACAACAGGGGCGCCTGGGTGTTTCAGTCGGTTAAGCGTCTGCCTTCAGCTCAGATCATGATCCCAGGGTCTTGGGATCGAGTCTCGCATCGGACTCCCTGCTCGGCAGGAGCCTGCTTCTCCCTCTCCCTCTCCCTCTGCTGCTCCCCCTGCTTGTGCTCTCTCTCTCTGTCAAGTAAATAAACAAAATCTTTTAAAAATAAAAAAAATTAAAAAAATAAAAGTGACAACAGAATATTTTTAAAAGTGACTTCAGGGTATAGTTGAAAGGACTCCTTCCACATATGTGTTGTCAGAGCCTCATGCACTCTTCTTTCTCCATGAATCTATGGGACGGAGAGGTGCCTCTTGAGCCCTAAGGGACTCCCTTTTGAAATCGGGAACAATGGTAGATATCCAATGCAAGCTTCCATGTTATAGAAGATTCTTTAATTAGAATAAAATAGAGTTTTACATATCTTATGTTGGACACGATGAAGCAAGTCAAATTTCAGAAGCTTTGAGTTTGAATTAGAAACAGGAGGCTAAATAGAAGTGAAGGCTGAAATATCCGGATGCTTACAAGATCAGAAGAGGAAGACTCAGACCCAGATACCCAAGTGCACACACGTACACACAGACCCCACCTGCAAAATAATAAAAAAAGGGCAAAAACTTACTCTAGCATTTGCCCCAGGATAGACACAGAAGGGTAACTCTCACAGCCTGCCTGGAGTCCAGGGAATTAGGATGTCCCACAGGGAAGGGTGAAGGCTGGTGTCTGTGAGCATGCCCCAAGCAAGCGTCACATATTGACTGCCATCTACTCTGATCATTAGTACTCTTGCTGCGCTCGTCTTCTTTGTTCATATCACCTCCTGGTCCAGGGGAAGAATTCCCTCGCCTCCAGTGGTAAGCTATATTCACTATCAAGTTGTCTTTATTGCTCCTCTCTTACAATAATCAGGGACTGGCTAGAGTAACCAGAACGATTATCTGGCTGAATAAGATTCTCAAACACAATGAAGAGCAAACAACTGAGAACTGCAAACAATTGAAGGGATACTAGTATCACAAGAGCTTGCCAGATTCACAAGTGGAGAAGCTAACATTGAGGAAAGGGAGATAATAGAGGAGTAAAGAAACCTTAATAATAAGCACAATTAATATTCTTAGATTTGAATGGATAATGCATCCATAAAGGACAAATTGTCCCCTAAAGGGGGGAGGACCAGTTAGAGTTCTTGCAAATAAAAGCAATCATCACCAAAACACAACATTTTCATTGATAGGTTAAATAGCTGAAAGGACAGAGCTGAAAACCAAATACAACAGTAGGGTATGAAACAAGTATTCCTGTAGAATGCAATGCAGAGTAACAGAGGGTTAATTAGAAAGTGATTTAGTTTCCTATTCCTGGTGTAACAAAGGGCCACAAACTTTGTGGCTTAAAATAGACCAAATGTATTATCTTACAGTTCTGGGGGCTGCATTCCTTCCAGGGGCTCTAGGAGACAGTCTTTCCCAGCTTTTAGAGGGCACCTGCATTCCTTGCCTTGTGGTCCCTTCCTCTGTCTTCAAAGCCAGCAACATAGCATCTTCAAATCTCTCTCTCTCCTTTTGTCTCTGATCTCTGCCTCCATTGTCACATCTCTGGCTCTGGTACTACTGCCTCCTTCTTTGAAGAACTCTTAGGAGTATATTGAATCTACCCACATGATCGTGGACAATCTTCCCATTTCAAAATATTTAACTTAATCACAACTGCAGAGTCCCATTTTCCATGTAAGGGCACATATTTATAGATCCTGGATAGCACTTTGGTAGGGCCGTCGGGGACCTTATTTTGTCTATAGAAACTATGAGAAAAACATTGAAAGGAATAGAATATAGATCTTGAATACCCATATCCATGTAATAGCAATGCCCAGGAAAGTGAGGAGAGAACAGATGGGAGAAAAGGATCAATTAAATAAGAGGAGAAAATTTTCCAGACCTGGAGAAAACAATAAGACTTTAGATCAAAAGGACTATGCAATACCAAACAGGTTGTATAAGAAGAGACCTACAACTAGACACTAGTGAAATGTTAGATCTCCAAGGATAAGAGATCTCTCAAAGCTTTCACAAACAGAAGCTTAAACACAAGTAAGTGAAAATCAGATTGTCACCAGGCTTTTATTAAGCAATACTGGGTGTAGTAAACAAAGAAATAAGGTCTTCAAAATTCTGAGACAAAATTATTTTAAACTTAGAATTCTATTCCCAAAGTAGCATTCATGAGTGAAGGCTGAGAATATTTTTGGACATGCTTAGAAAATTTTCCACCCACAGATTCCATTTGAAAGAATTACTTGAGGCTGTATTCTAGTAAAAACAAAAGGAAGTAAAAGAAAGAAAAAGACAAGGGATGCAAATAACACTGGAGAGCAAAGGTACCCGCAAATCTTATAAAGTCTAAAAGTTTGGTGCATATGACAAAAATAATAACAATCTGTAATTTAAGCCACAGATGATTCTAACATGGATGCTGGCAGAACTGGTAGGGGCAGGGTAGGAGGGAAGTGAAATAAAGTCAAGTTATTTTTTGTCTTGCTGGGGGTGAAAAAATATCTTAATATAGTTTATTTTTGCATTTCCTTGATTAAAATTTTAAAAATTAAATTAAAAAGATTGGATTGATATTGTTTTAGTATATTTTGAAAGAGATATTCTCATATGCTGTTGGAAGGTGTATATTTTGTTAGTTTTTTAGGAGGGAAATTTGGTAGTTTCTTTCAAAATTTAAAATGAAGATATACTTTGCTCTAGCACTTTAATCTCTAAGAATTTTTCCTGTAGGAGTGTTTTTATATCTCTGAAAAGATTTGCAAGAATCTGTATATGGCATTGTTCTTGACTGTAAAAAAATGGACAGTTATCTAAACCTATATGGACTAATTATGGACAACTATGTTCTGATTTTAAATATCAAATAGTTTTGTGGTGCCTGGATGGCTCGGTCATTAAGCATCTGCCTTCTGCTCAGGTCATGATCCCAGGGTCCTGGGATCGAGCCCCACATCAGGGTCCCTGCTCTGTGGGAAGCCTGCTTCTCCCTCTCCCACTCCCCCTGCTTGTGTTCCCTCTCTCGCTGTGTCTCTCTCTGTCAAATAAATAAATAAAATCTTTAAAAAAATCCAATAGTTTTGAGTGTTTGCAGACATAGAAATATCTTCAGGTCATATATTTTTTAAAAATTTATTTATTTATTCTTAGAGCGAAAGAGTGAGAGAGAGTGCGAACGGGGGTGAGGGGGAGAGGGAGAGAGAGAGAGAGAGTGAGAGAATCCTCAAACAGACTCCCTGGTGAGCCCAGAGGCTGACGCAAGACTCGATCCCACAATTCCTGAGATCATGACCTGAGCTGAAACCAAGTCAGACGCTCAAGCTCGACCGACTGAGCTACCCAGATGGCCCCAAGTCATATTTCTGAAAAAAAGCAACAGAATTACTGCTATAATTCTATTTATTGCATATGATCATATATATATATATATATATTCCCATGTGTATGCAATTATAGAGTTGTGTCTAGAAGAATCCAAACCAAAATGTTAACAATTATTATCTTTGGGGAGGAGAGTTATTTGGGAGAAGATTTGCTTTTAATTTCCACTTCCTTTTTTTTATAATAAGAATATTTATGCATTATGCATACTACTCCTATAACATTTTAAAATTTCAAAAAGAAAATACCAAGATTCCTTGAAATCCCACACCCAAGGACAATTACTGTGAACAGTTTGGTGAGCATACATCCAGACTGCTTGATTACACATACGAGTATGCAGATATATTTAATTTTCCATAATTGGAAGCATACATAATACATTCTGAAGCCATTTTTAGTTAAGCTTTTAAATTTTGACGTAATTGTAGACTCACATGCAGTTGAGAAAAGTACTATAGAGATATCCTTTGTACATTTTACCTTGTTTATCTCAATGGCAGCATACTGTAAATTGGTACAATATTACAACCATGATATCAACATTGCTGTTGATATAGAGAACATTTCCATATCCAGGAGGATACCTCATATTGCCCTTTTATAGTTACACCCACTTCCTCCCACCCTCCACTTCCTATTTAACCCCTGGCAATCACTAACATGTTCTCCATTTCTATAATTTTGTCAATGTTACATAAATGGAATCATACAGTATGTAGCCTTTTGAGGTGGGCTGTTTCATTCATAATAATTCTGTAGAGATTTACCCAGGTTGTTGCATGTAGCAATGTTTATTCCTTTTTATCACTAAGTAGTATTCCACCATATGGATGTGACCATTTGTTTAATTAATCGCTTGTTGAAAGATGTCTTGATTGTTTCCAGTTCTTGCCTATTACAAATAGAGCTGTCATAAACATTGGTATACAGGTTCATTTTTTCTTTTAACATAAATCTCCATTTTTCTGGAATAAATACCCAGGATTGCAACTGCTGGGTCATATGGTAGTTATGTGTTCAGTTTTTAAAGAAATTGCTAAACTGTTTTCCAGAGTGACTGTACTATTTTACATTATTTCTTCCTTTCCAATCTGCATACCTTTTATTTCTTTCTCTTGTTTTATTGCACTGACAAGAACTTCCAGAACTATGTTGAATGAGAGTACTGGGAGCAGACATCCTTGCCTTTGTCCTGGTTTCAGAGGTAAAGCATTCAGTCTTTCACCATTGAGTAGCATGTTAGCAGTAGAATTTTTGTGAATATTCTTTATCAAGTTTAGGAAGTTACTCTATTAGTTTTCTGAGATTTTTAAAAAAATCATGAATTGGTGTTAAATTTTATCAAGTGCTTCTGCTGAATCAACTAATATATATGATTTTCTTTCTTTTTTTTAAGATTTTATTTATTTATTTGACAGAGAGAGACATAGCGAAAGAGGGAACACAAGCAGGGGGAGTGGAAGAGGAAGAGGCAGGCTTCCTGCACAGCAGGGAGCCCGATGCAGGGCTCAATCCCAGGACCCCAAGGTCATGACCAGAGCCTAAGGCAGATGCCCAACGACTGAGCCACCCAGGCATCCCTATGATTTTCTTTCTTTAGTCTGCTAATATTAGAGATTATATTGATTGATTTTCAACTGTTGAACCAGACTTGCATCACTGGAATATACTCTTTTTTAACTTAGTGTATAGTCCTTTAATATATATTATATATAATAATAATACTAGAATATCACTTAATTCTGTTTGCTAACATTTTATTAGGGATCATCTACATTGATAAGAGCTACTGGTCTATAGTTTCCCTTTTTTTTTTGTATTGTTTTTATCAAATATTGGTATGAGCTTCATGAAATGAATTAGGAAGTCCTTGCTCCCTCCTGTTCTGTTTTTGGAGAGTTTGTTTTTCTTTTTAATTGGTTTTACTTCTTTAAATGTTTGGTAGAATTCTATAGTGAAAACATCTGAGCCTGGAAATGGTTATTTGGGGGAAGTTTTTAAATTATGATTTAAAAGTATCTATTTAAATTGTGATTTAAATTATGATTTCAAAGTATCTATTTCACATTGGTTAGGTTGTATTTTTTGAGGAAGTGGTCCATTGTGTCTAAGTCAAATTTAGATTTGTAGAGTTTTTTTGTAGTATTTACTTATTATCATCTTGATGTTTGCAAGGTCTGTGGTGATAATTCCGTTACATTGATAATATCCATGATTTGTATCTTCTCCTTTTTTATTTGTCAGTCTTGCTGGAGGTTTGCAATTTTACTGTTTCTGTTTGGTTGGTTGTTTTTGGAAGAAACAGCTTTGTTTCACTGATTATTTTCTATGGTCTTTTTATTTTCCATTTATTGATTCTACTCTTATTATTTTCTTTCATTTGCTGGCTTTGTGTTAATTTTGCTCTTTTTGTACTTTCTTGTGGTGGGAGCATAGATTGTTGATTTGAAACTTTTCTTCTTTTATAATGTATGCATTTAGTTCTAAAAATTTATTCCTCAGCACTGCTTTAGCTATGTCTCACATATTTTGACATGTTGTATTTTCATTTTCATTCAGTTCTCTCTTCTTTAAATTTACTTTGAGACTTCCTCTTTGATTATGGTTTATTTAGAGATATGTTGTTTAGTTTTCAAGTGTTTGGTGATCCTCCTGTTACCTTTTTGTTCCTTAATTTCTAGTTTGAAAAAAATAATGATAATTTATAGTTTGATTCTATTGTGATCAGAGAACATAGTATGCATGATTTCAATTTTTCTAAATTTGTTGAGGATTGTATTATCACCCGGGATATGAATTTGTCTTGGTTTATATTCCAAGGGCTCTTGAAAAGAATATACATTTTGTTGTTGTTTACTTATAAATGACTTTATAACCTGTTTGTTGATGGTGTTGTTGTTTTTCTCTGTCCTTTCTGGTTTTCTGTCTAATTGTCCTATCAGTTTTTGAGAGGGACGTTAAGGTTTCCAACTATAATGTGCATCTGTCTATTCTTCCTTTCAGTTCCACCAGTTTTTTGCTTCATAAATTTTACAACTTTGTATTTGGTGCATTCACATTTAGGAATCATATGTCTTCTTGGTGAACTGACCCTTTTATCATGATATAATATTCCCCTCTGCCTCTGGTAATGTTTTTCTCTGGAGTCTACTTTAGTATTAATATAACCATTTTTTAAATTTCCTTTGATGTTTGCATAATTTATTTTTCCCAGCCTTTGACTTTAAACCTGCCTATATCATTATATTTTAAGTAACTTATATGTAGATAGCATTTAATCTACTTCACTAATCTTTGTCATTTAATTACAATATGCAGAGCATCTACATTTAATGTAATTATTATGTTAAGGCTTAATTCTGCTATTTTGCTTTTCTTTCCTGTTTGTTCTCTCTGTTTTTCATTTTTCTGATTTTTTTTTTCCTGCTCACTGTGTTACTGGAACATTTAGTTCAATTCAATTTTGATTTATTTAAAATGCTTTCAAGTGTATCTCTTTATATAGCTTTTTTTTTAGTGATTGCTTCCCCTCTCCTCAGTCTACTGGTCTTGTTATTTTACCAATTTTAATGAAGTATAGTGGCCTTACCTCCATTTATGTCCCTTTACCTTCCCCCATTTATAATTACCTTAAATATTTCCTGTTCATATATTTAGAAATACATGAGAGTGTTATAATTTTTGCTTCAGCCATCAAGTATTAAAAAAATGCTAGAGAAGGAAAGTTTATTGTGTTTACCCACATTTTTGCTTACTATGTTCTTTCTACTTTTCTGATATTCCAAGGTTCTTCTTTTATCATTTCCTTTTTGTTTAGAGAACTCCCTTCAGCCTTCCTTTTAGGGTAGGTCTGATGGTAACCAAATTCTCTTCTCCTTCATCCGAGAATGTGTTGATTTCTGCATTTCTGAAGGATGTTTTTACTGGATGTAAGATTCTAGGTTGCCAATTCTTTTCTTTCAGCAAGTAAAAAATATTACAGAACTTCATTCTGACCTCCAAGGTTTCTGATGAAAAATCTGCTGTCATTCTAATTTTTTCCCCCCGAGAGCTCATCTCTTTTTCACTACTTTCAAGATTTTTTCTTTGTATTTAGTTTTTAGAAGGTTGACTATAATATGTCTTGGCATGGATTTTCTTTGGTTTTTACTATCTGGGATTTGCTGATCTTCTTTAATCTCTACATTTACATTTCTGGCTAAATTTTGGAATTTTTAACCATTACTTTTTCTTTCTTTCTTTCCTCTCTTTGTTAGATAATTGTAACATCTTTGTTGTGTCAGTATTGGCATCTGATTGATTGTCTTTTTCATTTAGTGTGAGATTTTCTTGGTTGTTGGTATTATGAGTAAGTTTTTACAAGAACCCTGGTCATTTTCATATTATGTTTTGAATACTGTGTTTTGTATGCTGTGTCTTATTTAAACTTTCTGTTTTAACTAACTTTTTTGGATACTGCTTCAGTGGGGGAAAGGTGACTACACTTCATTACAGCCTCAGGCCAGGTGGAGGTAGAAGCTCAAGTTCCCCATTTGGTCTATGTTGATACCCAACAGTGATGCTACTCTTCCTTACTACTGGGCAGGGGTAGAAATTCTGGCTTTTCTGTGGTCTCCACCGACTCCTTGGTAGAGGTGGCCTTGTTACTGCTGAGGGAGTGACAGTGAAAGTCCTGAGTCTCTCCTAGGCCTCCTAGCGAGAGGTAAGGGGTGACTCATTAATGTTAGAGGGGAGATGGAGGTAGGTTCCCCACATGATACCTACTGTCATCACAGTGAGTGGGCCTCATTATCAACCAGCAAGGGCAAAGGTCCTTACCTGACCTTCTTTAATACTTGGTGAGGTATTGGAGAGATTCATTATAGTCTCCTGAATCTAGAAGTCTAGAGTCCTCATTCCACTTTTACTGCCATGCGTAGTGGTGGGATCAGAAGTTTTCTGTTGTGTATGACTGGAGGAGAGCAGTATTTGTCTAAAAGTTTTGCTCTTGATTGGCTGCCCCTTTCCTGGTTATTTGGCTAGAGAGAATAGGTATTTGTTGAGGTTATTTTTGTGTGCAGCCATTGACATTATTGGATTGCTGAGTTTTTCTGCCCCAAATCTGAGATGAGGCAAAAAGAAAATTCAGGGACCTCACCACTGTGTCCTTTCTGGGTCCTGGTATCCTCAGATTGTCTGACTTCTTTCCATTTTTCAGAATCTTATTATGTTTGTTTTATTTATAATGTACAGTGTTTTTCATTTTATTTAGTAGGAGGAATAGGGAAAAGTATGTCTACTCCATCATCCTAGAAGTAAAAATCCTGGTAATAAATCCTGATAAAGCAAAATCCATTTTGCAACCAAGTTTTCACTCAAAAATATGTTGTGAAGATCTTTTTATTCCAATGACTACTGGTAGACATTTCAGTAGATAAATATTCCATAGTTTCCTTTTAACTAATCCAGTAGAAATATACATTTAGTGACATAATAAAAAGTGCAGTGATGGACATATCTTAATATTGAGGCCACATTCTCTAGTCTATATTTCTGAAATCCAAAAAGCTATGTAAACAAAAATATTTTACAATGTTTGGTGCAAATTTATTTTGTACAAAATCTGACTAGAATTCACATAACGCTGTTTACCATCTTAATTCATCCAACTTGCTTCAATACTTTATGGTTGCTAAAAAATATTAAGTTGTTTGATTATGGTTTGCTCTCCAGACTGCTGGGGTTGTCAAGAAACATGTGATCTATGTATCTTATTACTTTCTAAGATGCAAATATTTTAAATCTAACACATGTCTTTCAAACTGTCTTAGGATAATATCCCAGGAAAGTGCTTGTTAAATTTTGGGCCATACTGTCAAATTGTACCCTAAAATGTTGTAATATGTGTTCTTAACAGAACATAAGAGTACCCATCATTTCTTCATGTTTTTGACAACACTGGATATTGTCATACATAGTTTAAACTTAACTTTATTCTTTGCGGGATTATAAATAAAATCTATAAATGTGCATTTCAGAAAAATCTAGAAAATACAGAGCAGTATAAGATGAAAATTAAAAGCACTTTAAAACATTTCATTTGGGAGGTAATAGCTTTTAATATTTTGGCTTATTTTCATTGTATCTACTCTTAAAATACAAAATTGGAATTATATGCAGTTTACTTTTATCTTTTCATTAGTGTTGTATTGTGAACAATTTCCTCTTTCTCTAAATATTTTTATAAAGTATAATTTAAATGATTGTATAGCTTTATTGAATAGATATACCATAATTCATGTAACTGATTCCTTATTGTTGGGCAAATGGATTGTTTCCAGATTTTCCCCATGTAATTACATTGTAATAAATGTGGTTATATACATTCCAAAGCATGAGAGTTAAAAGAATGAGGCTTGGCCTCTTAAAACTGAAATTCTATCTTTTCCAAAGATGTTCCAGTTCACTCTGATTATGGTACTGTTATTTTCATATGTAACCCAGAGTGCAAATTGAAAGAAATTAGTTTTAGTTTCTTTCTCTCTCATTCCCTTCCTTCTTTCCCCTTTCTCTCGATCTGTCCCTCCTTCCAGAAATGTTTAAATACAAGTAACTGATTTCTTTTGTCAAAAAGCTAAACAAAGAAAAGAAGAGGAGATAGACTTTTGGTTCTCACAATAACTCATCTTGGAACTGGGGGAAATTACTCGAATTTCTTCACATTCTTCAACTATAAAGTGAAAAAGTTGAGTTAGTAGCTATCTAAGGTTATCCCCAGCTCCTACACCCTCATGTTTGTCCTTTTGTTAGGCCATCATAATGTCACTGAGGTGATATCTCCACCATTTTTCCAGTTTTTTCTGTTCATTTGTATGATTGTTGGGGGGGATTATTGTTTTTTCTTTTCTTTACTACTAGTTTTCAGTTTTCTGGCAGGATTGTTTTGTGTGTGAGGAATATAAGCAGAATATTCCTCAGTTACCATGTGAAGAATTTTCTATATTTTATTTCATCTATCCTGGGATTTGGTGGGAGAGTCAATTACCACCCCGAATTTTCCAATATACCACGTATATACTGCCTTACAGAGTATGGAATATGAACCAGCTCTCTCCTTTTGTAGAGATTCAGTCTATCTGGGCTTCAGTTTCCTTATTGGTAAAACAGAGAAAATTATCTTGCTCACAGCTTTCCTTTAAGAAGTAAATGAGGCACTGAGTGGGAAAACCAACCCTTCACGAAAAGAAGTGGAGACTAGAGCACGAGCTGAGTAACAGGCTAGAGGCACTTCTCACCACTAGATGGCAGAGTGGAGGCATCAAGTTTGTCCATCCTGCATTGAACCAGGTTGACCTTAGCTATTCCATACTCAGACCAGCATCTCTTTCTTTTCCCACCTTCATTAATCCGGCCTTCTGATTCTACCTCCTTAGCTCCCAAGACCTCCAGACTGGTATTTTGAAGTTCTCCTCCTATTAAGCTGTCAAAGGAAGAATTTTTAGTCATGTGTTTGCAATTGTCTATCCCTACTCCCCAGATACTTTGTTGGCTCACTAGCTTTGACTACTCAGGGAGGAGGCCAAGCATCTCAAGCCAGAAGGACTTGCTGCCATTCCTGCCAAGTTAAGGGCCAATGCCATAAAACTTTCTCACATATGCCCATGTGGCTCTTGGCATTTTTTTGGAGGTCTGACATCAAGGATAGCCCTGAGGGACAGAGTGTCAAGGTAAAGAACACTCTACCTCCCAGCACCTGGGAAGTCAGTTCGCATTCAACCTGATCTCATTGGAGTGTGGGTGGTTTAGTACTTTATAACAGATTCCAAAACCTTCTGTAGTTTATGTGTAATTAGGACAGTTGCAGACAGAGTTTTCCACTGTTTGTTTTTTAGATAAACTTCTCATTGGAAATCAATACAATTAAAGCATAAATGGAGGAATACAGTTGCTTTTTTATTCGCTCTGGTTAGAAGACATGTAGATATTCAGTGGCAACTGTTAGTCCTGGATCAGGGCTGAACACTGACAAAAGTGCTCCAAACCAAGGGCTGTCTGTCCAAAAAGGCAGAGTAGATGGTCCCCCAAAGATATGACCTACAAAAGAAGTGCTAAAAATTTCATTTCTAAAAATGTCTTCCTCATAGTAGAACTGGGATACTCAAATTTCCACTATTTGGGTTTAAGGCATTATTTCTGTTTGTGTGCCCCATAAAAGTGCATAGCTCTTGGGGTTATGTTTTCATATGAATTTTTTTTTCTAGATTTACTATGTTAGCATGAGGAACTGAATCCATGGATCTAGTAAGCTAAATAAATTAAGCTAAGTAATAGCTAAGCTCAAGTTAAGGTCTTGTAAACACAGTTAAAAACTGTGTTTTGACGGGGGAAAAGCACAGAATATTTCAGAGGAAGAAGAGAAATCAGAGCACCAGATGGTATCCAACAACACTGAGTGTCTACAAGGAAACAGAGTAGTGTAGGCTTAACGGTTATCAGCAAGTTAAATAAGATAATGTATATGAAATCTTTAGCCTGGAACCTGACACAAGGTACATCCTCAATAAATGTTATTGTTACAACAATGTGCCCTGTACATTGATGCTAGGGTGACAACAGAGCACAGTACAGACTTGGTTCTAGCCCTCAGGAAGCTAAGTTGAGTAGATGAGCAACTAACTAAATATTATAGTAGAGTGAATGGTAAATACCCCTCCAAAGGAAGGTCAGAGTGGAGTGCTTGAGGAGCATGGAACAAGGCACACAATTCAGTATTCTGATGAGGAGGGCTTTCCACAGCAGCTGATTTTCTATTCTGTGAGCTCAGTTAGGAATGAGTGATATGGGGAAGGGAAGAGAGGAGAGTTTCAAACACAGAGAACACGCACATGAAAATCCAGAACTGAGACCAAGCAAGGCATGTGCTGAGAGCTGAAAGGAGTTTAGTTGTATTCAATACAATGGGTCATTGTACTGAATGAGGCTGAAGAGGTTGGCAGCAGAAGGGAGAGTGGAAAGCAGCAGACATAAAGGACATACCTATAGTTGGTGGAAACTGGAACTGACTGCTGCAAAGTGAGAAAAACCTTAGTCACCAGCACAAATCTGCTAATTGTTTCTGGAACTTTGATGCAGCGATCAAATTTTATTGAATTTGGGAGAAAACTGTGTATTCTAATTACCACTTTTATGCTCTGAATTATGTGCCACAATTGGAATGTTGGTGCTTTCCCCTTGCAAATCTTCCTTTTCTCCTCTCCTCAGAAGGGTGAGAGTGATACAAAGGTCACTTCACTTGTATTTCTCAGTGTCCACCATGTGTGGAACTACAGAGAAGAACAAGCAAGTGTAGAGAAGACACAGCTGTGGGGTACCTGGGGGTGCTGTTGGTTGGGCATCTGACTCTTCATTTTGGCTCAGGTCGTGATCTTAGGGTCATGAGAAAGTAAATAATATAAATCATCTCACCTTCACTCTTATCCTCTTGCTGAATAAAGCAGTGTGACTAGATTGGTGTGTATCCTTTTATACCTTTCTCCAAGACCAAATACATATGAAACTGTGCATATAGAGGGGCGCCTGGGTGGCTCAGTCGGTTAAGCACCCGCCTTCGGCTCAGGTCATGATCCCAGGGTCCTGGGGTCGAGCCCCACATCGGGCTCCCTGCTCGGCAGGAAGCCTGCTTCTTCCTCTCCCACTCTGCCTGCTTGTGTTCTCTCTCTATCAAATAAATAAATAAATAATTTAAAAAATAAAACTACACATATATAGAGAGCTATTTCCCTGTTTTTAAAAGGGGCTAAACTTCACACACTATTTTGAAACTTGCATTCTCATTTAATAATACATCATGGATAACATTCCAGTTTTGGACACAAAGATTTATTCCAATCTTTTTAATGCTGCATACTATTTTATAGTATAATGTGCTATAATTTAATTAACCACTCCACTCCTGGTAGACCTTCAGATTTTTCTCAGGTCATGCTATAAAAATGCTATAATAGGGGCATCTGGGTGGCTCAGTCGTTAAGTGTCTGCCTTCGGCTCAGGTCATGATCCCAGGGTTCTGGGATCGAGTCCCACATTGGGCTCCCTGCTCTGCAGGAAGCCTGCTTCTCCCTCTCCCACTCCCCCTGCTTGTGTTCTCTCTCTCTGTGTGTCTCTCTCGGTCAAATAAATAAATAAAATCTTAAAAAAGAAATAAAAATAAAAATGCTTTAATAGTGGGTATATTTATAAATTCTTAGTTTTTGGATGGGTTGTCATAGTGGGTGCCAAAAAGTGGGTTGAATGAGTCAATGTGCGTATAGGAACTCCATATTTTCTCTTTTGAAGGTGCCAAGTGCTTTTCTTTCTTCTGAATCTTTAGGAGCAGCCAATACTTCAGTTTTGGGTGGAGAGTAGTGATTTTCAGCTTTCACTCTATTCAAGGCATCCTATAAGCCAGCAGCACCCAAACTTGGTCTCAGGACCCTTATGCTCTCAAAAATTAATGGGAACACTAAAGAGCTTTTTTTGTTAATAGGAGTAATATCTATCAATATTTACCATACTAGAAATTAAAGCTGAGAAATTTTAAAATATTTATGATTTTCTTTAAAAATAACAATAATAAATACATTACATATTAACATAAATAATATATTTTTATGAAAAGAAGTTATGATTTAGTTAGATTTCCAAAATAAAACAAAGCAAAAAGAATGGCATTTTTTTCTTTGCACATTTCTTTTAATATTTAGCTTAATAAAACACAGCTGGATTCTGATATCTGCTTCTGCATTTTGTTAAGTTGTTTTGGTTGAATGATATTAAGAAAATTGGGCTCACACAAATATGTAGCAGGAAAAGAGGAGTACTCTAATAGAATTTTCAGATTATTGTGGATATTATTCTTTGATACTACATCAAAACTTGACAAACGGTAGTTTTATAAAAGTTATATACAATGTAGAATCTGAAACCATATCAATAAATGTATACTCTGTTACATTAAGATTCATTGTTTTATTTTGCTTTTTGAATGAATCTCTTACTCGTACATTGGTCATTTAAAAAAATATTGGTTCCCTGAGTTATTTAGGGTTTTCAAATGCAGTTGTCAAGCTCACCACCAATCTTATCAGAAAAGTCTTACAGTAGTTGGAAGATGTCAAGATCCTTGCAGTAAATACTAGTTTTCTAAAATCCTAATTTCCACTTTAAATCTCAAAAGTTAAATCTCAAAAGTTATTGGAAACATATACTGTTAATTATTTTCCTTGAAGCTACAGACTTTATTCATTTTGAATAAAATATTTGCCAAATACCCAATTATGAATAACCACAGTTTGTCTATCATTGGTTCTTTCAAACAAATGATGCTCCACAGGAAAGAGGCTAGTTTAGCTTATAACTCAAACAATATCATGAGTGATTTTTCTTCAATCTTTATACTTCCATGCTTTAAGCATACTTGTTTATTTCTTCCCACAGAATATGAAAAAGATGTCTATTCAGTGGTCAAGATTTAAGAAAATCTGTATGTTTTCCTGCATCATAAAGAACATTCTTAAATGTAACTGGGTTTTGTTTTTGTTTTCTTCCTGAAAGGGTGTAACAGTGAAGAAATTAATGATTACTTTAGTGGGCTGGTGCCAGTGCCTTGATTCATGCTAAGGCTTCAAAAGTTTTATATTCCATTGCTTTTATACCATCAGTGCAAATGCCAATAGAGTGAAAACGGCAATGAATGGACTTTGGCCTTATTTTGAAAATATTTTGACTTCATTAACCCCCTGAAAAGATTTAAGGCTTCCTCAAGGGTGCATCCAGTGTTGAAAACCACTCTTTTAGATCAGTGCTTCTCAAATATTAATGCACACACAAATTGCTTGGGGATCTTATTAAAATAGAGATTTGAGGAGTGCCTGGGTGGCTCAGTCAGTTAAGCCTCTGACTCTTGATTTCGGTTCAGGTCATGAGCTCAGGGCTATGAGATGGAGCCTTGCATCGGGCTCCACACTGGTCATGGAGCCTGCTTAAGATTCTTTCTCTCGGGCGCTGGGTGGCTCAGTCGTTAAGCATCTGCCTTCAGCTCAGTTCATGATACCAGGGTCCTGGGATCAAGCCAGGGCTCGATGGGCTCCCTGCTCAGTGGGAAGCCTGCTTCAACCTCTCCCACTCTCCCTGCTTGTGTTCCCTCTCTCGCTGTGTCTCTCTCTGTCAAATAAATTAATAAAATCTTAAAAAAAAAAATTCTCTCTCTCTCCCTCTGCCATGCCCTCCCCCATAATACAGATTTGAATTCAGTAGTCTTGAAATGGGACCTGAAAGTTGCATTTGTGACAAGTTCCCAGGTGAAGATGATACTTCCTATAGATGGCACACTTTGAGTGGCAAGAACCTAGACCTGCACAGTTTTAAAGTAATTAAAATAAAATAAAATATTCAGTTAATCTGTCATATTAGGCACATTTTTAGCACTCCAAGCCACGTGAGGCTAGTGGCTATCATATTGGCCAGAATAGAGAATATTTCCATCATCACTGAAAGTCGTTGGATGGTTCTGCTCTAGATTGTTTACATGGAATTAATAATGACAGGCTCATGTAACTGAGTTCATTCAAATATTAATCAGAAGCTAGTCTTCAAAACATATGTGGGGGTAACTTCAGTATTTTTCTGATCAATGCAACAGAGGCAAATAATTTACAATTTTAAAAAATGGTTTAAACTCAATAGCTTCAATTTGCCTGATGACTTTCTTACAAACTCCCTCATGCCATGCCATGTTCTTTATGAGCTGTGTAAACTGATATTGCCAAGACTGGTGCATGATATTCCACGTTTGTGGAAGAAAGGAATCTATTTAAAAGATAAAATGATCAAGAGTAACTGATATGGAGATAGAAAAATCCTTACTCCCTGTAAATGATTTTCGTAATAAAAACATGGTCCTCCATACAACTCTAAAGCAACAATTTCAATGAAAAAAAGCTCCACTGGGGAGAATAAAAGGTTATGCCTCAGAGGTTAGTGGGCGGGATAGTGTTTCTCCTGGGCAAACGCCAGTGCAGACAGCGTGCTGAGAGGCATTTCTTGGAGTTCACTTGGGCAGCTCTTGATCTGATGAAAGCTGGCCAAACTCTGCATACCCCACCTGCCTCAAGGAAACATTCCAAGGTAGGCTTTCCAGAAGCATTCCTTGTCTGCAAAGTTCGCAAGCTGAGACGAGCCTAGTTGGAGGGAAGAGCAAGTAAAAGCTAACAAAAATAAGAAGAGGGAAGTCAGGGAGGCCGTTCTGACTGCACCATGGGCTCTTCTCTAGGTTATTTTCTGTTACATCTATATCCATAAGTACAGTTTACTATAGACTCGTAAGGAGTGAGTTGCAAACGTAACACGCCTGAAATGTAGCTGGTTATTTGGGGCAATAAGAACATCCCAACAGCAAAGCAAGAAGGCTTTTGTCAAACATTCCAGTTTTAAAAAAGTGAATATGGTGCTGGATGTCCTGGGAGAAGTGAAAATTCCTACCCTGCTATTGGTCTCTCTTTATGTACCTAACATACTTCCATTAAATTCTTCAGTGAGAACTAAGAGGAGGAAAAGAGAGTGTTCCATCCATCTTGGTACTGATTTGCCGATGTCCAGAAGCACGAGATTAGTAGCTCTTGTAATTTCATCCTCCAGGGTAGGTGCAGGTGCTGTTCTTGTCAGTTCAGTTCTCATTTGGGTAGATATGTCTTGGCTTCGAAACTTTTCAGACTTCAGTAAAATATCCCCACGAGGAACTGACTGATGAACTCCGCTGGAATTTACGTCTAGGAAACATGTTTTTCTGCTGCCGCATTAGCTGTCACTCTGGTTTTGAGAGTCTGGTACCACCATTCCCTCACTCTCTTGGCTCCCACATTCACAACTTCAGAGCCAAGACTTAACTCTGGGCTCTGTCTTGGACCCTGGAGTCAAATCTCAGTGGTCACCATGAATGTGAGAGACTGGGTTGGGGGCACTGTTTTTATTTACTTGAGACAAAAATAGGGACATTTTAGGTAAAAAGCAGGATTTCCTTTTGCTCTCTGGTCTGGAGATGGGGGACGATGGGAGACCGGTGGGCTGGCATTTTTACAGACAACCAGCTGGAGGAGCTCTGCGCACAGTGCCTGCCCCCCTCAGGCAGGTGTGGCCCCTGGTTCCCCCTAGTTCCCATCTAGGCCACTTGCCTCAGTTACTCTATCTGCCTGGGCCCCACATTTGCTTGTGTGATTCCTGCGTTAGTGAAGCACCAAATCTCTCGTCAGTTTCATAATCTAATCTGCCTCTGGCTCTCAGAGTGACAACTGTTCAGCAGTGACATGGTAAGAAAGGCCAGTTTGTAAAGACAAGGAATTGGTGGCCAAGTTCTCCTCTGCAATTTCTCAATGAACAATTGGGATTTACTAAGAACCTACTATGAGCCAGGCCATGAGTTAGGTGTCAGCAGACCTTTCAAACTTATTTGTCAAAAGAAAGAAAAAAAAAATAAAGGGCTATCTTGTGGAATTTTTACAGCAACCAAATCCATGAATGTGAATTAGGACCAGAAAGGCTTAATGTTAAATATAGTGGAAAATAAACCCTGAAGGCAAGCAGGAACATTTTTAGAACCCTCCACCTTTTTCTTTTTAAAGACAAAATGGTTTGAGAGTTCACATGTCACGTACAGAATTTTCTTTTGTTTCTTGTTGGTTCAGCATCATTATCTTAAACTTTAATGTGCTTAAAAATATTGTATAGAATAGTGTATAAAACCATGGATTCTCAGACTTTATAGTCTACTTAAGGGATTATGCAAGGGTAATTTTCTCCCTAACCAAGTTTTGCCTTAAAAGCTAATTTTCATTTCTACCCTTGAGTAAGGTGCTATTGCACTATATTTATGAAAGATTCTAGGCATTAGCATTCCTTTAAAACTGTATTTGAAGAGATTAGACAAGAATCTTGGAATAGGTGAAATTTTAATCCTAAGTAGTTTGAAATGAGACTGTTAGTCCTCCCCTTTCCAAAGTTTGCATCACTCGGTACAATTATTAGATAAATATGCTTGTTTTCCAGCTGAAACCAAAAAGCCATAAGCGTTCTCTACACTTGCAAATGGGTTTAGTTTTTTTTCAGTTAGGAACAAATGCCATGAACTACTTCTGTTCAGAAAGAGCAGCTCATCATCAGCTATAGAAAAACACAGATGACAGACATTTGTGAATGTGTTAAGTGATTGTTCTAATATATTCCTACCATAAAAGCAATTTATTCAACTACTTTAGAGTGTGTTTTGCAACCATTTCAGTCTTCAAAGATGAAGTTTTACCTAAATTTGGTAGATCTCCAGGAGGCACTCCTGAGGTCATTTTGGCCAATGCAGTTGATTGGTAGTGGAAGCTCTTAAAATGTTCTAGGAGAAAAATCATCCCTTCCAGTTTCAACCAAATCCTTGTCTACTGCTCACTCCACTCTAAGAGCTCATTTTTTAGTTACAGCCATGTGTAGTAGGTTGAAATTAAACTGGTTCTACCTGAAGGAGAACTTACAGGTCACCTTCAGGGGCCAACGAAGGTGTGCTAGGAGGACTTCACATTTAGACTTTTGATGTCACCTTTAAATAATGTTGCACATCATTTAAAGGAAAATGAATGAAGGTGTGTGTCATTTATGTCCTTTGACTAGACAACATTGCCTAAGGTGATATTAACCTATTCTCTTGAAACTTGCAATTCACTAGTTAATAGCACAATTATATTGCATTGAGTTTTTCTGTGTTAGAGATATTACTTTGTCTACCATGAAGACTTGAAATATATCATAGTTTTTGAACCATATTTTGGTATTTTTTTATTAATAAATATGAATGACCTCAAAAAATAGAAATGCCCTGAGCCCCTCTAAACCTCTATGTAGCCCTGCTTGCAATCTAAAGCTGGCAAAGTTATTTTTATTTTGTATTTTTATTTATTTATTTATTTATGTTTTAATATTATTATTTTTAAATTTAATTTAATTTTATTATGTTACATTAGTCACCATACAATACATCATTAGTTTTTTTAATTTTATTACGTTATGTTAATCATCATACATTACATCATTAGTTTTTGATGTAGTGTTCCATGATTCATTGTTTTCGTATACCACCCAGTGCTCCATGCAGTACGTGCCCTCCTTAATACCCATCACCAGGCTAACCCATCCCCCCACCCCCCTCCCCTCTAGAACCCTCAGTTTGTTTCTCGGAGTCCATAGTCTCTCATGGTTCGTCTCCCCCTCTGATTTTTTTTTTAAGATTTTATTAATTTATTTGACAGAGAGAGACACAGCAAGAGAGGGAACACAAGCAGGGAGAGTGGGAGAGGGAGAAGCAGGCTTCCTGGTGAGCAAGGAGCCCGATGTGGGGCTCGGTCCCAGGACCCTGGGATCATGACCTGAACTAAAGGCAGATGCTAACGTCTGAGCTACCCAGGCGCCCCTCCGCCTCCGATTCCCCCCCCCTTCATTTTTCCCTTCCTTCTCCTAATGTCTTCCATGTTATTCCTTATGTTCCACAAATTAGTGAAACCATATGATAATTGACTTTCTCTGCTTGACTTATTTCACTTAGCATAACCTCCTCCAGTCCCATCCATGTTGATGTAAAAGTTGGGTATTCATCCTTTCTGATGGCTGAGTAATATTCCATTGTATATATGGACCACATCTTCTTTATCCATTCATCTGTTGAAGGGCATCTTGGCTCCTTCCACAGTCCGGCTGTTGTGGACGTTGCTGCTATGAACATTGGGGTACATGTGGCCCTTTTTTTCACTACATCTGTATCTTTGGGGTAAATACCCAGTAGTGCAATTGCTGGGTCAGAGGGTAGCTCTATTTTTAATTATTTGAGGAACCTCCATACTGGTTTCCAAAGTGGCTGTACCAACTTTCATTCCCACCAACAGTGTAAGCCGGTTCCCCTTTCTCCCCATCCTCTCCAACATTTGTTGTTTCCTGCCTTGTTAATTTTTGCCATTCTAACTGGTGTAAGGTGATATCTCAATGTGGTTTTGATTTGAATTTCCCTGATCGCTAATGATGATGAACATTTTTTCATGTGTCTGTTAGCCATTTGTATGTCTTCTTTGGAGAAGTGTCTGTTCATGTCTTCTGCCCATTTTTTGACTTGATTATTTGTTTTTTGGGTGTTGAGTTTGAGAAGTTCTTTATAGATCTTGGAAATCAGCCCTTTGTCTGTAGTGTTATTTGCAAAAATCTTCTCTCATTCTGTGGGTTGCCTCTGTTTTGTTGACTTTTTCCTTTGGGCTGTGCAGAAGCTTTTTATCTTGATGACGTCCCAAAAGTTCATTTTTGCTTTTGTTTCACTAGCCTTTGGAGATGTATCTTGAAAGAAGTTGCTGTGGCCAATGTCAAAGAGGTGACTGCCTATGTTCTCCTCTAGGATTTTGATGGATTCCTGTCTCACATTGAGGTCTTTCATTCATTTTGAGTTTATCTTTGTGTATGGTGTTAGAGTGTGGTCGAGTTTCCTTCTTCTATATATAGCTGTCCAATTTTCCCAGCACCATTTATTGAAGAGACTGTCTTTTTTCCATAGCATATTTTTTCTTGCTTTGTCGAAGATTATTTGACCATTGAGTTGAGGGTCCATATCTGGGCTCTCTATTCTGTTCCATTAGTCTATATGTCTGTTTTTGTGCCGGTACCATGCTGCCTTGGTTTTCACTGCTTTGTAATATAGCTTGAGGTTTTATGGTGAAAAAATTTATATTTTTATTTATTTATTTATTAGATTTGTTTATTTATTTAGATTTATTTAGATTTAGCCAGCTGGACTCAGTTTAGATGATCCCAATTTTGTTGGCAACATCCAAAGCATCATAGTCAGGAGCCAGTCGCATATATGCCTTCTTCTCTCCATCAGGTCTGATCAAGGTGTTGACCTTGGCCACATCAATGATATAGAGCTTCTTCACAGCCTGTTTGATCTTGGTGCTTTTTGGCCTTGACATCCACAATGAAAACAAGCGTGTTGTTGTCTTCTTTTTTTTTCATGGCTGACTCAGTAGTCAGAGAAACAAGCATAGTGATCTAGCTTGTTTCTCCTGGGGGCGCTCTTTCGAAGATATTTGGGCTGCCTTCAGAGACAGAGTGTCTTGGGTTGTCGGAACGTAGGTGATGGGCAGGTCTTTTTTATTTGTGACTGTGTACACCTTTCAGCACCACTTTCTTGGCCTTCAAAGCCTTTGTTTTGGCTTCTGCTTTGGGAGGGGCAGGGGCTTCCTTCTTAGCCTTTGGTTCCATCTTCATGAAAGGGATCCAGGCAAAGTTATTTTTAGTTGACAACTTAGAATATTAGTGTCTAAGGTACATTTAAATAATTTAGCCCCAAATTAATTACCATATATTTCTTGCCAGAAGCTCTTTTAGAGGCAGCCTAATGAACATGTTAACTCTCTCCAACTTTGTTCTTTAGCTTTGTCCCTAAGCTACCTGAGTAACAGTGATGTTAGCCAGTCTACGTTATTCCTGAAGAATTGTGTTAAGATTTCTTGGCTCTCAGGGGTGCCTGGGTGGCTCAGTCGTTAAGCACCTGCCTTCAGCTCAGGTCATGATCCCAGGGTCCTGGGATCGAGCCCCACATCGGGCTCCCTGCTCTGTGGGAAGCCTGCTTCTCCCTCTCCCACCCCCCTTGCTTGTGTTCCCTCTCGCTGTCTCTCTCTCTCTGTCAAATAAATAAATAAATTCTTTAAAAAAAAAATTTCTTGGCTCTCAGCTTTGGTAGGATGCTAAAGACTCATAGATATCATTTATTCCAGTTCCTACATTTTAGAAATAAAGATATTGATGTCCAGAGATGTGAAATAACTTGTTCAAAAATCACAAAGGTAGTAAGTGGCAGAATCAATACTAAAAATTCATCTTCCTTTTCCTTTATGTGGCAACCCATTGGAAATGGCAGGCTCTCTTGCTCTCCTCCACTGTGTTTCCTTCCTCCTCCATGCACCTTATCTGTAGCTTCTGGTTTTGAACACCTTGAGTTAGCAGTGATGAGTAAAAGACATTCATTCTGCTAAATATTTAGGAAATTCTTTAGGATGTTCCACATATCCTTGTTCATTCATTACCAACAGTTACTTCCAAAGGAATCTACACTCCACACATTAAGGGAAACTTTTGACTGGAGAGTCTGTGTTGGGCCAGGTACTATGCAATATGTTTCTTTGATTGACTTTGAAATTAGTAAAAATTAAAGAGAGCATAAAATTTACTATCACCATTGCCTCTATAATGAAATCATTCTAATATAAGCAGTACGACCAGACTATGGGGCTTCAAATATATTCTATCACATTAGGCTTGGGACCCTGAGTAAGTTACTTAACTTCTCTGTGACTCAGTTTCCTTTCATAAAGTGGGGCTATTAATAGTTTTTATCTAATAGAATTGACATAAAGAGTAGAGTAAATATTACATGCAAAGCTTTTGGAATAGTGCCTGGCACCTAGCCATTATTGGTATTTTTATAGTCCAATACAGGTTTTCCTCCTGCAAGGCATGCATAATGAGAATTTTGGAGTATGCATCTCAAATCAATATTTATATTTATAGCATTGTATTTTTATGTGTCTTATATAAACTACAAAAATAGCACTTAAAATTGGTGAGATAAAAATTAAATCTTTTTGGATGACTGTTTTGCATATCCATTCCTACTGGAAACTCTGGACACCAGTGGTATATTCTCATACCTTTTGTTTTATGTTATTGCTTGCTTCAACTTTATTTCACAGTCTACCATCAACCACAAAAAGTCTTTCCCAAAGCAATCATGCCTATGATAATATTGTTAACTTTAATCAAATTTAGTGGTTTAAAGTGCTGATAACCTTACAACATATATCTTCAGTAATTAAGGATTTTCTCTCCATCTGGTACTAGTGGAATTATTCTGTGGTGATTAGTCATAGGCTGTAACAAATTACATTGTATGCTTAGTGGTTAGGGGTTTTTTTATTGCTTAAATATGAAGGCTATAATAGTTTTTTTCAGTGTCTTTGTTTTTTTTCTACAATGTTTTGTTTATAGATGGAAATACATCAAAATTTTTCTCTCTCTTTTTTTTTCATATGTTAGTTTGTCAGTGGAGGATTGTGCATATGGTCCTAGTTACCATAGAGAACCAGAGACATTCTACTGAGGTCTTGGATGTTCCATATGTCAGAGTCCCAAATGGGCTGCAGATGACACTAAAATGAAGGTTGTCTTTGCATATCTTTCTACTAAGACATATCAAACACAAATTGTAGGATGATTAATGTTACAGGGGTTATTTTTCTAATTTTTATGTGGTTATGGAAGTTGTTGGTGTATCGCCAAGATGATAAGCAATTAAAAAATTCAAATCCATTTTTTATTTAAAGATTTAAGTTGAATACTCATTTTCATTTTGGAGGAAGAAAAAACACTCTCCACTTAATAATGATATAGTAAGTATGAATGTGTTATTGGGATTGTTAGAAAGTTTATTTCACAACTTGTCTTAGCCACGGTTTTAAAAAACAATTATTCCATACTATTTTATAATTACCCTATACTAGGATTATCCTAGATTTTATGTATATTATTTCATAAATAATATTCTACCTCATGTTACTTTAAGATAAAAAAGTTTTTAGTTAGCTAAGATTAATTCAATTATTGCAATGATAAATACTTTTTGGGAATTCCATGGAGTTTACAAAGAATGTAGAAGATGGGGCACCTGGGTGGCTCAGTCATTAAGCATCTGCCTTCGGCTCAGGTCATGATCCCAGGGTCCTGGGATCAAGCCCCACATCGGGCTCCCTGCTCTGTGGGAAGCCTGCTCTCCCTCTCCCTCTGCTGCTTCTCCTCCTTGTGCTCTCTCTCTCTCTGTGTCAAATAAATAAATAAAAATCTTAAAAAAAAAGAATGTAGATGACATAGTACACAACCTCATGTAGAGTAAAAATTATATACAGAGATAAAATGCTTAGAAATACAAATAAACAGAATCTAAAAACATACATAATTACATGTAATGATGATTATCTAAGTGCAGTAAGTAGAAAGGTGGTTGGTTCAAAGACAGTGAATTGAGAATATAGTTAACGGAAACATTTGAATACAGCTATGATTAAACTAGAATGACTTTATGACTGAAGAGGATTTTTAATACATATATTTATGGTTTAGAGGAGAAGAAGAAACAAATACCTCTGCCCTTAGAGAGTTCATATAATCTAGTGTGGCCCAGGACTTAAATTTGTGCAGACCTCATATGTTGGCTATGATTTGGTGTCAGTCTTGCATAGGAAGGCAAGAGTAGGCTCCATCACAAATGTTGATATTTGCATGAAACTATATTCTCTCTTTAGTTATCTAGGCACCATATTACAAAAAATTATGGTGTTGCTAAGCATTCATAAGTAATCATAAATGGTGATCCAACTTTGTTGGAGAAGATCAATGTAAGCCTCGGTCTCATTTTAAGGGTAGTTTATGTGGTGATTAGTTTTACACGTCAGCTTGGCTAGACTATGGTACTGAGTTGTTTGATCAAACATAAGTCTAGATGTTTCTGTGAAGGTACATTTTAGATGTGATTAATATTCAAATCAGTAGACTTTGAACAAAACAGATTATTCTCCATGATATGGATGGTTCTATCCAATCAGTTGAAGGCCTTAAGAGAAAAGATAGATCCCATGAGGAAGAAAGAATTCTGCATCCATACTGCCTTCACACTTGACACTGCAATATCACCCACCTCTTCCCTGGGTCTCAAGCCTGCCCTGCAGATTTTGGGTTTGCTACCTTCCACAATTGCATGAACCAATTTCTTCAACTGAATCAATCACTCTTTCTCTCTTTTTCTGTATATATATCCTATTGGTTCTGTTTCTCTGAACATTTGCTATTACTCATGGTGATTGGTCTTTCCCTCAAAGCACAGTAAGATTTTATCTTTTAGTGATAATACTACCTCCATCTATTCAAGAAACAATGTCGAAAAAGCAATCACTCAGTGACCTCAGTGACCTCTAAAAGCATATATTTCTTAGTTATAATTTAATATTTATTTGTAGCATGCTCCATAAAAATGTATTCCTTGAAATTAAATATTTGATATTGTCTATTTGTGCTTTTATTACTTTTCAACTTAAGTCACATAGAGTAGAAGCATTATGTATTCACATTTTATTTAATTGTACATGGAACTATAGTTATATTTTTCCTTCCTTCCCTCTCCTCTCCTCTTCTGCCTGCCTGCCTTCCTCCCTTCCTTCCTTCCTTCCTTCCTTCCTTCCCTTCATCAGTTCTGTAATAATATTCTGAGGTCTGTTTATCATTTTTTAATATATGAACATTTTATTTGCCATTAATAGAATACAACATATTTTAATCACAACTTAATTTCCTGATTTTAGGTCTTATTTAAGAAATAATTTACTGGAAAAGTATGGAATCATAGATGATCAAGTTTCAAAAATTTTACTCTACCAATAATATACAAGTCCCCTGATTTGTTACTTTGAATTTTATCCTCAAATTTACTATGTTAAACCATATGAAATTGCTGATATTTAACCATTTATTATCTACAATTTTTTATTACAAAAAATGTGGGTTTTTTTGTAATAAAAAATTGGTAGTAATAAATTCCAAATATTTGTTTTGGGATGGTTATTTATTTATGTTTCTTTTCTTAATTAATTAATTAATTTTTTATTATGTTATGTTAATCACCATACATTACATCATTAATTTTTGATATTTATTATTTTTCTTTACTAATTATTGTCTTCCTCAACTTAAATCGCATTATTAGTCCACACACAAAAAGAATGTTCTAAAAAAGATAAATAGGATGGGAGTGAAATAAGAAAAAGATGATGATTATGTTACAATGTAATACAGTGGAAGTTTCCTTTTGGGGTCAGATAGGGTGCTGCTCTGAAAATATGTGGGTGAGCTAGAATATTTGTGTTAAAATAATGCTCTTAATTTTGCTGTACTAAAACTCATCATGTAACATGTGGTTCACTGAGGGTCAATTCCCTCGAGTACATGATGTGCTGTGTGAAGTTTGAAACTAGTAATCTTAATGGTACATAAAATGGTAGGATTGAAATGTGGTCTGGACAAGATGCCACAAGATGAAATACCAGAAGGAAAGATGTTACCACAGTGCTGTTTGCCTTGTAATCATCCCTGTATCCATTTACTTTAGTTTTTTGTTTGTTTGTTTGTTTTTAACTCAAGTATAACCTAAATATTTGAGTTAATCTAGTAGATTCTTAAAGCCATCTGCTTATTTGATTTTTGCCATATAAAAAATCAGAGCATAATTGTAAAATGTTTACATTAGCCAAGAAAATATAGATTAAAAAAAGAAAATTAGGAGAGATATCCTAAATATCTTTAAATTCTGGATCCTCCAAGGGAAGATGGAGAAGGCTTTTTTATGATGCTTTAGACTAGAAGTTTATCAACCAACAGTCTTCCAGTTTTGATGTAGCCACACAGGGTTTTTTAAATGGAGACATTTCCCATAAAAATCTGTTCTTCAAGCTTCTCTTGAAAACTGAGAACACTTTGGCAACATTCAGTCTGCTTCCTTTCATGGCAACAATCATCAGTTTTGGAATGGTAGTGACCTGCTTTAGACTAGGCAAGTGCTCTCTTGTTTGCCCCAATGCCACCACCCCTGGCCAACTTCACGTAACTATTATTTAACTGATTTCTGTAGATATGTGAGTTTGTGACTCAGAAAAGAGGCATATCTTAGTTTAGCATGACAACTTTATTTTTTGAGGCATAATTGACATATAACATTATATTAGTTTCAAGTATACAAGAATTTTTTTTCTTGTGATGAGAACTTTTAAGTTCTACTCTAGTAGCAACTTTCAAATATGCAATACAGTATTATTAATTATAGTCACCACAGGTTGATGACTTTAGCCTTCTAACAGTGAGACAGACTGCCTTATGAGGTAGTGGGTGCCCCTGCTCTAAAGTGTTAAAGAGGTCTGGTATAGCGGGAATCAAGAAGTAAGTGTGAGTGGGGCGCCTGGGTGGCTCAGTTGGTTGAGCGACTGCCTTCGGCTCAGGTCATGATCCTGGAGTCCCAGGATCGAGTCCCACATCGGGCTCCCTGCTCAGCAGGGGGTCTGCTTCTCCCTCTGACCCTCCCTCCTCTCATGCTGTCTCTCTCTCTCATTCTCTCTCTCAAAATAAATTTTAAAAAAAAGAAAGAAGTGTGAGATTTGGTAGATGGCCTCTTAAAATTCTTTTCATCTCTAAACTCCTTTAATTCACTTCATTAGTGTAGCATCATTTTCTGAGAAGTGTTAGTCTTTACAAATTTCTTGTCATTTATTTAATACTTTTTTTCAAGGAAGATAGTAATTTTATATGTAAGAAATCAAAACATATGACTAGCATGTTTTATTTTATGTTTTGAAGATTTTATTTATTTATTTGACAGACAGAGACACAGCAAGAGAGGAAACACAAGCCATGGGAGTGGGAGAGGGAGAAGCAGGCTTCCCGCTGAGCAGGGAGCCCGATGCGGGGCTCGATTCCAGGACCCTGGGGTCATGACCTGAGCCGAAGGCAGACGCTTAACGACTGAGCCACCCAGGCAGCCCTAGCATATGTTTTAGATAATGAATAGAAAGTGTCTATCCATGAACCCAGGACCTATTGTCCCACATACATATTTGTTCACTTGGCATTTATTCATTGAGCACCTTATATGTGTTCAGGATCCTGCGGATGTAGGGCTACAGTGAATAGACAAAGTATATGCTTTTATGGGAGTTCATATTTGGGCATGAGAAATAGAAAACAAATGAGTATATAATTTCAGAGAATAGTAGGTGCTATGAAGGAAAATAAAACAGAGTGAGGCAGTCTGTGTGCTCCTTTAGAAAAGGTGGTCAGAAATGCCCCCAAGGAAGTAACATTTGCTCTGCGAATGAATGATTAGAAAGGGTCAGCTATGCAAGGGTATGGGATTAAGGAACAAGAATGAGTTGACTTCAATTCACAACAGGAAAGCTGTCATAGATGTTCCCTAGTGAACAAGGGAAAAAGGGGAAGGAATGAAGCCAAACTGTAGGGAATGTTCAAGTACAATGGGAAGACTTTAGAGGATTTTAATCTGGGGAATGATGTGATTTGATTAGCATTTGAAGGATTACTTTGGCCGACCTATAAAGAATAAACTGCCAGGGACAAAAGAGGATACAGGGAGACCAGCTGGGAAGCTGCTCCTGTAATCTAGGATGGCTGGTAACGGTGAAGTGGTGAGAAATGATGGTACAAGATTTACACTGAATATGGGACCAACAGGAATTGATCAAGGATGAACTGGGAAGAGAAAGAGAAAGAAAAGAATCAGGAATGACTCCTATATTTTTGGATTGAGCAACTGGATGAATGATTGCTAGTAAGTGAAATAGTGAAGATTAAGAGAAGCAAGTTCTCCCAGCAAAAACCAAGGAACACACTAAATCTTTCCTGGAAATGGCAGGACATAAATACACAAGAGAAATATATTGGGTACTAAACACAAATACACAGCAAGAATATGGCACAGTCCCTGGGCCTGGAGGGCTCACAGTCTAGCAGAGGAAATACATGTCAAAAAAAGTCAATAAAAGTTTATATCCAGGGATGCCTGGGTGGCTCAGTCGGTTAAGCGTCTACCTTCGGCTCAGGTCATGATCTCAGGGTCCTGGGATCGAGCCCCACATGGGGTTCCTTGCTCAGCAGGGAGCCTGCTTCTCCTTCTGTCTGCTGCTCCCCCTGTCTGTGCTCTCTTGCTCACTCTCTCTCTGACAAATAAAGTCTTTAAAAAAATTATATCATATGACAGAGATGTGAACAAAGTGGAAGAGGAAGGAGCTTTCAGGATTCTCATTTCCTTATGATAAAAGAGGTAAGCAGGCAGTTCTAACAATGAGCTCGATTGGATGTCTCAGAAACTGCTAGCAGACAACTTGAGAACTTTCAAACATTATTAATCACTGTTAACCTATTCTTTTATGGAGAAAAGATTGGATTTTATTTAGTCTTTTACCAGAGGCCTTATTTTCTTACACATCAATTATCCCAGTAATTCTCTGATTATCCCTTTACATCACATCATGGAAAGAATATGAAACATTAAAAAAAATTATTTCAGTCTGTTTCTTTCCTCTACAAATTCTAATCGTGTTTCCACTCCCCTATCTCTTTTCTGTCTCAACAGCAACCAAAGCCTACCAAGTGTTTCTTAAGAGTCCATTATGAGCTAACTACTTGTTTCTTTCCACATTCTCTTTACTTTCTGGCACTTTAAACTTTGAGTATGCTAAAATTTCCAGCTGTTATTTTAAAAGCATTCTTAGACTTCCTCTCTTCCTGACTTGAAGTTTTATTTTCCTCACCGTCTCCTATATGTCTCTTTTATCTTGTTCTTCATTTCCCTCTTTTGGCTTAAGTCACCAATAACCTGATAGTCAGCCATGGTTTTGCTTCCTGTGATTTAGCCCACTCCTTTCCCCCTGCCCCATGCTCATCTTTCCCATTTCTTATTCTTCAGTTGGAGCTTCCATATACTCCTTAGTTACCATTTCTTTTTATTTTTCTAGGTTATTCCCTGTCCATATCACTTAATTCTGTTTTCTCTAACATGCTCTCTGCCAACCATTTCTTCAGTAAATCCATAATAAAAAAAATTAATACATGAACTTTTCATGCAACTTAAAATAATTTGATACATCGATTAAAGATGTTATGAACATTATCATGAATGGTTAATAATGCCAAACAGCAATGCCTACATGTTTTCCTTCTTGCTCACTGGGGTTTCCACTGATGTATTTTCTTAAAAAAAAAAAAAATCTTACAAACAACTGATCTACTTGTCTACTTGTCTGGTTTTAGTTGGGCAGGGGCTGAGTACAGACTGTAATTAAGTGTGATCCAATCGTACCCAAAAAAAATCCAAATAAAAGGTTAACAAAATTAGATTTAGAGAATATAAAATGACATAAATGAAGACACACATGAAGAAAAAAAGAAAGCAAAGAGTGAAGTATATTTCCAAGGTCCTTACTTTTTTTAAATTTAATTTTATTATGTTATGTTAGTCACCATACATTACATCATTTGTTTTTGATGTAGTGTTCCATGATTCATTGTTTGTGCATAACACCCTGTGCTCCACGCAGAACGTGCCCTCCTTAATAGCCATCACCAGGCTAATCCACCCCCCACAGCCCTCCCCTCTAGAACCCTCAGTTTGTTTTTCAGAGTCCATCGTCTCTCATGGTTCGTCTCCCCCTCCGATTTCCCCCCTTCATTCTTCCCCTCCTACTATCTTCTTCTTCTTCTTCTTCTTCTTCTTTTTTAACATATAATGTATTATTTGTTTCAGAGGTACAGGGTCCTTACTTTTTAATGGATATTTAAGAGAGCCCTTTACTGGAAATTTCTGTAGATTCAGGAAGAATTGTATTTCTTTGTAACTGAAGAGTTTTCCTCTTTTCCTATGCACTGCTATAAAGACTAAAGTCAAATTAGTAGTTCAAATTATCTATTTATGTTTCCACTATCCTGAAGACATTTTAAGCCTAAATAACTTTGGGGCGTTTTCTTTCTCAGTTTACTTACTTTTAGTTGTTTTTTTTTTTTAACTTTAGTTGACACACCATGTTACATTTATTTCAGGTGTACAATGTAGTGATGCAACCTCTCTCTGTGTTAGCTGCTATCTGCCCCCATACTATAGCACCATTGACTATACTCCCTATGCTGTGCCTTTTATTCCCTTGAATGCCATTAGGGCCCAAAGCACTTTGTTTCCTTATCTATCGCCTACTTTTAATTTGTTATCTTGTTGCATAATATTTATCTCTGTAAGCCCCCCGCCCCCAATCGTTTCTGATGAGAGATGGGATATAAACACCCTTTCTTCATAAACACCCTTTTCTAACCATTTGGTGTCACTGTTCACCCTGTTTCTACTTTAGTCTGAACTGACTAGAATATGAGCCATTTGGTTAGAAAATCTGTCACATTTGGAAAGCAGGAGCCAGTCAGAGAGAAATTAAATTGTTTTTCTTTGTCTGCCTACTGTTCCAAGTTTCTGCTGGTGTTGCCAATCATTTGGAGAGAGAAGTGTGGAGCTTGTTCAGCTGTCAGTGAGTGTGAAGGAGGTTGGGTGGAAGCATGCCAACCTCCACTTTTTGCCATGGAGTCAATAGCTGAAGGCTGGGGAGGCTCTCAGGAGGCTCCACCAGGTCATTCTTGAAGAAAGCAGCTGATGCTTTCTGAGGGAAGAATGCTTTGTCACTATTGTGAAACTGATGGCGTTGGTCTGCTAGGCAAAGCTCCTATTTTCCACTTTCATATCTCTGCCTTTGAAAGTCTTTGTGGACAAAACAACCCTAAGGAAGACTATTCACTGAAGCTGAGTTTGCCATAAGGTTAGTTCAGTCATCCAACATTGAGGAGATGCTGAAATAGTAAGAATTTCTTTGTGTGAGTCAGTCCCTTAAGATGGCCCTGGAGCCTTAGGTCAGATCCCTTTGTATTTATGTGAGGAGAATGTGGCAGATATTAGAGGTATAACTCTCACATGTGAGATGGGAATGAGAAAGGCATGGATGGAGTGAATACATACTGGATTGAGAGAAGTTATTGAGGAAAATCTAGTCCTGTGGAGAATCGTGAAAAATAGATGAACAATGGAGCTCACTAAAAAATATAGAAAGCTAATACGTGATATTTAAATTCAGAGACCAGTTTGTCAGACATTCAGTGTTAATGTATATTTATTTTCAGATCTGTAGCAGCAATCAGTGACTCAACTGCTGGGAAATTAGTCTTGTTGGCTTTAGGACTGTGACTCTTCCTACAGGTGAAACATGTATTGGAAAACCGTAGGGAGAAATTTCTCTTCCCCTTCCTTTTTTTTTTTAAGATTTTATTTATTTATTTGAGAGAGAGAATGAGATAGAGAGAGAGAGCATGAGAGGGGGGAGGGTCAGAGGGAGAAGCAGACTCCCTGCTGAGCAGGGAACCCGATGCGGTCCTCGATCCTGGGACTCCAGGATCATGACCTGAGCCGAAGGCATTTGCCTAACCAGCTGAGCCATCCAGGCGCCCCTCTCCCCCTTCCTTTTGATGTTTATTTAGTGATTATCTGTATTATAATTCTAAGAGCTTTGGGTGCATTATATCATTTAATACTTAGAGAAAGTTTAAGAAATCAACTCTGCTATTGCCTCCATTTTCTGAATGAAGAAATTGAAGCTGCACAAGTTACTGAAGGACCTTGCCTAAGGTTACAGCTGGAAAATGGCAGAGCCAGGTTCAAACCCAGACAGCACTCAGGTTGTTAACCATTGTGCTATATACGTTTCCTTCATGATATAGGTGCAAAAATGAAGGTAGAAAGTTAATCTTACCCCTAAATCTGTTAGTCATATATAAACTAACATTTGAAAGGGATCGTTGAGACATTGATACATTGCTAAGGAACTGATGAGACACAGAGGAAAATGCCCTCAGCATAGAACTTTGCAAGACAATGTCAAACATGACTGCAGGATAAAACAGTTTTCAGGCAGATGTTGGAGCTTGGCAAGGTATCATATACAACATTTATTAAGACCTACTCATGTACTAGGCTTATCTGCATCAGTTTTCATGGTTTTCAAAATGGATTCTATCACTTATTAGCTGTGTGAACTTTTTCAGTTTACTTCATTTCTCTGGATTTTATTTTTCTTATTTATAAAATAAGGATAGTAACTAGACAATGCTTTAGAAGATTGTTGTGATGATTAAATGAGTTCGTATATGGTCTGATGCCTGGCAGGTTCTCAAATGTTAGCTACCATCATTGTTAACATCATCATCATCATCTCACTTAATTCCTTTTAATTCTCACAACGTTACTTACTACATGACAGGCAGCATTCTAAGCACTTCTCATTTATTAACTCAGTTCATACCTGTGACCTATGTGGTGGGCGTTGTTTTCATGTCCATTTTATAAGTAAGAATACTGAGGCAGCACTTCAAGATGTTTGGCTCTGGAGTCAGGTATTTTAACCACCACCTAAGGCTCCCAGATACTATTAGCAGTCATTCCAACGTCAGATGGCTAGAAAGGGTCAGAACTGGAAATGGACTAGTATTTTCCAACTATAAAAGTCTAGACTCTGCAGCATTTTGCTATAATTTGGAGACCGATCAGAGTTGAAGATTAAAAGCAAGATTCTCCCTAACAATCAGAGATGTACTAACATTGAATTCCAACACATAGTACCTTCCAGCATGCCCAAATCAGGTTGTCTGGAAAAGAGAAATTAAATACACAGAAAAAATTAGCAAATAAAATACTGAAAACAAACAAGAAGATAAATTGTATTAATGAAACAACATAAACTAACAAGATGGATCAAAGGAATCTAAACAGATTCCCAAATCTAAACCCTAAAAGCTCATTTTAACATGGCAAACCAAAGCAGAAGTAAAATAATTATATCTGTTTGTTTGCTTTTTTAAAAAAATTTAATTCCAGTAAACATACAGTGTTATATTAGTTTCAGGTGTACTATATAGTGACAATTCAACAGTTCTATACACTGCTCAGTGCTCATAATGATAGGTGTGCTCTTAATCCCCTTCACCGATTTCACCCGTCCCTCCACTGAACTCCCCTCTGTAGGTATCTGGCAATCACCAGCTTATTCTCCACAGTTAAGGGTCTATTATTTGGTTTGTCTCTTTTTTCTTTGTCCATTTGTTTAGTTTCTTAAATTTCACATGTGAGTGAAATCATATGGTATTTGTCTTTCTCTGACTTATTTCACTTAGCATTAAACCCTCTAGATCCATCCATGTTGTTGCAAATGGCAAGATCTCATTCTTTTTTATGGCTGAGTATATTCCATTATATATTTCAATATAATATACCACATCTTCTTTATCCGTTCATCTATCAACGGATACTTGGTTGTTTCCATAATTTGGCTATTATAAATAACGCTGCAATAAACATAGGGGTGCATTCATCTCTTTTAATTTGTGTTTTTGTAGTCTTTGGGTAAATATCCTGTTTGTTTGCTATTACATTTTGTTTTTCGGTTGATACTGAGTAAGAATATTTATCAAGTTGTAACAGTCTTACGGAGACACAAAATAATTCAATTCTTAGATCAGTTTTTGTAACAGTTCAAATTCATTGAAAATGCCTTCCCTCTACCTTTGTGAAGATTAGAATTAGAAATTTCTTAATGTTCTCTTTAGACCAGTTGGTACTTACTGAGTGTTCAGAAGACTACCAAAATTTCTCCAAATATAGTGCCTACCAAAACCAATGTATAAATAAGACGAATTATTCTTTTACTCCAGATTTCTGCCTCCCTATTCTGTCTTTGACTCCACTCTGCAAAACCAGGAAAGATTATTCTTTAGACATTTTCTTTTGTGTTGTTATAGATGCTGGGGATCCAGTGGTAAAAAAGACAAAGACAAACCAAGTCCCTACTCTCCTAAAATGAAGGAGAAAAATAAAGCACCGAAAAAAATGTCTAAATGCAAGACAACAGTAACAAAAATGCAGGCAGTAATCTTTTTAATGCTGCAACTACTGAAAATAAGAGTAATAAGATATATCTATAAGAATAATGGTATTAATAATAATAATAAATGATGGGTAACATTTATTGAGGACTTAGCCCTGCAAAGTACTGCTAAGCATTTTATATACATTATGTCTTTGAATACTCACAATTCATTCATTTAGTAAATACCTGTTGAGAGCCTGCTTTATGCCAAGAACTCTTCTAGAACCTCAGCCTTCCTCAGTGAACAAAAGAAAGACTGTGCTCTGCTGAAGTTTATATTCTGGGACTAATAAGTAGTAAAAATGTTTTTTTAAAAAGATCTTATGATAAGTGTTCTTATTACACACACAAAAATAATAAAAGAGGAAACTTTGGGAGGTAATGGGTTATGTCTACAGCCTTGACGATGGTGATGGTTTTATGGGTGTACGCTTATCCCCAAACTCATCGAGTTAGGTATATTAAATATGCACAAATTTTTACAGGTCCCTCATACCTCAGTAAAGTGGTTTGAAAAAAGATGTTTTGTGAGTTGGCAAGCTGAACTAATGGTAAAATCAAGGAGAGAAGTGGAGTGCTGGGGAAGGAGAGTTAATCTGGAGAAAAGAGGAGGAGGTCAGTTTCTAATAGGTTGATGGTTGAATTTGAGATTATAGCAGGTCATACAAATGGAAATGCCCTGTGGCTGTTTGTAAGGAGGGGCTGGTGGGAAAATAAATGTTGATGAAGACTTGGGGATTATCTTCTCAGGAGATAGTTGATGGTGTTATAAACTCACTGACTGAAACAGTATGAGAGAAAAGTAGGGAGAGCAAAGGACAAACCCTTGAGAAAGGAGAAACAGCAGGTTTGAGGAGCGGAGGACTATCTAAGAAGAGAGAAACAGAGCAGTCATCAGAGAAAGAGGAAGAAATCAAGAGAGTTCTGAATGCAGCAGGAAACTTAAGAGTAGAGAAGATAGGGGAATATCATTATTTTTTGGCAAGAAAATGGCTGCTGGTAATATCAAAAGAGCACTTTATGTTGAAGGGAAGCAGAGGAGTGCAGAAACCAAATGCCAGGGATGGAGCGGGGTGGGCAGGCAGGAAATGGAGGCAGCCAGTACCAGGAAGCAGAGATAGGATAATAGCTAGAAAGGGTAGAAAGACCCATGCCAAGAACAAAGTGGCACCATTCTCTTTACATCTAGTTTCTGGGTACATAATGCGATTGAGACAGAAATTGGTATTAACTCAATGAACACAATTCCTAATGAAATATTGAAAAATCCTTTTCTTTTTTCTGTATAGCACTTGGCTATAATAAAATACAGCCAAACCCCCAGAAGAGACCTAGGTATCAGTTCTTGAATATGAATTGGAAATCTGTGCCCTCCAGTGTGAAAGCTTTATTTTCCCATCTCCCTTCGCATAGAGATTTATTTTTGCTGTCAGTCAGAAGGGAAAATTGTCCTCTGGTAGCTAGCAGGGTTTGAAATAAGGGAGAAAATGAAACATACTCTGTCACAAGGTTGCATTTGTATTAGGAAAATATCATTTTGGCAGGAGAGACGGTGTAATTTGTCAAGCAGATTAATCTCAGGAATGGAAAGTCCTGATCAAATGGCAGAGACTTTAATAGATCCCTTGGATAGATAGATTGGCCACAGCTCTGTACCTGCTATGGTAGTGAAAAGAGACTATCTGTAAGACTCTAATGGGTGGAAATCATGATAAATTTGGAGAATCTATATAATTAGATTTGTTCAGTGTTGGTCCGTTTCCACTTTCAGCAAGGCAGTAGAGCGTGTAGAAAATGCTCATTTAGAGCATGGCCTATGTATAAAACATTTGCATTCCTTCGATCTATCTACAGGTAGGTTCTCAATGGCTAGAAAAGTAGAGAAATAATCAGAATAATTTTTTCTCTTTCACCCTTAGTTATATTTGTTATATTTTTACAATAAGCAAAAACTAACTGATGGAGAAAATTTAAAACAGCACACAGTGCTAATTTTTTTTCTCAAACATTTTAGTGCTATTCCAACCGAAACTACACATTATTGGCAAATTGATACCAATTTTACCCCCTAATCGTTGTCTCATCAGGAGGTCTTTCAGGAAATATTTGTTTACTGATAGATGCCCAAAAGCTATGCTTCATATGCGGGCACTTCTCCTCTTTTTAATTACTAAAATGGTGGTAGAGGTAGAGGTAAGTGGCTCTAGACCACTGAGGTACTTGGCTTTGTCAGTTTCGTTTCATCTCCTCAAGGTTAGTGCCAACTTCTGTGCATCCTCATGGTAGTTAGCAGAGTACTTTATGGGTAGTAAATCGTCATAAAGCATAGTTCAGTGTATTATCACAAAGAACGCTGTCACATTTTCAACTGTAATAAAAATAGTTTAAAAATCCCATAAAGAAGCCAAGTGGACAGAATTTGAGAGCTCAATATGTATTGCTAATTATAACATAATCATTATCCAATTCCTAGTTATTGCTGATTTGGGGATATTAAACTACAATTTGAATACAGACAGATTATATCCAGTGTTTCCAGCTCACTGCAGACAGAAATGTGACACTATTTGAGGGATGGAGCCTCTGGGGGGCAGGGGCCAGTCTACGGGAACACAATACATTCACTGGGTGTTGCCTTAATGTCCAGGAACCGCCACTACTTTATCAAATTGTAATATCTCTCCTTTCAAAATCTTAGACAGCTTGTGCATACCATCTGCTCTTTGTCTGTATTCCTTCTGTGCTTTTCTTCATCTAGAAGAATGGTTCTTGAAATTCTTACAGGACTCTTTAAAACGTTTGCCACATATTTTGAGAAGCATCTGGTTGGAAGAAGTCCTGCTTTCTGTATTTGTTCCCAGTTGGCTGATGTGTGCCATGTTTCTTGTGAATCTAGTTTTGTTAACTTTGGGGGTAAATGCTTTTGCATCTGCTTCAGCACATATTTACGGTGAGACTAATAGCCCAAAGCAAGTTGCTAACGGTTGTATAAGTGAAAGACTCAGTGTCAGGAAAACTTGATTAATTTACCTGCCATCTAATTTGCACAAGGTTACCTGGAAATTGGTGTTTGTTTCTTTTGCTTGATGATTTCAAGATGGACCTTGTCCCTTTAAGGGATCCTGGATACCCTGAATACTTTCTCAAACATCTGCTCTGGTTTCATCAGGGAGACTTTGGGAGAGCTATAATTCACATAGCTTTCCTTCAGCAAACAAGGCAACTTACCTGTCAGTAAGACAAATTTTCCAAGGAGCTAAAAAATGGAGAGCATTATAAAGGAACTCTGAATCTTAATAGGACAGAACTTTCAGTTAAAGTAGAGTGGAAGGATGTCTGTTGCTGGTTACTTTTTATTATTTTCAAAGTGGTTTTTTTTAAGATTTTATTTATTTGAGATAGAGAGAGAGAGAGAGAGAGGGTGAGGATGAGCGGGGGTGGGGGGCTCAGAGGGAAAGGGAGAAGCAGGCTCTCCGCTGAGCAGGGAGCCAAATGTGAAGCTCGATCCCAGGACTCTGGGTTCATGACCTGAGCTGAAGGCAGACTCTTAACTGACTGAGCCACCCAGGCGCCCCTATTTTCATAGTTTTATTTTTTATTAAATCATTAAATTAACATATACATATTCAAAATCTGGAAATTTCAAAATATGTAATGAGGAAAATTAAAATAATATGTATTGCCTAAAAATAATCATCACTATAGGATGATAGCTAGCACTTATATGGTATTACCATGTAACAAGCACTGTTCTAAATTCTTATATTAATTCTTTTAACTCTCATGATGATTTTAATGAGATAGATACTATCATTGTCCTCATTATAAAGATGAGGACATGGAAGCACAGGTTAAGTTACTTGCCCAGTGCTCATTTGGTTAATCAGAAGCGTGACCAGGATTCATATGTAGGCAGCCTAATTCTCAGGTCTCATGCTTAACTGCTATGCTGTGCCATCGACCCTTATTTATCACTATTCACACTTAGGTGAAATTCCTTCCAGACTGCTTTCAATCAAGTTTTTAAAATAAGGCTGAAATCAGAGACCATGTTTAATTATTTGTCTTAATTTTGTTTGTTTAATCTTATAACAGGTTTTCCCGTATGCTATCTACAAACTTTTGGTAAGCATCTTTGTAATAAAGATATTTTAATTCAGTAAGGCTGCTGAGACCCTCTTCTTCACATATCACTTCTTTACAAAAGTTTGCTTTTCCTACTGAGCAGTAACAGCACAGATGAAAAAGTGCCACAAGCCAAGTCAGTGCAGGGCCCGCTGAGTGAATGACCTTTGGTCAGTCCCTCAGTCTCGTTAAGTCTCAGTTTTCTCATCTTAAAATGGGGCAGTGATATTGATGACCTGGATAACTTCAGTTGTCATGGCAACTGAGATATACCTGAGAAGTGTGTTTAGGAAAGTGTATAGCCATTTACAAATGTCAGTGATTACTTTTAATAAAAATGAACTTTTGCTGTGTCTCTCTCTGTCAAATAAATAAATAAAACCTTCAAAAAGAAATGAACATGTTGAACCATAGCTGCCAATTTCTAGAGGAAATTCTTAGGCAAAGGAGGTAAGAGAGGTTTATTAAAGAAATGAACATAAAACATTGTCAGAAACAACTGTAAAATACTTCAATAATGATGATGGAAGCACTGAAAAGAAAAATCACCAGCATAAATAAGATTTCGAAGTATTTCTTTCCAGCCTTTTTTCTATCAACTTATAAAAATTTTTTTTAAAGATTTTATTTATTTATTTGAGAGAGAGACAATGAAAGATAGAGAGCACGAGAGGGAAGAGGGTCAGAGGGAGAAGCAGACTCCCTGCTGAGCAGGGAGCCCGATGCGGGACTCGATCCCGGGACTCCAGGATCATGACCTGAGCCGAAGGCAGTCGCTTAACCAACTGAGCCACCCAGGCTCCCAACTTATAAAATTTTTTAATTAAAAATTTTTTATTCAAGTATAGTTAACATACAGTGTTATATTAGTTTGAGGTGTACAATATCATATTCAACAATTCTATACATTTCTCAGTGCTCATCAAGGTAAGTGTACTCTTATTTCCCTTCACTCATTTCCCTTCACTCATTTCACCCAACCCCCCACCCACCTCCCTTCTGGTAACCACCAGTTTGTTCTCTGTATTTGAGTCTGTTTTTTTGTTTGTCTCTTCTTCCTTGCTGTTCATTTGTTTTGTTTCTTAAATTCTACATATGAGTGAAATTATATGGTATTTGTCTTTCTCTGACTTATTTCACTTCACATTATATCTTCTAGATCCATCTATGTTGTTGCAAATGGCAAGGTTTCATTCTTTTTTTATGGCTGAGTAATATTCTATTGTGTGTATATACCACATCTTCTTTATCCATTCATCTATCAATGGACACTTGGATTGCTTCCATATCTTGGCTATTGTAAACATGAAATAAATACAGGGGTGCATATATATTTTTGAATTAGTGTTTTTGTTTTCTTTGAGTAAATACCTAGTAGTGGAATTACTGGACATATAGTAATTCTACTTTTAATTTTTAAAGGAACCTCCATACTGTTTTCCACAGTGACTGCCCCAATTTGCATTCCCACTAAAAGTGCTCGAGAGTCCCCTTTCTCCACATTCTTGCCAACACTTGTTATTTTTTGTGTTTTTGACTTAAGCCATTCTGACAGGTGTAAAGTGATACCTCGTTGTGGTTTTGATTTGCATTTCCCTGATGATTAGTGATGTTGAACATCTTTTCATGTGTCTGTTGGCCATCTGTCTGTCTTCTTCAGAAAAAACATCTGTTTGGGTCCTCTCACCATATTTTTAAAAGATTTTATTTATTTATTTGAGAGAGAGAGAGAGAGGGAAACCGAGAGAATGAGCAGGGGGGAGAGGCAGAAGGAGAGGGAGAAGCAGACTACCCACAGACTCCTCGCTGAACAGGGAGCCCAATGTGGGACTCAATCCCAGGACCCCAAGATCATGACCTGAGCCAAAGGCAGACGCTTAACTGACTGAGCCACACAGGCACACCCCTGACCATTTTTTAATAGAATTGTTTTTGGGGGGTGTTGAGTTGTATACATTCTTCATATATTTTGGATAGTAACCCCTTATTGGATGTATCATTTGCAAATACCTTCTCCCAGTCAGTAGATTTCTTCTTCGCTTTGTTGATGGTTTCCTTTCCTGTGCAAAAGCTTTTTATTTTGGTGTACCCCAAAAGCTTAATTTTGCTTTTGTTTCCCTTGTGAGAGGAGGCATATTTAAAAAATGTTGCTGTGGCTGATATTAAGAAAAATAAAATAAAAATAAAATTATGGCCTATGTTTTCTCCTAGGAATTTTATGATTTCAGGTCTCGCATTAGGTCTTTAATCCATGTGAGTTTATTTTTCTTTATGATGTAAGAATGTGTTTCAGTTTCATTCTTTTGGTGTAACTTTCCAGTTTCCCCAACACCCTTTATTGAAGAGACTATCTTTTCCCCATTGTATATTCTTGCCTCCTTTGTCATAAATTGATTGACCATATAAGCATGGGTTTATTTCTGGACTCTATTTTGTTCCACTGATCTACATGTCTCTTTTTGTGCCAGTGGTATATTATTTTGATTACTACAGCTTTGATTATTATAGCTACTGTATTTTGAAATCTGGGATTATGATACTCCAGCTTCATTCTTCTTTTTCAAGACTGCTTTGACTATCTGGGGTCTTTTGTAGTTCCATACAAATTTTAAGATTATTTGTTTTAGTTCTGTGAAAAATGCTGTCGATATTTTGATAGGGATTGCATTGAGTCTGTAGATTGCTTTGGGTAGATGGACATTTTATTAATATTGGTTCTCCCAATCCATGAGTATGGAATATCCTTCTGTTCATTTGTGTCATCTTCAATTTCTTTCATCAATGTTTTATAGTTTTCAAAGTATAGGTCTTTTATCTCCTTGGTTAAGTTTATTCCTAGGTATTTTATTCTTTTTGGTGCAAAAAAAATGAGATTGTTTTCTTAATTTCTCTTTCTTCTACTTCATTGTTAGTTTATAGAAATCAGTAGATTTCTGTATATTGATTGTATCCTGTGACCTAACTGAATTCATTTTTCAGTTCTGGTAGTTTTTTGGTGGAGTCTTCAGGGTTTTCTATATATAGTTTCATGTCATCTGCAAATAGAGACAGTTTTACTTCTTCTTTACCAATTTAGGTGGCTTTTATTTCTTTTTCTTGTCTGATTGCTGTGGCTAGGACTTCCAGTACTATGTTGAATAAAAGTGGCAAGAATGGACATCCTTACCTTCTAGCAACATTTTTTTAAACTTGTTATTTGGCTCCTTTCAACTATATGGTCAATAAATTGCTGAATCAACTGCTTTCATTTTCCTCCCTTTTAAATTTGCTACTGGCCTTTTAATTTCTCCCATTTCTCCCTTTTTAAATTTGTTCCTTGCTTACCTAATTTCTCCCTTTTCTTTTCTTCCCTACCCTTCCCAGCATCATCAGTGTACGAAGTGCTTCTGTTTGTAGGCAAACCAGGTTAAGACCTGCAGTTTTGTCATTGACCTTTGAGAGGCGCTTGTCCATTCCTCTTCTCTGCCTTTGCACAGGACCACACCCAAGTGGTTTCAGACACAAAAGGCTGGACGCTTGTTATTGAGCCCTCAGGGGAAGGAGGCCTGACTCTGCTCCCGAAGTACAGCAGCAGCAAGCAACCTATAACCACGAGAATCAACTTGATTTGTAACTGACCTGGCTTACCAACTTAAGGAGATAATATCCAAAATGCTAATAAAATAATGAAGAGGATGGATTGTTTTTAACTTCCAGTTTCTTCTAAAATTGGTTGAAAATAACTATAAAAATTGCAGTAAGGACATTTATGTGAAACATTCTGTTCTAATTCTCCAGCTTTTGCCATCTTTGGATATTGTTGGTAGTAGCTTAGCACATATGAACATGCTTTTATATTTTCTTTTAATTTGGGGCTTGACACTTGCCTTAGATATACTAGCAAAACTTGGGTGCCTGGGTGGCTCAGTTGGTTAAGCAACTGCCTTCGGCTCAGGTCATGATCCTGTGATATAAATTCCATCTGTTTCTTGAAGCAGTTTATGGGTTTGACAATATGATGTGTTGGCCTGACAATTGTTTAAAAAATCCTTTTTAGCCCGATATAGGTATAGTTTTTTTTTTTTTATAGTATCCAGATTTATTTTCTTCAACATCTAATTTTAAATTAGAAACCGCTCCAGCTCTGTATCTGGGATACAAAATTTGTTCTGAATGTGAGTACTACATAGCCATCTCTTGACCAAAGAGGTGTTAACTTTCATACTGTAGTGTAGGAGTAGAACAATCTTTCTCCAACTTTAATGCTATGAGAATTGGAATATTATAAACAGTGAAAGTCAGTCCTGAAATATTTCTTGACTATACTTTCTTTGCTACAAGGGATTATCTACAAGTTGTCTTCAGTTGAATATGGGATCTGAGATGACCTCTAGGCTTATGTAGACTATGTGTGCTCATTTTTCATGAGTAACTTTCAAATAAGTAAAGCCATGTTTAAACAAATAAGTAAAGCCAGATTTAAAAACAAAACAAGCAAACTCAACCTTAAAGGGTTAAAACTGGGAAAAGTCAGCCTGAGAGAGGGTGAATGTTGGAAGAGGAAAGAGATGGTTTCATCTCTTTGCCTTAGTCATGGAAGGGATCTACTTCCCTTTTGCCCCTTCATCACCTATAATGTTGGCTTTGAATTTACATAATGAGCTACCTTGGATATATTAATTCTTGGATAGGGAATTCCTTTAGGTCTGTCTGCTTCACCTTCTTCATGTTCTATGAAACACTGAGCTTTTTCTCATGCCTCCTCTCCTCTTATACAGACCTATTTAGGCACATGATCAGAGTATAAACCTTTGTTTTGACTTGACTTCCCCTTAAACTGTAATTCTAATCAAATTATCTTTCCCTGGCTCCACATACCTCCACTGCTGGCAAGGGGTTCTGTTCCTTCAATCTTCAGCAACCACTCAGGAAGTTTGCTGTCTGGACTGATATCAACCCTTAGGCTTCATTTATATGAAGAAGAAGATTAGAGAACATTCACTAATTGCTGTTCAGTTCTCAGAGAGACAGGGTCCCTGGGTTTTGAGAACAGTGTACCAACTTCTTTAACTGTTTACCCTACCAACAAAAGGTAAGAAGCCTTAGGTCTCCCTCTGTACCACAGGATGTATCATGTTCCATTATTTAGAACTAGGGGTAGCCAGCTTTAGAACAAGATGATGATGATGATCTCAGGAGACTCAGCTAGTTTTTGAAACAAGTAAATAAACCTGGAACATCAATTTCTGGGAGAAATATTTGACTCTAACCCCTTACAGATACATGAGGATGCCCTATTAAGGGCTAGTGCCCCTTGAACTCCTGTCCCCTTCTGGTCTTTTTAACCTATCTCTTCGTCTTTAGATCATAATTTGACATTAGCAATATTTCCTCACCATCAGTCCCAATTCCAGGATTTCAGATTAATATGTTTAGACCTATAAAAGGAAGAAAACAGCGTCCTTAACTCTATAAAGACTATTAGAACCATGACAGCATTAGCATCTGGAACTGTAACCTGCTTTTGTGCATGCCTCTTGGGCTAATGTTTATTCCACCAGATGCCCTTTTTAACATGTCCAGCCTCCCAAGAGCCAGATAAAAAAGCTCTGTGTCCACCTGCTTTTTGACTCAGAACTGTCTCCTGGCTCCATTCTTCATCATGTCCTCCAAACCTCTCTCTTATTAGCCATCACCAGTATCCATGTTCTTCAAATGTCACTAGGCTCCCCCTCTTTCCCTAGCTCTCCTTTGAAATAGTAGCTGGATTTAATACTGTCATGATGGCTCTCATCTAATATCCCTTTGAGGTGGTGTTTTGGTAAATGCCTCCAACAAAAAGTCTCAGATCCATGATGCTATAACTATGCCTTTGGCTTCTTTATGACTTTAGACACCAATTGAATACTGTGTTCTTTTATTGGTTAACTAAAAAATACAGTGCTGAAAATCATATGGCAGTTTCTGCCTCTATGTCTAAGTGACAATCTACTCCAGGGCACTGATTCTATGTGATCAGCTGCATCTAGTGTGAGCAGACATTAAACTTCCTTGTGTGGCAATGGTTTTTATATGCCCGTCACCCAGTGTACTGTCTGGCAGACAGAATGTCAGCTGAACAGCTTCTGAATGAACAAACATATCCCAGGGACAGTTTGAGGGCATATGTGGAACTGTAGCCTGAGCTCTGCATTCTATCAAAAACCTTAATTATGAATTTATAAATAGATGATAAAAATTGAAGCTTCAACTCCAGTGAAATTGATATTCATCAGACATCAAAGTGAGTATGAAACAGATCTCCATATGCAGCTTTACAATTTTATTAAAATTATACCTGGGATTTAATTTATAGAGGCATGACTGAGGGATGAAAAAGAATGGCCAATGCCATTGAAAGAAAATTTATTATTTATGATTCCCAAGGAAAGGCTGCATACCATGCCTCATAAGGTCACAAGCGAAACATCAGGTTTTGGTCAGGAGGCAAAGGAGAAAGCCTAGGTCAGAACCTTTATTAGGGTTTCTGGAAGAACAGCCAAGTGGGGTAGGGTAAACAGCTCATAATTGGCTATTTAATATAGTGGGCTCTGGGCTGCAGGGATGGTCTCTAGTTACCTGGCCGTGGGTTACTTAATGCAGGAAAAATAATGGCTTGATGGGTGAGAGTTTGATAAGGAGATGATTGAGGTTATAGGCTCTGAATTGGTTTGTTTGAATATGAACGATGTTCTTCCAAGTAAGTTGCTTACCATATTTAGGAATTGGCTAGCCTGGAAGGGGCAGTTTCTTCCCATGTCTGTAGGTCTCCCCAGAAGTCAAAACATCACACCACAGAAAATAAAAAACATGATCAATACTATGGAAATGGTTGCTTGCCTGTACTATGATCCTTGAACCCCTCAGCCAAATCAGAGCTCTTAGAAGAGATCAGGAAGTGACTTTTGAAGATACTTGTTTGGAGAGGAAACTGTTACTATAAAGTGATCGTTCCCTTGCCCCCAAATACATGCACACAAAAGAGGTGGAAGGATTAAGGTTCTGCTTTCTTCCCCTCAAACACAGTGCAAGGAGCTGCTACAAGATCCCTCTGAGGGCTTGTGGGGGGTGTTCACAGAAGATGGGTGCTTGACCCATGTCTGAGAAAACCAAAGCATTCTGTGTCCAATTTTTCAGGTCAAAGAAGCATGTAGACTTTGCTATGGAGCAGATGTGGGCAGACAGGAGAGAGAGCCAGGGTGGTATCATCTTAGGTCCCCTCCAGTGGGGCTGCCTGGAGGAAAGGAGGACTCTAGCAGCAAGAAGTCCCAGGTGAGCCCTGAATTCCTAAGGGCTGCAGAATGAGTTGCAAGGGACTACCCAAAACAGAGACACATCTGCCTAGGTCAAGAGAACTGCAGGACAGGGGCTCTGAGAGATGGAAATCACCACAAAGCCCTCAAACACACCCACTGAAAAAAGACCTTCAAATATCTGCTAGTCCCAATGAGCCTGAAGGCAGTTTATAAGAGTATCTATTTAAATAAGACCATTCTCCCTTAATACTTCCTTCTTTCTGTATCTTACCTGAAAGGGTCCAGAAGTGGTTAGTAAGCCAGGCAGGGTGAAGATTGAGTACAGAGAAGTAGGGAGGAGGCCATTCACTTCACCCCATTTCCACTACAAGTTTCTAGCCTGAAGCATACGAGGAACCCAATTCTGATTAATTTCCTGACAGGACACTTCTAATTTCCGAATGAAGACTATGTTTTTTATTTTAAAGTGACTGTAGTACTGTTCATTACCAAAAAGCAAGCAGACAAGTCATGGCACCTACCAAAGTTGTCATCAAAGTACAGGAGGATCAAAGCAACAGAGGACACAAGGAAATAATCTGCCATATAAAAAAAGAGGTACAGTACCTTAACAGAGTTGAGGTGAAGCGTGTTTTTGACAAAGATCTGCCACAGGAAGGAGAAGAGACCAATAGAAGTTTCTTCTTTGTGCCTCCAATGAATACCAAGATAATGTGATCTCTTTGAAAGCAAAAAGTTAATGGAAAAAGCAATAAATTGGGAAGCAGGTTGAGAGAGGTAAGAGATGAGTGAAGGAATCAACTGAAGAATTAGAGAATTAAAATACCAAAAGAGTACATAAAGAACCAAAATCACATGCAGAAAACAGAATTGGTGAGGTAGAGGACTAACTGGAAGTGCTCAAAGAATACTGAGAAAATAGGGCAATGATGGCTTCTGTTGAATGACTACTTCCTGGACACCAGTGCATTACAGAGGAAGAAGAAGAGACCTGGGGAGGTCACCTAATGGGTCCAGGAAAATAGCCAGGAGGTGACAGAGAGGAATTCAAACTGAAGTCTGTCAGACTCCAACGCATGTCTGTTAACCATGACACTTTGCTAAACACAAGGATGAGACATTTAGATCTGAGGGAGAATGAACAAAGAGCCAACTCATAGTTGATGGGTAATTAAAGGGAAAAAAAGCAGAACCAATTGAGCATGGACAAAAATAAAAAATAGAATAAAACTTTCTTTTACTGAAAAAAATAATTATACAAATGAAAGATCTTATTTAGTTAGAAAATTGGATAATTGATCTAAACAAATAAGAACTGGTTCCTTAGGCAGAAGTGAGGGTAGGGAATATGGAAATAAAATAGTTAAACCATTTGCAAAAGAGATAGCATTTACTGCTGTTAAGAGTGTGGTGAGACAGGCATTCATATTTATGGAAGTATCAAGTAGTACATAAAAATATTGATTGTAAAAAATAATCTGAAATGTAGACGAGAAATCATCTAAAGGAGGGCGCCTGGGTGGCTCAGTCGGTTAAGCCTCTGCCTTTGGCTCAGTTCATGATCCTGAAGTCCTGGGATTGAGCCCCGCCTTGGGCTCCCTGCTCAGAGGAGAGCCTGGTTCTCCCTCTGCCCCTCACCTCGCTCATGCGTGCTCTCTCGTTCTCTCTCTCTCTCTCACTCTCTCTCAAATAAATAAAAGCTTAAAAAAAAAAGAAATCACCTAAAGGAGGCAGGCATTAATTTTATAATCAGAAAAAAAGATTTAAAATAGATAAAAAGTTAAAAATGTAAATAGAACTAAATATTTTAATGTTTAATATGACTATTAAAATATAAAAATACTTATTAACAGAGCCTACTATCTGAGGCTTTTCATCAGAGGAGAAAATTGTGGTATTCCCACAAAAATTCTAAGAGGAAACTATGGACACATTTGACATGATAAACTAACAAACAATGTATGACTATGTTGAGTTTGGCAATAATCTTTGAATTCCTTGCCTTGATGTAACCCTAGAGAAGCAGGATAGGGCAGGAGATGGTGGCTGGTCTCTAAGACAAAAGATGTGAGTTCTTTCTGGTCTGCTATTTACAGTGTTACCTTGTACAAATCAGCTTCTTACTCTAAAAGTCTAATATCCAGCCTAGAAGACCCTCAATATTTTTCTTGCCCAAGTCACTCGTCTGAGGCCACACAGGTGTTTAGTGTTGAACAAGGGACGTTTGGTGGAGTCAGGCTGGCTGGCAGATAATCAGATTTAGGAAGAGAGGAAATTCCAATTAGAGCAGTGTGAAGAAAAAGAATGGTGTTCAGACCATATGAGAAGCTGGCTTTTCCCAGCCAGTACAGACATATATATCTACGTAATATCTCAGCATAGTAATAATCTCTCATAATAATAATATATGTATTATATATATAATATATACTACCTCAGCTTTCTCTTATGATTTATAGTTTTATAATCTAATTACTTATACATTTTTCTTATTTGGTCGTCAGGAAGATCTTTGGAGTTTGGAAGAATTGTTACTATCATCCTCTATCCCATCTTGAATTACAAATTAAAAAACCTGAGGGACCAAGAATTTAAAATACTCTTTCCTAATTCTCTCTCTCCCTCTGTCCCTCCACTGCCCCCCAAAATACTCTTTCCTAAGTAAGGAGCAGGTGAAGAAATTCAGTTAGGCACCTCATGGCAATTTGATGGACAATATTGAAACACTGGAAACCAACTTAAAACTCAGTATTTGAGAATGATGGAGACTCAGTGGCATGCCCCAGAGAAGTGATTGACAGATGAGGAGGCAGTGCAAGTTTATATGAAAGTATTGACATATGAGGAGGCTCAGGGTCAGAATCCAGGACTGTGGGTAGTGTAAAGGAAAAAGAAAACAAACAATCCCCAAACAGCATCCTAGAAACTGGGTGGTAAACTTATCTTCCACAGTTCAGAAGGTATGAATGAAACAAATAGAACCATTCAAAGAGGAGATTGATTTGGCAATGTTCTGAATCTCAAAGACTGATGATTTGGGGAGATTTTCCCTTTTACCTTAAGGCAAGATCACACCTCAGCCATCCCAAACAGATACAAATATTCCCTAAGAAGACATCAAGAAGAGATTTCTCAGCCTTATACACTTCAAACAAGTCTTTGTTGGGCCAAGATGGGTCAGAATGATCCACAGTCTGTCTGCCTCTTCTGCCTGAGCTTCAGCCAAGTAGGATCTCAGAAACCAGCTCAGGCATGATTGATACTGGATACAGACCCCTGTCAACCAAGAGGGCCCTGATGGGAGCTCCAGAGAGGGCAGGCAGGGCCTCACCTCTGGTTCCTGGAGGCACAGCTAAGTCTTCTGTGTGTTTGTATAGGAAGCCTCTGGTGTCTGAGATTGTGCATTTCCCCAGTTGGGTGTTCATCCATTTGCAGCACAAGTGCGGCCACTTAATTCCGCAACTGACCAGAGAATGCCAGCCAGTATAAACATACTTTGAAAGTATGTATTTTATTTACTAAGTACAAATATATTTGTATTGGTAGAAAAAATATCAATAGAGATCAAATAAATTTTTAAATGAGTTTCAATAATGTAAATACACCTACTTATACATACGAAGTGTGCACATACACACAGATTTATTGGAAAGAGGGCCCACCTGTCTGTTAATTGGTCATGTGCTCAATGACCTGAGAAGTCATCTTTTTGTATTAGTTTGGGGGACAGAAAGTATAAAATGCAGTGGAGTTATGCCACCCATGAAATCCTTCCCTAATGGTAAGGGAATTTCCCCAGTCTCTTTTTCTAACTAGCAGAAAGTCACCAAGCAGGTTAGATATGCCAACCAAGTTTCTCCTTCCCCTTTGGATCACTCATATCCTTCAGTCAACAATATTTGGAAACATCCCTATCATCACTTGAAACAATGGTCTCCTCATTTTTTGGCTCTTGGGTGAAGAAATACTCTTCTTAGAAGAGAAGTAGTTTAGTTATGTTTTTGTTCAGCAGCAAAGCAAAAGCCAGAAATCTTATTTGATGTTTAGAATTAAATAGCCAAGAAGGCATTCTTCCTTACTGATAATTTGATAGATTCTTTTGAGGTTTCTGAGTCATTTCATGTTGATTCTTATTTCCTGAAAAGCATCATACATCCCACACTTGATCATAGTCCAAATATTGAGAATTTCCTTGGAAATTCTGTAACTACATAAAAGCTGTAATATTAATTTCTTCTGATGCTATACCAGCATTCTGAAAAGTTTTCATGTAGAGGGTCTGTCATTTCTGATGGAACATTTTACCATGCAAGAGGTAACAAACAGATGGAAGTAAACGTGGGTTTTGTTTGTTTGTTGTTTGCTTATTTCTAGATAATTTTACTGGAGCTAGAGGCAACAGAGTACATACAAACGTAGAATCCTCTAAATGTTTGAAAATAGTTTTTATGGTTTCTATAAAAGTTTTTCCAAAATCTATTTTCCCCAAACACAAATAAAGTCCCAATTGCTAACCAGCTAGGCCTCTTCTGTAAGGAAAGAGCTGTTGAGTTTTTCCTTCATATGAGGGGCTCTTTCATTCTTCATTTAGTTCCTTCCAAAGGCGTTATAAATACCTGTGCTGTGGCTGGGTCCAACGCTCCACATGGCAGCATGAGTAGGAGGTAGAGAGAGAAGGCATATTCACATTGTCTGATGTGGTAAGAGTGGCTGAGGCAGCAGCAGTATGACTCCCATTCATCAGGCCATGAAATAGCATTTACCTTTTCACTTGCCCATAAAGAGGTTAGTTATGGATCAGTTCAGGTCAAAGTCTTGCTGGGTCTCACCTGCCCTCTTTGTCGAACTAAGGCCACCTGTTGTGGTAGCTCTATAAAAGTCCTTAAATACTGATTTGTTCAAGTAGTGAAGGTTGGTGCCTAATTGCCTAGAACATGATTTTCCTTTTTCAAGTGATGACTGCTCTGAATTGGTTGGCCATTATTTCTATCTTGGCCATTTTTCTCAAATTTTCCCTCTTCCTTTTTTGAGATCCTGTGGTGCCTTTGTCTTTGATTTCTTGGCAGTAACATAGAATAGTAAAGAGTACATTGGATCAGAAACTAGGAAACTTGAGTTTCCCTTCAGGTTTTGCCATTACCAACTAGGTGAACTTCAGAGGAATCACCTAACCCTCCTGGGTCTCAGTTCCTTCATCTATGAAATTAGGGTGTTGAACTAGATGGCTTTTCCAGAAATCAAATTCTGCAAGTGGGCACAATCTCACACCACCCTTTGTTTCCACAGTTTGTGCACTGGCAAATTTTGTATTACTATTTTTAAAAAGGAGATGATAAAGTAATACATTTATTTTGTGAAAATTTTAGAATAATACAGAAAAATAAAGGAAGATAATTTTTTTAAAAGATTTTATTTATTTATTTGACAGAAAGAGAGACAGCGAGAAAGGGAACACAAGCAGGGGGAGTGGGAGAGGGAGAAGCAGGCCTCCCACGGAGCAGGGAGCCCAATGCAGGGCTTGATCCCAGGACCCTGGGATCATGACCTAAGCCGAAGGCAGATGCTTAACGACTGAGCCACCCAGGCGCCCCGAAAGAAGATAATTTTAAATACTAAAATCACTCCTACTCTAACCAGAGATAACTACTGTTAACATTTGTTGTATTAGTTGCCAGTGTTTTTCTTTTGCATATGCACGTATGTATTTAACTTCCAGCTTGTAAATATATAATAAACATGTTTAATTATAAATATATTTTGTAGATAAATAAAATATATATTTACAAAACATGGAATCATACTGTATATATCATTTCATATGCTATTTATTTCACAGAACATTATATGATGACTGTGTTGTTAAATATTCTTCAAAAATATTATTTTTAATAGCTGTAGAATATATCCTCCTAGGACAGTGCCTGGAGAGACATAAGATCCAGTAAATTTTAGCTTTAATTATGATATTGCTGTAAAATAATTCATTAAAAAATCCTTTCTATTTGGACACTTAGGTTGTTCCATTTTTGCTTTTATAAATTAAGCTGTGTTGAACATACTTGTACATGAATCTTATTAGGTAACCTCTCTGATTATTACTTTAGGTGAGTGTATTAATTATCTTTTGCTGTATAACAAATTACTCCAACATTTAGTGTATTAAAACAGTTACAAACATTATCTTGCAGTTTTTATGGTCAGGAATTTGGGAGCAGCTTGGCAGGGTGATTCTGGCTTAAGGTCTATAATGAGATTGCAGTCAAGATGTTAGCTGGAGCTATGAAGGCTTGAGTAGGGCTGGAGGAGCTGCTTCTAACATGACTGACTCTCATTGCTGGTAAGTTGATCTTTGCTGTTGATAGAAGACCTTAGTTCCTCATCTTGTGGGCCTCTCCATGGGCTGCTTGCGTGTCCTCACAACGTGGAGGCTGTCTTGCTCAGGGCAAATGACCTAAGAGAAAGTAAGGCAGAACCTACAATGCGTTTTATGAAGTTACCTCAGAAGTCATGCTCCCTAATTTTTATTTTGATTACACAGGTCACCCTATTAAGTGTAGGAGGACATGAACATCAGGAGATGAAAATTATTCGGGGTCATCTTAAAGATTGGTTACCACAGATAGATTCTCAGAAATGCAATTATGGTATCATATTAACAAGTAATTTTGTTGGAAAAAAATCACGTTTTGGGGATCATATTATTTAATATCTGTATGCTTATATAATCTAAGTGTGTACAGTCTTACAATCTGAAGCTTTCTAGCCTTCTTCTTAGGCCACTTTGCCCTTTAATATTTAAAACAATTGGTTGAATCTCCTGGCCACATAAGGATATTGTGAGAAACTTGGAATTCTTCCCCTCCCACTAGCTAAGGAATTTTGAAAGTTTTATAGTATTCTGGTCACCTTTTCTTGTAATTTTACAAGTTCACTGAATTCTCAGTCCCTTCTCTATATTTCTCTTCCTGCAATTGTTTTCTTCTGAGATTGCTTTGCCCAGCATAGGCTATGACCCCCATTTGCCCAGCATAGGCTATGACCCCCATTTGCCCAGCATAGGCTATGACCCCCATTTGCCCAGCATAGGCTATGACCCCCATTCCTATTTCAATCAAAGTGTTTCAAATAAAAGATGGTTATAAATAGCAGAATTTTATTAAATATTTGGGGGTAGTGAGGAAGATTATAGTCTAGTATGATATAAAAAAATACCTTAAAGTTTATTATTAGACATCGGTGTCCAGAGATTTCATTAACTGCTCTCTTTTCAAGACATTTCTTATTAGCTATTTCCTTAGGCCCCAGTTTTTAAGTTTTTGGTCTTTTTTCTTCCCTATTGCTTACTCACATTCTTCTCTTCTTTTTATTTTTGAGCCCTTGTCCTGTTTGTTTGCAGAAACTAAAAATTTCTCTTGCTTCATTATGCAGAATAATTCAGCTATTATAAAATTTTACCATTTTCTTCTAAATTCTTTCATGGAAAGCTTCACATATGCTTCCCAAGAGGCCTGTAAATAATTTCCCTAAGCAAGTAACTACCTTTCCTGGTATGAATTATACCAATCCTCTAGTATGTTAACATAGCTTCAGTAATTTTCCTTCCTTCCACAGACAGAAATATTACTTTATTTTTCTCTTTTTTTTTAAGTTATTTTTTTTAAATTTCAATATGATTCCAGATCTCCAGAAAAGTTGCAGGAATAGTAGAAAAAATTCCTATATATACTTCACCAAGTTTCCCCACATATTAACAGTTTACCACATTTGCTTTATACTTTTCTTTCTGTGTGTGTGTGTGTGTGTGTGTGTGTGTGTGTGTGTGTTTGTGTGTGGGGGGTGTGTGATTTTTTTTCTAAACCAGTTGAGAGTAAGATGGGGACATGATGAGTCTTACCCATAAATACCTCAGCATGTATATCCTAAAAACAAGGCCATTTATTTGCATAACCCAAGTACAATTATCAAAATTAGGCAAATAGCATTGATATACTATAATTGTCTAATGTACAGTCCTTATTCAGATTTTTCAAATTGACCCAAGAATGTCCTTTTTAGAAAAATGAAATCCGAGATCATGTGTTTCATTTGGTTGCCATGTCTTTTCATCTGGAACAGTTCCCCAGTCTTTGTGTTTCATGACATTGACATTTTTGAAGTATGTTGTAGAATATCCCTCATTCTGGGTTTGTCAGTATTTCCTCGTGATTAGATTCAGGTTGTGTGCTTCTGGCAGGAAGTGCAGAGGGATGTGTTCTTCTGAATGGACCATATCAGGAGACACATGGTGTTGATTTGTCCCATTGCTGGTGTGGGAGATTTGTTTCTAATACCAATTTTTTCCCTTAATGCTCATAACATGATTCTAATTAGTTATGATGTAATGCTTGGTAGGTTTTGCAATTTCTTCATGAAGTCACTTCACTGTAGCGCTATTTCTTAAAAAATAAAAAATTAAGCTTCTTGCTTACAACATTCTTTCCCTTTTTGTACCTATTGAAACTTTTTAAGGTTTACTCAAATTCCGTCTCCTCTTTGAGGTTCTCTTTTAGCTCATTCAGAGTAATTTTTTGTGAACTATAATCCTATAATTATTGAATATAAAGGACCTGACTTGAAGTCTGACATATTGTAGGCACTCATTAAATACTGCTTTTTGCTTTTCAACTTCTCATGTGACATCTCATGTATACTATGTTTTAAATATTTATTTGCTTCATGTAATTTTAGATTTGAAAGGAAAATCAGTAATAAGCTAATCTCATTTTAGTTTACATGTGAAGAAATTGAGCAAAGAGAGGTTGTATAATATTCTTATGTTTAAAAGTTAAGTTTTAGCACTAGAACTTGTATCTAGAGTTCCTAGATTCTTAGGATTTTAAAACTGACCAGAGATTTTATTCCTTGGAGATATTATAAGGGCAAAGGGAAGGGTTTGGTCATTGTGGATCTAGGTTCCTGCCAGCCAATTCAATAAAACTTCCCTGGTTTTATCTGTTTTATATGTTGGGTTCCCATGTTAGAATTCCTATTTAAAAAAAAAGGAAAAAATTCTGCTACTAAAAAGAAAACCACAATTAAAAATTTGAAAACAATTGCTCTATTCCATATTAACCCAATGCACAAATGCCCTGCCAGGAATCTATCTAATCTATACTTCAGATCCCAGAAACAAGGAATTCACTGACTTTTCATTCAATAAATATTTGCTGAGTACTTTGCATGTACCAGGCATTTTGTAGGCATTGGACATACAAAGATAGAAAGACATGAATAGATACTACTCTCACATAGCTGATAGATTTGACACTTAGAAAGTATTTCTTTATATTAAGTTGAATTCTCCTTATTTGTAATTCTCTTCTCAGGGTGTACAAAGAAAAGTCAGTGGCTTAATCTACATAAAACTCTTAAATTTACTAAGGCAGGGTGAGAGTATCTTTTCTTCTCCAGGGTAAAACTCCCAAGGCCCTTCAACTATTTTTTTTTTTTTTGTCTGACATTTTCTTTTCTTTAAAAAAAAAAAAAAACCAAAACAAACTTTATTTTTTTTAGAGCAGTTTTAGGTTTATGATAAAATTCAAAGGGAAGTATAGAGATTGCCTGTATACCCCCCTTCCTACACATGCATAGCCTCCTCCATTAGCAACATCCCTTACCAGAGTGGTACATTTCTACCAAGAATGAACCTACATGGACATATCATAATTAGTCCATAGTTTACCTTAAGGTTCGTTCTTGGTGTTGTACATTCACTGGGTTTGAACAGATGTATAATGACATATATCCATCATTATACATTCATACAGAATATTTTTACTGCCCTAAAAATCCCCTATGCTCTGCCTATTCATCTCTCTTTCCCACCCCTTACCCCTGGTAATCACTGATTTTTAAAACTGTATCCATGGTTTTATTTTTCCAGAATGTCATATAGTTAGAATCATACAATACGTACCCTTCTCAGATTGGCTTTTTTCACTTAGTAATATGAATTTAAAGTTTCTCTATGGCTTTGTAGCTCATTTCTTTCTAGTACTGAATAACATTCCATTGTCTGGATACACCATAGTTTATTTATCCATTCACTTACTTAAAGGACACCTTGTTTGCTTCCAACTTTGGCAATTGTGAAAAAAGCTGCCATAAACATTCATGTGCAGACCTTTGTGTAGATATAAGTTTTTAACTCCTTCTGTAAATACCAAGAAACACTATTGCTAGATTGTATTATGGTATGAGTATGTTTCATTTTGTAATAAACCACCAAACTGTCTTCCAAAGTGACAAAGTACAATTTTGCACTCCTACCAGCAATGAATGAGATTTCCTGTCACTCTGCATTTCTGCCAGCATTTGATATTGTCAGAGTTCCAGATTCTGGCCATTTTAATAGGTGCACAGTGGTATTTCATTGTTCTCTTTTGCATTTCCTAGATGACATATGATGTGGAGCATCTTCTCTTTTCATGTTTATTTGTCCTCTGTATATCTTCTTTGGTTAGATGTCTGTTAAGGTTTGGCCCATTTTTTAATCAGGTTGTTTATTTTCTTATTATTGTGCTTTAAGTGTTCTTTGCATATTTTAGATAACAGTGTTTTATCAAATGTGTCTTTGCAAATATTTTCTCCCAGTCTGTGGCTTGTCTTCTCATTCTCTTGGCATTATTTTTTGTAGAGCAGTTTTTAATTTAAATGAAGTATAGCTTATATTTTATTTCTTTCATGGATCATGTCTTTGGTGTTGTATCTAAAAATGCATCATTATAGCCAAGGTCACCTAGGTTTTCTTCTACATTACCTTCTAGGAATTTTATAGGTTTGCATTTTGCATTTATGTGTATGGTCCATTTTGAGTTACTTTTTGTAAAGGGTGGAAGGTTTACATTTAGGTTCATTTCTTTGCAGGTGGATGTCCAGTTGTTTTGGCACCATTTGTTGAAGAGTATTTTTGCTCCACTGTATTGCTTTTACTCCTTGTCAAAGATCAGCTGACTATATTTGTGGGATTCTATTTCTGGGCTTTCTATTTTGTTCCACTGATGTACTTGTCTATTCTTCACCAATACCACAGTCTTCATTACTGTAGTCTTATAGCAAGTGTTGAAGTTGGGTGGTTTCAGTCCTCCAACTTTGCTCTGTCTCAATATTGTGTTGGCTATTCTGGGTCTTTTGCTTCTCCATATAAACTTTAGAATCAGTTAATTGAATTCATAAAATAACTTGCTGGGATTTTTATTGGAATTTCATTGAATCTATAGATCAGGTTGGGAAAAACTGACATCTTGAAAATATTGAGTCCTCCTATCCACGAACATGGAATACATCTCCATTTATTTCTTTGATTTAATTTATGAGTTTTGAAGTTTTCCTTATTTATGTCTTGCATATATTTTGTTAGATTTGTTCCTATTTCTTTTAGGGGGTACACATATAAATGGTATTATGTTTCTAATTTCCAATTCTGCTTTTCATTGTTGGCATATAGGAAAGCAACCAATTTTTATATATTAACCTTGTATACTGCAACCTTGCTATAATTACTTATTAGTTTCAGGAGGGTTTTCTTTTTTTTTTTGGTCAATTCTTTCTGATTTTCTACAAAGAAACTCTTGTCATCTGTGAACAAAGTTTTTTTTTTCAGTCTTTCATACAACTTTATTTTCTTCCTTCAACCATAATAATATGATATCCAAATTTTGTCTTAACCAGAGGGTCTGTAAACACAGGCTTGTCCAGCCCACTCACAGGCAAGGCAAATGCTACTTCCTGAAATTGTCCCACCATGGAACCTCTGGTCATCTGACCCAAGTCACCCCCTTGCCTGGCTTTATCTTCACTATACTGTGTGGCCACTTCATTTAATCTCATTCCAGACTTCAACTTTTCCATGGCTTCCATGATTTTCCCATGTTTTTCACACAGAATGTGTCTGACCTTTACTGTATTGCCACCACCTTTGGGACCCTGAGCCTTCTTGTCAGAACTGTCACTCCCAGAGGATGCTCCCCCTTCCCCCCTTTCCTGGAAACACTTTTTCCCTTGGGCGTCATCTTCCAAACCTGTGGCAGAACCCTCAATGGCCAACAGTTTTAAGTAATCCTTCTCAATCTGTATACCTTTTATTGTCTTTTTTCACCTCATTGCGTTTGCAAGGCTATCTAATACGATGTTGAAAAGGAGTGGTGAGAGAGAATATCCTTGTCTTGCACCTGATCTTAGCAGAAAAACTTTGAGTTTCTCACTATTAAGTATGTTAGCTGTAGGTTTTTTATAGTCTTTAGAAAGTTGAGAAAGTTCCCCTCTTTTCCTAGTTTACTGAGTTTTTGTTATTAATGGGTGATGGATTTTTGTGAAATGCATTTTCCGTATCTTTTGTTATGATCATGTGATTTTTAAAAAATATTTTATTTATTTATTTGAGAGAGAGAAAGAGAGTGAGTGAGTGCACAAGCAGTGGGGGAGCGGTAGAGGGAAAAACAGACTCTCCACTGAGCAGGGAGACTGACACAAAGATTGATCCCAGGGTCCTGGGATCATGACCTGAGCCAAAGGCAGAGGCTTAACTGACTGAGCCACCCAGGTGCCCCTGATTTTTCTTTTTTAATCTGTTGACATAATAGATTATATTAATAGATTTTTGAATGTTTAACCAGCCTTGCTTACCTGGGATAAAACCCATTGGTTGTCATTCTTTTTTATATTTTTCTTGGATTTAATTTACTAATATTTTGTTGAGGATTTTCATATCCTTGTTCATGAGGGATATTGACCTATAGTTTTTTTCTCTTATAATATCTTGTAATGTCTGGTTTTAATATTAGGGCAATTCTGGTCTCATGGGATGAGTTAGGAAGGACTCCCTCTGCTTCTAGCTTCTATCCTCTGAAAGAGATTATAGGAAATTGACATAACTTCTTCCTTAAATCTTGGCCTGGTGCTTTCTTTTTTGGAATATTATTAATTCTTTATGTAGATTTGGGCTTTTGACCTATATTATTTTTCTTCCATCTAAAGAATTCCTTTTTACTATTTATTGTAAGGCAGGCCTACTGGCAACAAATTTATTTAACCCTTGCTTGTCTTTACTTTTCCTTCACTTTTAAAAGATAATTTTGCAGGACACAGAATTCTAGGTTGGTGTTTTTTTTCTCTCAACAGTTCAAATATTGCACTCCACTATTCTTGCTTGCATGGTTTTTGAGAAGGTGGGTATAATTCTTATCTTTGTTCCTCTATAGGTAAAATGTGTTCCCCCCCCTTTGGCTTCATTTAATATTTTTTCTTTATTTTTGATTTTCTGTAATTTGAAAATGATATATCTAAGTATATTTTTGTTTGTTTGTTTATTTATTTATTTATTTATTTATTTTTATGTTTATCCTGCTTACTGTTCTCTGACCTTCCTGGATTGGTTGTTTGGCGTCTGACATTAATTTGGGGAAATTCTCTGTCATTATTGTTTCAAATTTCTTCTGTTCCTGCCTCTCTTTCTTCTCTTTTTTGTATTCCTTTTTTTTTAAGGTTTTATTTATTTATTTGACAGAGAGAGACACAGCAAGAGAGGAAACACAAGCAGGGGGAGTGAGAGAGGGAGAAGCAGGCTTCCTGCGGAGCAGGGAGCCCTATGTAGGGCTCCATCCCAGGACCCTGGGATCATGACCTGAGTCGAAGGCAGACACTTAATGACTGAACAACCCAGGCACCCCTGGTATTCCCTTTATACATATGTTAAACCTTTTATAGTTTTCCCATAATCTTTAGATATTGTGAAATTTTTTTCAGTTGTTCTCTTTGGTTGTTAGGGATTCTATTTATTTATCTCTAATGCAAAGATTTTTTTTTCCTCAGCTGTGTCCAGTCTACTAATGAGCCCATTAAAGCATCCTTCTTTTCTGTGATAGTGTTTTTTATCTCTCTAGCATTTCTTTATGGTTCTTTCTTAGGATTTGCATCCCTCTGTTTACATTGCCCATCTGTTCTTACATGCTGTCTACTTTATCCATTAGAGCCTTTAGCATATTAATTATGGTTGTTTTAAATTGCCAGACTGATAATTCCAAAATCCTTGCCATGTCTGGTTCTGATGCTTACTTTGTCTCTTCAAATTTTGCCTTTTGGTATGCCTTGTAATTTTTTCTTGACAGCTGGACATGATGTACTGGGTAAAAGAAACTGCTTTAAGTAGAATGTTAGTAATGTGGTGGTGAGATATAGGGGAAAGGAAGTGTTCTATGTTCTTCAATTAGGTCTCAGTGTTTTAGTGTGTCTATGCCTCTGGGCTGTAAATTTCACATGTGTTTTTAAGTTTTCCTCCCCTTCTGAAGTGGGCTATAGTTGGATATTTCTCTTCTTCATATCTATTAGACTCTGAAAATACCCGAGCGGGTTAGGCTCTGGTTTACTACTTTCTCCTGAGGTCAGGCCTTGATTATAGGAACAGAGTGTTCTGGCATATTTCAAAGTCATTCTCTCCCCTCCTTCCACTCCCATCCCCCACTTGCCAGAAGCCTAAGATGATTCTTCTGAAATATTGGCTGTGAGAAGCTGGCAAAACTCCTGGAGGCAAATCTCACAATATGACTGGTTCTCCCTGAAGTCTTTAACTCTCAGAGTTGTCTGCACTGAGCCTCTAACAATTCATCAATTACAGTTCAGGTTTTCCTATCCCTTCACTGTTTCCCATGGTGGTTTCTGCTTGTGAGTCTATTCAGGTAAGCTACTACTCCCTTTTTTTGTCTGTCTGTCTCTCCAGTCTTGTGGGCCACAGTTTGTTCTATGTCCTCCTCTCTCCTATGGAACCAAGAAGAGTTATTGACAACAACCTTTGACTTGTTGTTAGGATGGAGTAGTGACTTCCAAGCTCCTTGTGTGTGGAATTGGAAATTGAAGTCCTTTCAACTATTTTTTAATGACATAACATCAAGTTGATACACCACTGGAGACACTTAACTCTATACATGTTCCATCTGACAACATATCTCTGAATTGTGTGGTGCTTAGACCTTTACAGAGCTAATCAAATTAAAATGAGGTCTTTAGGGTGGGCCCTAATCCAATATGATTTGTGTTCTTATTAAAAGGGGAAATTTGGATACAGACAGACACACATAGAGAAAAGACCATACAAAGAGACATAGGGAGAAGATGGCCATCTATGAGTCAAGGAGAGAAACCTAGAACAAGACGTTTCCCTCACAGCTCTCACATGGAACTTACACTGACGACTTAAGACTTGATTTCAGGCCTTTAGGCTCCCAAACTGTGAGATAATAAATTTCTGTTGTTAAAGTCATACAATTTGTGGTACTTTGTTATAGCAGACCTAGCAAACCCATACAGGCTTATATGGAATTGTTCACAAGTATTAAAAAATGCTTATTACAGGTAAGATTTACTTAATTATGTCTATGTGCTAAGTCATTAGGAATATCTAAGAAATCTAAATATATCAACACATTTAATCTTTGTAACAATCTCTTTGAGGTAGTACTATTAATCATTTCCTTTTTGTAGAAGAAAAAACCCCCTCTCAGAGAGATTTATAAAATTGTTCTAAGTCACCCAGTTTAGATTTAGGTAGCTAGCCTACAGAGTCTATGCTCTTTTTTTTTTTTAAGATTTATTTATTTATTTGAATGAGAGAGAGAGAGTAGGGGGAGGGACAGAGGGAGAGAGAGACAAGCAAACTCCCTGTTGGGTGGGGAGCCCGATGCAGGGCTTGACCCTGGGACCATGGAGATCATGACCTGAGCTGAAATCAAAAGTTGGATGTTTAACCGACTGAGCCAACCAGGCACTCCCAGAGTCTATACTCTTAACACTACTTTGGATACTACCCATTGTCCAGAGAGAGTTTGCCAAATTATAGGATTATTTATTTATCTTTCCAGAATTCAGGAAGATCCCACTTCAGTTGGTGAGTGTTAGTGCTTATATTAGTTTTCTGTGGTTGCCATAACAAATTGTCACAACTTGGGTCACTTAAAACAGAAATTTATTCTCTGACGTTCTGGAGGCCAGAAGTCTGAACTCAAGGGCTACAATCTCTCCATAGGCCCTAGAAGAGATCCAGTTTTTTGCATTTTCCAACCTCTGGTGAATCTTTGCATGCCTTGGTGTTCCTTGGCTGCATTACTCTGATCTCTGCCTCAATGATCACATTGTCTGCTGCTCTTCTGTCTGTGAGCATCTCCTCTGTATGCTTCTTATAAGGACACTGCTCATTGGATTTAGGGTCCAGATAATCCAGGAGGATATCTTCATCTTAAGATCTTTAACTTAATTACATCTGTAAAGACTTTTCCTTAAAAATGAGGTAACATTTACAGTTTCCAGGGATTTGATTTGACATGGACACATCTTTTGGAGGGCCACCATGCAACCCACTACAATGTTGTCTTGTATTTTTAAGTCAGCATGCTTTTCTTGTGATCATAGTGAACCAAAACCATTTAGGTAAACTAATGAGGAAATACAGTGACAAGAAGAAAGGAAAGGAGAGAGAAAGAGAAAGATAAGATGAGAGGAGAGGAAAGAGTTACCTCTAGGGAGAGTGACCATTACAAACCACTCTATGTTTCAATATTTGCTACTAAAGTTGAATCCTTGTTATTTGAGAGTAGTTTAAAACAAGTGAAAAAGTTATGGATTTGTTTGGGGAAAATATTAGTTAAGTGTTTGAATAAAAAATGGGGGAAAAGGATTTTTAAGACAGCTGAGATGATTTATTTTAAAATTATAAGCCCTTCAAAAGAGCATTATCATAAAGAAATAGAATTTAAATCGTCATCATAATCTTCAATAGATCTGTCCCCCTGCCTCTGTTTCTATGGCAAACAAATAAGATTTCAGCATAGTTTCATACTATTACTACAAGACTAAGAAGCAGTTTGTCATTGGCAAGCTTTACAAATGCAAAACATTAGTGAGTCTTCTGCATATGAATGTTCATACTAATTTGCCAAAACTTAGCTTAAAATCCAGAATTGTAAGAAACTGAAATGTTATTCATAATAAGAAAGTTGGAACTTTCTTAAAAGCTTTTCACACCATAATAATAATATAACAACGAGCATGAACAGAAAATTCACAGAAGTCCTATAAACTCTAAAAATAAAGTTCAAACAGTAATAATCAAAGAAATGCAAGTTACATATTTTTTATCAAACATAGTGGCAGTGATTAAAAAGAATAATGATATCCAGCATTGTAAAATATGTGAACAAAAGGGCATTTTTGTAATTACTGGTGGGATGTAAACTAGGACAAATTTTCCAAAGCAAAAGTCTTCAAAATGTGCAGATACTTTGACCCAACAAATTCAATTTTAGGCAATGTATCCTAAGGATATAAAAACACGTGAACTCAAAGATGTATGCACAAGGAGGCTTATTCTGATATGCTTATATTAGTTACACATTATTTGTATGACACCTTTGTTCATGAAAAAGGAAGGATACAGAAGGATATGAATCAATTTTGTGAAAAGCATATTTTATTTATGGATCTTATTCAAATATATGTAATTCACATATTTATTACACAAAAATATCTGGCAACAAAAGCATTAACAATATTATCTAGAATAAATACTAAGGTTATGTGAAACTTTTAAAATATTTATTATTGTTTTCTAATTTTTTAATAATTTGAACCACATGTAAAATAAACAAGAAAGTGTTTTAGAGATATTTAAATACACTCTTTAGTGGGTTCTCCATCACAGAAGGAACCAATGTTAGGCAGTGGTTTTATAAGCACATTTTTGAGATTTGCTCCATTAAATTTTGCACTGTGGAGATACATAGTTTAGAAAACACACATGGAGATTTTTTTCAGGTAAAAATTTGTAATTTGTTGCCATAGAGAAAAAGAAATTTCCAAAACTAAAAACAAATCCCAATAATGTTTCTGCTTGCTTCAAAAGGAAAGGCGTTTGAAATTTACAATAGATATATACTTGGCAAGTTAGGAATGTTTAGGACTGGGCACCTGGGTGGGTCAGTCAGTTAAGTGTCCAACTCTTGACTTTGGCTCAGGTCATGATCTTGGGGTCATGAGATTGAGCCTGTGTCAGGCTCCTCTCTGGGCGTGGAGCCCACTTAAGATTCTCTCTCTCTCCCTTTCCCTCTGCCCTCCCCACCCGCTACTCATGCGTGTGTGCACTCTCTCTTTCTCTCTCTAAAAAAGAAAAAAGAATGCTTAGGACTCAAAGAAATAAGATTAAATGAAGGGGAAATAGTCAAGTACTAAAGTAGAGATTTTCTACTTTTCTTGCTACTGCTTGCTTTATATTGTAGAATAAGATATTGTAAGGACATTTCTTCACATTCAACTCAATTCAGTAAATATTTATTGAGCTCACTCATCATGTTCAATAATGAGGAGGTTAATGTGCCATAGTCACTATTTTCCAGGAGACCACGCCTGGACCCTCATATTCAAGTAATGTCCGGATTCACACAAGAGACACTTCACTAGTAGCACTCAGAAACACTGCCTAGGCAATGTGACTCTATGAAATTCTAATTTTTTAGTTATTAGTTTTCTTTCATCCATGTACTGAATGCCATCATAGGCAGAAAGTTAAAGTTAAAATCCAATACTTCCTCAAAGTAAACATTATGAAGGCTCTGTTGCTTTTCCTTCTTCAATAGCATATTGCTCTTAGTCCATTTGGGCTACTATAACAAAATAACACAGACTGTATGGCGGATAAACAGAAATTTATCTCTCATAGTTCTAAAGGCTGAGAAGTCCAAGATCAAGGGACTGGCATGGTTGCATTCTGGCCCATGGACCCTCTTCCTGGTTCAAGCTGTCACATTCTCACTGTATTCTCACATGGTGAAAGGGGCTAGGGATCTCTCTGTAGTCTCTTATAAGGCATAAATCCCATTCATGAGGGCTTCACCCCCATAGCACTCCTGAAAGGCCCCACCTCCTCATACCATCATCTTTGGCATTTGGGATTTCAACACATAAATTTTGAGGGGCCACAAACATTCACATTGTAGCATGCTCTAAGAAGAGCCATAAACATGACAGGTAGCTCTAAGGAATGGATTCTCTCTCAGTATTGGATATTGTGGTCTTCATTTCCTTTGAACTTGATCATCAAGTTGAAGGTGATTATAACTATAACACGTCTCTATCATCTCATGCTTTGGATTTGTTTAATTAAACATAATTTAAATATTTACAAAAAGATACACACACATTAGAAAGTAAAATAAAACACAAAAGAATTAAAACAAAGGGGAAACACTTCTATTTTTTTTACTCTTTCCCACCCTCAATACAGTTGCTACAGAGGCAACCATTTTAAACTATTTTGTTGCACTTCCCTCCATGTTGCTAAATAATACATCTATACATATTGCATTCTCTGCTTCCTGTTAGGATGTTGAGGATTTAATTTCTTATACCTCCTTCCAGCTTTACACTGATCCTTGCAAAATATCATGTATCTTAATTTTAGGTACATCATTTAACAATATTTGCATTAGAAAGAAGAAATAAATGTTTCCCATAGTGTCAAGGATTGACCTTGGTTTGCATTTCTTTTCTGCTAAAATTTTGTCCCCTAAAGTTGCTAATTGTTTTCATTTTGTTAGAGGACTTTCTTATCAAAATGATTATATTTCCTAACAGAGCTTCATCAGAACCATTTTGCTGTAAAAAAAAAAAAAAAAAAAAAAATGGACCCCAGTATTCTTGTGTTGCACTTTGGGCCAGTGGCTCTAGGCCATAGCCATGGTTTTGGGAGTTCCTTCATGTTTGACTCTGAATAAGATCCACTGTGTTTTAGGTCACAAAACTTTTCTTTCTTGGTGTACTCCTTGGTGTAAAGATTACTGCCTCCTTAAGTACTTTCTAGAAAGGGTGCACAAAAGGCAAGTATATGCAGCCATGCATGCCTGAATATGTTTTTAATCAATCCACACTTAAAATTGATAGTTTTTTAGGATATAGAAACAGACAAAGAGCTCTAAGATTTACGAAAAAAGTAAGAGACAAACTAGAGCTATCTAACATTTGACTAATAGGTGTCCCAGGAAAGAGACAAAAAGAACTTGGGACAGGACATTGTAAAAAGAAATAAAGAACCATAAAGCTCCAAATTGAAAGAGCAAGCTGCAATTTTTCCTTGGAATTTTGAAGAAATATCCCATTGCCATATAACATCCAGTGTTACAGATGAGAAGTCTGAGGATATTCAGGTTCTCATTTCTTTGCATTTCCTTCTACTCTCTGGAAGATTTTAAGATCTTCTTTTTACCTCTGGAACTCTAAAATTTCATAATGATGTGCTTTTCTGTCGATATTTTTAAAAATCATATTGCTAGATGTTCTCTTTGCCCTTTCAAGGTGGGCCTTCATGGTTCTTTAGCTCCAGCAAAGTTTTGGTTTTGTTTTGTTTTCTCTTTTCCTTTTCTGAAACTCCTATCAACCAGATGTGAGATCTCCTAGATTTGTCTTTTATGTCTCTTGCTTTAAAAAAAAAATGTTTTCAGCTTTTGTTGTTTTTTTTTTGTATTTTTGAGAGATGTCTTTAATTTTATTTTCTAAACTTTCTGCTGATTTTCAAATACTTAGTTTCCAAGAACTCTTTGTTTTCTTTCATTGCTTTTCATAGTGGCATGATTAATGACAATCAATCTGTTTGGTATACACATTGGAGGGTATCATTTTTGTTATTGTTACTATTATTCTCTGATCTCAGTTTTTTCTTTTTCTTCTGGGATTTTTCCCCCTGTTTATCTTGTTGAATGTCTTTCACATTGTGGCCTTATTTTTTTAAAAAGCATGATGATTTTCAATTGCCCATTAAAAATCTGGCTGTGACCTCTGTGTTTGATTCCATTTTCAGTTGGCAGCCCTGTTAGTGATCAGAGAGCCAGAGGACTCACAAAATGTCAAAATACCAGACATTTGTTCTCGGGATTCTTCATTTTCTCTAGAAAAAGCCTTCATCCTCTTGTCTAAAATTAGATTCCCGACTCCTCTTTCTCTTATTCCATGAGAAGTGGGGTGTGTTGGTGTGGACATGGGGTTGGGACAACTATATGCAGACCTTCAACTAATTCCAAGTTTGTAGCCCATCATCTCCTTACCACTCCTAACATTGGTTTTCTGTCTACAGTTCTGCCAGATATGTTGCTTCCTTTCTTCTCAGCCTTTTTTCCAAGCATTTATCCAAGCTAAGTTCTCCCCCGAGGGGCTGCATCAGTTACCACTCTTCCACCTGCTTTTCATTTTTCAGTTTTGTGAAATCTGTCATCCATTGGCAGCCCTCTCCTATCTTTTGGTGATTCTTGGTTTAAAAGCATATTTCTTAATCATTAACTATGTGTCAAGTACCTGCTTTGCTTATGTGCTCTGAAAGATACAAGAGAACCTCAAGGGACAAAGACTCTGCCCTGAAGAAACTTATAACTGATGGAAGAGAAAAGACTGATACAAGTGACAGTGAGCAATGGACGGTATTATTTAGCATTGAATTATGGGCCCCAGTCTTACAGTGCTGTGCGAGTTCAGAGCACTTGGATGGAGCTCTGAGAGAAATATTTTGAACTTGTAGAAGGAAGAGAATTTACTGAAAGTATGTATCATTGATCTTTCTGGGTCTTTACTCAGGAATGTGACAATTTTATAGACTAGTAAGGAGGCTGACTGGCTAGTGCAAAGGTTAAATGTTGAAGAGTAGTAGCAACAGATAATCAGTGCTTTATGGCTTAAACTTCATGTGATACTAGTGATGATAACAAAAAAAATGCAAAATTTATATATTGCCTGGAGGTTGATTTCTTATAACTTGAATAGATAAGAAAAAAAGTGCTGATATTTAATATGTCCTTGAGTAACAAAGGAAGGGATCCAGGAATCCAGCCTGGGGATGTAGACGTCCCTGATGTATGGCCTGAGGCCCTTTTCAATGCACGTGGTCTAAACCTAATTTCTGATGATAATTTATAGGTTCTGTTTCTTTTATGTAAGAATTCTTACACATACCCAGAGATGTTACTAGCTGAATATTATAATGCATAATTGTAAAACAGAGGTATGCTTTATACAAAATTATTTTGAGTCATATCTCTTACAGGCTTCATTGATCCATTCACTTGCTCACTAATGTATTCAATATTTTATTCATTCTTTTCACGTAGGTGCTGAATGCTGGGAATACAAATATGAGTGAATCAAAGAGCTCATTTTATGTTTGTAAAGAGAAAATATTCATGTTTCTTTGTTTTATATGATTTAAACAATAATTTAGTTCTTTGGATTATTAGGGTTATTTCTAGCCCATGCTAGTGTTTCTTCTTTTTAAAATAATTAATTAATTAAAATTCCAGTATAATTAATATACAGTGTTATATTAATTTGAGGTATACAATATCATGATTCAACAATTCTACATATTACTCAGTGCTCATCACAATAAGTGTATTCTCAATCACCTTTACCTATTTCACCCCCACCACCACCACGTACCTCCCCTCTGGCAACCACCAGTTTGTTCTCTATATTTGAACTGGGTTTTTTTGTTTGTCTCTTTTCTTCTTTGTTTGTTCGTTTGTTTTGTTTCTTAAATTTCACATATGAGTGAAATTGTATGGTATTTGTAACTCTCTGACTAATTTCACTTAGCATTATACCCTCTAGATCCATCCATGTTGCTGCAAATGGCAAGATTTCATTCTTTTTTATGGTCGAATAATATCCCTTATATATATAATATATATATATTATATATATATATTATATATACATATATCTTTTTTTCATGTTGATAAGGATATTCAATTTGAGTTTAATTATAAAGGATAGAACAACAACCTAAATCATAAGAAGAGAGCAAAACAAGTTTAAAATATGGAAGATTCAGCAGAACAAATTACATGGAATCTTCAGCAAGTCTAAATGTTCTCACAAAAGCAACTGTTGAAAATTTTTTTGAAAGTTGAGGCAAAGCTATGCAGCTTGTGTACCACATATTCTTTATCCATTCATCTATCGATAGACATGGGTCGCTTCCATATCCTGGCTATTGTAAATAATGCTGCAATAAACAGAGGGGTGCACTTATCTTTTTGAATTAGTGTTTTCACTTTCCTTGCATAAATACACAGTAGTGGAAATACTGGATCATACGTTATTCTATTTTTAATTTTTTGAGGATCAATAGTGCATAAGGGTTCCTTTTTCTTCACACCCTTGCCAACACTTATTTCTTGTGTTTTTGATTTTAGCCACTTTGACAGATGTAAGGTGACCTCATTGTGGTTTTAATTTGCATTTCCCTGATGGTAAGTGATGTTGAGCATCTTTTCATGTGACTGTTGGCCATCTGTATGTTTTCTTTTGAAAAAATGTCTGTTCATGTCTTCTGCCCATTTTTTATTTATTTTTTATTATTTTATTTTATTTTATTTTTTTAAAGATTTTATTTATTTATTAGAGAGAGAGAATGAGAGATAGAGAGCACGAGAGGGAAGAGGGTCAGAGGGAGAAGCCGACTCCCCGCCAAGCAGGGAGCCCGATGTGGGACTCGATCCCGGGACTCCAGGATCATGACCTGAGCCGAAGGCAGTCGCTTAACCAACTGAGCCACCCAGGCACCCTTCTGCCCATTTTTTAATCAGATTATTAGTTTGTGTGTGTATGTGTGTTGAATTGTATAAATTCTCTATATATTTTGGATGGTAATCCCCTATTGGATATATCAATTACAAATACCTTCTCCTATTCAGGGAGTTGTCTTTTTGTTTTGTTGATGGCTTCCTTTGCTTTGCAAAGGCTTTTTATTTTGGTGTAGTCCCAGTAGTTTAATTTTGCTTTTGTTTTCCTTGCCAAAGGAGTTATATCTAGAAAGATGTTCCTACAGCTGATGTCAAAGAGATTACTGCCTATGTTTTCTTCTAGGAATTTTATGGTTTTAGGTCTCACATTTAGATCTTTAATTCATTTTGAGTTTATTTTTGTATATAGTATAAGAAAGTGGTCCAGGTTCATTCTTGTGCATGTAGCTGTCCAGTTTTCCCAACACCATTTGTTGAAGAGAATTTTTCCCATTGTATATTTTTGCCTCCTTTGTCATAGATTAATTGACCATATAATCGTGTGTTTATTTCTGGGATCTCTATTCTGTTGTATTGATCTATGTTTCTATTTTTGTCATTTTATTGTTTCTGTTTTGTTTTTTCATTGAAGTCTACCTACAATCTGAAAACCAGAGTTCACTTTTCCCTCTTCCCAATAACCCTCAGCAAGAACAACACTAGGGCCAGGTATTAGAGTTAGCAAACATATCCCAAAAGTATTTTTTCCAAAATATTTAAAAATTGTTTTGGATTTAGTAGAACCCAAAACACAATGTATTCAGAACATTTTCCCTCTTGATTTTTAAATCCTGACTCATTTACATGTAACTCAGTGCTACGTTATTTTGTGAGAGTGGTTCAATGTCCAAGATTTTTCAGGATTTTTTGGCATTTACTCTTTCTCAGTACTGACCTCCAAGTACCCCCACCCCACCCCACCCCACTCCCATCTGACCGGGAAATCTATTATATTTACACAGCCCTAAATATTCAAGTCCTGCTTAAAACCAAAAATACAGAAAGTTTGAAGTGAAAGGCATATATTCATGGCCCCATTCCATATCTGTCCCTTCCAATGAATGAAGAATATTTCAGAAAAACAAGGGGTAGGGAAGGAAGGGAAGGGCAGTTTCTTTCTACTAATGTTTAGGCACATAGGTGTACTGCTGGATTTTCCCCACATGCAAGTGTGATCATGAAGACAGAGCAGGACATTATTTTTCCTTGAAGAATATATTGGCATGGGTATTTTTATTGGAACCTGGGCTTTTGTAAAAGCTATGCTGAATCAGAAGAAGAAACAGTGGTGGAAAGTTTCAGCCTCATTCTGTCTTCTCCTCCTTTCCATCCCTGGGCGGGGGTTGGGAGGGGGAACCCGCAGAGAATATGCAACACAGTCCAAGAGAGTTGATCATTATTGTGTTTTAGCAGTCCTTCACGCTTATAGAGAAATACCTAAATTAACCTGGTGGAGCCTGAAGTTTCATATCCTTTTGCCTTCCAGTTGCCCTTATTATTACTACGGTCATTTCCATTGTCATTACTGTAGACATCGCACTATGTCTTCAAACAAAAGGCTGGCTCCCATTTCTGAAAATGCCATGAGAATTAAGCTCTCTGTAAAATTTTAAGGAAACATTTTAAAATGAAAACTGCACAGGTTCAATCTGAACTTCATTAATGGCCTCCTTGGAGCCAAACAGAGTCTTGTGAGGCCTATTAGTGTGATCTGGAGATGCTGAAGGCCCACATAGTTTCTTAGAGTCCAAAAATGCCTCCCTTGAGCTGGCATCATTCCTGAACTGTGTTGTTTGAGGCCTTTTTTGGGTCCAGGTAAAATTCACATCTTGTTTTTTTCTCTTGATTCTGTCAGCTAAGAGAAAATATAAGACAGCACTACCCTGCCTGGAGAATTAGCGGCCAGACGAAGGGCCTTCTTTATTGGCAGAACTGAGAGGTTTTCTGCTTCCATGTAAGCAGAATGTCCTGATGTTGCCCCGTGTGCACGCATTTATGCTTCCTTAATTAAAAATGCACATTCCCTCATTCTATGGCCAAATACATTACAAGGTATTCATGGGAAATAGAATTCTTCATGGAACCTGGAGTGTATCTGCATCTTCCTGGAAAGGAAAATTTATGAAAGGACTTCTGATCCTTAGGTTCGAGGATCATACCCAGCGATAAACAGTTGAATTTCCATCTCTAATAGTAATGACTTTCATTTACTCATTCAACTAATACTCATAAATGACTTCCTATGTACCAAGCACCATCCTACATGCTGGGAGAACAGTGGTGAGCAAGACAAAATTTTTGTAGATCCCTCAAGGAACTTGCAATAGAGTGATGGAGACAGACCCAGAAACACACAGTGTTTTGTTTTGTTTTTTTTAATAATGCTTTGGGTAATTCCTCTGAAGAAAATGAAAGCAAGATAACAGGATGGAAAATAATGGGGTGTATATATGGGTGGTAGGTGTGGCAGCTATTTCAGATATGGCAATCAGGGAAGGACTTCCTAAGGAGTTGGCATTTAAGATGTATCTAGATACAATGAGAGAATGAACCATGGAATATCTAGGAGGAACCCATTCCAGAGGGAGAGAAAGGTAAAAGCCAGGGCCCTGAGGTTGGGATGAGCCTCATACACTTGAGGAGAAACAGAAATCCCAGTCTGGATAGAAGGATTAAAATAGGAGAAAGTATTAGAAGATGAGGTTAAAGTATGTGATGTATCGAATGACTGGCCCCGATTCTGTACCTCTCACTGTCTCATCAAGATTAAAATATATCTCTTGAGATTGTCCAAAGAAATTAGATGATTTTCTTTGGCTAATGGCAAGTGAGAGGAGACAACAGGATGGCAATTCTGAGCAAAGGATTTAAGAGGCTTGGCACATTTCCATTTCTACTGCAGCTAATTCACTGGTCCCAGGAGAAGGATGAGAGAAGCTGGTGGGACCTTCCAAATTGCTTCAGCCTGAACTGTTCTGCTTCAGGAGTGCTTGGCTGAAGCAAATCAACTAGCCAACTCACAGATGTGTGAGAATAAATTATTGAAGTCCTTGCATCTTGTGGTTGTTTTTAATGTAGCACTACTGTGGCGATGATGACTATTCAACACAGATACCTGATCACTTAGGACCTTGGGAGTTAAAAAGTCAGACATTCCTGTAAGTGTAATGGAAAGCCATTTGGATGGCTTTAAGTTAAGAAATGATACAAATTGAGTTAAGTTTTTAAAAGATTATTGTTTTAAAAGATCTTCACTTTCTGAAGAATAGACTATAAGAAAAAGTGGTATCAGGCGGTTCAGGAGCTGTGATTCAAGAGGAAGATGTTGGTGGCCAAGACACTCCCTTGTTTATCAAAAAAAAAGTAAAAATAGTAAATTCTGATTTCTATCTTAGAAACGTGGCATCTTCCTGGAAAGAAAAATTTATGAAAGGACTTCTGATCCTTAGGTTCGAGGATCACACCCAGCGATAAACAGTTGAATTTCCAACTCTAATAGTAATGACTTTCATTTACTCATTCAACTAATGCTCATAAATGACTTCCTATGTACCAAGCACCATCCTACATGCTGGGAGGACGGTGGTGAGCTGTCAGTGAAATCAAAGACATTAATTTGTTTTGTGTTAGAGATCTGTGCTTTACAACTAGTATGAGTGCTGCTGTAGCATCATCATCAGTCAAATCTAGTAGAGCTATTACGTTTTTTCACAGGGGAGACAAGGGAACTCAGAGCTTGAAATTAGGAAGAATCTCGTCTGATGGCAATTGTTAAGTATAAAAGGGACAAGTCAGGGCATGGGGAGAAGAAACCAAGACTTTCCGGTCTTAAGAACTATACAGATATAATGTGGTGAGAAGAAAAGAACAGGAGAGAGAGAGAGAGAGAGCCCACCTGGTCAGTTAGACAAGATAACTCATGTCTACCTAATGTCTCTCTAAATAATCTTGAGCAAGTGGTAGTCTTAGATCTTCCTCAGGTTTCTGTTTACCCACAAGATGGGATAATAATTGCCTAACCTGTTTTTTAGTTTATCCTGAGTATATTCATATGCTAAAGTACTTTAAAGTATAAAGTACCCTATCTCTATGGAAAGTACAATTATAAAACTTGAAAACTAGTCAAAGTCTTTGCTAGTGAAAGATAATTAGTACTATACATGCAAACATTCCTGCTAATTTACTTCAAATGCTGTAATTACTAACAAATCTAGGGAATTTCCATTTTTACTGAATGTAGGTTAGAATAATTCTGAGCAAGTGTGAACCACCGTGTCTGCTCTTATATTTAAATTTTGAGCTAATATGTCCTAACACTGTAGCAGAAGGTACACCAGACTTTAAAGGTGCTTCGCTGTTGTGGAGGTACTAGGGAAGGATTTGAATTGTTCCAGACAGTGAAATTTAAATGCTTTTTTTCTCCCTCAGAAAAAAAAATCTACTAAAATTACAGATAATTCCCCAAGTCTAGGACTTCACCCACAGCACACGAGTTGTCTGTTCTAATGTTTGTGCTAAAAGAGAAGCAAGGAATAATGCGAGCTCTTGTGCATGCTTTTTCAATCTCTCCTGCCCACTTCTTTATAATCCTCATGTCCTTTGAGGGAAAATTCTCCTCCACTTACAAAGACAACTGTAAAATCTTCATGTGAACCGACATTTGCTAAACCAAACTGCCACTTATATTTTATCATTTGGTCAAAAATATTCTTGGTCTTGTGTTCCAAATTAAATGAAAATGAGGTCCTAATTGGAGAAGTTGGGTCAGGCAGTGAGGACACTGTCCCAAGGAGTGTGACCTGGCCAGCTGGCTGTCGTTCTCAGGTAACAGGGAATTTCAGATTTGCCAGCAGAGGTGACCAAAAGGCGGAAGTGTTTCTTCTTTTCCTTTACCTTTTCATGTCCAATAAGGTGGAAGGGAGTTTTGGAGGGAGCCCACCATCCAGTTTGGGGTTCAGCCTTCCTACTTTGCACTGTATTTATGACTGTTATTGTGGCCCCTTGCCTTGTTATAAAGCTGACAGCAGACTCTGCGTTGGTTCTCCTGGTGAAACAGCTGCAAGTCCTTCCTCTCCTTGGCATTCTGGCGTTCACATCATCAGATCTTGTGGGAAATGATAGGTGTATAAATCAAATATTTCCCTGACGGCTGAGATACTCACAAGTGCAGGTGTTGCCATGACTATCATTTCTCACTGGTAGCTGGAGAGCAGCCACGGTGACACGGGATGGCTTTTTCTTTTAAGATATTAAGAGTTTAACACTCTTGTCCCAACTGAGTTATTTCTTGATTTCATGTTTGCTTTTGACTTTTTTTTTGGCATTAATACTGTTTATAGCACTTCATGAGCTGTGGCCTTTGAACTTTAAGGAGAATGCACAATTTTGTGTGTAAATGAATATGTGTATTGGGGTAGATTGAGGATCAGAAGCTTTCATGATATTTTCAAAGAGATCTGTGATGCAAAAATGGGTTAAGTACTAGTAGCCTTGCTATTAAAGGTGTCACTCATACAGTAGCTCTGGGATGTTAGCCTTAAGCCATTAGGGCACCATCTGACCCACACTCCAGTGGGATATAATAAAAGCTGGGGCAGCTACCAGTTCGCTCAGGGAATTGCTCCAGTTTCCATTACCTAACTATTTTTAGACCTGAACTTTGCATCCACCTTCAGATTTCACATTCTAGAATCTTTTACTTAAAAGCTAGATATTCTTTTTAAGCATACTGTCTTATTATTGATAGGTTATGTGACCAATTTATTGTTTTGACTTGAACCTTCCTTGCACCAGGATCAAAAGAGGGGAGAGGAATTGGGAAGGGCTAGCGGGGGGCTGAGGGGAAGAATGAGAAACTAGAAATGTTTCCCTTGTTTTTAGTTAGGCGTCCTTGATGTTGCTCCCCAGTTCTGAATCCAGAACCACAGACTTCAAGGTTCCAGGGCCTCTGACTATATGGGAAAAAAATTTGGACTTGTAACCTAAGTTTTGGTGGTTCTAAGAATCAAAAGGCCTTTGAGACCTATCTTTCATCTACTTCTAATTGAAAGACTCTATTCCAACCCTCCAAGCCATATGGAGCCTGTTTCTTTCGATGTCTAACAGATGAAATGGGTTATTCCCTCTCTTTACTTGGATTGACTAGACTGGCCCCAGAAGGCATCTGCACTTGGTTTGGTGCTTCCTGTTGTCTAGTTTCTTAAAGATGATCCTTCCTTTCCAGGACTACTTGGACTATAAGAAGGTTGCATCTAGCCTTCTTTCTACCTTTGCTCAATCCTCCTCTTGAGATGCGTTATCAGACAGGATCTGACAATAGCTCTTTCTGATCTCCTGAAAGAAGTCTATTTAGCAGGTTATACCATCTTTTCCTGATCTTCTTGTTGAAAGTAATCCAGTGGATGGAAGAGCCCCAAATGCTTAGGCATTTCCTGCCTTTAGATATTCTAGAAATAAGCTGCCACTCATTAATTTAGCACCTCTCAACTTTGTTGAAAAAATTTACAAATGCCAAAATGAACAAAGTTAGAATAATAATAAAGATTGTTGTGAAGCTAGGAGGAAAATGAAAATCACTTTTTCAAATATGTATCAGTGGAAACAATAGGGTGAAAGTTTGACCATATAATTTAGTCTCCAAAGGGAAGTGAGTCCTGTATCCCATGTAAGTATATATATTTTTAGGTATGCATACTTCTTCCAGATTTTCCTCCATGTACACAATATTCAACTACTCACTTTTCTCCCATTTATTACCTAGTCCTATTTTCTTTTTGTTTCTTTAAGTAAAGTATTTCCATTTTCCTTATAATATTAACTATTAGTATACAGCCATCCAAAGAATCAGTCAGTTGTAAGGGGAGGGTAGTAAGAGTGGCAATATATTTTTATGGCATTTATATTATCTTCCTTTAGAGAACAATTAATATACCAAATGCTGGCATTCACGATGATTTCTTTTTCAAGCAGATTGTAGCCACTTTTTACTCAGAATTATCTAAGATGTTTGTGTATCTGGTACCTGTTCAGGATAGTATTTTTACGTAAAGAGGGAGAATATGGATAGTGGATATGGATTCATTGCTCTGGAAACAGCAAGAGGCAACCAGGCAAACTCTCCGTTCAATTTTAAATTTTAATAACTTCTCCAATAATTGACATTTTGGGTTTGTGATGTGAATGGATAAACTCATTTAACTTGATAACACATATTTTATTAATTAATACTTCACTGTCATTCTGGGGTAATTCTAAGTTTTGTGCGGCTGGAGGCTTACAAAATTTAGGGGGCCCCCTTTTAAGAAAAAGAATACATAATTATATGTAAAATATTAAGCTACAGAAGTGAATAGCTATTTAAAATAAAAATACAACAAATTACAAATTTTACAAAGCTGACACATAGCGTAAGTGTTGCAACATCTAGAAAAATAACATAACAATTCGTACTGCCTTTTCATATGGAGTCAATTTTGTAAAAACATCTTTTATACAAAGGATAGAAAGATAATTTAATTTTTCTTTTAGAATGATTAATAAAATTGTTTTTTATGACTAATAGAAAATTTTCTCTCAGCTTCATAACTTATTAGAAATGTCATGTAAATTGTCAAATCTGGGAAAACCTCACTCATATTTCCTTCATACATGAGCTGTGAGATGTCAGGTTTTTTTGTGTGCATAATGATTATTTGTAAATACTCTTTGAATTGGTACTCATTAACTAATGTGTCATTGATATCCTCATTGTAGTGACATGTAAGTTTTGTATTTTCTTTGTCAATGTCAGTGTCTTAGGTCAAATCAATAAGAAGTCAACAAGAACCAGTGAAATAAAATAATTAGACAAAGAAGGAGAATGAGCAAAGTTATGTTTCAGCATAGGTGAGCAGTCCAGTTTGGATTGAGTATAGTGTGCAGGGAAGACAGGAGGGGACAAAGAGGGGGAAAAAAAAAAAGCCTCAGAGCCAGAGAGGAGCAGGGAAATAATATCACTTCCTGGAAGGAGCTTGAAGATAATCATAAAAAGGTCTGTTGGTGGATCATTAAGCATATGAAGGGCAGTCTAATGGAAATGTTAAGAGCATTATAGAGTCAGACAGAGCCAAGTGTGAATCCTAGCTCTGCTACTTACTAACATAGGGCACCTTGCTACCAATAACTTAGGATACATGGAAATGCCTGCAAACCACAGACATATAGCCCACTAAACCAAACTGTCTTCAAATCGCTCTTAGCCAGATCCCCAAAATGCTTGTGGCTCTTCCAACACCACCCAATATAAGGGGAAGTGTGACAGACGAGAAATTCGAGTGGCAAGAGTCAGTGGTGAATTCATCAAATGCAGTGAAAATATCTTACATTTTGCAATTTTTTTTTTACACGTTTCTAGGGCTCCTTGTATGGCCTTAGCATGGACTGTGCAAGGGAGATACCCCGAAGGTTACGTTTCATCAGCTTCACAGTAAGTGAGACTCTGTTGGCAATGTCATGGTGGAAATAGGATTTTGGTGTTTCCTATACAACCATGAAAACCACATGTCAAGGTGGAAATTGAGTCTACCTCTCAAATGCCTGCACTCTTGCCTTTTTCATCCCGTGCGCTTAATAGTAATATCACCTTTCTCTGTGTGGCAAAGATCTGTCTTTTAGCTGCTATAGAAAGTAAAAAGTGCTTGTTATGGGACAACTGAAAAGAGCTTGCAGAAATCACCGTATTTGTTTGCTACTTCTGGCAAACTTCAATTGATTATAAAAGGCAAGGGGCCATGGGAGGTGCACATTAACAGATTGCCTGTCATACACGACACATTTTTTTCAGGCCTGAGGAAGAGATTTTTTAAAAATATAAAACCAAAATCTCTCACTTTCCAAAAATGAGGCAAACAGAACCATGTTTTTATAAATGAAAAACATTGTCTGCAGTTTTGTCTATTGGATGACATGCCGAAACTCACAAATGCTTGTTATAAAAGGCTTTTATTTTATGATATTCCTGCTCCTCTGTGTTCTTACTTCTGAATGTGTTTTCTTTCCTCTACCAGGCCAGAGCTTGTTAATCTTGGCTGTAAAATAGAGTCACAGGAGTACTTTAAAAAAAAAAAAATACCCATTTCCTAGGGTACCCCTAAGTATTGGCAACTTAAAAAAAAAAACACAACCTAAATAAGTTTGACTCACAACGAGGGCTGAGAACCAATATACCGAACAAATACTGGGGCAAAGGATCTCTAGGCTAAGCTTGAGCCGTTCCATTACTGTGCTCAGATTTAGAAAGAGGAAACAGAGTCAGGATTGCTTGTCCCAGTCTACTAGCATTATAGCTCCACCTACTGGGAGGACAAGCCCTAAAAAAAAATCAGTATATACTCTATTTTCCATAAATACAGTTGGTTTCATTTAAGCTACTGGCAAAATAAATTTCTCTTGATTAACAGCAACAGCAACAACAACAATTACCAAATACTGTTTGGTAAAATATGGTTACCAAATACCGTATTTTATAAATTAAATAGAATTCCTAGTTTTGTGGCCATGGTAAAAGGTAAGGCAGATTTGGATAAACATACCAACGTATTTCTTCAAATGTTGAAGATTATTTGAAGTGGGTATTGCATTCTATCTTTAGTTCATATCTAAATCTGGTATTTATTCCAAAGAATTCCAACCCATACTTATGGATGCATGAAACAATTTTATCATGGAAAAATAGTAAGGAAGATAAAAACTTGCGCTTTGGCTCCTGACCTATCCAACACATCTTCTTCCTCTAACAATCCGTTTGGAAAAGGTACTCTGACTTCGACTTTTACTGTTTTGCTTAAAATCAGTTTTGAAAGTCCTCCAACTTTCACTCCACTGTTGGGGGGAGAGAAGAAACCACAATCCCTTGCTTCCCTTTTCCCTTGGGCCAGAGTGCAAGGGACTGTTGATCAGAATTGAATCTTATTCATTTACATCCAACAAGTACTATACTATAGAAAATATAAAATAAAAATATGATCTGGTCCCTTTCCTAAGAAAATGCGTGCTAACATTTATTATAAAGAGTAGTATAATGTAGTAGTGAAGAGCAGTTTCTGATACCAGGCTGCTTGACCTCCAGTCTGACTTCATCATCAACTAGCTTATCCCAAGCAAGTTACTTAATTCAGGCGTGCCCTGGTTTCCTCATCTGTAAAATAAAACCAATATTGGTACCTATTTCATAGAGTTGCTGTGAGGATTAGATGTGGTAATATTTTTTAAAAACTATACATAGATCACTGCCTGGTACACAGTAAGAACTATATTTATTAGCTATTTTCATTATATTACCTAATGCTTACTTAGTTATTTACCTATATGCCAGGTACTCTTCTTAGCATATATTGCTGTATATTATTTTAAAATATTAACTTTTTTCTTCTGTGTATTTTCCTGGTTTGCTTCCCGCCCCCCAATTCAGTCAAGCTGCCTGCATTATGCTTATGACCTCAAGGGAGACATGTGTGACTATAAATATATAATTTTGAATTGGATCCAAATGATATTCACACATTGTGACTGGTTGGTGTGTCTCTTTTATTTATAGAGGTTTCCCTTCCTTTGTCTTTTTATTGAAGATACCAGATTTTATGTTCTGTAGTTTCTCATAGTCTGGACTTTGCTAATTGCATCTCTGTAGTATCATTTCATATGCTCCTCTGTCCTTTGTTTTCCCTGAAATGTGTTATTTCTTTCTAGAGAATTGATAAGATTCAGGTTCAATTCTTTGTTTGTTTATTTTTGCAAAACTACTTCATAGATGGTATGTTCTTTTTTTAATCAGGGGGTACATGATGTTTGGTTGTCTCTGTTGTGCTGTTACCAACCATTAATGATCACTACCTGGATTTTTTAGTATCAATGAGAGTGAAAATTTTATCTTTTCTTCTTCATTTATTATCTGGGAGTATTTCTTTAAAGAGAAATTTTCCTCATTAAATATTTGCTTGATGTTTGTGTAGGAAGACATGATAAATGCTTTTTTCTTTTTCTTCACTGTTTTCAAAATAATGAATTGTTCCCTAATAACCTTTAGGACCAATAAGGGTCCTTTACAAGACCAAAATGAACATATGAATTTATACGTAAACAAAATGAACATATGTATCAATGTTTTCTAGTTATTATTTTTATTAATGTTCAAATTATTTCTACTGTCACCCATGGGAGCCTCTTGAGGATGGTTTACGAATTCTTTACACTTAACCTCAGGAGACTTTGATGGCTTCCTTGCTTTCTGGCATGAATAGATGCTCTAACTCATATTGCATTTTTCTTTCTTAGATGTGGAATGAGCTATTTCTTCAAGGGGCTCTGGTTCCTTTTAGTGGAAAACAGTACAGAGAATAATCAGGAAAACAGGTATTCTCAATGTCATTGGGTTGTCATTGTTTCTAGACAGATTCAATGCACAGAGCTTAGATTACATATATATGAAAAGATTATATATATATATTATATATAATATATAATTATGAAAGATAAAAGATTATATATATTATATATATAATAATATATATATGAAAGATTAAAATATAGTATAAGTTCATTAGAATATTATCCAGATCATATTTTGGAGTTGTCTTAGCTTGGGCTGCCATAACAAAATACCACAGACTGTGTGGCTTACACAACAGAAATTTACTTTCTCACAGTTCTGGAGGCTGGAAGTTTGAGATCAAGGTGCCAACATAGCTGAGTTCTAGTGAGAACTCTCCCTGGCTTGCACACTGCTGCCTTTTAACATGGTCTCTCCTTGGTGCATTCAGAGACAGAAAGAGAGAGAGAGAAAGAGAAAGTCTCTTTATAAGGCCATGAATCTCATCATGAGGGCCCCACTCCCTGATCTAATGTAACCCAATTACCTCCCAAAGACTCCAACTCCAAATACCATAATATTGAGCCTTTGATATTATATTTCCAAAATCTGCACATTGACTCAACCTATGAATTTTGGGGTAACAAACATTCAGTCCATAACAGAGCTGCAGAGTTTTAATTAAGTTTCTTAATTTCTTAAAGATACCAATAAAATGGTAGACAATATGATAAACAACATAAATCTGAATTTATTTAAGATTAACCTTATTAATCTTAAATAAATGCCTCATTTATTTCACATCAAAAATCCTGGTTCTCAATTACATTAACATAATTACTTATTTGCTATAAGAAAAATCAGTGAGCTTGTTCTACTTTTCATATACTTTCCTCTTCTCTCACATTTTGATAGCTGTAGTGAGAATCTACATCATCAGAGCATGTAGCCACTTCATATTATATTACTTCCTTATACCATCCATTAATCTGAAGTTTATTCTCTAGCACATTCCTCAAGAAGTGTTCATGAGAAGAATATTCTGAGTCCTTGCTTATCCTAAAAGGCCTTTAGGCCTTTATAAAGTTTCAATTTGTATAAAGTTCTTTGCTCACACTTTCCTTGAAAATCATAAACTTGGGTGGCTCCGACTTTTGGTTTCAGCCCAGCTCATGATCTCAGGGTCATGAGATGGAGCCTCTCGTCAGACTCTCTGCTCAGTGGGGAGTCTGCTTGAGATTTTCTCTCTCTTTCCCTCTCCCTCTCTCTCTGCCCCTCCCCCTGCTTGCACTCTCTCTCTGTCTCTCTCTCTCTCTAAAATAAACAAATAAATCTCTTTAAAAAAATCATAAATTTATTACTCCATTGTCTTCTGGAATAAAGAATTTCTGTTGAAAAATATGATGATGATATCATTTTCTTACCTTTATGGGAGTCTTGTCTCGTTGGCTGCGTGCCCAGGGCATTTTTCTTTTCCTTGGAAGTCCAGTACTTTTAGTAGAATATATCTTGATATTAACTGTTCTGTGTTGGTTTTCCCAGATATGAAGTATGCCATTTCAAAATGCAGTGTTAACTTTTTTTTTTTTTTTTACTGTTGTTTCAAAAAAGTGTTTGGTGTTGGGGTTTTTTTTTTGGTTTTTAATATTTGTTGTATTCAGTTTTTTTCTTCAACTCCTATTATATACACTTAAACATACACATTTACATGTGTGTTAGATTTTATTTACCTATCTTCTAAATCTGTCTATTTTGCTTGAGTAGTTTTCCATCTGATAGGTCTCTTAAAGTAGTTACCCTTGTGTTTATTTGCTCCTGTATTGCACCTAATTTAGTCTTCATTTCTGAAATAATTATTTCTATTATTATAATTCTTTCCTGAGTTTTGTCAGTTCTCTTCAAATCTTCCTTCTCTTCAGTCACCTCATTTTGGAGTTTCCCTGATTCAGATTTAAGTTGTTTTTCCTACTGTCTGTCATTTTATTGGTGTCTGTAAGAAATTAAGAAATTGTTTCAAAATATGGTATTACAGTGTACCTATGTCTGATTGATATATCTTCCTGCTATGCTTTTTAGGTCTGTAGGGACAATGTTCCTCCCCACCCACCTTTGTTTTTGTTATAATACCTTTGTTTTGCATTCCACTGTGATCTTTTTCACTTCGAGTGAAATGGATTTTTCTGAACTTACAGGCAGGAGAAGTAGGCCAGGTTGGCTTCCCCAGCTCACAGGCCTAGAGGTTCCTGTTCTGTTGTTTGTTTTAGTACAGAGCCGCAAACTTCTCTTCTGTACAAACTTCTGTTGTAGCGCAGTCTCCTTGTACTGACCCATAAAGTGGAACCTGCCAAACTGCTCTTTGTTTCAGCTACTGTTCTCAGAACAGCCCATTGTGCTTTTGCTGATTTGGGGTTCCTCTATCTCATGAACATCATATGCTCCCAATTCTTCTTACATAGACACTGATAAAGCAGTTCAGGTAGTGGTTTGATTCTACCAGCTTATGTGAGGATAGCTTGTCCCTAGTTTTGTGGGAGGTGCTGTCTATGGATTTTTGGTTTTGCCATTGTTATTGCTCCGTACAGTTTTATGGGGAGATTTTCAGAAATTCAAAACTGCCTCAGCTAGTATCTTCTGAGAATCTGCTCTGTCAATTAATCCTTGTGCTGTTATGTGGTACAGGGCCCTACTCCTTTTATTTTGTAGTTCTGATCTTTTCTGAACTGAAAAGTAAGCTTGTATGTAAATCAACATTAAAAAAGTCCTGAAAAATCTCAGGGAGAGGGCTATAAGCAAACTACTTGCATAGTGGTTAAGACTATGGATTCTGGAATAGAGAAAACTAGGGTTCAAATCCTATCTCTGTCACCTACTGTCTCTGTGATCCTAAGCAAATCACTTGACCTCTCTAATCCTCAATTTTCTTATACTTAGTATACTTATTTCCTAAGAATATCATGAGGATTCATAAACAAGACATGTAAAGTATTTGGCATAGAAAGTACATAGACATCATAGATGTTAAGGTTTTAAATTATCATTTGTATATTATTAAAGTCCTTTTTGGTATCTTAGTTTTGCTGAGGATATATCATTCAGAGTGGAGAGAGGCATACAGACGAGTGTTACTTTGTATTTATTTAGCTACTGCATGAGATTCTGCAAACATCTAATGTTTGAATGGTTAAGTTACATGATTAGGTAACTGAAGTAGCTTAAAACACAAAGGTGTAGGTTCTTTGCGAAGGTCATGTGAAGGTCATGTTTTTTAGTGGCAATGATCTGCTTTTTAGGTATAATCCAAACAAGCTACTTGATTCTATGGAGCCTCATGTCCTCACTATAATTGAGATAGTGGACTGAATAATTTAAAAAATGCTTCTAGTCTTCAAGCCCTTTGATATTATATTTTTATGAGTTTTTGCTGTTATTTTTAGCCACAGATTTCTCAGCTATCTGGGAATAGAGGATAGAAAAGTGGTATCTGGGAACGGGAAGAGCTACCTCACTATTGTGGGAAGTGATGTAAAGATAGGTGAACCTGGGGCACCTGGGTGGCTCAGTCGTTAAGTGTCTGCCTTCGGCTCAGGTCATGATCCCAGGGTCCTAGAACTGAGTCTGGCATCGGGCTCCCTGCTCAGCAGGGAGCCTGCTTCTCCCTCTGCCTGCCGCTCCCCCTGCTTGTGCACTCTCTCTCTCTCTGACAAATAAATTAATAAAATCTTTAAAAATAAACAAAAAAAAAGATAGGTGAACCTGGAATGATGAAGAAATCCTAAATGCCTGAAATATACACCACTGAAATAATCAGTGTGTGATTTGGGTATAAGATTTGGGCAAGTAGTGTAGGAGAAGATAATATACTCAGTAGAAAACAAAGATATTCCTTGGCTTGGCAAAGCAACCTCCTTGGAGTCTTCTAGAACTAGCACTGTAAACTCTTTAAATTTACAGAGTTGTTTGCTTAAGGTCAGATTCTTTGATCCACCAATGTCTATAAGTTCTAAAAGAAAATTTAAATTGCTCCAAGTGTATTACAAGGAATGACATAACTTTGTAATACATACAATGAAAATAGGGATTTCTCTGTATACAGTCTATAAAGGTAAAACTCTGTAGTTTCAAAACAGGTACAGGGAGCCTTAAACTAGGACTGTCAACTGAAGACATTTAGAATTTGCTTTCTAATATGTTATAAAAAAATATCCAAAATGGTTTAGGTTTCAAAAGCACTAGACTAGAAGTCACAAATAAAGCACCTGGATTTTCTTTTATAAATCTGACCCTGGCCAATTTGGGCTATTCCAGAGGAAGCTGGAATACGTCCCTTGGCCTGGCTGTCTGAACAGCTCTATTATCATTTCCAAGACCCAATTAGTTTCTATTTTCTTTGCCTTTTGTAAGACCTCAGCTAATATTAAAAAAATTCTTAAGCATTTCTATTGTATAAAGGTATAAGAGGTCATTTCCCTCTTCAGTACATCATTTTGAGCTCTAGAAAAGCTTTTCCTCATTTTCTCCATGAAGGCAGTCTTGCCATTGGCTATTAAAGGGAATATGTTGATGAATACTGTGGTGAAATAGATTATGTTGAGAATAAACACTAAACAACTAGAGTGGGATAAGAATTTGGAAAAATTGGAACAAAAGCAAAGCTGGCAGTAGTTACAATTCTTTCCCCAACCCAGTCACTGGTTGTACAAAGGGGGATACAGAGCTTGAGGTGGGAAAGAGAAGAGAACAGTGCATTCTGGCTCTACGTTGGCAACCATCATACCATGTCCTGCTTTTAGTGTTTGTGAATTCTCTGGGCACCTTCAACAGACGTCCTCTCCATTTTAAATTTATTTCTTTTCCTTAATTCCACTTCTGCTGCTTTCATGTTACTTGAATCGGAAGTGGATGCGTAGGGAGGGTTTGCACATCCCTTCCTTCATCAAATAGGTATTAAGTGCCTTCTACATACCACACACTATGCAGGGGGTGGTGGGTTTGTTGGGGAGCAGAGATGGGGGAGGTTATTTGAGTTCCTTTCTATCTTCACAGTTTAAGCCCAGAGGGATGACGACTAAAAAGTTTAATGAGATATTGGAAATTACTCAGACCTATCCATTTCTATGATGATCTTTTTATTTGGTGAGAGCGTGAAGATGAAAGAACAGTATTAATGTGATGTGTTCAGTAAGAGCATATTAAAGTCCTCCTAAGCAATATAAAGGGGGGGTTCCACCCCACCTTGAGCCCAAGTTGCATCTACCACAGATTCATGCAAACACAGGAAAATTTAATGAGCTAATATCGTGGGTGGTCTGAAGGTATCTAGTTGCATGATTGATTAGTAAGGGAAAGATTGACTGCCAAAGAGGAGAATGGGATGGGCTACAGAAGAAGGCGGTAAGGTGTCTGTTTTAAGTACTTGTATCCTAGTGCAATGTCATGGAATTGTTTCTGAGACTTAAGGAAAGAGGGACTCGAAGCAAATCCTGACCTTGTGACATCAAGGAGGGCTTTTTGGGCAGCACACAGTAATCTGGATGAGACAGCAGTAGAAAGAAGACTATTCCCCCCCACCTCTGCTCAAATATAGCACCCTGGAGTTAGTAATATCAGGAGAATCAGGAGATAGTAGTCCTAGCACAATCATTAGAAATCTTTCTGTGCCTCCCACCATACTTTCAATGTTAAGGCATCCTCAAATAACTTCATAGGCAGTAGACATGGAGGAGTGAGTGGAAGCAGGAAGAATGAGTCAGATTCCAAGTAGTTTAATGTGACTGACAGGATGGTGGTGATACATGTGACATACTATCTGAGCATTAGTAAACATAAATAGGTGAAACTCATAGGAAGATAAAGTCTTTTAAGATACGAATCATTGTTATTAACATGAAATTTAGATACATATACCTTCAAAAAGTACTTGTATAGAAGGATAAAAAATATTCAACTTGTTCTAATTTGGTTATTTACCTTTTTTGTTTTTCTTATTCTTTTCATTGGAGGGATCTGAGCATTCCGAGAGCCTCAGTATTTCCCCCACCCCTCTAACTCCCATCTCAACACCCAAGCTCTGTCTTCACTTCTGGCAGCATTTGAAAAGTAAGCCTCTCTCTTTGACTTCAAAGAAAGACAAAACAGCTTTTTGGTATTTAATCCTTTGGGTCTGTTTATAATGTGCCATCAAGATCTGTTAATAAAGCAACAGGGAGAATTGACTAGGAGATGGGAGTAGAAGGATTAAGAAGCTATGACAGAAAAAGCAGACAGAGAACTGTGGGTAGGAAAAATAAGCGAGAAGACATTGGCCCCAAAGTCTGGAAAACTATCCTAGAATATTTGTTTAAGGAGCATGGGTGGAGTTTGAGAAAGAAAGCAATTACTGCCCAGCAACCCCCAGGCTGATGAACCTAAGAAGACCACTTTGAGGGACACACAGTTGGAAATCATAAACATCAAGAACAAAACAACAACAAAAAGCCCTCCAAAACTTAAAACAGTAACTATTTTTTTTCTCACCAGGTTATAGGTAGGCAGGTGGGCTATGATGATCAGGTCTCATGGCAGAGACAGGGTTCCAAGGGAGGAAAAGGAAACGTGCAAGTACTTTTTTTCAAATAGCTATTTGAGTAGAGCTTGTACTCCCCATTGGTCAAAGTATGTCACACGGTCAAGCTGAGCATCACTAAGAGAGGGCACTATCAAAGGCATGTATACAGAAAGAGAGCATTATTTAGATTTCCAGGTTCCATTTGGGAAGTTGACCTCTCACTGTTTATACAACAAAGAGCCTCTCACCACCTGCACTCACGACCTGCACCAGCTGTTTGTACCAACCGTAGCATAGGCACAGCAAGATGGTGGACATGGTCGGCACCTGTGTCTCACTTTTGCCCTTGGCTCATGATGTTTAAAGATTTTGGTTTTTGGGTGGCTCAGTTGGTTAAGCGACTGCCTTCGGCTCAGGTCATGATCCTGGAGTCCCAGGATCGAGTCCCGCATCGGACTCCCTGCTCAGCAGGGAGTCTGCTTCTCCCTCTGACCCTCTTCCCTCTCGTGCTCTCTCTCATTCTCTCTCTCTCAAATAAATAAATAAATAAAAATAAATAAAATAAATAAAATCTTGAAAAAAAATAAAGATTTTGGTTTCATGTTTTGGTTAAAATAGCTTAGTAGAAAGCTAAATTATATTGGCAACGCTATAATCCTTCAAATACATTTAAAAAATTTATCTCATATTTTTGAATGGCTGAAAAACCTTAGTATTAATTAATTAGTTAACAGCTTTGAGGCAAAACTGCTTTCTTAAAGATATTTGTCTTGTTCTTACCATTCAGAGTGAAAGCATAATATTAGCTATCATCTTGGGCCAGCTTCATTTGAATTTAATAATAATATTTTCAATACTCTACAAATGTGTTTAGCTGATATATGTCATCCATTTATTCTTCAAAAAAACAACTTATAAGAATATAAATTTTAAAAATTAAGAAAAAAAGCTTTAAAAGAGTCAAAACATAGGAAAAAAAGTTTTATCCACAACTAACAATATGGATGTTCATATAATATATAATATTTGGTAAAAAAAATTCCAGAACATTATATACAATATGATATACATTAAAAAACTTAAAAACAACAAAAATAAACAATATTTCTAGAGGAATACTTATAAAATAAAACTTTAGAATTTATTTAAATTTTTAAAAAAGATTTATTTATTATTTATTTATTTATTTTGAGAGAGAGAGAGAGAGAGAGAGAAAGAGGCAGAGGGAGAGAATCTTCAAGCAAACTCCCTGCTGAGTATGGAGCCTGATGTGGGACTCAGTCTCACGACCCTGAGATTTTGACCTGAGGCAAAACCAAGAGTTGGATGCTTAACCAACTGAGCCACCCATGTACCCTAAAACTTTTATTCTTTTAAAAAACAAGGGAATGATATGGAAGGGATTCAGGATAATAGTTACTTTGAGTGGAAGTTGAAGGGGAACAGGATGAGGGAGAATCATAGGGATATATAAATTATTGTTAAAATTCTAGTTCTCATGATGGGTGTAGGAATACACAGGCTAATATTATTAGGAATATATTCATACATGTGTACCAAGGGGGGACCATATATAGATCAGTGGTGAGAGTGTATCAGGAACCAAATATTATGATTAATTCAAATCTGTATATCCAAGTTATACACACACACACACACACACACACACATATATAAAGCAGCTTTACTTTAAAGAAGGTTTAAATGGTGAAGAAAATGACTTAATTTTAAAGATACACAGTATGTGTTATATATAGCTTCCTACCTCTTTTTAAAATACTTTCTCTTATTTTTCCTTAATGTCTTTGAAGAAATGGCTTTGGTATATATACAACAGTCTGTATGAAATAGCTTTAAATCTCATTGGTCTTTAATTGCAACAAGTACCCAAACTATTAATAGCAATGATTACACACCTTCCCCCTTTTTAATTTGGTTTTATAAACTATGAGCAAAATGTCAATTTTATAACCATGGTTTGTTTATTTTCACATTAGCCATTCTAAGACAATATTACCCACAAAGTCAGTTTTCCACATCCTACCATTTGGTAGTCATGGCTAATGAAGTTACATAGATTTGCAAGTTTATTTTTCTTAGATTTTAAAATAACGAGGAGAAAGACTTGGTTACTCTCCACTTGAAATTTCTATTTAAAACAACAAAGAAAAGGGAATGTAAGCAAAATGCTTACAAATGATTACAAACAATGTCAGCAGGACAAACAGAAATCTAAGAAGTGAGTTGAACACTAACTGTTTGTTGATTAAATTACGTGAGTTTTATTCCCAGGAGAGGAAAAGGTATCATCATCTACCTCACCAACACAACCCCAAGTAAAGAAGAGGGAGATCAAGGCTGGGAGAGACCAGAAAAAACCCAAACCAGGCCCTCTCCCTGAAGGCAAGAGCAGATGTTTCCCTTCAAAGATGATTACAACTGGGGAGCAATTAGTGACAGTAAGGTCCTACAGAGAATTTCCTCATTTAGAGGATGATTTAAAATAAGTTACTGAGAGAGGCACAAGTGTTACTGTGTGCTACTAAAATTAAGCTGAATTAATTCCTCCAGGAACTGACCATAAGAAAGGCTCCAATGAAAAAGCACCCTGAGGACTCGAACACTACAAATTAGACAACAGGGGAAGCCTTTCCAGAGGATGGGCACCCAGTGGTTCATAAAGTTCACTAGAGATAGTCCAGGCAATTGTAAGAGCAGTGGGAGGAGACATCTAAGAGCTCTGCTTGTGAAGACTGCTTTCCTGTTTGAGACATTCACCCAGTTAGGAAAGAATACAAATGTGTCATACTCTGGTTTGTTCCAAAGGGTCTCTCTTCTGTGTTCTGTGCCATTTTTTGTCATTGCTCTCAAATATTCATACACATGACTATATATATATGTATATATTATATACATTACATATATGCATATACAGAATACAACAAATTACATATTTATATTTATATTCATCTATATACTCACATGGGAAGTAAGTCTACTCTCAAAAAGACTATGATGGCTTAGCGTTTAATGTCTCTTTAGATTTTCTTTCCTTTTTTTTTAAGTATCACTTTCCATCCTGAGCCTTGCAAGTCTAAGGAAGGTGAGATTAAATAAGAAATCTCTCAGACTCATCTCACCGGCTTCAAACAAGATAAAAATCATGGCACTTGGCAGCAGATGCACAAAATGTCTTGATTCTTTGGTTGGTATCAAGGAGCTGGTGACCTCAGAAAACAGAGCACTAATCATGGTGATGAGACACTAGAGTATGGTCTTTTTAAAACAATGACAGACAGGCCCAACACTACATGGCAGTGACTCTGAAATCAGATCTTTCTTGATCGGAAGCAGCAATTGCCGATACCCACAGGGGTCCTTTCAGAGTCAGTGTGGAACAATGCACATTGATGAGGTACATATGTGCCCTGGAACAAACAGATTACCATCAGAAACACTAAATCAGCATAAGCTAGGATTGAGAATTTTCCAAAGGATTTAGGCTTCGCTAGGAATATGGAGTAAACCTGAACATGGAGCATTGTTGGAACCTATGAGGGGCCCAAATAAACAATTAATTAATCATGAGAATGTGCAGGTCAGAAGTCTCTTAGGTAACAAACCTGGGAACTGAGACTTGATTTAAAAAAAAATTCTGAATGTTAACTCCTAGATTAGCTTTGACAGGAACCAGGGTGGAGAGGGTTGGGGTTGGTCACGGTGGTACCATCTTTCTTCAGTGGTCATAGATATAGAAAAGATGGTTAACCTATGGGGTCAAGAGAGAAGGCATGGTGATTTCTGTGTTGTTACTAAGAAGATTGACACCAAAGATGAGAAAATCTCTACTTGCTGATCTCTCTATTTGTAGTATTCTTCCCCAGGCTCACCTCTACCATTTGATGGCCCTGGCGAGACTACAAATGGAGGCCTGGTCAATGGTCTGACCTCTTCCCACCTTGGTCTGTCTTACACTGTGAAGGACCTTGTATGTATATATGTTCTATCCAAATTCCTCTCCACTAGGTAACCAGTAGCCTCTTGGCTACCCATCTGTTCTAGGGGTGCAGAAGAGGTTCACCTCAGAGGTGAGAATCTGGAGATAAGGCCTGTATAGGCCCCGAAACAAGCTCAGGGCCATTTGAACATGAAATGTGGTCTATAACAGATAGGCCTGGACTCTGGTGGCCACCTCCCTTAGTCCTGTAGACTTTTTGCCCAGTGAGAAGAGCATGACTGCACACCTGAACGGGGTCCTCTCAAGTGTAGACCCAGAGCAGGGGCCCTCATTGCCTGTTACCTGCTATATCCTCAGGGTTCTTTCCCTCACTTGTCTTACTTTTTCTTCAGAGTGCAGGAAATTGGGATAATTTGCAATTGCTTTGGACTTTTTCCATTTCAGTTCTGGAACCATTTACTCCACAGAGTGGTCATCTGCAATGTTTGACAATGTAAACACAGAATATGTTCATTTCAATAACAAATGCATTTTTCAGAAATTAAAAAAAAATTTTTTCAGAACTTACTGGGCATGATAAGGATCAAAGAAGTATGTGTCAAGAGAAGTAGAGCACGAAAGAAGAAGGCTTAGTGAAAGTCTGCCATCTGGGTCTCTGTGGTATGGGCTAGCTCCAACAGGGTGAGCACCATAGACTATGAGAGCATTTTTCATTTCATGGAAATCTTCCATGCTTTTACCCTGAGTAGTAAGTGTAGTCATGGTAAGTGAAGAAGGGGGGTAAGATATTCTCTCTCTGCCAACGATCCAAGGTCAAATTGAACCAATTCACAGGAGCTGATTGTTAAAGTTTTGGGAATTTTGCAAGCCAAAATTGTGTTCAGTGCAGTCATGATTAAAAAGTTAACCTATGGGGTGCCTTGCTGGCTCAGTCGGTAGAGCTTGCAACTCTTGATCTTGGAGTTGTAAGTTCAAGCTCCATGTTCGGTGGAGAGGTTACTTAAAAATAAAATCTTTAAAAAAATGAACATATAAGCTTACCATTAACTTATTTATATTCAAAACAAAGGTAGTAAGTACTAAGATCTCACTAACTTCTAATTATTAGGCTATATTTTATTCTTTTCTATGCTTTAGAAGTTATTTATATCTGTTGTATGTACATGGTAGAAATACTGCAAAATGATGTGCTGCTGCATTTCTCATCCTCACTTCATGTTGAGTGATATGTCCTAGACCACTGAACCCTGAAAGTTCATTGATATGGTGGGTTTATTTCCTATCTATCTTCTAAGTCTTGTGTATATATTTTGTAGGTCTTGGTCTGATTAACATAATGTCACTGATACAATGCATCAGTGGAATGTTCTGCAGAACATTCTGACAGTTGGATCCCTTTGAACTATATTATGATAGAAGGTAAGAGAGTTTAGCAAAGCTGTAGGGTAAGACCATAGGTGTTCATCTCACATGAACACAAACTACTTCTGATCCTCTTTTCTGATAAGAATGGAAAAGAGCAAATTTGCTGGATCAACAGCTGTATACCACATGCAAAGCTGTGTTAATTTGCTCTTGTCAAGGTATCACATTTAAACTGTCACAATTTGCAGATGACATGATACTGTTACATAGAAAACTCTAAAGACTCCATCAAAAAACTATTAGAAGTTGGGGCACCTGGGTAGCTCAGTCGTTAAGCATCTGCCTTTGGCTCAGGTCATGATCCCAGGGTCCTGGGATTGAGCCCCACATTGGGCTGCCTGCTCCATGGGGAAGCCTGCTTCTCCCTCTCCTACTCCCCCCGCTTGTGTTCCCTCTCTCGCTGTGTCTCTCTCTGTCAAAGAAATAAACAAAATCTTAAAAAAGAAAACTATTAGAAGTAATAAGTGAATTCAGTGTAGTAGCAGGATACAAAATTAATATCCAGAAATCAATTGTGTTTCTATACACTAATAACAAAGTAGTAGAAAGAGAGATTAAGAAAATAATTCCATTTGCAACTGTACCAAAAAGAATAAAATATCTAGGAATAAACTTAACCAAGGAGGCGAAAGACCTGTACTCCAAAAAATATAACACACTGATGAAAGAAATTAAAGATGACACAAACAAATGAAAAAATATTCCATGCTCATGGGTTGGAAGAACCAATATTGTTAAAATGGCTATACTACTATAATCCACAAAGCAATCTACAGGTTCAATGCAACCCCTATCAAAATACCAACAGCATTTTTCACTGAACTAGAACAAATAATCTTAAAATTTGTATGGAACCAAGAAAGGCCCCAAATAGCCAAAGCAATCTTGAGAAAGAAGAGCAAAGCTGGAGGCATCACAATCCCAGATTTCAAGACATACTACAAAGCTTTAGTAATCAAAACAGTATGGCACTGGCACAAAAATAGACATAAAGACCAATGCAATAGAACAGAAAGCCCTGAAATAAACCCATGATTATATGGTCAATTAATCAATGACAAGGGAGGAAAAAATATACAATGGGGAAAAGATAGTCTCTTCAATAGATGGTACTGGAAAAACTAGACAGCTACATGTAAAATAATGAAACTGCATCACCTTCTTATACAACACACAAAAATAAACTCAAAACGGATCAAAGACCTAAATGTGAAACCATAAAGCTCATAGGAGAAAACATAGACATCAGCCATAACAACATTTTTCTATATTTATCTCCTCCAGAAAGAGAAACAAAAGCAAAAACCAACTACTAGGACTACATCAAAATAAAAAGCTTTTGCTTAGAGAAGGAAACTATCAACCAAATGAAAAGTCAACCTACTGAGTGGGAGGAAGATATTTACAAATGATATATCCAATAAAGGGTTAATATCCAAAATATATAAAGAACTTATTATGCAACTCTACACCAAAAAAACTACAAATAATCCAATTAAAAATGAGTAGACATTTTTCCAAAGAGGACATACAGATGGCCAACAGACATATGAAAAGATGCTCAACATCACTAGGGAAATGCAAATCAAAACCACAATGAGCTATCACCTTACACTCATCAGAATGGCTAGACTCAAAAAGACAAGAAATAACAAGCATTGGCAAGGATGTGGAGAAAAAGGAGCCCATGAACTATTGGTGGGAATGTATGATTGGTGCAGCCACTATGGAAAACAGGAGGGAGTGTCCCCACAAAAAAATTAAAAATAGAAAAAGATATCACATTCAGCACAACAAAAATGGAGGTTTCTTTGCTTAAGCTTTTATTCATCCATTTTCATCTGTCATGATCCATGTGGTTTTTGTAAGGACCAGACTTATGTATTAATTGGATATGATGGGACTATCAATTCTTTTAAGTCTTCAAGAGTGAAATTGATATCTACTATTCCCCTCAGCATATGATAACTTAAAAAATGCATTAGCTTTGTTGGAGTGGGCCAGTTTCAGACATTTCCACTTAGCCTTCACCACTAGGATAATTCTTACCCCACCGGTCAAGGAACTAATGTGGGGTTGTATGAACTTTCAAGTATGTCCACCTTTTTTTTTTAGTCCATTTCAATATGCTACAGCTTTCAAGGAAATGTCTACCAGATGGTTCTGTGGATCCAGTGGACCCACTATGAATTTCAGCTACTCCATGAGTTAGCTTACAGGTAATGATGTCAGTATGGTAGCACTTCAGTTATCTGGGTATCAGTATCAGTTGATACTCCATATCAAATAACTTTTGAAACAACCTGCTATTATTCTTTCCCCAATTCATGGTTACTCAAGTAAATGCCATAGGCCCTGGTATTTCAGGGTCTTTCCTCATAGGGACCTGGCCTCTCCCTGAGTTACTGGATTCAAGGTCTGGAAACTAGGTCAGACCTGGAAACTGGGCCAGGGATTGTGACTTTTTCATCAGGCAGCTTCTTTCAACCTCCTGAATATTCCTCCTCAATTTCTTGTCATAATATAAATTAAGCAATACCTATGTTGGCTGCCTTTGCACCATGCCTCTAGGAAGATCATATATTTTTAACTATCTCTATATTTCTCCATAGTTTGGGCCACTCCTGGCTACCACTTCAACCTTGCCTCTCTTGTAATAACTGCACACAGTTTGCTTCTAATGGTTAAATACCATCACCTGGATTCCATTGCTTTGGGAATTTAGTTCTGTAATAACATCTAATGCCCCTGTCTCTGTTCTACAGAGGACACCACCACCAACCTTCCCAGTAATGTGGATGTCCCTCTCACCACTGATTTCCTTACCCATTTACTAAATGGGGTTTCCTCTGGTCCTTTACAGATGGGTTTTATAGCCTTATGTAGTATATCCACTCTAGAATATCTACTTTTCTGAACATTTTTATCCATTTCTCCAGCATCTAGCACAGTAGTTCTGCCATTTATGTTTCATTTATAGTGAGCCATTATGTTTCTCAAGCTTCCAAGAACCATGTTAATGAAGTATTTTTTTCTTTTCTCTTTTTTATTATTTTATTACATTATGTTAGTCACCATACAGTAGCACATTATTAGTTTTTGATGTCGTGTTCCATGATTCATTGTTTGCGTACAACACCCAGTGCTCCATGCAGAATGTGCCCTCTTTAATACCCATCACCAGGCTCACCCATTCCCCCACCCCCTCCCCTCCAGAACCCTCAGTTTGTTTCCCAGAGTCCATAGTCTCTCACGGTTCATCTCCCCCTCTGATTCCCCCCCTTGATTTTTCCCTTCCTTCTCCTAATGTCCTCCATGCTATTCCTTATGTTCCACATATAAGAGAAACCATATAATTGTCTTTCTCTGCTTGACTTGTTTCACTTAGCATAATCCCCTCCAGTCCCATCCATGTCAATGCAAATGGTGGGTATTCATCCTTTCTGATGGCTGAGTAATATTCCATTGTATATATGGACCACATCTTTATCCATTCATCTGTTGAAGGGCGTCTTGGCTCCTTCCACAATCTGGCTATTGTGGACATTGCTGCTATGAACATTGGGGTGCATGTGCTCCTTCTTTTCACTACATCTGTATCTTTGGGGTAAATACCCAGTAATGCAATTGCCGGGTCATAGGGTAGCTCTATTTTTAATTATTTGAGGAACCTCCATACTGTTTTCCAAAGTAGCTGTACCAACTTGCATTCCCACCAACAGTGTAAGCCGGTTCCCCTTTCTCCCCATCCTCTCCAACATTTGTTGTTTCCTGCCTTGTTAATTTTTGCCATTCTAACTGGTGTAAGGTGATATCTCAATGTGTTTTTTTTTTAATTTTTTATTGTTATGTTAATCACCATATATTACATCATTAGTTTTTGATGTAGTGTTCCATGATTCATTGTTTGTGCATAACACCCAGTGCTCCACGCAGAACGTGCCCCTTTTAATACCCATCACCAGGCTAACCCATCCCCCCACCCCCTCCCCTCTAGAACCCTCAGTTTGTTTTTCAGAGTCCATCGTCTCTCATGGTTCGTCTCCCCCTCTGACTTACTCCCCTTCATTCTTCCCCTCCTGCTATCTTCTTCTTTTTTTTCTTAACATATATTGCATTATTTGTTTCAGAAGTACAGATTTGTGATTCAACAGTCTTGCACTATTCACAGTGCTCACCATAGCACATACCCTACCCAATCTCAATTTGTTTTTGATTTGAATTTCCCTGATCGCTAATGATGATGAACATTTTTTCATGTGTCTGTTAGCCATTTGTATGTCTTCTTTGGAGAAGTGTCTGTTCATGTCTTCTGCCCATTTTTTGACTTGATTATTTGTTTTTTGGGTGTTGAGTTTGAGAAGTTCTTTATAGATCTTGGAAATCAGCCCTTTGTCTGTAGTGTTATTTGCAAAAATCTTCTCTCATTCTGTGGGTTGCCTCTGTTTTGTTGACCTTTTCCTTTGGGCTGTGCAGAAGCTTTTTATCTTGATGACGTCCCAAAAGTTCATTTTTGCTTTTGTTTCACTAGCCTTTGGAGATGTATCTTGAAAGAAGTTGCTGTGGCCGATGTCAAAGAGGTTACTGCCTACGTTCTCCTCTAGGATTTTGATGGATTCCTGTCTCACATTAAGATTTTTCATCCATTTAGAGTTTACCTTTGTGTATGGTGTAAGAGAATGGTCAAGTTTCATTCTTCTGTATATAGCTGTCCAATTTTCCAGGAAAAAAATATCCAATGGAAAAAAGACAGTCTCTTCAATGAAGTATTAATTCTAACTCCCAAAGTCTTTGCCTGAGTGTTAAATGCTGTATTATGACAAAATTCTCCCATTTTAATTGATGCTTCTTTATCCAACTTAATATTTCACTCCCTTGATCTAAAACCCTCAAGATACAGTTTATTGCATAAATTCCAAGTTCCTCCTGAGATATGTTAGACAGATACTATAGCAACGCCAATATAAAGTCCCTCTACTCCCTTATCTCAAATTGGACTAGGTTGGGATTTTATCCTTCATATTGGTTGGGTCACCAAGAGAGGCTGTAGAGGTAGATCTTGAGGGGACAAGCATTGTCTTATAAGGCTCCTGCCTTATTTGAGGCCTATTTCAATCTTAAGCAATGGACCCAGTATATTTGTATAAGATGAAGTTGGCTGTTCATGCAGGTCTAGCATATCCTCCCATAAAGGATATTTGGGACTTTACATTTCTCAATGCATCTATCCAGATATCCCCATCCCAAATCTCTTTTGTCCCACATTTTCCTGATTGGAATCCTGACCTTGACATAAGGGACCTGCTAGCATTGAGAATTCAGCCTTCCATGAAACTCTGTTACTCTTACAACTAAGTCCTGAGCCTCTTCTTTTACTCTGTCCTTTCATCTGCAAAAGATTATGGGTTTTATTAAATGCTGCCAGGACACCCTCTCCTCTGGCTTTTGCATGTTACCTTGAATTTTTTTTTAAGATTTTATTTATTTATTCATGACAGACAGAAAGAGAGAGAGAGAGAGAGAGAAGCAGAGGGAGAAGCAGGCTCCCAAGGAGCCTGATGCGGCACTTAATCCCAGGACCCTGAAATTATGACCTGAGCCGAAGGCAGACGCTTAACCATCTGAGCCACCCAGGTGCCCACATGTTACCTTGAATTTTGATTTGTCACCCTGCACCTCTCATTATTTCTCTTTAATAACTCAACGCACCCAGTTCCCCAGTTTATTTTTTCCCTCATATCTCAAGCAAGTGAGTCCTTGTACCTTAGGGTAGCCAAATAATCCAGTCCTTGCCAGGCATGGATGGGGGCCAGGGAAGAATGTTTGGTGCTCAGTTAATCCATCAAGGTGTCTCTCGGTGCCGCCATGCCCAGTTTTAACAGTGAACAGTGAAGAATAGCAGCCATGGCCTATGCAAGGGCATGGTAACCCCAAATTCAGATTCCTCAGGGATGACAGCGTGGATCACCCCACCAGCAGAGGTGCTAGGCTCTAGCTGAAGCTGAGGGCTTCTAGACTGAGTTGTGGAAGAGGGGAACGGTAAGCACTAGTTACTGACTGGAGATCAATTACAGTCTTGAGGTATAGTTCCTACACTTGCTTACTCTCCTTTTGTATTTCCCCGGGAAATGAGAGCAACCAGCATCCTGGAGAAGCTGTTTGCAGATGGGCAAACTTGCTGTAAGAGCAAGTGGATCTGAGCAGGAGAAGGGCACTCTTGCAGTGCATATGGTGGCATTCAGCCCTGAGCCCTTCTTCAGGAGGACATATCTATCATCTGCTGGCAAGTACAGCTACTGACTGCTCAGAGATGTGTCCCTCACTGGAATAGCTATCAGCTATAGGAATTTATGTGATCAAAATTATGTCACCTCAAAGGGGGTGGCCTACAGGCAATGACTGTTGGATGTGGGGACACAAAAGCCCAAGCCCTTTGCCTTAAGTTGGACCAACTTTGAAAGATCATTCAGCTCCAAAACTTGCTGGGGGACTGGCTAAAGCCTCATTTGTAACCTTGTAGATTTGCTGCTTCTCTGCCCAACCTTGCCTTCCTCACTTTGTTACAGGTATACATCCTGAGAGGATTTTCTAGTTAAATCTTCCAAATGCAACTCTCCATCTACGAATCTGTTTCTAGGGAATCCCATTAAACCAGTGTCATTGGGTTTCTCTTGATGCAGCCAAACACAATCCCCAAAGGGGATACAGTTTGAGAAATGGGGTCCTTACTGGTGGTACATTCCAAATCAAAAATACCTAGGTCATTCTTATTTTTAAAAGTAGCCTTGGGGTGCCTGGGTGGCTCAGCCATTAGACGTCTGCCTTTGGCTCAGGTCATGATCCCAGGGTCCTGGGATCAAGCCCCACATCGGGCTCCCTGCTCGGTGAGGAGTCTACTTCTCCCTCTGCCACTCCCCCTGCTTGTGTTCCTGCTCTCGCTAACTCTCTCTCTGTCCAAAAAAAAAAGTAGCCTTTAGTTAAAAGAGCCAAATCTCTTATAATTTAAGTGGCAGGTAATTGGTAAACTGAAATAAGGCAGAGCCATAATTTCTTAGACTTTGGATCAAATGGGAGAACTCATGACTGAGTAGACTTCTTATAGACCCTGAGCAGACACACCCTGAGATAATTATGACTTAATTCAATTGTTCTTTTCTTTTCAATTAGCTCAAATTAATTTCTGCTTTTATATTTATGAATTACTTCTTCCTGCTTTATAAGAAAATATTTTTTCCTCTTTCCAGCTCTCAAGTTGAATGCATAAAGCATTTATTTAAATTCATATGTTGGGAAAAATCAAAACCATAATTTTTTGGGAAATCAATCACATTTTATGTCAGAGAACACTAAATTGATTATTTCAGATATAACTTAAACAGCATATATTGGTGGATGTTAAGATAAAAAGATCTAAGCTCTCAGTTGGTTTTTTTTTTTAATTGTTTCCATGACCTAACCACAACTTCAACATCTCAAAGAGATATTGTTTCATTTGTGTTTTTGCTTTTGCCCTATTTTTATTCCCACTGTATTTTAAGCAGTGTAGTCACTTGAAAAAGTCTTTCCTATATAAAATAAGTTAATTTCCAAGTGTATGAAACTTCAGTATAGTGTAGAGTAAATCCAACATTTCTAGAATTTTTAAAGTTTGGATTTTATTACAGTGAATCATAGCAAGATGCTCAGCTCAGGACAGTATCTCTAATAAGCTTGAAATCGGAAAATAATATTGATTTCTACCACAGTTATTTTAGTGCATTCACTAATCATTATCTTTCACTCCCAAGAGAAATTGTGAAAACAAAAATATTGTGAATAAAATACTTTTAAGAAAAACTTCTGCAAACATCTGAAGATACTTTCCTATTTGTTAGCAACTTTCTACAAAGCAGTGTTTGAATCTGAGATGCTTCTTTTGACAATAGTATTTATAAATCCATGTATTTATATTCTCTGCTTCTTCCTTTCTTGTTTCCCCTTTGATTCCTGTTCTCTTCTCTCATTCAGTCTTTCCCACCACCAATTGTATTAATTCTACTAGTTGAAGTCTAGGCTTGTCACTTCCATGGTAATGGTAGCCAAAGTGGAGGGAAAAAATTTTTAAAAAAGCAAAGAAGAGAATGGAAAAAAAGGAGAAAAAGATCTCTCCTAGTATATTTTAATCTGTAAGTGTATCATTTTCACAAATCTCAATATTCCTTATTCTGTTATGAAATCCTTCCTGAGTTCAAGAACCCAAGAAATTGACAAAATATGCAATTTGATGTTGGATAGGGATAGAATTGAATCCAAATAGTAGAACTTAATAGTGATGTGACCTTGGGCAACTGGATTTCAGTCTTCTGGTTGAGCGTATAATGATTTATCTGAAGACAGATGGAACTCTGACTGTATCATGACTATTCAAATAGCCATACTTAGAGCTTCAGTGTGGAAAGGCAGTACAGCCAAGTGAATTTTCTGTGTTGGTAATTTTTACAATGTACACTCTTTCCATTTGACTGTAGCATAGTATGTTAGTTATTTCTCCAATTATTTGTGAATACATAACTGATTTAGCCTCCTTTTAGCAGCAGCAGTTGACTCGTGATTCACTAGTTTTGAGAACAATTGTAAGCAAGCCTCAGGTTTGTTTTGGAACAGAAGAGTTAGCTTTGCCTGTATAAGGAAAGGGAAGTCTACTAGAGGCCACCTTCCTAAATTACCACTGAATTTCAAAATGTTCATTTGCATGATTTTGGGTGTATATTTGAGTGTTCTTTTTCTGATATAATTATGCCTTGTCATTTCATATGGAGTAGATAGCATCTCAAACATGGAGTGGGGGAGTCATTTGAACACCGCATGGCTTATGGCGGCCTGGCATATCTTACAATTCAGAAGGTCAATAGCAAGCATGCGGGTGCCATTTGTTCTGAAAATCAAGGGACTCAGTTGTTAAATCCACCATCATACATACTTAACCAACTATGGTATTATGAGAAAACCTGACTTCCGGAAGGAGGCTACTTCACAGATTTACAGCCAAGTACTGTACGGGGTGGGAGGATTACCAAATGCTGGGGTGTCGGCTCTCAAGTTTAACTCCTAAATCACCAGTCTGGGAATAGCTTATCAAGTTTCTCTCTCCATTTCCATATTGATCTCACAGTAGAAATTATTCTCGTATGGCCCAAATCCAGTCACTGCAGAGAGTTGGAGAGCTACAAAAACTGGCATTTACTACTATTTTACATTATCATTTTTTTCTCAAAAATTAGCAGAATTTTAGCTTAATTTGTGGAACCGAAGTATACCTGGCATATTAATGATGCTTACCACCTCCCCCTTTTGTATGTTTACAAAAGGGCAACATATCTATCCTAAGTACCTTCTTTAAAAGATCCTCCGGTATCTTGCAGATACTTCCTTTTTCAGAGGAAAAATGTTAAAAATTTGTAAAAAGCATCTGACAGATGCCACGGAGCCGACTGCACACTCTGCCAGTACTAGGCGAAGCTGCTGTGGTGCAGTGAATATTGGATGGAGGTGAGGAAGTTAGAAGGAGTTGGAATAATTATCCAAAGACTTAAGGCTAGAGGGACAAATAACTTTGCCCAGTGGCAATCAAACTCCAAGGCTTTGGGGCCACCTACATATAAAAGGATATTAGGTGATGTGTGTGTATGAGCACGGCCCGTCATTAAATCGCTGAGGTCAAGAGTAGTTCTGAACCTGGAAGAGGCATGTAGTCATTTGGTGTTGGAGCAGGCTCCATAGGGCTGTTTCTCCAAGTTGTTCTCCAGACCGGAGGAGGGCAGGAGAAGGTTGGTTTCTGAAGTAGCATTCGAAAGGTGTTTCCTAGTTTTTTTGATTCGCCAGTACCCCCAAGCACATGTCTGTAATATCATTTACCGCATTACCTTAAAATGGCCTGCAGGTCCGCTTAAAGTACTCCAGAAACTCGAGTGCTACTTGAGATGGTTTTCTAGCTCCGGCACCTACCGTGTCTTTGCACCTCCGCTTTCTTGCTGTGAAATGGGGAGTAACCAGGTACCTCTCTTGCAGGTGGAGGTGAGGCTCCAGGGAGCCATATGTGCGCATGCGCGTGAACAGCGCCTGCGGTAGACACCTGCTCCGCCCCTCCCTTTCCCACGTGCCCTTTTCTTCCACCCGCGCCGGGCAGTGGGGGCCCCCCGGTGGGGAGGTGGGTATTGCCCGGAAATACTCTTCTTTGTGTTCTCAGTGAATTGTCCGGGCACTGCGGAATTTTCGTTTTAATCGGAGAGACCGACTTGTATTGCGGGTTTTCTTTCGGTCTTGGGCATTGGCCGGGGAAGTGGTGCTCCGGTGGGGACTGGCGGGGGAGGAGCGGATCGCAGGGCTAGGGCAGGAACAGGCTGACAGCTTGATGCCCACACTGAAAAGTTTTCTGTTTTCTGTCTTCCTCCTCCGCAGGCCTGCTGTGCAGCTCGGGAAGAATAGAAGAATAAGAGGAGGACAGTGGCCTCTGGGTTGGGATTGAATGCGTGGGAACGTGGGAGGTAATGTGAGAAGGAGAATGGAGAGCTTTGGCTGTTAAAAATCTGTAAAATGAAATTTTAGAAGCATTGCAGCCGTTGATTGCCAGTCTAGCCTGAGGGACCAATTAATCTTGATGGGATTTCCCAGCCAGGGCGGGGTTAATGGATCCTCATGGAAATCAGACAAAGGGTATCAGCTGAATTCAAAGACCAAGTCTCAGGGGCGTCTGTTTTATACAGTCCTCCACGCTTGTCTATCTAGCTGGACTCTGTCATGGATTATTTTGTACTTATTATATGTCACGACAGATACCCCAGGATCATGACGTCTTCATCTTTTGATTCCCAGCGTCTAGCAGGATACCTTGCAATATGTTTGAGGAGAGAAAAATAAGAGGAAAGTTAGGAAAAGGAAAACAAAGGCATGAAAAAGGACAGGAAGGCAGAAGTGAAAAAGGAAGGGAGGGAAGGGGGGAGGAAGGAAAATTCAGGCTAGTGCTTATTTTTATAGCTGTTGTAAGTGACTGCAGACAAATTATTCTCTTAAAGAGTTCTAGGAAGGAGTATCATATAATCTTTCCCAATAATATATTCCAGAGAGCAACAAACTATTTAAGCAGAGATATTATGAAGACCATAGATCTTTATATAATTTAATGTTTACTCTGGAAGAGCAAGTTTTAGGGATATAAGAAATGTATCAAAGAGAAGTTAATCTGATTAAATTTAGACAGTACATATATCAACAACAAAAAAAGCCATGTTCAATGGGGGGAGAAAGGTGATGTGATCCAGCAAATATTTTGCATAATGCAATTGAAATGCTATTGTATTATTCATCAAGAGCCCTTCCAGAGTACAAATATGAACTTTTCACCTATTTTTAATTCCTTGGTTCATTGTATAAACTAAATCATTGTGCTTTTGTTAAACCAGAACACCTTTCAAAATTTTCTTAGCCTCTTGAGGTTGATGAATTATTTATTGTTAACCAATTTAGTTGCCAGAAGGAGACATTGTAATGAGATTTTGGAAGCTAAATATGAAAAGTCTCATGATTTTGAAAGAAAATAGTGCACTTGTTGAGAAGTGGTTTTACTCCTATTCAGTGATTAGCTCAGCAATGTGCCATTTCTCACCATCTATTGCTAACTATCTTAACTCCAACTTGTAAGGGAGAGGCGGCACTGTGCACTGCTATTTCTACTGGTGCTCTTTGGAAAATATCTTTTTTAAAAAAGTTTAATATTGTAAATGTCTGCTAGAGGTAAAATAGTGATTAGAAAGGAAATACAATTCCTTCATAAAGATGTTAGTTCAAAATAAGATGTCAAGATTTTAATTATAAAGGAAAGTATGCCCCTCATAAAGATGTTAGTTCAAAATAAGATGTCAAGATTTTAATTATAAAGGAAAGTATGCCCCTCAATTCCAGTTTCCTTGGATACTAGGACAGACTCCTAGACTTTTACAATGTTTACTTCTAGATTGAGCAAAATGTGAATGGGCTCAAAAATATTTTAGTGAACTCTTCAGTATAGTGTTTGTATCTTTAAAGGTGAGATTATAAATGCCTACTTCCTACTCTTCTTGCTTTCCTACTCTAAAGGGGAAACTGGAGGCTTTTCCATGACATGTAACTCGTAGCTATATACTAATGGAGTGTGACTCTAGCTGTATATCTATTTTTTACATATGGATACTTCAAGCACCCCAGCCGTCCCAGGCATACAAGCAACATTCAGTAATTGTTTGTTGTGCTGAAATTAGTAGTTATACTGGAGAAGTACTGTTTAAATGAATGAATGCTTGATTCCTCCCGAGTTGTGCCCCTTTTGTTGCCTGTCACAGTTATTCAATGTGCATTAGCACGGAATATTGAAAATTCAGCCTTGTTCTCGGAGTCTGTTCATACAAAGTTTCTCTCTTTAAATTCAGTAAGTACCCCAATTTCCGGGACCCTAAATATATACTCTATAAAGCAAATAGCATTCAATGAATAAAAACAGAACACACACTTGGCCTTCCCATCAACCATGTACCTACTTTTCCTAAGTGGAGACTCCTGCGCATGACTTTTTACATTCATTGGAAGAAAAGAAATGGTAAATGATCATTTTTATAATGGAGGAAACTCTATTTCATTTTCTTGGAACTTAAAAGTTGTTTAATTGATTTTCCTCACACTTTTCAATATGAAATTGGCAGGGATTAAACATGGAATGTTTCTGTTTAAAGTGATTGTTTTTCAGGAGTAACAGCCAATTGTGTATAAACTATGAGAATGGAAATCATATTCTCACCACACTGGTGTCTTTGCAAGATGCTATCCTTGAATCCTTTCCTGGGAAGACTTCATACAGGTGGAAATATACCAGCTTTGAGATACTTGGGTTAGTAATGACCTTAGATGGGGTTCAAATTAAGACTACCTTAGCAAAAGGTGTTATATCTCATGTTCAGATTATCAGTAGCAGTATTAGTGACTCCTGAATACACCCCACAGAATACTAAGCAGGCTAAGACAGGTTCTTTGAACAAAATTGACCAGAAAATGCTTTTTTAAAATGGGTTTAGTTTATACTTTGGGAAGTATGTGCAGAAACATTCTCATCTCTATTGGTCCGTAAATGTTTCAAGAAAATGACAAAAGAGAGTTTTAAAGAAAGATGATTTAATGATGGGGATGGAGAGTCTGTTTACCTATACTGAAGGAAGAGAGTGAAATAAAAGGAGAATATTAGAGTTGGAAAGGTCAAGGAGCTAATTTACATGTCGTTCAGCTCCTCCATTTTGTAAGTTACCAAAATGAGTTCTAGGAAGACAAATGACTTGCCAAACTTAGTCTGTGGTGAACAGAGCTGGGACTTCAATTCTGAACTTCACGTTGCTTCTCTGTAACAGGACAACTTAACGTAACCCCAAGCATCGGGAGTTTTTAAAGAATTATGTGAAACTGCGTGTGAGATATTTAGTCCTGCTGAGAAAATGGAGCCATTCATCAATGTTCTCATACTAGTGGTGCTGGTGTTGAGAGAGGAAAGAATTGTGCTATTAAACATGAGTAAGCAGGTGGTAGGATAAATGTGACTCTACCACAGACTTTAGGACTGATAGTAGGGTAGATAAGTTGAAAGTATGGCATCCAGTGAAGAAAAGTTAAATTAAAAATAATGCTATATGTTGTTTAATGCCCAGATAGTATATAAAGAAAGAACTGCATGGAAATAAATGACACCCAATTCAGATATTTTTTAATTCAAGGGTGAGAGAGAGTGGCTCAGTCTGGGAGAGGTAGCTGGAATATTTTATTATAATAATATTTCATTTTAAGCTGCAGATGTTATTCTTTAAACCTGCATGTATCTTAAATATTGTATAATGACTTTTTATAAGTTTGTGCAAGAGCAGTCTCTAACTTAAGATGTGGTCATAAATGTTACACATGCCTGCACTCATATGCATTCCTTTTCCCATCCCACCATGCAAATCCTGGTTTTAACACACAAAGGTGTAATATTAATATTGTTTAAGTTGTCAAAACCGAACATTTCACATTATCAGCCTAATGTTCAGACTCTATTGAGCGGTCTTTCCTCTGTCTCCCACTCCGGTTGTCACTACCTATTTCCAACAGATTTGTCCCCACCCACCAACTTGTGCTTGGGTCAACCTGGCACTCTTGGGCTCACACACTCACCATCTTATACAAATTCAGATTAGTACATAAACATGCTTACTTCTTGCCTGTCTTCCTTTCTCAGTGATGGGGAGACTCCATTTCACTAGGTTTAAACCTCTTCTAGTATAAACACTTGAATGCTACAACCTTCAGATCTACATTCTTCATAGAATATACATTCTTCTTGATAGTTTCAATATTGAGATATCCTCAGTTCAGTAAATTGAGTTGGTACAGTTCTGAATGCAAACAATACGAAGACTCACAAATGACTATTTTTGCACAATAAGTCATGAATTAACCTACCAGGCATGTGTTTTCAATTTCATTGAAATCTCAAACCTCTGATTCCTAAAGCTCCATTGAATTAATGTTTGGAAAGTATCAATTATATACCAGGACATCACTAAGCGTTTCATCTAATTTTTTCATGCCAGGAATAGAAGCTGTTCCCTGTCTTTGTCATCCAGCTCCTATTTTAACTGAGCCATCTGAGAAGAAAAAATGAAATTCTTCTTAGGTGCAACCAAATGTCTATCCAGGTTTAAAGATGTTATCATGCAGATTCCTGTCTCAAAAATCTCATGGGAGTGATCATACAGAGTGAGACTATGTGAAAGCATATGGCACTGCATTGCCCTCCAGACACAGCTAGCGATGGTCTAACTTCTCAGGAAACACCAAAGGTAATAGGCAGGAATGAAACTGGAGGCCAAGTTTATTCCATGTCACGGAGAAAAAACCTACTTGCCAGCAGAGTGATATCAGAAAAGAGACACTAGACCTGATCTCTTATTTTCTGTATCTTTTCTATCAAATCTAGCACGGGTAGCCTGTGTCATGAGGCAAGCAAATACCGTAAGAAGAGAGAACTAGTTTAAAATCAACTATGGCACCACGAGTGCAAGGTCAGACGTTATAAACTCTGGAAATTCCCAGGAGTCCATGTTCTGCTTTGAGATTATCCACTCAAAAAGGACACAAAGGGGATCAGCTCTCCTGATTGGCCTCGACTGCTGGCCCTGCTTGCTGTTAACGATAAAACCGTTGATGCCCTCATTTCCCCTCTGCTAGTCTCTGAATGCCATTTGTATGGAGACCGTTTTCAGTGGAGGCATTCCTCTTTTACGATCCCATATTATTTTGGCTTAGCAGCCTGTGGCATCATAAAAGTCATTATTCAAAACAACGGGTAGCTAAACCACAGAGGCATGAGCTTTTTCACATTGCCAGTTGGGAGGGGCAGTCGAGAATTTGGCCTGATGTGGACTTCTAATGGGATTATGCTGGACGGGAGAGACTATCTCAGCTACCCTCTAGTAGCTCTTTGGCTTGAAAGTTGGGAGCATCATTCAGGGGGCAGTAGGCTCTGAGAACAGATGCAGTATCACCCTCTGGCTTCTTTAATGTCACCTTAGGCTAATTTCCAGGCAACAATTATTAATAAAGGAAAGAGAAATTATTAATAATGGAGGCAAGATCCCTGAGAAGCTTCTCAAGCTGTATGTTGGTTTTCACATTGCTCATGTAGGGCCTATGAAGGAGTTTCATGATGATGTTATGAGAGATGGCTTAGACCTTGTAGGATGTAGATTTTTATTTTCAAACACTGACTTTCTTGTTTGTAAATTATCAATTTTTTTCTTTAAGTTTCTGTCTCCTATTGATTTAAAGAGTTACGTGTGTGTGTGTGTGTGTATTGGTATGAGTGTGTTTATTACTCAGAAGTTGTGACTCAACACTAAAACCCAGGCACTGATTTACTCTAGCCACAAGAATAATATATTGCAGTTCTCACAAAAATCTCACAAAGATGTGAGATTTTGATATTTTGATATTACCACCACTATTTTATGAATGAAATTGACTCAGGAAAGTTAAAGAAGTTATTCAAAAATAACCAGCAATTATGTAAAGTGTTGGATTATAGCTGAAGGAATCTAATTTTTACTTAATTAAAGTTTGTAGCCTTTAAAGTACCTAGATATTTATGATCAGGCAAATATTCCTCTATATGTTTAGGTGTGTTTTTTTTTCTCTTTCTTCCTGTAATGGAAATAGAGTTAAGTAGTAAGTGAAATGTCTGAAGAATGGATAATTTGAGAGTTCTGCTTTCTTCCTAGTTTCCATCTATACATGTGCAATTCTGTGTCTAATGTTTTTTCAACTAACATTACAACATAAGCATTTTCCATGTTGTTAAAAAATCTTTGTAAACATCATTTTGCATGACAGTTCTTCAAAAAGTTATAATACCAGTTACCTATCCATTCTCCTCTTCAGTAAATGTGAACAGTTTTGAATTTTTCTCTGGCACAAATAATGGCGCAATAAATATCTTAGTGGCAAATATTTCTTGTATATTTATAATTACTTCCTTAGAACAGATCACAGAAGTGGAATGAATGGTCAAGAGGTATGAGTATTTAAAAACTATTGATGTACGTACTAAACAATTTTCCTGTGTGCTGTAAAAATAGTATGTGGGTGTGAGTTAGCTGCCTTATATTATCTGTGCAATTATATATATATCTGAACATGTATACATATACATACTATATATATGTACATAGGCGTGTATATATACACAAGACACATGGGTGTGTATATATACACTATATATATCTGTGTTCTATCTGTACACTTATTTGTACAATTACACAAATTTGTACAAAATTAAAAGTAATGTCAGTATATTCCAGTTTAACTAATAAGAGTCAAATGCTGATTGATGAATGAAACCCATGGAATATTTCTCAATAACTGAAAATTTAGAAAAAGACATTTTTGGAAAAAAAATTATACTTAATAGATAAACTGCTTCAGATAAGCATCTATAGCATTGATCAAGGACCTATTTTTATCCAATTAAATGTCTACACCATATTAGTAAATAAATATGTTACTAAGCCACAGAAACTTAGATAAGATTTTAGAAGTATTGGCACACAAACCACATAGGGGGCTACAAAACATAATAATTTGAAATGAAGCAAGAATTTTATTTATTTATTTATTTAGAAGAAGGAATTTTAAAACTCTGATTGGAACTGAACCACTGTGAGTCATTCCTTAGCATTTGTGGGCACCCCACGTTCATTGTTTTTCCCTGAACGAAGCAGGGAAATTCCTGGGTATGTGATCCTGAAACTGTCTGAGCAAACCTAAGCACCATATATGATCCTTAAACCACTAAATTAATGTACTCCAATAATAAGAAGAGTTCTTGAAGAATTGTCTTCAAAGATGACATATGTCATAGATATAAATCATTTAGAACCAAGAAGATGTCTCAATATAGTGCCAAATAAGTGACTGAGAATATGTAAAGAAGATGGATAATCTAGTTGTGTGTTTGTTATTTCAACTTACATGAACCTCAGTGAAATAAAAATAAAATACTGGTTCCCAGCATTTTCATTTACAACTCCTAGATTTTTCTCAAATTGAGCTCAAGAAACTATTATAGAAAATCAGATCTGGAAATTATGCTCGGCTCAGACAACTTAAGAGTGAGTTAAATAACATCCACCAGTTGTCATTCATTGTCAGTAAAAAAATGATGTCATGAATTTTCACAAATATTTGTATTTATATGTTACATATTATTATAGTTACTTTGTAAAGAAACTATTCCTCTACTCTAGGGAATAGTGACATTTTGGAAGTTTTCCTGGTCCTTTCTGAGACCCCTGAGACTAAACATTCCCTGTCAGCCTCCCTGCTCTGCACTCCACCATGTTGACAGGTATCCAAGGACCTTGCTTCCTTTTTCAGGGTGCTCCCAGGAAGGAAGGGCAAAGTGTGCCTCAACCCTTATATGACCAAACTTCTGTGTGTTCAATCATCTCTCCCTACAACACACACACACACACACACACACACACACACACACACGTGCACCCAATCTGCTCCAATGGGGCAGAGTGTGAATCCCTCTCTTTCCAACACTAAACAACATCTAACCCTCTCTGTTTCAACTCTCCCCCTTTACCCTTGGTTAATAGAACCCTAAGAGATTTGTCTCTCCTTTTCAATACTTTCCGGCTTTGGCTTTTGGTTAGAGACAATGAAAAACATACTTAGTGTAATTCTTGAGTTTCAAGCAAACCTTTCTCTAGGGAATTTCAAGACTCAAGTCCACTATGGAGTGTGGAGAACAGGCATAAATCACATCCTCACCATCCACATTTTTTCACAATAGACTCAACTTAAATGCCCTTTAAAGACACACTGAAATATGAATACGTTTTTCTTGATGATGAATGGGTATCATAAACCATAGAATTAGTTTCATCAGGTAAGCTCTTTATTGACCACTCTATTTCTACCTCACTTCAAAACCTAACATACCAGGTTATATATTGCAGTGAAATTGATATCAAGCTAATTTTCTCCTCTACTAGTCTGTAAACATCTCAAGAGCAAGAAGGAACTTTGTCTCACTCATTTTTCTATCCCCAGAACCTAGCAGGATGCCTGGTCTTTAAGAACACTCAGTAAATACTTGTTGAATGAATGAGTGATTGAATAAGTGAATGGTAGTCTTTTTGGTTTCAGTGTTTGAACCACCTCAGTTTTACCTTACTGGCAGCTTTTGTGAATCACTGTAACATAGTCTGGCTGGAGTATAAAAATGCCAAGAGGGTAGACCAATGATTAGGAGACGAGGGGAGGAGGACTTAGCAAGTTTAGTAAAACGATCATACTTTAACTTGTCATCTTCTCATGAGCAGGTCCAATTCAGGGGTGTTCCAATTATGGAATGAATTGGTCAGGTGTGTGATGTTATATAGAAGAATAAATCATCTTTCTAGCAATGTCAGGAAATAGATTTATTTCACTATTTTTTCCTGTATAACATATTAATATTAATCTGGTAGCATAAAATATATTAAACTATTTTATCTTTTACAGTTTAAATTAAATGGTTTCATACCATTATCATATCTAATCTTAAAAAATATATTGAAATTTATGAATTGATAGTCAGAGAGTTTAAGGGTCTTGATGATGATGACACAGCCAGAAAGAGGTAGACTTGAACCTAAGTCATCTCACTCCAAATATTCTTTCCATCATGTTATAGCTGCAAGAACTTATAATGAAGAACTCAAAGATGAATTAGGCATAGACTCCCTAAGATGTATACAATCCATAGGTGAGATCACTGACCACATTTTGAGGTAGAACTTGGAAGTCCCATCAGAGAAATATAAGTAACTTGCAATGGGAGGATAAAGGAGTGAGAGCTGATTTCCACCTGGGGGAGGAAGAAAGCTTTATAGATCAGTCAATGAAAAGGACTTTTAGGATGCCAAGAATTTGGAAATCTGGGTTATAGAGGAAGATTATTTTGAGTTGAAGAAAGGACAGAAGCAAGCACAGAGCTTGGGTTGTGGATCAGGGAACAGCAAGTGGCTTAGTTTGGCAGGATCTTGAATGGGTGTAGTGCATAATATGGTTGGAAAGGTCAGCTGGGGCCAGATTGTGAAGGAACTTGAATTCCAGACTAAGGCGTTCAAATTTGTTATGGAGACAGTGATCACTGAGGATAGAAGTTTTCTTTGTGGACCATGAAACTGTTGAGCAGGGTGAATGAGATGCCTGGACCATGGCCACTGCACTTGTATCCCCTGTTTTTATCAAACCAAATATGTGTGCACCTGTTTCTCTGGCTGATGTCAGGAAATCCTTTGATATTTCCCCAGGGTAATATTTTCCTTGTATACCTCAAAAAGGGAAACTGAAAATCCTATGAGCATTTCCAAGAAATGGGCTGTCCCAGGGCAATGAGCCCTGACTTCTGCCCGACAAAACAGGTCTGCTTTGGGCAGGGTGTGCACTGCACACATTCAATTGATAGCAATGGGAAAAGCAGATATTCCATCTGCCAACGATAAAACACATAAAATCACACAGGAATGTACAGTATGCTGGTTTGAACTACATAGGCGTTTGCCTCAACCCGAGAGAAAAGACCTGCCTATTTATGTCCCCTGGTAAGGACATTAGCGAGGAAAAGCTTTGATGTTTAAGCAATCATATAATTGACTCTACTGTTGGATCCAGAAGTCCAGGGTTGGTTTCAGGAATGAACACTGAACATTTTTAATGGCATTATGAGCAAAGGAGGAGTGTGGTGAAAAATGTTAGGCAGATCGACTATTATCTGAAATCTTCTGATTACGCAGATTTTCAACTTTCCCTCTCAACAGGTACACTGCCAGTGTTGCTGAATTTTGGCTTTCAGTTCTATATCCCTGGGAATCTAAAAAACAACATAGATTCTCAAACATGGTGGCCAGCTATTTTGTACACGTTTTGAGAGGACAGGGTAGATGGAAAGGACTGAGATGGCTGCAAGAGGAAACATCTGTCCGATGATTCTGTGATTAGAATTGCAACTAATTTCTCATCCTTTCGCTTCACCCCATATAGCCAATGCATTTGCCCAGTCCTATCAATTCATCTTTGACAAAACGACAACCATCTGCTTCTTTCTGTCACCAGCTTACTCCAGAACTTCATTGCCTTCCTCCTGGATTAGTGTAATAGTTTCCTAACTGATTTTCCTGCCTTCAGCCTTCTCTTTCCTCTATCCAACCTGCAACCATTCCAAACTAACATTCTTAAAATACTACTCTTTCTCCGTTACTCATCTGTTCAAGCCACTGCACGGTTGCCCATTGCCTGCTCTACAACTTGGCAGTCAAGTGCTCTTGATTAAGTACACCAAGGAGCTGATACTCCATTCCAGTTTTTATCAGAGCACACCCTGCACTGGGCCACACTCTTCACAATTTTTTTTTTTGAGATATTTTACCCCCTTCATCCCATCCTTTGTTAACATGCTCTTTTCTCTAACCTTCCCCTTTATCAGCCTAAATCTCAACTTTTCCATGGTTACTCCAGTCCACTTCGTTTTCTAAGTTTTCAGAGCGTCTTTCCGAATTTACGTCTGAATTCCTAACTCTGACACTAAATTATGGACTGCGTTGTTCAGTTATTTAATCACTTTACATCTGAATATTGTCCCTCAAAATAGTTTTATGTGCCGTGAAAGCAAGGATCGTTTGTGGTTCGCCTTTGTAACCTCTCATGTTCAGCAGTTTTATAGAATGATTTAAAAATAAGGGTTTTTTTAAATGAATTTAAAAGAATTGCATTATTTTCACACAAAGAAGGTATATACATGGTAACAAAGTTTAGCTAACTTACTTTATACCAAAACCAGAGAACTGATTAAAAAGTGAGATAAATAGTGACAGCTAACAAACTGTTGTTCCTTTTGTTCGAGGCATGCTTTCATAAACATTAGATACATTATTTTATTTAATATCTTCAGCAATCTTGTGAAGTAGGCACTACTGTTATTTTTAGTGTATAGAGCAGGAAACAGACTTCTAGGGATAAAAAATTTGTCCAAAGTCACAGAGCTGGCAAACGGTGTTTAAGCATATTTGTTTAACTTCAGAAACCCTAGTCTTAATTACTCCTTGCCGTGGTCTGAATGTTTGTGCTCCCCCCCCCCCAAATTCATAGGTTGAAATTCTAACAAGGTGATGGTATTAGGAGGGGAGGCCTTTGGGAAGTAATAATGCCCAGACCTGTGGGAAATAGATTTCTGTTGTTAACAAGCCACTCCGTGTGTGATATTTTGTTACAACAGCCTGAACAGACTAATACTCTCAGATGGTTGAGATTTCTCAGAAGGGCATCAACCCTCTGTCTGGTTTTAGTAAGACAAATACATATTTTGTGATAGAGTATGATTATTTTACTGTTGGTAATATTTTACCTGGCTAACATGTGAGAGAATTGGTACCAGAATAAAAAACAGCTCTACTCGTGAAAAGAAAAATTGAGGGAAAATGATTTTATAGAAAACACAGACTATGATTGGGATGGATAAAAGTCATGGAATAACGGCAAGATACATTAATATAAGCACGTCATTTAGGCACTGTGATTTATATTTTCCAGTCTGAACATATATCACATTATTATTTATAACCAATAGCTATTATTTTCAAAAAGAAATGACTATTGTTTTCTGAATTTGGCCATAATGTGTCTTTCACTGGAATTTTTTGTTCAGTGTGAAATCTGATAGCTGAAAAGTTGTAAAGATAATAACATTTAGGAAAAAACTTCTATATTTAGAATTATTTCTTTTAAACTGTATTATAGAATTTTATAGAAAACAAGACTGTCCAGCTGTTCTAAATTTTCACTGAAAACAAATATGAGGAAAATGGATATTCCTCCAGCAGGAGGGTTTCAGGCAGTAAGTATTGTGAGTTTGGGAACTGCCTTCTGGTGGAGAATTATGGTTGCATATAAAATCAATGTTTATTATGTAATGTTTTATATGAATGTTATTAAAGAGCCTCGATGGGAGCATCGCCATTCTCTTGAGAATATCTCCACAATCTTTCAATAACAGAGAAATCTGGAAAGTAGTTAGAGCTGGTGACCAAAAGCAGGGCCTAGTGGGTGTCCAAAATGGGGAGGGGAGGTGAGCTTGGAAAGAGGAAAGTCTGTTCTTCTACTCTAGCTGAAAAACAATACAACTTTGAGTAGTTTCAGATGAACATGACCTAAACTAGCAAGGCTATATGAGCAGCCGAGTTTAAAACAACAATTTAGGAGTCAAGAGCTTTGGAACCTAAGTTGACCAGAAGTGATGAATAGTCCATTTATGAAATCATTCACTCAAAAAAATAGCTTTTATCCAATACCTTTATGCACCAAGCACTCTACTAGGTACAGAGGTTATAAAAAATATGTTATAAAAGTAGGCTTTGCCTCCAAGGGGGGTCAACATGGTTTTGAACCAATGACTTATAAAGAGAAGTGGGTTAGGGTTGAATATAGGACTCTTAGGGCCTTAGAAGTACCATGGTGGGATGACAGAAATCAATGCTGCAAGGTTGCTTGACAGAATTTTCCCCAGATTCATCCTGGGTATTTCAAGGGGAAAGCCAAGGTGCTTATTCACTTTGGTATAGACAGGAAACACTTAGTCGTAATGGCCAGGGGAGATGTGGCCTGTGATGAGAGTAGCTCTAGACCTGAGGCTCATCAGGGGCCCTGCAATAAATTGTGAGTTCTAATCTTAGAAAACCAGAATTGGTGCTGAGGGTATACTCAATAGTATAGCTCCTCTGGGCCATCACCTGACCAAGGATTGACATCTCTTATTAAATACTTTAGTGAAACTAGCTTCCCTAAGAAAAATTAATAAGATTTAGAAGGTATGTCAGGGTCATCTTTGAATTATAAGATTAATTTACTTCCTATTATGTCCTCCCAGTGCCTTACCTTTATTCCATCCCTGTTAAAATTCATAAAACTGACCCATGAACAGAACAACTTTTTTGTTGCTCCCATCAAAACGGAACAGAGAATGGCTTGATTCCTGATCCGTACGGGTATGCTGGGTAACTTCTCCCTTCTTGAAGGGAAGTAATGTATCACCTTTAGGGAAGGGGTAACTGGAATAATTGTAATCATAAAGGCTCTGCCATTTGGTCACTGCTTGCTGTGGGCCAGGCATAGTACTAGTTGTGTTTCATATTTGTCTCAAAACACATCTTGAGGGCGTAGATCTTAGATTCTAGTTACAGATTTCTCAGGCTTTCTGCCTTTGTGCCATTTCCTCTGCTAAGAGCCCCCTTTTCTCTCAAAACCATCTAAAAATCTCATTCATCTTTCAAAACTCACAATTTGACATCTACTTGAAGACTTTTCTAACTCCCCCCAATCTAAGAAAACCAATCTTTTGTTCTCTAACCCTCTGTGGTAGGTTTTTATGTTTCTCACCTAGAACCTACTTTTTGCCCTGGTTGCAGTGCTTTAAGTTCACAAGGCATATGGCTGGCCTCCTTACTGGAAGATCAACTCCTTCAGAGTAGAAAACACCCTTTTGTTTTAAAAGATTTTATTTATTTATTATTTATTTATTTATTTATTTATTTATTTATTTATTTGACAGAGAGAGAGACACACACACACACACACACAGTGAGAGAGGGAACACAAGCAGGGGAAGTGGAAGAGGGAGAAGCAGTCTTCCCGCTGAGCACGGAGCCTGATGCGAGGCTCAATCCCAGGGTCCCAAGTGGAAGGCAGATGCTTAATGACTGAGCCACCCAGGTGCCCCAGAAAGCACCCTTTTTAAAAGCTTTATCTTCCCCATGCAGCGTGCTTTTCAAGGTTTCTACCATATCACAGTCCTTTGGGGAGTCTGTTAAGAGTATGGATTACTGGTCTTCATCTCAGATTTGCCAGGTTAAATCTCAGGAGGTAGGGCCCCAGGACTCACATGTCAAACCAGCATCATAAGTGAGTCTTGTGTCGAATAAAGTTCTGGACTCTGTCATGGTGTAGAGCACTGGTTCTCCACTGGGGCTAATTTTACCTTCAAGGGGACATGCGGCAACATTTGAAGACATTTTTGTTGATCACAACTAGGACAGGAATGGGTGCTACTGGCATCTGGATGGGAGAGGCCAGGGACAGTGCTCTACGTCCTACAATGCACAGGACAATGCCCAGCACAAAGAATTATCTAGCTCAGAATGTCAATGGTGCTGAAACCCTGGCATTGAGCAAACAACATCCTGTGCATGTAGGTGATTAATAAATGTTTCTTGAATAAACAAGTCTGTGGTGAAGTAGGCTGAGAAAAGTAAAGCTAGGTGCTTTTAATAAGGGTTCAGTTGAATTCCTCTGGGACATGCCTGATGGGGCTGTTTCACAGCTTCATATCTGCCTAGTTGTGCAGGGTCACAAAGGCCCAGGACCTCCTAAAGCCCATCCATTCCAGCGAGTATACATCACACTTAGCAACCTTTATATAAGAGAAACAATATTATTATTATTTTTATAATGTTCACATTATAGTGATTTTCTCCTTTTAGTTCTTTATATGCTTTCTTAAACTGTAAAACTACCTAACATGTATTTCCTTAGGTGATCCTAGTATTCTTGGGATAGGAGGTAGTGTGATTCTCTGAATTGCAGACAAGCTAACTCAGAGGAGCTCTATGATTTGCTGCCTCCATGCAGTTAATCGGGGCCCTCCCTAGGATTAGAATCCACTGTTTTTCACATACAAGCCATGAAGCCACCTTCCTTCCCAAATATTTAGTTTGACACCTTTGGGCCTTCGTTTGAAAACAGAGTCTTCTGAAATCTAATAGCACATGCTTGAAATGTCTCCCTTCTTTCTTTTTGATTGCTCAATCCTGAATGAATCATCATCCACCAAAACAATGCCACATTTCCTCTGTCTGGAGAGAGGATGCGTTTAGATCGTCTCTATAGAAGTCAAGGATCAGCTCATTTTGAGAGTGGTCAGTTTGGGAACTTAATAGCTTATGATCCTAGCATGAGGGTTATTTCCAAATTAGGCCATGTGGAACTTGTGGCTATGTTGTGTTAATATGGTAAGCAAACAATTTGTTCCATGAGAATAAACTCTCGGAGATTATGTATGTATAAATGTGTATATACATATATCATTCTACAATACTGAGATGACAGATATGAGACTTACATAAAAGACTTGGATAGATTCATTTCTGAATCTTCTCTTCCACCACAATTTCCCACTTTTGATTTTTGTTTGGGTTAGAAGTCCCCAGCTAGGCTGCTCTCTGTTGAGGTTCACCGGAATTTGGATAATGCTTTGACTCTATAACATCAAAAAAAGAAAAGAATGAGGATTTGATTACAGTTTTCCATCTTAAAATAAATTCTTACTTTTTTAAACGATATTTATTTATGCAGAAGCTTTTCAGGATATAACTATAATGTTATAACATATTATAGATTCCTCCACAAGTTCTGTGAAGAATTTGGACACAGACTATGTTATTTTCCTTTTTTTTTAATATTTAAGAAATTCAGTTCTAGTCTGTTCAGGTCAGAAGTAAAAATGAGTTTAAAAGACTGGAAAGTATTTAATAGCATATAAAAACATTTTTCTTGGGTGGTCTCCCTGTAACTCATCTTTTTTTATTTTCCTTCTTCTTATCACCTTTATTTTCAAACATGTTTCAGTGTCAGTCAAGTGAAATAAGGAGAAATAGCTTCTTTAAAAATCGATGTAGGGGTGCCTGGGTGGCTCAGTCGTTAAGCGTCTGCCTTTGGCTCAGGTCATGATCCCAGGGTCCTGGGTTCGAGCCCCGCATCGGGCTCCCTGCTCCGTGGGAAGCCTGCTTCTCCTTCTCCCACTCCCTCCTGCTTGTGTTTCTGCTCTCACTCTCTCTCTCTGTCAAATAAATAAATAAAATCTTAAAAAAAAAAACTATTTTAAAAACATTGATCTAAAGAGGGAAGAGGGGAGAAAGGCAAAGGTTAATTAATAAGGTGTTTTGCATTTTCTCTTCAGCATTTAGTACAAGGCTAATTTCCACTGCTGTCTAATAAAGTGAATCAAGAGTGAAAAGTTCAAATATTAGGCTTTCCTGTGGAGCTGGTTTCATGAGGTCCTGAGAGCCAAAATCAGCTGAGTGACAGAAGGGCGTTCATGTTTCTGTCTCATCTGTGGTGGGCTGCTGAGATCGCCACTGGAGGCAAATGAGAGTCCCCAAACCAAAGTTTAACCTGTGCCTCAGGCGTTCAGTGCCCTAAGGTGAAGGACTTTGCTTCAAGTCTCCACTGACTTCCTCTGCGTTTCACTAACCCCTCTCCCCAAATTGCCTCCTTAAAGCTAAACAAACAAAAACATCAAAACACCAGACTTCTCAACAAAAGGCATTTTGTTTTCTACCCAACTGTTGTGTACAATATATGAAAGTCACAGTCATGGCAGAAGGAAACTTACATTAAATTAACTTCCCCAAAGCAACTTAAAATCAATGGATGTGTTTTCCTCCGGAGAAATCCATAATTACCTTGGCTTTGGCACAGCAGAAAATAACAGAGTATCATAGACAGTTTCTTGAGTTGACTACAGTTCAGATCAAGATCCACATATGCTATAAATCTCTGTAATGGCAAATAACTATCAGGGACCTGCCAAGCCATTTAGGGATTTAAGTGGTCCACACCAGAACTTCCAAACAGATTGGAACAACAAGTGTTCATTTTTCACGGAGTACCCCGAAATGACCAGTAGACAAAATTAAAGTAACAGCTTAGAGACTTAAGCTTGTGTCCAGAGAATAGGTCTGCCAGATAAATGCAGGGCACCCAGTTAAATTTGAATTTAAGATAAGCAATGTACTTTTTTTAGTATAAATATGTCCCAGATATTGTATAGGACATGCTTTTACTAAGAAATCTTTGTTATTTATCTGAAATTCAAATTTAATGAGGTTTTCTGTGTTTTTATTTTTTTTTATTCGCTGTCTGTCAAACCTACCCAAGAAGATATTTTCAAACTTCTATTTTAGAAATCCTGTTATTGAACACTAAAATAGTTGGATATGGGGCACTTAGGTGGCACAGTCACTTAAGCCTCCAACTCTTGGTTTCGGCTCAAGTCATGATCTCAGGGTAGTGAGATCGAGACCTGCATCGGGCTCCATGCTCAGCGCAGAGTCGGCTTGAGATTCTCTCTTCCTGTACCCCTGCCCCTCCCTCTCATGCGCTCACTCTCTCTCTCCTTCCCTCTCTCTAAAATAAATAAATAAATAAATAAATAAATAAATAAATAAATAAATCTTTAAAAAATAGTTGGATATATAAAATATTTATACCTAATGCTTATAATATAAATATTAAATATTCTAATCAAAGTATATAATACTTATATATTTAATTTTTAAAACTGTACAAGGTATGAGAAATGTGAGAAACTGAATGCCAGTGTTAGGAAACACAATCTGTGCAAAGATAGGTAATGAATAATAATAATAATAAAAGGAGGTGGGGTTTTCTGAAATCCGAGACATACTTAACACATCTCATACACAGGTTGGCTCTTTTGGGGCTTAGTTATGACATTTTGGGTCGTTGGTAGACACCTGTCCAGAGACTGAGAGAACTGAACGTTGGGTTTACCTTTGAGGCCATCATAGGCTCTGGTTAGGTGATCTAAATTTGACCAGAGCAGAATATTTGATGTCTGCAACTAATTAGCTGTCCTCAGAAAATGTAAAGGTCCCAGAAAAACATGTACTTCTATGGGTTCTCAATAATCATGGTGTCATGGTTCATACATGATTTTGCTTCAGATACCAGCTCTGCCATATGTTAGTTGCATGAATTGCATAGGTTATTTAATCTCTCTAAGCTTCAGTTTCTTCATTTATGAAATGAAAGTAAAACACTAACTCTCAATAAGCTGTTGCTTATTAGCTTAATAAGCTATTAAGTGAGATAATGATAACAGTGCTTGAGACACAAGGAGGAGTTCACATATTTACACATTACTTCTATAAATAACGACAGTAGGAGAGGTAGTCCTAGTAATTCACTAGAGTATCTGATAAATCCAGAACTTTAATATTTTAAATGAGAGAATTGCACTTCATGAGTTTCTGTAGGTTTGGGGCTTCTGGAGGTATAGAAGAAATTTTTAAAATAAAAAAAAATTTTTAAACAGATACATTTTATTTTAGGAAAGTCACCAGTAAGACTCTTGAGTTACCCCACTGTAAAAGAAGTACCAATCCTCTGGGAGGTATTGTGATGTGTCTTATCCCTGAATGTAGATGTTGCAAATTGAGATGTTTTGTGTTTGTTCACTAGCAGAAGCTGATATATTTTTTTTCTTCATTTCACTGTACCTTTAAAAATTAGTACAATGATTACATAAAATGCAAATTTTTTAAAGTGTTTCTTTTATTTTTATTTTTTTAAAGATTTTATTTATCTGAGAGCGAGAGAGCACAATTGTGGGGTGGAGCTGCAGAGGAAGAGCGAGAAGCAGACTCCCTGCTGAGCAGGGAGCCTGATGCCGGACTTGATCCCAGGACCCTGGGATCATGACCTGAGCCAAAGACAGACGCTTAACCGACTGAGCCACCCAGGCGCCCTGAAATGTAGATTTTGATCAAACTGTGGACAGGTGTCATATGGTGTTAAGATTAAATAATATAGAGCTCAGGACATATCCCATCTATTAGCTTCCATTATTATTCTGTCGAGGCCCTACAGATCACAACCCGTAAGTTGAGGAGGATTGTGCCTTCTTTTAATTTTTTAAATTTTCAAAAATATTTTATTTATTTATTTGACAGAGCGAGAGAGAACACACGCTTACGAACGGGGGAGGGGCAGCGGGAGAGGGATAAGCAGACTCCCTCCCTGAGCAGGGAGCCAGACGTAGGGCTCGATCCCAGGACCCTGAGATCATGACCTGAGCCAAAGGCAGATGCTTAACCGACTGAGCCACCCAGGCGCCCCTGGATTGTGTCTTCTTTTGGTGGAAATGATATTCCAACCGATGATTTCACAAGGGTAGGAGACAAGAGATTTTCAAAGTGAGGAGGAGAAGAGCCTCCATTCTGCAAGATTAAGAGTCGTATGTAAGACTAGACTTGGAGACATGGACTGCCCTCAAAGAGAACAACTTGGAGGCTAGAGCTGATGCAGGTTCATTTGATAACTGCTCTCGGAAGCTGCTTGGGATATAGGTGGGGACCATTAAGTTGTGCTCAATTCCTATAAAATTCAAACATACCTGCTATTAGCCATGTGAGACACTAAATCGTGTACTTCTGTTGTCACTTTAGCATTAAATGAAATGTTGTAAAACACTGCAGCAAGGACCTAGCCACCTTTGGAGAATTAACCAAGGGGTCTATGTCTCTGCCTGGAGAAAATTGGGATGGGGAGAGAGCAGCCCAGATAATCAACTTATGAGATGATGTGATGTGACCTGCAAGAGCTCCGGAGCAGAGGTTGGGAGGCCAGACACCTGGCAGATCTGAGAAGAGACCACTAGGTTGGATTGGTAGAACATCTAACAATTCCTCAGAGATTCCCAGAAATCACTTGGGAAGAGGAACACAGTACAAGAGTGAGCTTCCTGAAATCGATTTGGATGTTAAAAGAAATGTAACCTTATTTTGCATTACAAGCTCGTGAGATTTGGAAGCATGTTGATTGCATTATGTTCATCTTGGCAGCCAGAAAGCTTAGGGCTGAAAGTATTGCTTAATTATAATAATAATCTCATCCAGAATGCCTAAAATCATTAGAAACTACCAGGAAGGGAAATCCAAGTACAACATCTTCTCTCCCTTTAAATGGTTCATGACCCCTCTTTCAATCTTTATTACTGTAAAAACTTTTTGTGTGTACTATACTAAGGGGATTTGATTTGCACCTAAGCTGGGATTTAGATATGCCTGAGCACGTGCAGTGAAAGTGGAGGGCAGCCTGCTCAGGGGCTGCTCAGATGAGTGACTAGGTAGGCTCCTGAGAAGATGGAATCACTCACAAGCTGGACCCCAAGATGAAACAGCAGAGTTGGAGGGAAAGAGTGACTCTGGGTAGAATGGTCTTGTCACTTATATTAGTTATTGGTTCTCTCCCCACATCCCCCGCCATGGACATGTGTCTAAGTCTTCTGGGGACAAGTGTAAGTAAACCAGGGGAAAAAAAGTTGTTTTATTAAAACTCTGGCATGGGGGCGCCTGGGTGGCACAGTCAGTTAAGCGTCTCACTCTTGGTTTCAGCTCAGGTTGTGATCTCAGGGTCGGGAGATGGAGCCCCACATCAGGCTCCGTGCTCAGTGCAGAGTCTACTTAAGATGCCCTCTTCCTCTGTCTACCCCCCCAACCCTTCCCCTGCTCTCTCTCTCAAATAAATAAAATATAAAATAAAATAAAATAAAATAAAATAAAATAAAATAAAATAAAATAAAATAAAACGTCTGCATGAAGAGAAGTGGCTTTAGGTTTCTCCTAAAAAAATACATCCCCCTAAAGATTTGGTCCCTCAAGTGTCCAGAATGATCGCCGTTGGGAGACATGGGTGCTTTGGAGCCTGGTAGCGGAGACTAAAGTGAAGGAGTAGTGGCCTCAAAAGGCAGGGACAGGCGTGGCTCACAGGCACTGAGATGCTCACAAGCAGCAGCAGGGGCTCCCAGCTTAAGGAGTGGCCAGACTCTCACCTTCCTTGAACTTGAGTCAGCCTTCTCTAAGCCCTCTGGGCCTTAGCTTTGAGGTCCATCCTCGTCGGGCCTGCGACACCCGGTTGTAACAAGAACCTTGCTAAGTCTGTTTTACAAAATCCTCAACCTCAATATCTGATCACCCTCGATGTCTGATTAAACTCCTCACTCCACACGCTTGCCATCTGATCGTCCTGGCCTGCTTGCAGCAAGAAGCTCATTGAGTTGATTTCGCCAGAATCCCCCTTTCCCCTGAGGTTTCCTCTTAAAATTTTTCATCCACTGGCACCCATCCTGCTCCTGGGCTGTAAATCCCTGGTTGTCCATGCTGCGTTCCAAACAGAGCCTAGTTCTATACTGAGGTCTCTTTTCCCTACCTCACTAGTTCCTATAGGGAGATGCAATCTGATTTTACCACTCTCACTTTGGTCTGGTTCTGGTTCTCTTGAAGAGAAGAGATCCTCAGTAGACCTGGAGTCAAGTAGACCTTGTATGGAGGAGACCGTGGCAGTACCTTCACATAAGGGGAGACGGTACCCAGGGGAGCTGATGTTGCCCGTGTTCACAGCAGTGCCAGCGAAGGCGGCCGTGTGTTCTTGAGTGTGCAATGAGACAAGTGACTGCGTATCCCGACTGTGCGGTGAGACGAGTGACTGCATATCCTGAGTGTGCGGTGAGACGAGTGACTGCATAGTTGGCCGGCACATACGAGAGTTACCCTGATGAGTCTCAGAATGTGGGGAAAGAATCTTTCCAAGGAGCCAGAACAAGAGCCAAAAAACCAGAAATTATTTTAAGTCTGATAACATTAGCAGTACTGATTATAAATAAAATATTGTGCAGTTTTAAATATTCACATTATTATTTTCCAGGTAATAGAAACTGAGACTTAGAAAAGCCAACTCACCTTGAAAGGGCAGAATTAGAACAGAAATACAAGTGTTCTGACACATTTTCAGGGCTTATTCTACTACAATACAGCTGTCCCTCATTTAAAATATTTCCTATACAGATTTTGATGTCTAAGATCTTTTGAAATTTAGATGATGTATCAATTAATAAATTTCTCATATGTCAGGTGGGATATATATCATACTTTCCTAGAATCTATTCATTACAACTTTAAACTTAGATTCAAAATTTTGAATTTAAATTGAATTTATTTATTAAAATATATTGAACTATATTCATTAAAAAGATGCTTCTGCTCATCTTCATTTGAAGAGAGATTTACTGGGGCGCCTGAGTTGCTTAGTCGGTTAAGCGTCTGCCTTTGGCTCAGGTCATGATCCTGGGGTCCTGGGATGGAGTCCCACATTGAGCTCCTTGCTCAGCGGGGAGCCTGCTTCTCCCTCTGCCTGGCGCTCCCCCTGCTGTGTGCGCGCTCTCTCTCTCTGATAGATAAATAAAATCGTTTAAAAAAAATGAAGAGAGATTGACTAAGTTTAAAATTAGGATATATATTCCAAAATCTGGCAAAAAGTAAGAAGGTACATTGCTTTAAGAAAAACAAAAAGGCAACTGGAGGCTCCAAAGAAGCATAAAATAATTCTATCACTGTTTTTATAACTACTCTTGAAAAAGGACATCCAAGCAAGATGGCAACATAGGGCTGGACAGGGTCAAAACGGCAGATTTTGCCAGGTTAGTCCAGAAAAACTAGAGCAGGCACCCGACTCATTCCACAAGCAAAGAGGCTGCGGAAGCCAAGAACTGGAAGCTTGCCAGAAGCTGAGCAGGGTGGACGCCAGAGGAGTAGCTGAGAGAGCAAGCCAAGGATTAGTAAGTAGAGAAAGCAGCAGAGGTAATAGGAGACAAGAGCACAGGAAGGGGCTCCTAGGGCTATCTCCATGGCTTCTGGACAGTGTCTCGTTAGCAGGATAATGCCTCCTTTAACGCTCCAAGCATGAGCTCACTGCATAATGTCTTAAAGGTAATTTTCTACACCTGATACCGCACAAACCAAATCTAATCTCCTACCCATTAAAATACAAGATTTGGGTGTGGAAACTGAGGAACATAGGCGTCTGAGTTATCCAGGTTGTCATTAGAGTGTCTTTCTGGTTGGTTTCTTAGACCTGTGTCCATCCATGTCCCCCCAGCCACTGCCTTGGCACTGAAGAGAGCAGAACAGAGCCTGGAAAATATATTCCTATTTCTAGTCTATTGTTTTGGAAGCAGGAGAAGTGAGATTCCAGATGGAGTGTGGAGACAAGGAGCCTGAGGGGCAGTGTATTAGCCTCAAGGCTGGAGGAAGCCATAGAAAGAAGGCCTTGGTATTAAAATCTCAGAACTCAGGAAGGACAGTGGAAATTGATTCAGTTTTTAAATGGCCAGTTAAAGGGATCGGTCAGCAGCATTATTAGACATGGTTCACTATTCTGAGGGACCCCATGGTGTCTGAATACCTGTGAATATCATCCTTGCTGTGGAAGGTATATGGTCTTGAACTTGTGTTATGAGACTCTGTGAGATGTGCCATTTCCTTTCTCTTTGACCTAGAGCTATTTTATTTGGCCCTAAAATGGATGATGCTCAGGACAAAACTTCTCACTATCAGTATTTGAGACAACTCCACTTTTAGGCTTTATTTACTCTTGCCCAAAACCTGAACTCTTCAAACCCAAGAAAGGGGGAAAGAGTGGAAGGCAAAGATGATGTAAAGGGCAGAAGTGAGGGTTCTACTGTTCTAAGAAAGCAGTGGGCAGCTTCCGAACCACTCATCTTCCTCAGACCAGTGCGTGGGGGTAGGGGTGGTGGAGGAAAGAGCAGAAAATCAAAAGACACATCTCTGTAGGAGAAGTATGCATTGATCCATCTTTTCAAGATCTCTGTGCTATGTCATACTTCTAAAGTTGCTGTGGAGATATGTTGTTATTTTGCACTTAAGCAATCTTTTACATCACCAGCCAAATAAGCCTTGAGATCTTATCATTCTCCCTGCAATTTAAGCCCCCAAAACTTTCTTGAAGTGAAGAACATACCCCAAAGCAACTTAAAAATACTTGCATAAAGGGGCGCCTGGGTGGCTCAGTCGTTAAGCGTCTGCCTTCGGCTCAGGTCATGATCCCAGGGTCCTGGGATTGAGCCCCGTGTCCGGGCTCCCTGCTCCGCGGGAAGCCTGCTTCTCCCTCTCCCACTCCCCCTGCTTGTGTTCCCTCTCTCGCTGTGTCTCTCTCTGTCAAATAAATAAAATCTTAAAAAAAAAAATACTTGCATAAAAAAGGACAGGATTTACCTGGGGGAAAAAAAGAAGCAAAATAAAAAAGCGAAAGATTCATTCAATCATTCTATGCAGAAAGAGTGCTTTAATTTCTTATATAATCTGCACAAATTAAAAGGAAATGCATTGTATGGTGTTCAGGCAAGAAAACAGATTTCACTCTAGCAAATGGCCTGCTCAGAGTTCTGCTTCTCAGTTGTTTATGCAATTTACTGGGTCAACAACTATGGTTCCAAATGGAAATGCACAGGGGCTGTAGCCTGGGTGTTCTTGGTGGAGGTCCAATTTTTGATACTAGGCTATAAGTTCCATAGGGAGAAGGAAGAATGACCAGTTGACAGGTGTATCCTTGTAGGTGTTGACAGAGTGTATATATTATTTATTTGGTCCCTTCTTTGGATTCTCGATAATAGCAGAGGACAAGAGCACCTTCGTTTGAAGATATTATGGCAGATACAGGCTTGCCTGAGAGAGGCAGCTAAGAATCACTGAAGAACAATAGCCAGTCGTAAAAGATAGGAATATCGAAAGCAGCTGCTAAGGTAGTCTGCAAATTATATCACATGGGATCTGATCCATATGACTGTAACAGAGCGGATACAAACCAGGATCTGACAGATTCCGCTTCATTTAACGAATTGATCGTACTGTGGTTAAATCTAAACAATACAAATATTTGAATTTATTTGCACTCATGTTTATTATATAAACATCCCATATAAAACATGGGACTATTGCTGAGAAACCATAAAGCATTGGAAAAGCGGTGGATTTTTGCTGTCCAATCACAGAATTTTAAAAATGTGCTGTTTCTGTAGTAGCAAAGAAGGAGAAACCTTATTTCAATCATTCCCCAGGAGACAAGGAACCAAAGTTCCCAATCCCAGTATAAACATTTTAGGTGTTCTCAAATGCTTTCTTTTATTTAATGGGGCCAGATCCACAGCAGACAGCCCTAGAGAGGCTATTTCATTCCAGAAATATTGTCTATAATTTAGAGTTTGATTGCAGCAGGTGGATCACGATGCCTTGGTCACGGCATCATGACCTAAACAACCTGTAGGAGGGTGTGGCTGTCTGAAAAGAATGACAGGATGCTTTGCCTCTCCGTGGTGCTTCTTTGAAAAATGAGATGTGGGCGCATCGTTTGTACAATATCAATAACTATATTTCCTTGTTAAGCTAACAGTATTAGAATAGGATTAAAAGAAATATTAGCTTCTGATAATTTATATCCATGCCTTTTCTAATTGTTCTTAAAATAGGACAATATTTACATATACATGCCCCAAAACAATTATAAAGCAAACTCCCAAGTGTCCACCATGCACCTTAAGAAATAGAACCTGTGAGGGTGGGGAGCACAAAATGGTGGAAAGGGTTTAAATGTACAAATTTCCAGTTATAAGATAAACAGCCCTAGGGATAGAGTGTGCAGTGTGGTGACTATAGTTACCAACACAGTATTGTATATTTGAAATTTGCTAAGACACTAGATCTTAAAAGTTCTTGTCACAAGGAAAAAAATTGTTTGGTGATGAATGTTAACTAAACTTACTGTAACTATTTTGATTTATACATCTATATAAATAGAAAGATATCTCAAATTGCTATGTTGTGCACCTAAAATTAATATGATGTTATATGTCAATTATATCTCAATTTTATATTTTTATTTTAGTTTGTTTTTTTAAAGATTTTATTTATTTATTTGAGCGAGAGAGAGAGAGAGCATGAGGGGGGGAGGGTGAGAGGGAGAAGCAGACTGTCCCCTGAGCAGGGAGCCCGAAGTGGGACTCGATCCCAGGACTCCAGGATCATGACCTCAGCAGTCACTCAACTAACTGAGCCACCCAGGCGCCTCAATTTTAAAAAGAAGAAAAAAATAGAACCTTACTGGTCCCTTTGAAGTCCCCTTTCGCTCAACCCATACTGAGCAGAAGGATGACCACTACTCTGAGCTTTGTGTATATTATTTCCTTGCCTTTTGTTATATGGAAATACAGATTTCTCAACTTAAAAAATGGGATTATGCAGTACATATTGTATTGCAACTTGCTTTTTTCACCCAACATCCCTTTTTGAGATTCATCTGTGTCACAGCTATATAGTGTCCCATTGCATTAATGTATCACAATGTATTCAATTGCCTTTCAATGGACATTTGAATTGTTTTTAGTTTTTTCAACAATATCTATGCTCTTATGAACATTCTTGTACATATTTCCCAGAGAACAAATACAAGAATTTTTCTAAAACAGTGCTTTCCAACCTTTTTAACAGGTCATCACATAATGAGAACTAATCTTCATTCTCTGAGTCACTGGGACAAGTCCATTAGGTTGCCCTGGTCAAAGGCAATTGCCTTGTCCCTCCCAGACATTCCAAGGGCTAAGGGAACAATATTTAGCATACCTGTCACTTAAAGCACACTATGTAGGAAGCTCCACTGTATGGATTTGCTTTCTCTTGTTTAATTAGATTGGCACCTTCAATAGTGTGTCAGATTATAGGAAAGATAATGGGCATCCTTGTATTGTTCTTCACTTTAGTAGGAATGCATCTCCTGTTTCTCCATTAAGTGAGGTGCTGGCTTTTGGGTTGAGGAATATATATATAATTTATCATACTATGAAAAGATCTACCAATTTCTATTTCATCAAATATTTTCTTATAATTTGAGGTCGATTTATGTGAAATGCCTTTCTGGCCATATTTGGACATGATCAAATAAATTTTTCCCTAGATCTATTAGTAGGATGAATTTTATTAAAGGATTTCCTAACATTGCAATCCCCATTTGGGGGGCACCTGGGTGGCTCAGTCAGTTGGGTGTCCGACTCTTGATTTTGGCTCAGGTCATGATCACAGGGTTGTGAGACTGAACCCTGGGTTGGACTCTGTGCCCAGCATGGAGTCTGAGTGAGATTCTCTCTCTCTGCCCCTACCCTGCTCTCTCTTTCTCTCTCTCTCAAACAAATAAATAAAATCTTTAAAAAAAAATACCCACCTGATCTTGATGTACTATTGGATTCCGTTTGCTAATATTGTATTTAAGATTTCATATCTATATTTAGAAATGAGATTGGTCTGTAGTTGTGTGTATATATATGCATGTGTAGGTATGTATGTATGTGTGTGTGGTTTTTATATCAATGTTACACTCACCTAATGAATATAATTTGGAAGGTATACTTCTTTATTGATGCCCTGGCATAGTTTAAGTAGCATTGAGATTACTTGGTCTTAAAGGGTTTTTGTTTGTTTTTATTGAAGATTAATTGACATACAATATTGTATTAGTTTCAGGTGTACAACATAGTAATTCAATATTCATATATGTTGTAAAATGGTCACCACAGTAAGTCTAGTCATCATACAAAATTGTTTCAATATTATTGACTATATTCCTTATAAATACAGGGAATGTCTTATATAATTTTGTAATTATAAAATAAAAGTTTTATAATTTTTCAATAATTCTGGAAGTTATCAGGCATTTTCTTTTCAAACATTGCCAGGGGGTGTCTTTCAATCAGGGACCAGATACACTTAGTTTCTCAGTTTGAAATTTCCATGAACACATGAGTAATGTAAATTTGAATCTTCGATCTGTGTGAGAGCAGTTTTGCTATTTTCTTTTTTTTCCCCAGTTTTGAGATATAATTGACATATAATATTGTATTATCCCAAGATATACAACATAATGATTTGATATATGTATATATTGTGATATCACCACAATAAATTCAGTTAGCATTTATCACCACACATAGTTAAAATATTTTCCTGGTGGTAAGAACTTTTAAAGCTTTGTGATTTTCAATTCTCAGTGGAGGCTATTATTATTGCTATTATCATTATTATTATTATTGCACCTAGAGTTTCTGAGATAAATAGATTTTCTTTCAGTTTCCTGACCTGGTAGGCCAATATTTCTGTCAACATTTTTATAGAAGGAATACCTATTTGGTTGTACAAAGCAAGAGCTTTAATTCAGTTACCTTATGTTGGGCAGGCGCTAGGTTTGGTTTATTGGTCCTTCATGTGCAACCATTTGTTCCCAGTGATATTCGCTCCTGGTATTGTAAGGGAGCCTCAGGCTGGCCTTGTTTTCCACTTTTGCTTACTATGCTGGTTTCAGCTTATGATTGATAGATTGAATTTTTGGTTGGTTGGTTGGTTGGTTGGTTTGGTTTTGCTTGATCTTTGTTGATTTTTTTAAAACTGAGGTACAAATGACATATTTAGTGATCCCTTTCTTTTGCCTTCTTGTAATTCAGCAATTCATTTAATGTTATTCTAATCATTCTTTACCCAGTGTCTTCATGTTTTTATAGTGGGGGTATATTTTAGGATATAGCCATATTGTTGATGTAGCAGCCCACACTTTTAAACTGTTTTTAGTCAAAATTCTTAATCTAGCCTTGGCTTTCGTCTGAAGATTAAGTAGAACACTTCTTTCTATTTACCTGGGACAGTCGTCTTGCATCTCTAAGCTTTTCCCTCAGCTGGCTGATGTCTTTCACGTTCCAGCAAGTTTATCATACGACCAACAACCCTGCATTTGTTCATTTCTTCAGAGAGGGAGAACATCTTTCAGCAATATTTTTCACAATGAATCCTCTATTACAGAGGCAGGAGTAGATGGAAAACTGGTCTGCTACAATCAGTAGTTAAAATATTTTGTTAGTAAACAACTTAAAATATTTCCTTATAACTTTTAATAAACATGTAAATTTATTTGGTCACAACTTGTCTTCCCAGACTTAATACAATCTAATCTCTACTTTATAAATCTGGAAAATTAGAATAATTATTTTTGCTACCAGGAAAAATTTGTTATATCTTGAATTATGGTGGGAATTTGTCTGTAAAAACTTTATCTGTGATCTTTTTTCATCTTCTATACTGCAGTTACCTTTACAATTAAATCAAGTCCTAGAAGACGTGCAAACTTTAGTGAACATAAGAATATTTTGGTGTGCTTGATAAAATTGCTTATTCCTTCCCTACATATCTGTTCTGCTTCTACAGGGTAGATAAGACCATAACTTTTGCATTTTTAAGAAATAGCTAGATGAAGCTCATACACAAGGACTAGGGATCATAATCTAAGCAACTCTGTAGTATATTTACTCAACAAATCATTCTAAAATCCCTCCTTTCTCTTTTATGTGTGTTTGCAGCATTTTCAACTTTAGAGGATAGGCACAAACTGGCAACATACTGAATTGAATTAGATTTTAAATTATAATTTACCTACACGTTGATTATTTCCAGGCCTGGATTAATTTGTTTCATGTTCTGGGTCTTTGGAATTTTTCTGACTGCACATTTTTATTGTATTATGTTTTTAATATTAAAGTTATAAATTATAATTTTGACATTTGATAACTTTCTTAGGGATGTTTAAATATCTCCTTTGGCTGTCCAGTCTTACATTTTATGTTTCCAATTGTCTGTGAGTACTTTTTTCCTTTTCCTTTTCTCTTTTCATTTTCATACTGTTGAGGCTACAACTATTCAGCACTTCTCATTGCTTTTCCTTCTAGTCATGCTACTTAGATATATTTTATTGTGACTTTCTTTAATTGTCCTATAATTTGCTCTGTACCTTTATTCCAGTTATATCTCACTTCATAATAACATGCATAGCAGTGTTCAAACTTTACATAAAATGCAATCAATAAGTGTAATTAATAAGATTTAGTTTTACATATGTATAGTTTGCTGTTTTGTAATTAGATTTACTTGCCTTTTGCTTAGTACAATTTTATAACTTTAATAATATGCTTTATTTGTTTGTTTTCTTGAATTCATACCATAGTTTATCTAGTGTTAGACCAAAAGGATCATAGTTTGATTTTCAAAAAAATTTGATTTTTTTTGAAAAGTGAGTAACTCATTGTAAATGTAGCATAGAATATACATTGAATAAGTACCTCAAAGTGAGTTTTACTCAGCCACTGTCAGGACAATAGTGAAATATCTTACACAGTTATGGAGTTTGTTCTCTGAAAAGGAATAGATTAACAGCACATGGAGTCATTCATATCTCATGCTTTTATTGTTCAAAATTAAGTCTAGGGTGATGATTTGCTAGAAAAGCTCAGCAGACACCGAGAAAATCAGAGTGGCCTGAGATATTAAATCTAGATGGCTTACATGTCATCCTATTGTAGGAGGGACGAGACCCACACAAAAAACGAAACATGAACAAGATGAACCAAGGACTGTTTTCTTTGTTAAAAACTTCCAGCAAATTTACCTCATACTGAAAAGAAAAAATACAACTACCCAGGGTCTTTCTTGAGCCTGTCTTCTGCTCTCCAGGGGCCACAACCAGGTATCTTGGAGATTTCACTGCAGTGCTCAGGCATCTGGGGCAAGAGCTCACCCTCTGAGAAACATGGCAACATGTGCTGGGAACCATAAGAGATTAGAAGAAAATAGCTTCAGACTAACATTGACACAACTATAGCCACAGAGTTTAGTTGGGAAGGAAAAAAAAAAAAAGATGATCCAGTGGACTTTGAGCCTGTGTTTTTGTTTACTCAGAATTTCATTTCATTATATTTAATAAATCTACAGTTCAATAGGCTTTTATACTAGAAGTGCTCATTTTCATAGCTTGTGTGGGCTTTTTTTAAATAAAATCATACAACAAATATTTAGTTTTTCATTTTGATCAGGAAACTAAATGTAGATTATCAGCTATAGGAATTATTTAAAATACATTCATACATATATAATCCAGGGATGATGAATTTTAAACCACTACTAAATGTTTTTTTCTTCCCTTCTGATCACCCCAAAATTTTCAGGATTAGAAAATATATTTGAGGGAATCTCATGTCTCTTTGGATTCCCATATGTATGAAATTAAATTTGATTTTCTCCTGTTAAATATGGAAAGAAAAATGTTTGACAGATATCTCCAATCATTAGCTATCATGTATTTGGTGCACTGTCCTCCACGTGGGATCATTAAAGTTATGATTATTTATAACAGTAGCAAATGTATTATTGAAGCCTTTTATGGAAGAGATGGTCCTAACACCTTAAGCCTTCAGGATTTCTCTACAGTTCTGTTTTACATTTGTTCAGTGACATTTATTGGTCCTGTTTCCTGGATCTCTCATTCAAGAGCATTTACCAAGTGCTATCCCTGTGAATATGTCAAAACCCGTTTATTTCAACTGAAAACTGCATTTTTCAAAAGAGAAAAAAACATACGTTCTTCAAGAATATTAGGAATATTTTAGGAATGAGAGCTCGGGTTTGAATATTAAATCTTTGAGTTGAGAAGTTTGCTCATATTTTAAAGTCTAACACTTGCTTATTTATACTTCAAATCCTATTTTGAAATTCAGAAAGGAAAGTATTTTAAAGATGATGTGCTTTTTCACACCTATAGATTTCCTTTTTAGAGAAAAGACACCTTAGAAAGCAAGTGCATTTTGTTTCCGTAAGTGTGAGGCTTGGAAGCAGAATAAGAGATTAGAAATGAGATCGGTGGAACCGTGGTTCTGCTCCATTTGTGTCCCTTCAGCTCCACCGAATGTTTTTAAGAGTGTCTGAAGCACTTTCCACTTGTCCTCATTGGAGCTTTCCGGGGCAGAGCAGAATTGAGGAAAAGAGCTCACGCTTTGGAGTTTGCCTTCCTTGTATACTAAAATATATGGAATCAAATTCATTAGGAAAATCAGGCAACCTGCAGAGAAGAATTTCTAATATCTCAGATCCTGATCCAGAATGGTATATATGGAGAATGGAACACAATTTACTGTTGAATAAAGTATCAACTTTGTTGAAAATGGATTGGCAATAATAACAACATAATAATAGTAAGAGCAGTTAATTTTTGTTTAGTGCTGGTTAGGATATGCCATATATTTTATGTGTATTAGCTTATCGCTCCCACAATAACCTAATAAGTTAGGTGCTGTAGTTACCCAAATTTAAGGAAGTTTTAACTATAAAATTGATCTGTTTTACTATAGAACTTGCTTAGTAACAGCTAATCATTCTAGCAATGATCCAGTGTTTGAGTAGTTATTCCAAGTATAAATGCATAGGCAGACTGAATAACATTAGAGTGCTACTGAAAAAACAGAACTCTGATGTCCTTTTTTTTTAAATAAAGAAATTTCCCCTCATTCTCAGACAAAGGTTGTGAACATAATAGACATGTCACAATAGACTTAGGGAAAATAGATAAATTTACATTTGTCATAGATTCCAAAAAGGTCAAACAGGCATCAGTTCAAATTCTTTTCTCTCTGTCCTATCTCCCTCTCAGTGTCTCTCTCTCTCTCTCTCTAAATATATATGTTGTATGTATATATCCCTGAATATATTATTTAATGTGTCCAAGTCTTAATTTCCATATCCATAAAAGCAAGGATGATAATACCCTTCATAGTATATTTTAGGAATTAAATTTGATAATATAAGGAAAATATCAACCAGAGTACCCTTTACATAATCATTTTCCATTTCCTTCACCTGATCTCCTGATAATAAAGCATTTAGAAATCTCACACTTTATGGATATTAATTTTTTAAAAAGTCAAATAGGCCCCACATAGTAATTTTCATGTAATTCACTCATTATCAGGAAACAGGCAATTTTATAATAGATACTGTAGGTTATAAAAGAGCTATGAGATATTTAATATTTCAATATACTAGAATAAGTGATATGCATAAACAACTCAGCAATGAGATGACATTATATAAATTTATATTGATGTAGTGAAGTGGTGAATTATGTGTGGGCAACAAGAGGGCAAGATGATATACTAGGGGCTAATAGTTCTGCAGGGATTAAAAAGAAACTTAAGGAAGTAAAAGCCATTGAGGCCCTGGGCTTTGAGGGAAAGCCTTGAGTAGGCCCTGGGAGGGTAGGTGGTCTATGGATATATGGGCAAGAGAAGGGAGGAAATTCTTGGCAAGGAAAGTGCTTGAACTAAGGTACAAAAATGGGAAGAGCTTCGTGTGTGTGTGTGTGTGTGTGTGTGTGTGTGTGTGTGTGTGTGTGTGTGTGTGATGTGCACACATGAGGGCTGGGGCTGTCAGCATACCTTGATCACAAAGTTCTTATTAGTCAGCAGTGAGAAATAAGGTTGGATGGGTACACTGAGGCAGGATTATGCATTCCTGAGGTCTAAGCACAAGAGCAATATTTCATCACTGGCCTGGCATGAAGGGTCCCAACAATTTCAGTTAATAATGTTGATGTTGGTCATATGTTCAGTATGAATAATGGGCCATTTTTCCCACTTATATATGTATTTTTCCTAGAATATCAATATATTTTATTAGCAAAGATTTTATTTATTTGAGAGAGAGAGGGCACAAGCAGAGGTGGGAGCCTGATGTGGGGCTTGATGTGGGGCTCAATCCCAGGACCCTGGGATCATGACCTGAGCCAAAGGCAGACTGAACCACAGTCACCCAAAAACCAAACAGCTTTTAAGGGGTTGTTGGGAAATAAGGTAAGCACATTTAAGAAAGGCATTAGAGGTAAGCTGGAATTTCCTTTTATTTCAGAGTCAGAAACCATCTAAACTGGGCTCAGCCATCACTGGAGGTGATGGTTGTTTCTAGATACCCCGGAGGGTTGTCTGTGTTGGTACATTAGACTCCTAAAGGATAGCCCTGTGGATTTTGGTGGTTAAGGCCGCTTGGTGGCTGTGGCCACTGCTCACATCTTGATGTTAAGTTAGGACTCTGGAACATCCATGGTCCAGCAGCCATTGGCCAGTGCAGAGACACACAATCTCAGCCCTCATGACAGCAGGACTGGTTTTTGGCATGTATTGCAGCCAGGTGCTTCTTCAGAGATTGGAGCAGGGGATGCATTCAAGCCTTCATACAAAATTCAGATACACAGAGGCTCCAAAGTTTTGTCAGGAAAAATACCACTCTTCTGAGACCTGTCAATAGGTATTTCTTTAAAAACTGTGACAGGAGGGGCACCTGGGTGGCTCATCGTTAAGCGTCTGCCTTCGGCTCAGGTCATGATCTCAGGGTCCTGGGATCGAGCCCCGCATCGGGCTCCCTGCTCCGCAGGAAGCCTGCTTCTCCCTCTCCCACTCTCCCCGCTTGTGTTCCCTCTCTCGCTGGGTCTCTCTCTGTCAGAAAAAAAAACAACAACAAAAACCTATGACAGGAGAGGCTTTTCCTTGATTTTGTAAAGTTGGCAAACTCCAGATAATCAGGATCTTTCCTCTCTGTGGCCTGTAAATGTGTGTCATGACTCTTATATCGGCTTATGATACACAACATTTCCCGAAAGTAGCTCACTGCAGGCCCTGTGCCAACTTGATACACCAGTGTTCACGCTCAGTTAGAAAAGTCTACAATAAACCCTAGCAGCCTGATCTTGAGTATGGTGACATTTTTATTTCCTTACATCTATGAGATCCAAATCAGTCTTTCTTCATTTGGTGCCCCTGACACAGTGCCTTTGGCCTACAGCTGAAACCAGTCTTGGCTTGTCAAAGGAACTGACTGAAGCCAGATTGAGTGTTTTTTATCAAAGGATGCCACACACAAACTTTTAGAAACTTTACTCTCGGTAAGATACTACATCCAAAACAAATTAAATGCCTCATGCTCTAGCTTCAGTCATTTCTGATTCTGACCTCAGTGAAAATTCAAAGCAGCTGATAACTATTATATAATCATTCTCATATATTCATTTACTGTTAGCAAATCACTCCTTAGTTGTTTCTTTTTAAATAATGAATTATCCTAGTTCCTTTTAAATCTGTCACATTGAAACAAACACTTGTTTCATTTCTGGCAAATAATCCCACCCACGTCTGTCTGTGCTCCGAGCCCTGTTAGGAATGCACTTCAGAGGTGTGTTTGAAACTTTCTAGAAATCTTTTTGAAAGAAATTTGCTTATTATTGCCACATGTCCTTACCTATATTTTAACTTTGGGGTGTGTGTGTGTGTGTGTGTGTGTGTGTGTGTGTGTGTGTGGAACGACCACTGATTTTTGTGACTAACATTATTGTTTTTACCCCTAAATTACTGTTGCCAGACAAAATAAAGGATGCCCAGTTAAATTTGAATTTCAGATAAGCAACAAATAATTTTCTAGTATGTCTCACATACCAAAAAATTCTTTATTGTTTTTCTGAAATTCAAATTTGACTGGGAATCCTGTAGGTTTATTTGCTGAATCTAGCAACCCTCATGAGATAAAATCAGTCATGGATAGTAGCAAACATTTTCCTGTTTTCAGGTTAAAACGAGTCACACACCTCTCCGCTGTCTATATCAGAAGCAGAGAATATTCCAAAATACTTGAATAATACCTCTTATCTTCTAATGTTCAAACCTTACTACAGATATCAGTGTTTGAAAGAGGTTTGTACCTACCTTACTGAAAAGCTTAGGAATCATAAACATGGCCATAACCATGTCACCTTAGGTTTCTTAATTGCTCTGAATGTCAGATACCTCAGCAGTTAGTGGGGATAATAATAGCTACTTTTTAAGCCCGTGGCAATGGATGAGAATAATGTAATTTTTGTAAGGGGCCTGAAACAACCCCCTGAGCTTCCTTCTGTAACATCCCACAAATATTGGTCCAGTGACAACATATGCCAAGTACCATCCTCGGCATCAGGGAGATAATAGTGAACGAGATAAAATCCCTGTAGATGATAAACAAGTTAAGAAACAAAGAAGCAAGAGAAGTTTAGATAATGGTAAGAGCTAGGCTAAACATTAATCGAGTAAACATGAAGGACCATTAGAAGGGCCATGCTGCTCAGGATGGGCAAGGAAGGTCCTTGGTGGGCAAGGACCACCTGAGGTGGTCACATTTAGTGGGATAGGAGTGGAAGAAGGAGATGCCTGTGAGACCTGTGGGCAGGGCATTCAGAGTAAAGGGAGTTCTAAGTGCAGAGGCAGAGAGAGCTTGTCTGGCTGGAAGAGTTGGGGCATGAGGGGAGGAAAGAGAGCTAGAGCCTGCATGAGGGGCAAGTCTCTAGAACAGTTTCTCAAACTATCTGTGGTGAAGAACAATTTTGTTTTATTCCCAGTTCCTCTACAAAACCCCAAAATTGCCATACAAATGAAATGAAGAAAATCACATACACAGTACAGGCCCATATTTCTTAGATTCAGCAGAATAAAATTATATTTTAATAAGTAACATCAGAACAAACATGACAGGGAAAAAAACGAATTACAAAGGCTGTTGCACATTCATTGAAAGTGGGTCTGTAGGCAAACAATATAACCTGTTTAATAAGATATGCCCACCAATCATACATGTCAATGTTGTGGCAATGCTAACGAGCTGTACCAGTTTATTACTCTCACTTCCACAGATGGGGATTGGTGCACGGACCCCACTTTGCATAGCTGGAGGATTGTAGGAGAAAGGCAGAGGTCATAATGGCCATGATAAGAAGTCAAGATTTAATTCTAAGTTCTAGCCAAATACTAAATTAATAATAGTAGGAAGAATAATGACAATAATGAAGACTTGTTTTTATGGTCAACTGTGAAGGAAATGAGATTCCCTTTATCCTAAACTTCCCAGAGGTTTAGGTCTAAGCAGGGTGATTCATTGTGGAAGATGTCCACACTGGCAAGATGTCCACATTCTTCCAAGTCTCCCATTATTTCCATAGTACCAGATGGTTCTTCCTTTCAATGATGTGCTGGAAAGAGCGATCTTAGTGGGGAGACAACAGAACTCAATTCTAGTCTGGCTCCAATAGCAAGGCTTGGGCAAGTTTCTTCACGTCTGGGTCTTAGTTTTCTCACCTGTAAAAAATAAGATGGAGGACTAGCTAATCTTTAAGGTACTTTTGAATTCTAAAATTTTATAAATCTGTGATTCTAATTGTGTCTTTTTTCAATGATGGAATAAACTTTTCAGAAAGAGAAGAACCTTTTAAATTAAAATAATATTAACAATTTCAAATTATTTTTAATCAAGTCCAAGTAGTTTTAATCAAACTGATCAAAATAAAACTAAAATAAAGATTTTTTTTTCTTTTAGTGGAGTGAAACTGCTAGCAAATACCTGAATAGCTGAAATGTCTTTTAATTACTCTATCCTGTATCTTCACTGGGTTTATCTTAGTAGAACAGGGCTTCCAGCATACTTTGGTTAAACTGTCTATATATTCAGAAATTAGTATTTATTCACTTTCTAACTCTTTTATTCTTACCCAGTATTCTTCAGCATGTTTCAAGCTTTAGGTTTACTGATTTCTACATAGGTTCTCTGTGATAATTTGGGGGAGGTGCCCCCCCCAAAAATCCTTCCTAGTACATTTTAAATGTACATTTCAAAGTGATTCAAATGAAGATGTTCTGGAAATTGTCCATTCATCAATTAGATATTTATCGAACACTTCACTTAAATATTGGAATAATATAAAAGTAAATGGTACCCAACTATGCCCATGAGAAGATCGTTGATGGGTTTGGGAAGAAGCACTCGATTTAACGGGTCTTCAAATGAGAGACGTACGTACTAAGTGCCGTGAGAACTGGCGGGCCGGAATGGTGAAACCCCCTGGCAGAATTAAGACCAGACTTTTGGGGCGCCGGGGTGGCTCAGTTTGTTAAGCGACTGCCTTCGGCTCAGGTCATGATCCTGGAGTCCCAGGATCGAGTCCCGCATCGGGCTCCCTGCTCAGCAGGGAGTCTGCTTCGCCCTCTGACCCTTTTCCCTCTCGTGCTTTCTCTCATTCTTTCTCTCTTTCTCAAAAAAAAAAAAAAAAAAGACCAGACTTTTGGGGATACTAGAATGGGATCTTGACGAACCACTGGAAAAGATAGGTCAGTCCAGGGGAAAAGCTCACGCACAGGTAGGCAGATCCGTGAGGTGCTGGGAGGCTACAGGCCTGTGCTTCCGGTCCTGTAGCTTGAAGATGCTCCCTTACGTTACCAAGTTTGGAAAGGATTACAGAGCAAAGGGGAATACACCTTAGAGGATTTGGGCAGGGAAACGAAGAGTCCCGAGAGCCAACAGCCTCAGGCGTTTTACCAATTTTCCCTCAGCCTTCCAGGTGGTTTTGACCTTCCTAGCTTCCAAAGGCAGAAACCGCCCCAGAGAGGTTTGCCAACACCCATAGAGGAACGAATGGAGCTAGTTGAGTGGCAGAGCCGGCCTTTGAATTTAATTGTTTGACTTCCCAGTTCCAAAGGCCAGGCATTTTACCCCTCAGCACGAGGCCTCCAGAAAGGGCGGACATGTTGCTGGTGGGAACAGTTCTCATCGGTCTTTGCCCTCAGGCCACCCAACTTCTCAGGCTCCCTTCAAAAGGTTATCCCCCAGGGCACTTTATGTGCGAGGGGCTGGGAATTTACCTAACCTCAGAGCGCCGTGCCCTTGCTTATCAACAATGGCCTCGCGGGGTCGGCCTCCAAGCTTTTCATCCCACTGCTGCAGGTCTGGCCCAGCAGTTCACAGGCTGCGGGGACAAACTTAATTAAATTCAAGAGAGTGTTGTTAGCAGGGCCTGTCAGGCGCAGTTGTGTGCAGCTGAATAATTGAGTTGTGCGCGGCGTTTCTTTTTTTTTTCCCCCCCCCTCTTTGCCTTCTTGGTGGTAGGCTTTTTTGGGGGGTTTTGTTTTGTTTTCTTTGGGTTTCTAAAGATGACCCTGACACTTTTCATAAAGCTGTTTTCTAGTAGGAACGCCCTCCATCAAAGAGACGCAGTTTGGTTGCCAGGCTACCGTGAGAAAAGAGAACTCCGAAGGGACAATGCCGACCTTTTCTCGGAGGATCCAGGGTCTATACTTGCTCAGGACAAAAGTACCTCCCAGAGACCTCACAGCTAGAACTCCGCAGTGTCCCTACCTGAACGTCAGACTGGTGGCCGGGAAGGCACAGCCTCGCCCGGAGGAAGCTCATCGCTGCGAGTGAAAAACAGACCGTATCAAATTGGCAGTGAGGAAGGGAAAAGGTCACTGCGAGATCCAGTTTAAAAAATCTGACCTAAGATAAGCCCAGACGAAATCAGTTAAGAACTGTTTTTCCAGTGCAGCCCTCGGGCACGGGGGAGAATGGTGCCTGCTTGGGAGAGGGGAGGCCACAAAGGTTTTGCAGCTGGTGGCTTCCGCGTTCGGGGCTGGATCACTTACAGTCTGTGCCTGCATTCTCTGAGCCTTTGGTACCTCCGATTTTAGCCTTTAGGGGTTTTTTAGATGATCTTTTTTCTTCTGGCTGCCTAAATAGCGCGAAGCTTACCACTCAGAGGTTCCTCAGCTCCTGCTTCCGCGAGGATGGTCAGTCGTCAACCTGTCTTTATATTAATTTCCAGTTCTAATTAAGCTCTAGTACTGATTTCCTGTATGCAGTACAAAACAGATATAAATGATGGAATGAATATTTTTAAGACTTCTGTTGTTCTTGACATGGGAACCACTATTTGAAAGACTATGAAGTGGTAGAAATTTTTAGTTTTTCATGGGTATAAGTAGGTTTTTAGAGAGGGCTTTTGGCTTGCCATTACTTGACTATTTCACTACAGTAGACTATGCTATGGTCGAGTTATTGACGTGGCTGTAAATTAAGGGTGCATATTAATTTTTTTTAATATTTTAATGTTATAGCTGCTTCCACCCTGATAATGGTACGGAACTGCAAAGTTTATAAAATGTTATCTTCCACATTTCACACATGATGAAATGGAGATTGACTATCCAAAGCTATGCCTATCTGTGCCAAAACTGGATTGTTGCTCAAAAAAGTCTCCTGATCCTTGTACTAGAGCGGGTAGGGAGGAAATCCAGGGACTCAGTTTCATCCTCTGCTTTTTTTTTAAATGGTTTTAGAAAGGTCCCTTCTCTCTTTCTTTGGACATCTGAGGATCTTTGGGATTTTTTAGGAAACGCTCTAAAGTAATACATGATCGGGCGATTGTGGGCCAGAAATAAATTCTTCCATACATCTCTATGGTTTCCCCTCTTCAATCAGAGAACATCTTGACTTTTAAAGCAGTAATTGCAAAAAGTATCAAAAAGTGATTAATTTACAATTCAGTCACAGGTTGTTGTGGTGAAAATTCTGACATTTATAGATGAAATAACTAAGGAATCTAATATTAATTTAACCAAATATTTAATGAGGACCCACTTTATGTCAAAAGTTGTTCTGAAAGTTGGAGCTATTCAGTAAACAAAGTAAGTGCCTGCCTAAATAGGTTGGCGGAGATCAATTGCAAAGAAACATGAGGTCAGGGCTCTAAGAGTGACATAGTCGTTGGTGTTGGCACACTTTCTAAAACACCCACACGTGATTCTGTTGTTCTACCATTGGTATTTGGAATATAATGCAAGGCTTTCTCCTCACACTAGGGAACTTTGTTTTATTTAAAATGGTCTAGGGGCGCCTGGGTGGCTCAATTGGTTAAGCGAATGCCTTCGGCTCAGGTCATGATCCTGGAGTCCCGGGATCGAGTCCCGCATCGGGCTTCCTGCTCAGCAGGGAGTCTGCTTCTCCCTCTGACCCTCTTTCCCTCTCGTGCTTTCTATCTCTCATTCTCTCTCTCTCAAATCAATAAATAAAATCTTTAAAAAAAATAAAAATAATAAAATAAAATGGTCTATAGAGGCTTGGGACATAAATACAAATATATTTATAAATATCAATCAAAAGACATTGTATTGAGAGTCATAAAGCCTGAAGTTTGGGTCTAAAACCCAGCAGGCGTTCTTCTGGGCAGTATTTCCCTGAGGAGATGTTTTGTGGAAGATGTCAATATTCGAAACAGGGAATTTAATCCATAGGATTGGTTAAAGAGATTTAGGAAGAGAGACAAGCCAAACAGAGGTCAGTGAGGCAAAGATTAGCAAGAAGTTTTGGACCCCGGGCTGGAAGGGACAAGGAGAAGGTCCAGGATATGCCAGGGCCACATGGCAGAAGCTGGAGCCGTGGCGCGACGGTCTGACAGGAGCTAGAGTCCGGAGTGGAGATGCTGCCCAAGGCAAAAAAGAGGGGGCAAATCTGCTTTGTCCCATTCTCTCATCTTCCAGTATCCCTCTACTGCCTCTCATTGCAAGGAGAAGCCGGTTAACAAAGAAGCTTGAGAAACACAGGCTCCAAGAATCAGATTCCTTAGAATGTAGAGGAGAGCAGATAAAGAGAAGAAATGAGTGTGGTAGACACTGACCCAGGACCAGCACATATATCGACTTTTCTTGGTTCAGAGTGGGTTCTGGAACCAAACTGCTTGGGCTCAAATCCTGGCTTTGCTGCTTATTCTGTGTATAATCTTGGGCAAGTTTCTTAGTCTCTCAGAGTCTCATTTTCATCATCTGTAAAATGAGGACCAAGTAGGAATGACATTATACAACTTGTAAGACTGGTCTTAAATGAAATAATGGATTTTAGTGTGTTATTTTTATCATTATTATTGTGTATAAAGCACTGCACTAGGTGATGTAAGAGGTGTAGTAAAAACCACTACTGTCCTCAAGGTCATATAGAATTTATTTTGGGAAGGAAACACACTGGTAAATAATATAAGACTATACCATGCAGAGGGAGGAGTGAACGTTGTCTGTCAATTAAGTATGGAACCACTGTATTCTGTTTTCAAGTTGCAAATTGAAAGGGATGGTATTATGTGAAATTACTTTTAAATCCTAATAGTATGATTAATGTTTAAATGTCCTATCTAGATTTGTAGGCAAAAGAGCAGTTTGTTTTTTATATTTTTTTGTATTATAAAAGTAACAATGTTTATTGTAGGAAATGATATTAACTATAGTAAATGACTTTTAATTGCTTATGGTTCTAGTTTTTCCTTAGGTGCGTGAACTTCCTCCCTGAAAAGATTCAATGTTAACAAACAAGTCTATTCAATTCAACATATGTGTGATTTCGGTTATGCACTCAATAGCTCATGAAGGCCTTATCAGGGGTACTTTTATAAAACGAGGATTGGAGGAAACAGAGTAAATATGATCACGGAAATAAAGATAAAGCAATTTAAATATGGCAATTGCCACAGGAGAAGAACAAACAGTATGGATTGGGAAATTAAAGAAGGGAGAAACGACATCCAATTTAGGAGGTGGAAGGTTTCAATTATGAAAAGTCATTTGAGATAAACTTTGAAGAACTGTAGAGTTTTGATAATGTCAGTTACACCTGTTAGTTTCATCTGCTCTAAAACCATTTCCCGTCTTCTGGTATCATCACTTTGATTTTCCTCCAGGCATAACCTATCTTCTACCCTCAGACTCTATGGTTTGGGTCAGGTTGACCCCATTCTTGTTTCATGATTTGCATGTGGCCCAAACCTGACCAGTCAGATAATAGTTATTACCTTGAAGATATAAGACCCCATGCAGTGAAAAGGAGCTTTCTCTTTTAGGGCTGTTAAACTTGGAGCTACAGGAGTTTCCTGCATGGAGAGATCTTGAAAGTAAGTTGAAGCCAACGCAAAGGAAAGCAGAAGTGAGAGGTGAAAGTATGAGATGAAGCAGGGTAGAAGGGGGTTGAGATAGAATGAGAAAGAATCTCACATCTTGATAACATTATTCAAGCTTCCAGTAGTTTCCTCAAACTGACATCAAGACTTTTCAGCTACACAGCCAATAAAATGTCTTCTTGGTTATGCTTTCTTGTATTAGGTTTTAGTTATTCCATAATGAAAGAATCCTAATAGGCAGGAATGGAAGGCAGGGAGCTGTATTAGGGGTGTACCACATGAGCAAAGGCATGAAAGTGGTAAAGATTGGGGGTATGGTCAGGGAATACCAATTGTCTGAACTGAATGGAGAGACACAAACTCACACCAACATATATATAAATAATGGAAAAGCAGTTGGGAAAGAAACATGAGAAATTATAGTGGATTTTGCATGAAAAGCTGAGTGTATGCTTACTTGTCTAGGCCATCACCTGTCCAAAGAAATATAAGGTAAACCACATGTGTAATTTTAAATTTCTATTAATAACTTAATAAAGGTAAAATTAATTTTAATAATGTTCTCTAACCTAACACATCCATAATATTACCAATTCAGCATTTAACCTGTATAAAAATTAGTATAAAGATATTTTGCTTAATCTTTTTGTACTGTTTTCAAAACCCAGTGCATTTTACACTTCCAGCCTGTCTCACTTTCTAATAACCACATTTCAAGGGCTCAAAAGCCACAGCAGGTTAGTGGCTACTGTATTAAAGTGCACAGGTCTGTGCTCGCTTCGGCAGCACATATACTAAAAAAAAAAAGTGCACAGGTCTTAGTAATGCAGAAATACTGAGAGTTTTTGAGTAGCCTATCATTATGAGGGGTGTGTTTTAAAAAGTTTAATCTGTCATGATTTTCAAAATTATTAGGGAAGGAAAGGCTGAAGTAGGAAGCTATTCATTGAATTATGTAAATGTCCCAGGCAATAAAGAAAGCTCAAATTAGGATAATAAAAACTGGAATTAAATGGAACTATATTAAAGACTACAGAAGTAAAAATGTATAGAATTTGACAGAGATTTGATATGAGGATGATGGAGATAAAAATAGAAGAGATAACAATGATTTAAGTTTCCCATCGAGAAAGATCAGGATGTTAAAAGGAATACTTTAGTAAGAAAGATGATGACTTCTACTTTGTAGATGTTTCAGGGAGTTGTAGGACATCTAAGCCCTATTGTTCCCTAGGCGATTAAAGATGTGTGTCTATGGCTCAGGATATGACGAGGTAAGAGAAAAAATTGGAGAGAAATGTATATGAATCTTGAGGTCATGGAAGAGAACATTATTAATGAAATGAGATAAGGGGGAGTGTTGAGCAGCTTCATGTGAAGCAGAGACCAATAGAGATGAGATCATGAAGGACTTTTGCAGAAAAAAGCTAAGCACACAGTAGTTCTATGTCCTTGGCAAGACATGGAACATTTCTTGCTTCAGCTTTCTCATCTGTGCAAAGCGGTGGTGGAAGTCTATGCCCCTCAAGCTCCTCCTAGTGCCAGCACCTTCTAGTGTGATCACCTTGACCCAGGCCAATAGGAGCTCATAGGCAGAAATGGATCAAGATTTTAAAACATTATGAAATGAGGGAATGATAATGAAGGGAGAATAAATAAGAATGCGATGTTAAAATATTTGTTTGGTAACTTGAAAAGAGAAACCTACCCAAGGGAAAGATTTTCTCTCTTCAGTTGGAAAAGAGCTGAGCCTGTTTATAGGCAGAAGGTAGGAAACTTGCAGAAGGAAGAACTAAAGGTAAACACTAGAAGGGGAATAGGAAATAGAGCAAGCTTGGTGTGGAGCCTGGATGAGTTCAGATATAGATTCTTCTAGCATTTACTGTATGTCTCCTCTATTTTAAGCATCATGTGTGATGTTCTTGTAAATGGCATTTAATTCTTACTACGGCTCTGTGAGAGCAGAATTATTATATCTTTACAGAGGCAGTTGTGGTGGTATTGTTGCTAAGACCATGAGTTTCAAAGTCAGATTGTCTGGGCTCAAACCACAGCACCATACCTGTTTAGCTATGAAAATTTGGGCAAGCTTCTTACTTTTTCCTTTACCTTTTTGTTTTTTTGTAAAATAGAATCAATCTCATGGGATTTTTGTGAGTATTTAAAAAATGATATATTTGGAATACTTAATGCCTGACACATGGTAAGTATTCTCAACGAGGGACAATTTTGCCCCCCAGGGAACATTTGGCAATGTCTGGAGACATTTTTGAGGATCATGGCTGGTGCATGCTACTGGCATCTAGTGGGTGGAGGCCAGAGATGCTGCTAAGTAATGCACAAAGCACATGTACAATTCTCACAACAAAGAATCCTCTTGCACATAAGTCAACAGTGCCAAGGTTGAGAAGCCCCATTCTCTAGGAATTAGCTATTATTAATACTCCTACATAGGAGGAAGCTAAGGGGCAGAGACACTAAGTAACATAGCCCAGATAACATAGGAAGTGATAGAACCAGGCTTTGAACCTCTTTTTTTCTCATTCCAAGTTTGAGTCCAATTCAGGTGCACTTCTCACTATGTCACGACTGCTACTTAAAAGTAAGGTTGCACCTGACCCCTTGATTTCTAACACCACTCTCCAATAAAAGAAGCCAAGGCCACGGCTATGGCAGGAAATATACAAGATGATCTTGGGGCATCTTTTAGTGCCACAATGAAAGAAAGCGAAATGAACAAAAACACAGATACCCATGATAGTAGTATGTCATAGGGACACAGCAACCAACTGAAAGAACTCCCAATGGCCCAAAGTGGCATAATTTGAGCAATGAAACAATATAGTATTGGATTGTAATCCAAAATAGAAAGTGCCCACATATCCATACTGTTATAAATAAATGGTCGAATGTATGAACCAATGGGGAGAAATAGACAAATCTCCCATGCAGAAGAATTCCAAGTAATTTACATTGATACTCTGCCCTCAAGAAAGGAGTAGGGGAATAGCTCCCTACTTCTTAAGTGCGTACTATATCTAGTGACTTCTTTCCAAAAATAAAAAAAGATAATTTCACAAGAAAGAAACCTGAAAACACTACCTCAATCAGGTGATAAAGGTTAACATCTACAATAAATTCATGTTGATAGTATGTACCCTTGATTGATATGATGAAAATGACATTTTATTCTGTGATCTTTCTCCCCACAACTTATAACGTGTAACCATTAGAAAAATACCAGATTTCATTTGTGAGACATTTTACCAAATGATCAGTACTCCCCAAAACTGTCAAGTCATCAAAAATGAGAAAAGTCTGAAAAACTGTCACAGCCGAGGGAAACTAAGCAAACATGACAACTGATATGGTATCCTGAATGAGATCCTAGAACAGAAAAGGGGCATCAGGTACAAACAAAGAAAATCTGAATGAAGTATGGACGTTAGTTAACAATGTATCAGTCTTGGCTCATTTATTGTGACAATTGTACCATACTAAGGTCAGATGTTAACAGTGGAAACTGGATGTGGGGCTTATGGGAATTCCCTGCAACTTTTTTGTAAATCACAAACTATTCTAAAATAAAACATTTTTTAAAAACAGCAAATTTGCATGAGTAACCTTGAAATGGAGGGCTGACCTTTACTTGTCCTTCTCATAGACAAAAGGCAAGGTTAAGTACTGCTTTTGAGGAGGAGAGATGAAGTTATAGAAGAAGGAATGCCTTTGAGATTCTCAATAAAGTCACTATCAAGTGGGATATTCTGAAACATTAAATGGTTGGAAAAAATTGTGTTCTTGAAGATAGTGTAAAAGATCTGAAGTAGTGGGGCGCCTGGGTGGCTCAGTCGTTAAAGCGTCTGCCTTCGGCTCAGGTCATGATCCCAGGGTCCTGGGATCGAGCCCCGCATTGGGCTCCCTGCTCAGCAGGAAGCCTGCTTCTCCCTCTCCCACTCCCCCTGCTTGTGTTCCTGCTCTTGCTATCTCTCTCTCTTTGTGAAATAAATAAATAAAATCTTAAAAAAAACCTGAAGTAGTAAATTAAATAGGGATTTTATCAGTGAATATCAGTAAGTATATCATATAAATTATTTTAAATCATCCATGTGAAGAAAAATACATTTAATATATTTAAATGTACATGAAACAAAATCTATTAAGTGATTATTTAAAATATAATATTCAAGTTGTTCAGATAGTGAGAGAGCCAATACATGCAACTCATGTTCACCAATAACAATCAGTTGTTATATAACAGGGCCTCCAACAATGTGCTACTGAAAGCCTGTTTAGCAGATAATGTTCTTTGTTCAATATCTAATTTTTATTTTTGTTGCTGAAAGTTCCCAATTTTGTTGCGAGCCGTTGAACCCACCTAAAATAATTCAATATCCCAGACATCCCTGAAGCAGAGATGGCTATGTGACACAGCTGTGGCCAGTGAGTATTTGCTAGTTGTGGGGAAGATTTTTGTCTCCTTAATTATGGATACCCACAGTTCTTCACTATCTTTTTTTTTCTCTTCCTCCCTGTAATATCAGTTCTATGCCTAGAGTGCAGCAATACTTTTGTGCCCAGGAGGCCATAGTAAGGAGGATGAGGTCCACACACTAAGGAGAGCAGGGTAGAAAAATGGAGCGCCAGATCCTTGATAATATTTATAAGTACCTACTCTAGCCTGAAGAGACTGCTGTCAGACTTCTAGTTGTCTGGGGCAAATAGTGTCACTCTTAGAAGAGCTTCTGTTTTATGAAGTCAAAATCATTCCTTACTGATACAGCTCCCTAAACTGATTGTTTGAATTGAACTAAACAATTTCAGGAAAATCTTTTCAACATGAGTGTAGGAGGGAGGGAGTATTAATTTAGCACACCAGATCGGCTCATAATCAAGCAATCAATGGGATGGCTATTGGAGATGTATCATCCTAATATCTGTAACCTGGCTTTTATTTTTTATTTATTTTTTTAAAAGATTTTATTTATTTCAACTGAGAGAGACAGCGAGAGAGAGAACACAAGCAGGGGGAGGGAGAAGCAGGCTTCCCGCAGAGCAGGGAGCCCAATGCGGGGCTTGATCCCAGGACTCTGGGATCATGACCTGAGCTGAAGGCAGACGCTTAACGACTGAGCCACCCAGGTGCCCCAGTAACCTGGCTTTTATATAGCCAGTTTTCTTTCTTGATTTAGAGGAAGCTAATCCATAAAGGGATGGTAGCTTATGTCGTCTCTGCCTGTGTTTCCTTGTTATCACTAAGCCTGTCTTCCAGTACCCAGTGAATATCCAAAAGGATTTATAGGAAAGGCATTTTCTTAGAACATTACAATCTGTTACATATTGGTCTAAGATAATACATTTTGAAATGTACAGGTGAGGAAAATTCCCCATGGCTGACTACATGAGCACAAAGGTGGAGTTGTTGTTTTTCCCAGAAGTGTCATGGCAGAGTATAGTGAGTTGATTTATGACATTTTTGTGAGTGGATCACTGAACATGCATGATCAGTACCTCCGAGTTAAAAAGAGAAATGTTTGAATTATTGGTTGCATTCACAGAAGTGTCTCCTTTTTAAAATGCATTGTGGTGTTCAGGTACAATTTGGTGGTAATTGGGATATCTGTAAGGGATTGGATACCAGAAGTTTAAGAGGGAAATTTTGGGGGGAAAGAAATAGATTTTATAAATAAGGATCTAAAAGATATATTTCTGATGATTTATCTTAAGAGGATTTTATCTTGTCTTTTCCTTTATTTTCTTTATATTTTATCTGAAAATATTTAACTTATTCCTTCATATTTTTATTGCTTTTACTGTCCAGAAAGTATGTATGTCTTACAGTAATATTATTATTTAATTGTTTCAACCTACAAATGAAATTGTTCCTTTTGTTATAAAGAATGAACCTCCAATGTAGTCTATCTTTAGATTAAAAATACAATTTTTTTCTGAACATTGTAGTCGAATGGAGTATTGTTAATCCATTGAGAGAAATATATTTGAACAAAAAAGGCTAAAGGGATCTTTGAAATGCTGGAATAAAACTCTCTTTGCAGCTGTTTTGGAAGATGCTGGAAGCTAGGAAAAGGTGAAGAGAATAGCATAGAATTTTCTTCCATTCATGGACCAACATAAGTCTAGCATTTTCCCAGATGTTGAAAGACAAACTGACCCAGTTGTTTAACACTGTTTTCAGAAACTTCACAACCAGAGGTAGAAATATAAAAGAAAGCATGGAACTACATCCATTAGTGCAAAAACAAAACAAAAAATCCTATATTAACAAAGATGATTAATTAAGCACATATGACTAATGATCGTATGACGTGAATGGAAATGACCAGTGGATTATGAAATTAAGAAATAACTTTTGCTGATTCTGATAACCCCGGAAGCAGGGATTTTCTCACTTGAGAAGCTTAGAAGTTTTTAGTTGCTTGAATAAATAGGACTGAAATGAAGAAATGGTTGATTGGACACAAGATCCTCTATAGGTGAAGTATTAAGAGCAAGTGCAAAAGGCCTGGCAACATCCATGTTAACCACGAGCCTTTTCTCCTTTTCCCCCATCCAAAGTCAGCAGAACAATATGGATCCTATTACTGCTTCTGGGAAAAACAATTGGTTCCAGGAGGTCATGGCAAGCAGAGATGCCCAAAGTGGCATTTACTCCCTGCCTACTTGGCCCAGTAGGTAAGAAGTAGGGCTCTTCTTTGGCTGGCTCCTAACAAATGTAACTATGCCAGGCAAAGAATGGTGGTCCTCTGCCAGCTAATTCCTGGCTACTACTTGCTATCTTTGGCTTCAGATACTTCCTATTTCTCCCCAGGCCACTGTACCTCTGAACTAGCAAAGTATGATTATAGTAAATCTCAACTCTTCATATTTATGTGTTTTTATGCTAGAAAGGTTTGAACAGAGAGACTCATACAGTTTTTAACAGTTCCCTATCAGCTTCTAATTGTAGACAACAAGAGAATTTCCTTTGCCACAGGTGTGCCTGAGGAGACAGAAAAAAATCATCAGGCACATAGTTATTTTAGTACAAAGGAAGGGGACTGCTCTGAAGCATTAGAACTTACTAGAAGAAACAGGAATACATTTTGAAATTTCTTGTGACTCAGCAAGATTTAAAAAAACACTACATTTATGTAACCAAAATGGTCACTGATTAAAAGAGACCTATCTAAAAACAACTTAACTATAATTTAAAGATTTTTTTTTAAAAATGGGTGCCAGGGCTGTGCCTAGGTCGCTCAGTCAGTTAAGCATCTGCCTTCGGCTCAGGTCATGATCCCAGGGTCCTGGGATTGAGCCCTGCATCGGGCTCCCTGCATAGTGGGGAGTCTGCGTCTCCCTCTTGTCTGCTGCTCCCCCTTCTTGTGCTCTCTCACTCTCTCTGTCAAATAAATAAATAAATAAATAAATAAATAAATAAATAATAAAATTTTTAAAAAATGGTGCCAAATTAAAAGCAATGAAAGAGATAGTGAAGAAAGATTTATATATTATAGTAAATTGAATTTTAAAAGTTTGACATGTCCAATAAACTAACTCTCCAAGAGCCTAAATAAAGAGAAACAGAGATAAAAGTGATGAAATGAAATATGAGGTATAGAGAGAAGTAAGAAATTCGTTATACATATGATAGAGACTTCAGAAAGAAAAAGAGAAGCCAAGGAGAAGAACTAATGATAAAATTTTAAAGAGCTGAATAAATCTTGAGTCTGAAACTAAAATGGGCTCATGAACACAAGCAAAATAAAGGGAAACTAATAGCATAAGCTTAAAGAAAACAAATTCAGTTACTGCTAAGTAACTTTTGAATAAAAGAGAAAAATTCCAGATAGTCTAGATAGAGACTACACAGAAAATAAGAACAATAAAAATTCAATCTATCAAAGCTTACAGTAAAGGGCCAAAGCTATTCTAGAAAGTGATACCCTACATGTTTCTATTATTAAATACAAATGAATGAAAATAAATGATTAAAAAACCTCAAAACATTTGAAAATGAGTACTCAAATTTAAGGAAATCAGGAAAAACCTAATTAATACAAAAGGTAAAATAAGTAACTAGAAATTGAAAATCTATAGGTGTTCATAAAAGCTAGAAACTGGCTTTTTAAAAAACAAAAATATGTAATGTCCTGGTAAATCTAAACAAAAAAAGAATTAACATTAATATGATAATCTATAAAAAATTTAAAATAGACTTATAGAACTATGTTAATGTTAAACATCTTAATGATGTATAATATATTATGCAACATTAATTATAAGATCAATTCTAAAATAATTAGAAAACCTCAAAAGACTAACATTTAGAGAACTAATTAAATAGTGTGGGTTTTCTTAAAGGCTCTTGTCCTGATAGTTTTACAGGTGAATTCTTTTTAAACTTTCAAAGAAGAGTTAGTATGAAGAGCCTAGGAAAGAAGGAAATTTTCTAATTCAGCTAATATAAGCCTAATAGCAAAATCTTACAAAGTGCAAAAAGTTGCAGTTCTATTTCCATTATAACAATGTAAGCATTCATAAATATTAATGAATTTAATACATGATTTTAATATAATAGCATACCGTGATCAAATAGGAACTAAACCAGAAAGTAAGAATGTCTTGAGGTCAGGAAATTTATGAAGCAGTGCATAACAGCCATAGGCCAAGGGCAAATATCTACAATAAATATTTGTTGGGTGTTTGGTGTGGGAGAGGGCAATACATGACTCTCATGAACTTACTTGCTACTCCTTCTAGAATGCTGAACCAATTGAGACGTATACAAAGGACTTAAGCAGATGGAAATTAAAATATCAGCTTTATAACTACTAGCAACTTGAAAAATACAATGAAAATAAAAGACTTCATTCACAATGTCAACAAAATCATTATGGATAAATTTAGGGGCACCTGGGTGGCTTAGTCGTTAAGCGTCTGCCTTCGGCTCAGGTCATGGTCCCAGGGTCCTGGGATCTAGCCCCACATTGGGCTCCCTGCTCGGCGGGAAGCCTGCTTCTCCCTCTCCCACTCCCCGTGCTTGTGTTCCCTCTCTCGCTGTGTCTCTCTCTGTCAAATAAATAAATAAAATCTTTAAAAAAAAAACTATGGATAAATTTAAGAAGTAATGAGCAGTAGTGATAAGGAGAAAATTTACGGAAATTTACAAAGTCCTGGAAAAGACCTAAATGGAAAGGCATATCACATTCATGGAAGGGAGGATTTAATTTTATAAAGATAGAGTTCTTCACAAGATACGTGCCAGTTATAATTCCAATGTTATTTTTCTTTTTCCTTCTGTTCTCCTCCTTTTCTTCCTCTCCTTCCTTTGCCTCTCCCTTGTTTGCTACTTTCCTTTTTTAAAATGTGAGGAACTTAGAAAGTTTTAGGCAAAAACAAAGTAAAACCAAACCCTGAGATATTATAATGCTACAATAATAAAAATTGCTAGATTTTATGTGTGTGTATATGTGAATATATAATGTTATATGTTTTATACAACATTACATTGTCACTATGTTGTCATGATAAATGAATATTCTTTTGGGTCCTGAACCCAATTCCAGTGTGTGTGTGTGTGTGCGTGTGTGTGTGTGTGTGTGTGTAGGCTTCCCTGTACCAACAAGCAGTTCTTAGATATCAGCAGGGTGTTTGAGAATTCAACTCAATTCAGCTCAATTCAGCCTACCCAGAGATGGCATTAGATTCCACAGGTAAAAGGCTCAGTCCCACAAAATAGCCCTCCACTTTAGATGTCAATCACAATCTCAGGTTGTTACCCATATTCTGACCAATTGGCTATAAGTCAGAGGTTTTCACTATCCCCTCCGTGGGTTCAATTAATTTGCTAGAACAGTTCACAGGACTCAGAAACTTGTTTATGTGCTAGATTACTGATTTATTATAAAGGATATTAAAGGTCACAAATCAATAGAAAGATGAAGAGATACATAGAGGGAGGTCCTGAACAAAAGAACTTCTGTCCTCGTGGAGTCTGGGACTTCAACTACCTTTGTTTTGACCTCAAACTTTCCAAATGATGAAAATCTTCTTCCCAGCTTATCTCTTAACTCAGGCAAAAGACCCTGCCGGCAAAACATCCTCAGATGGGAACTAAAACTACCCCCTCAAGTAATAAAGACTGCCCTGAGTCAGCAAGACCTGTGTGACTGACCCTAAGACAATGGTCAATTTGACCTTTACTGCCCACCTGCACGTACCCACCAACCTGTGCCCCATATAAACCTGGAAGTATTTTCAGCACTTTGGAGATAGTCTAAAACACTAGTCTGCTGTCTTCCTGGTGTTGGCCTCACTAAACTAAATTCCTTTCTCCTTTCACCATCACTCGTTTCTCTGCCTTTGGATTTTATCAGCAGTGAGTGGCAGAACCTGGTCTCTTTGGCGCCCCAGATCCAGGTGCTCTTGCACCCCTGCCCTCTGGCTACACAGTGGTTCCTGAAAGCATTCTGGTTCACCAACCTTGTATCTCTATGAGCCCCCTCCTTTTGGGTTTTTATGAAAGCTTCATTACATAGGCATGATTGATTAAGTCATTGGCCATTGGGGATGGATTCAACCTCTAGCCCCCTTCCTTCCCAGGAACTCAGGGGGTGGGGCTGAAATTTTCAACCCTCTCTTCTGTGCTTCTTACCCATGGCAATTATCCCCTAACCTCAGAGGTTTTCCAAAAATCAACTTCATTAACATAAACCCAGTTGTGAATAACAGGGCACTTTTATGGCTCTGAAGTATTTTCAGGAATTGAGGACAGGACACCAAATATTATAACAAAAGATGCTCCCATTGCTCTTATGGATCAATACCAGGGAATTCCAAGGTATTTAAGAACTGTGAGCCAAGAACTGTGGATGAAGACCAAACTTACATGACAAATATATTTTGGTCATCTGAATGACCAAATATATATATTTCTTATGGATCACAATATCACAAGTATAAATAATCTTTATATTTTAATTATAGTAGCATTATAATATTTAGGATATATATATGATGTTAACATTATACTTTGTTACATATATGTGTACAGGTATATATAATAAATATGTACTATATTACATATATAAATAGATAAAAGTAATAGTTTCACACAGTAAGATGGGTAAATGAATTTAATTTGAAGTCAAATCAACTAACAAGGATAAAGACTTTTTTTTTTTAAGATTTTATTTATTTATTTGACAGAGAGAGACACAGCGAGAGAGGGAACACAAGCAGGGGGAGTAAGAGAGGGAGAAGCAGGCTTCCCCGTGGAGCAGGGAGCCCAATGAGGGGCTAGATCCCAGGACCCTGGGATCATGACCTGAGCCGAAGGCAGACGCTTAAGGACTGAGCCACCCAGGCGCCCCAAGGATAAAGACTTTATATCAGGTTTTTCTTTGCATGGAGGTAGGGGTTTGGAAAGAATTACAAGCCTAATAGGGTAGTGGGTAGGGTAGAGTTACCATCTAGTCCAAAAGGCACTGGGAGGAAGTAGGTTTGGCTCAAATAAAATCGTAACACTTTTCATGGTTTTTCTGAGAACTCTGTTTACTGAAATAAATAGATGCTGCGTATTTAGTTATTCTTGTCAGTCAGCAAATGAAGGAGACTCTAGTTTGCATGTTTTTCAGGATTTTGTTTTATTTTGTTTCGTTTTCACCAAGCTCAATGAGTATGAAAAAGTTATAATCCCAGAGCATTTGTTAAAATGCCACTCTAGAATGTTTTACTTACATTAATGCAATAGTTGTTTCAGACATCTTCCTAAGATGGCTCATCATTTATGCATAGCTTTTTGATAACAATGGGCTTTCTCTGACTGGTTAAAATAAGATTTCCCTTTTGAAGTCACTGATACTTATGGGAAAATATTTGGCAATAGACGCATATGTAAGGTAATGAACCAAATGTATGATATTCTTTTAGAACTATACTACTTGAAGAACTGGAGTTTAGAATATGTCACTGAATTGGGCCTTGATGGGGTATTCTGTGGAAAGCATTTTCATAGATGAATACATTTCAGTGATAAATGACTTTTTCATGTTTAAATGTGGATTATCTGCCAGTGATATTTTCAGCTTCTCTTTGCCTACAGGAAATGGAGTTTTGTGAATATGCTTGCTTAGCTTCATGCACATATTACAATGGAACAGTAAGGAGTACCTTGATAGTCCATGTGATAGTGGTTCAAAGTGAAAGTCATTACATGTGAATAGACCCTGTTATGGAGGTTCTGTTCTTCTCCCCAAAGAACTGCTTTGCACCTGGGATTCTGATTTAGAACTAATTCTTTCCACTGACTGCAATTTTAAGTACCCCTCCCTCTGCCACAACAGGGTGAAGAGGCCTCAGGCTAGAATGCTGCAGGGCTAAGCAATTGGACATCTCTCCCAGAATAAATACAGTACATTACTGGCATTTCTAAAGTCTATAAGAAGGAGAAAACCTCTGGAACTCTAGAGAAATCAGTTGGTAATGACTTTAAATGTAACTGTGAACATTTGCTATGGCAAAGCATAACATCTTTCAGCAAAGAGGTTCTTGAAAGAGGAAAGCAACTGGTCTCTCTGAAATTAACAAGAAACAAATTAGCTTGAGTTACACAAATAATCAACCAAGCTTAAACAATGCAGGGAAGTAAATCAAGACCCAATTAGGTGTAAGGCAACTGTTCTCTTAGCCACTCCAAAGATTCTCACCAATTCCTTAGTGTAAAGTAAGTGTGGTTTATATTAGAGTTTCACTGTATACTTTGTATTTGTTTGCACCTACACTGACCATGTGGTAAAATACATATGAACTCTTCATTCATGGTATGGATTTGATTTTTCTCACCAATTTTTTTTAAATTTTGTAAAGTCTCAACTTAGTGAAACTTCTTAAGTATTGCTATAAATATGGGTGGACACCATTTCCCTATTATAACCTCATGCCTAGAATGGACAGATTTAGGTTTAGCATGTATGATTTGCAATAATTGGGGTGTTCAAGCAATGTTACTTTTCTTTATTTTATTTAAATTTAGTTAAAACATCTTTAAATCCCCAGATCTCTGGGCTGGCAAAAAATTCAATCTCAGTTACTTGGTCTTATTTCGTGAAATTTCACACTCACCAAAACACAGAGAGTAGCCTCGCTAGGTTTGGGTGGCACAGGTTGCCTTTGAGACGCCCTATGTCCTCGGCCTTTGTGGTGTGGTGGGGAGCACAGGTGCCTGGGTTTCAGCTTCCCCAGGCCCAGTGGCAGCCTGACCCTTCCAACACCTTGCTGTCTCCATGGACCTTGGCTTCCCAGGCCTTATGAGAAACTAGATGTCCAAAATCTCTCTCTCTGTCTCACCAGTCGAGAGAGGCCCCCACTTCTCTTCCCCTAAGCTTCTGGAAAACAAAAGCAAGAAGACAAGCGGTATGTGGGACATTTCTTTCTCTTTTTAGCCTTTTCTTGAAGCAAGAGAACACAGAACTTGGTATGTGTGTGTGTTGAGATGGGGGTTGGAGGTGGAGAGGATATAGTGAAAAAGAATAGTAAGAGAAGAAAACAAATAAATATGTGCTGCTTCATAGATAGTTCACATCTTTGTATAGAATGCTCTCAGTAAGGCTTCTCTCTATCTGTGTATTAATCATGGGAACACTTCATCTATTCTTGCAGAGGATGAAAGAACAGCACTTTCTAGAATGACCAAAGAGATTAATGGAACATTTATATTCCCATTAACAGGATTTAAAGAGACCCTATTATATGGATGTGAGAGAAAAACGGGCATCATGAATCTAAGAAACATCTATATGGGCTTGGATCATATGCTAGAACATTAGAATTACTTAAGACTTACTCTGACTTGTATCAGCCAAATCATTTTTATAATTAATCAAAGTCCCTCACACTATAGTAGCTACCAAGTGCCTTGTGGTTAGTCTTTCAATAAAAGAATCAACTAAGTCCTTCAACTTCCTTTTCTTAAAGATGAATAGCCTCAGACAGTTCCTTGAATTCGAATACTTATTTTGGGCCAGCTGCTAATGGAGATCCCATTGTAGGCACATCTCCAGCCTCAGTGCCGGATGCTCATTGCATGACTAGTTCAGAAATGTGGCACCTCAAAAGGAAATGTCTGTCGTGTTCCTGTGGGCAACAAACATGCCTAAGAGAGACTGTAGATTGCGGACTGTGATTAATTTTTTTAAGAACTAATAATTAACCATTCTTAAACTGGTTTTATTTAACACGCTCGGTGTGTAAGAAAGAACACGGCTCAGTGACTTTTTAATAAAAGCACATTTAATCTCCCAATCAGTGCCGCAGAGATGCTTCCCTGGGCTTATTTCTACCCAGTTCTGAGTTATATGTTGATTGTGTCCAATGGATATTTAGTAAGGTATAGGGGACAAAATTAGATGTTATTCTAAATAGCTCATGCTTGGTTTTAATGTCACTGGTCCTATTTTCTGTAATTATCTCTAAGTAGCATGCGCTAGGGTCTTGTGACACAGTGTTTTCCGAGGACAAGCTATGTCACCATCACCTGGGAACTCCTTAGAACTGCCCTACCCTAAACTTGCTGCATCAGAATTTGCATTTCTTAGGTACCTAAAAGTTTGAGCAGCAAGTCTTTGGACACAATTTAGATTGCATTATCCGTGTAACTTTGGAAAAATACAGATGCCAAGTTTCCACAGCAGATCTACTGAATCAGAATAGCTGGGTGTTGCCCATAAATGTGCATTTAAAAAAATGTTAATTCTAGTGTTGTTAACATACAGTGTTCTGTTAGTTTCAGGTGTACAATATAGTGATTCAACACTTCCATACATCACCCAGTGCCCATCATAACAACACAAATGTGCATTTTAAAAAAACCTCCACAGGTCATCTTAACGTTTCTTCTAATAAGTGGGAAGAAAACACCACAGAAAATGGAGATATGTTTTCGGCATGAATCGTCACAAGCAGGTATTTAGTTCATATATTGGAACTTTTTTTTCCACTGAGTCAATAAATTTGAGGATTGACTGAAGTTTATAGACTTGCATTACTTCCTTATGCTATTAACAATTTGAATGATTAATAAAAACAAAATGGAGACTATTTTGGAGAATTTTTTCCCTAATGTGTAAAAAGCATTTAAGTGTCATTAGAATATTTGATTCTGTATAAAGTTACATTGATGGTAAATGTTTTTTCTGAAATGTTTGCCTGTCTTTGAGATGACATCGGACTACTAACATGGTTCTATAATTTCACATTTGAACTGTCTCCACTAGGCATTTATCATTTGAACTTGCCAGAATAGTGGTAGCTTCTGGGTTCTTGCTTTGTTTAGTGTGACAATAACAGAATAAAGACCCTAGACATAAATCTTAGTTTTTTTTTTTTTTCTTAAAATGAATGAACTTTTGTAATAATAGCAACCAAGTAAGAGCAGCAACAATTTCTAGATTGATGCATCTGACTTATCATCTGGCTGAGAATCTCTTCAGATAAAAACCCAAGTTTTTCCAGATCAGAGTTTGGGCTTCTTTGTTTTGTTATTGTTTTTGTTTCATTCTTTTTTTTTTTTCCCCTAAAAAAGCTAGATTCAGATAAAAACCTAAGTCTTTCCAGATCAGAGTTCAGGCTTCTTTGTTTTTTTTTTTTTATTTCTGTTTTTTGTTTTTCCTAAAAAAGCTAGATTCTAAGATTGTGAATTGTGTTTTCTTAAGAGATAGTCTAAGACTGGTTGTTGATTTCATAACTAATTTTTCATTTCTGTGGTGGATTGTTTTCTGCCCATTTTCTCTATGCAAATTATTCCTAATTCTAGTCTGGAAAAAGTTAATTGCTGCCTAAGTGAATGAATATAACACTCCGAGAACTCAAGAACTAATCTTATTGAAAAGTTGTTTTTACGTGGTAAAATTGGGGATGACTTTTGATAACTGAGAGGAATGCAAAGTTTGTTTTTCCCATAGAAAAAAAGATAAAACCGTTATAAACATTTTGTGAACACTTTGCCAGTCAATGGATACAAAATGTGGGTTCAGAAAGTTAACAATAAAATATAAGCTCTGTTGGTTCAAATGTGTTGCAATGCTGTGCAAAATACACTTGCCTCACCGTATAACATAACCGTGATTTTCTGTGTAATCATTGGACTGGATATCCAGAAGATGTCTGACTCTATTTCTTTGCTTTTAGACATCATGGAGAGAGTCAAGTATCCTAATCTCAAAAACCCACAGGAAATTTTATTGCAGAACTTGCTTTGTTAACTAACAGTAGGAACTCTTCCTTAAGTGGAAGGATTCTCCCAACTGTAATTTTAATATAGCTTTTTTCCACAGAAAACCATTTCATCTGGTTTTGACTCTAGCGTAAATTCAGAACACTTAATTAAGTCTCTGGCTTGCATGTAACTTACGTTCTCCTGTAAGAGAACTCAATTTACGAGCTGTAAGTGCTAATTTGCTAGAGCTTTCTCTCCCTCAATACATTCTGTTGAGTTCCATTGAAAATGGTAAATTCTACTCTATTTTTTTAAAAAATGGTAATTAATTCATAGACTTTTGTACTGTGAAGTACCTCCCAAATGTTATGTATCATTGAGTTGAGAATTACAGAAAACAACATACAGTTTTGAAGTTAACAATTTGGTGGCATTTCAAAAGATAAGGGTTGGTATAATTAGTAGGAGTCGGTTAGATATTTAACTAAATTTATCATATATTTATTGCATAGTCAACTATATGAAAAGCATTGTGCCACATCTCTGATTTTGAACTTCCCCACGAGAATACATTGACTACATTCAGTAGTCCTAAATATTCATCTGTTTTATCCTGAGTTCCACTATAGTGGAGTTCCTTGAACTATCAAGAGGGAAATTATGGCATAAATGCAAAGTAATCTGATGATAATTCTCAATGCTTCACTAATAGAATAGCTATAACTATTTTTTTTAAATAGTTGTTGTTGTTTTTTTTTAAGATTTTATTTATTTGACAGAGAGAGACACAGCGAGAGAGAGAACACAAGCTTGGAGAGTGAGAGAGGGAGAAGCAGGCTTCCTGCCGAGCAGGGAGCCCGATATGAGGTTCAAACCTAGGACCCTGGGATCATGACCTGAGCTGAAGGCAGATGCTTAATGACTGAGCCACCCAGGCTCCCCAAATAGCTATAACTATTGAGTTGTGCCATATCAAGGAATATTTGGAAGAATTTTAAATTTTAAGTATTATCTTATTTCTGTTTAACCCCCAAGAAGACTGATCTTTTAAGCTTTTTTCCTTCTTCCAAGCAAAAAATATTTCAAAAACTTGAAGAAAAGAGAAAGATTATGAAAGTAATGGAAGGTAGATGGTAATATCTGTTTATGTTAGGTATAAACAGTTAAATACATCAATTGTTAACTCAAGCTTTATTAAGAAAAGAAGGCTATTTATGGTGCTAATCAAAGATAGGGGTACAATGAATAATCCCAAGTCAAGAAAAAGGAAAATCAAGGAACATGAGGAATAATTTTCCCTCAAGTCTCGTCCCATGGTGGAATGATTCTTCCAAAAGCAAGTCATGAAATACAAAAAATTCTGGATGTCCAAGTTTATCCACATAAGATAATGGTTTTCCTCCGAAGGAAAAGACGGTGGGAACAACACTGCCTCAACCACAAACCAAAGAATGAACTTGATGACCTAGTAAGGCTTTTCCATTTCTAATTTCTTGATCCTTGTATTCATAAATTTTCCTGTTTAATTTTTTTTCTTTCAGTGGGACTTCCAAAAACTCCTGTAAAAAAGGTCAAGTTGGAAATAGCTTATTCACTGATAATAGGAAGGAAAAATATATATATATTCATTTCACTCTGCTAAGTAGAAACAGGAAATATTCCCTCCCTCATTTATTGAACAAATATTGTTTGAGTGCCTACTATGTGCCAGGCTCTATTCTATGGGAATGAAAAGTTAGCATCCTAACTCCTAACCAACCTAACAGCTTGGTTAAAAATAATAACAGTAATGTATACACAGCATGCCTGAGTCTCTGATCCACAAATGAAAAATCAGTATTACATAAAACAGGGGAGGGTGCTATGTGAGGGGAAGACTCTTATCCTTAATGAGCAGCAAACTAATTCCATATGTGAAGCTATCAGCCCCATTTCCTCATTTTGCTATGAGAAAATGCATCTCGTAGCAGTGTTCTTTGAGGCTATAGGGGTGGGAGAAGTGGAGAAGATAGCCAATAGCCCCAGCTCTCACGTTCTTATAATGGTCAGTTCCACATACCTACTCTCGTGTTTCTCTGTGTTGGTTCTAGAAGCTAAGAATTCCAGGGCCTGGAATAAAGCTCATCACCAGGTAGGGAAAAAAGGACATGATTTTCCCTGGACATGTTCTCTGTACCTACATGGGATGGAAATATGTCTAGATACCTATAATTGAAAGTGAATAAAGCAGAGGTCAGTGTCCTCAAGGAACTTGCAATTTAGAGGAAGGGGCAGATATAAATCTGATTAATTATGACGCGATAAATTCTGTACTTATATTTTGAACAAAGTTGAGTACAGAATTTCTCAGATTTATTTGACCATGGGAAAGACATAAAAATTATGATCTATCTAATTAATATTGACAGGAGGTCATAGATATATGAAAAGTATGGGAAAACACTTAATTAAAATTAAAAACTTGTGCTCTGTGAAAGACAAGGTCAAGAGAATAAGAAGACAAGCCAGAAACTGGGAGAAAATATTTGCAAAAGATTTTTTGCAAATAAAGATAAAGAACTATTCTCTAAAATACACAAAGAACTAAAACTCAACAATGAGAAAATAAACAACCCAATTAAAAAGTGGGCCAAAGACCTTAGCAGACACTTTAGCAAAGAAGATACACAGATGGCAAAGAAGCACATGAAAAGATGCTCTACCTTACGTGGCTTCAGAGAAATGCAAATTAAAACAACCATGAGATACCAATCTATACCTATTGGTATAGGTCATTCCTATACTTATAGGTATAGGAATGGTCAAAATCTGGAAAACTGACACCACCAAATACTGACAAAGATGTGGAACAACAGGAACTCTCACGTATTCCTCACTGGTGAGAATGCAAAATGGTACAGCCACTTTGGAAGACAGTTTGGCAGTTTCTTATAAAATTAAATATATGTCTACCATATGATCCAGCAATCATGATCCTTGGTATTTACCCAAGAAGTTGAAAACTTATATCCACACAAAACCCCGCACATGGATGTTTCTAGCAGTTCTATTTATAATTGCCAATCTTGAAAGCAACCCAGACGTCCTCCAGTAGCGGCATGCATAACCTGGGGTATATCCAGGCAATGGAATGTTATTGAACACTAAAAAGAAATGAGCAATCAAGCCATGAAAAGACATGGAGGAAACTTAAATGCGTACTACTAAGTGAAAGAAGACAATCCGAAAAGGCCACACACTGCATGATCCCAACTATATGACATTCTGAAAAAGGGCAAAACTATGGAGACAGTAAAAAAGATGAGTGGTTGCCAGGGGTTGGGGGATGGGGAGGGATGAGTAGGCGGAGCATAGAGGATTTTTAGGGCAGTGAAAATACTCTGTATGATAATGATGGATATACAGTCCATTATACATTTGTCCAAATCCATAGAATATACAAAAACAAGAGTGAACCATATGTCAACTATGGACTTTGGGTGGTTATGATGTGTCAGTACAGTTTCATCAATTCTAATTAATGTAGCACTCTTTTGTTACAGTTTGGAGGGTGCTGATATTAGTGGAGGTTCTGTCATGCAGGGGCAGGGGGTCTATGAGAAATCTCCATCTCCTCCTCAGCTCTGCTGTGAACCTTACACTGCTCTAAAAACAAGTCTTGTAAAAAAAAGTGTGGGAAAGGTAAATAGCAAAACAACAAATTATAAATGAATTTTTTTGCTGTAAGAAATGACAAAAATTTGTTTATATGTTTAAAACACAATACACATGGAGTATGAAATTATTGTCAAATTATGACAAGATATACAACATTGACCAGTCAGCCTCAAATGGAAAACACACACACACACACACACACACACACTCTCCTGCTGAGTTAATTGTTGCCAATATGAGGATGCACAGATTAAAATGTCCATACATCAACTGATTTCCTGAAACTTAAGTCTTAAAGGGACTGATTTCACAATTAGGGAGACTACATATATATGACTACTTTTGAAATTATTTCTCTACTTCAAACATATTTTGAAAGAAAACCTACTACAAGCATTGGTTTAGTATTTGAGCTAGCACATGGACGTGAGTGTGGGAAACAGCACGAGCTAGAGGCAAAAAAACATGGAGGGAAAGGCAGGAATTTACTTCGAAGCAGGCACATAGGGGTCAGTTTGTGAAAGGAACTTAATAACAGCTTTGCTTTTGATTCCCTGCATTATGTCTGGTAAAATTAAAAGTTCATCACATTTTAGCTCTTTACATTTTCCTACTTTTCTTAGAATTCGCCATATTTCATTCCCATTGAGCCATCTGTACATATGCCATATAGTTTCAAGTAAAAAAAATCTTCATTTAGGCCCTTATTATGTTCTAGACCACGTGCTAAACAGTTTACATGCAAGGTTCTGTTAATTTTCATGAACATTTTGCAAAAGCAGAATTATTAAATTAATTTTAGATTGAGAAATTCAAGCTGAATCTGCATGTGAATCCTACCTATCTGACTCAGAGTTCATTTTACTTTAATAATTGGTCTTTGCAATGGCGTTTCTCCACGTAGTGTGTTCTTCAGAAGATAAAGCCTAAGAAAAAAAGCATTCTGTGGTCAAATCAGTCTGAGGACCGTAGAGCACTGTATCTCTCTCTGGAAGACTCACAGTGTGCTTAGGATATCAAAGTCCCTGTGAAGTTCTGAAATAAAGAAATCCATTTCATGTTGTTTATCTGGGTACGTCACAAATTTTAGTTGACTGTCAGAGAATTTGTGTGTGTGTGTGTGTGTGTGTGTGTGTGTAAAACATTTAACATTCCAGGACATACTTTGAGAAAGTTTGTCTTAGAGTATACTGGGAGAAACTTATTAATCTGAACTTGACTCATTTAGAATCCAGGAAGTATAAAGCTTCTTGTAAGCTCTCAAATCCATGTTTGTCAGAATGAAGGTCATGATTCACTGAGTCCTGAAAGCAATGAAGTGGATCCTGACCAGATTTGGAGGGGGAGAACCCAGGAAACAAATAGGATAGAAAATATCAGAGTTGTTGCGTGTAGCATGTACTGAATCACGAAATTTTTACTGGGTCACAATGTAAAATACATTTCTCTCTGTGGTCATGGCCCCAAATGTCTGAAGCCACTGTTTTCATGAAAGCCATATGAATTGCTTGTTGTGCCAGAGGTTATGATAACAAATGTCGGAACTTCGTAAAATTTAACACAAAAAGGACTACTGTAATGCCATGTCTAAATACAGTATTTGTTATTACTTAAAATCAGAGAATTTTTAGAGCTGAAATATCTCATGGGGGAAAACCAAAATAGTTTGGTGACTTGTCAAGGTCAAACAGACCAAGCTGGGCCTAGAACCCAGGTTTTCTGACTTGTACTCTAGTATTCTTTTACTTGTCAGTGTAAATTGACATACTTTTTACTTATAGAACATGAGGATTCTTTTTTTTTTTTTTTTAAGATTTATTTGTCAGAAAGAGAGAATGAGGCAGAGGGAGATGCAGGATCCCCATTGAGTAAGGAGCGATGTGGGACTTATGGGAGGACCCTGGGATCATGACCTGAGCCACCGAAACATCCAGAGGATTATTTCTTTTTAATGACTGAGAAAACTAGGTATAAAATTCAGCAAATCACTCCTGGATAGAAAGTCAATGACAGGTTACAAACATGCTGAAGGCTTTAATTGAAGGGAAAAAGTAACTTAGCATATTTCAGTGCCGGGGTCTAATTATAATTCCACCCCAAAACTAATTAACCTAATACCCCATTGGGTGTATTTAGGTTATCTGGCCATTTAGTTATCTGGTTTCTCATTTGTACATATAAGCGTCCCATATACATGATTTTGAGAAGACTTAGCAGATAACACACCAGTGAACACAGAATCTTGCCATGTGTAAGTTAAAGATGCAACCCTTAAATAATGAATCAAAGTATAAGAAACCTCCAAACTCCGCACCATTTTTTAAAAAAGAAAACAACTATGATTTACTGAAGAATCCCTTAGCAAAATAAACATTAGCTTCTACACACTTTATTTTAGGTAGGCCTTTTCAAGACTCCAGTTGAAGTTTTGAGGATTATACCTAAGGTTGTGCCTAATCACCCCTCTCTCATGGTCTGTTCTGGGGAGGGAGGATCCGAAACTGGTCAGAGGAGGGTGGAAATACTCTCTTTTCCAGCCCTCTGCTCCCAAGAAAGCACCCACAGGGATCTGTCTACCTCAGGAAGCCATCCTGGGCATGGATTCCAGCCAAGTCTCTTCACATCTTCAGGGCCCTGGAGCCCAGGTTGGTGTCATCTCTTCCCAGGAAGCTTCGAGCACAGTGGGCAGAAATCATTTGATAACTTAATCTTGTTGGGAGGAAGAGACGCTGAGGCCTGTGTACTCTAGTGATAAACGGAAGCATCCGGGTGAGTCAAGGAAGAGACATGATATCTTTCAAAAGTAATATAAACGAGTAAAGCATAAACAAGAACTTAAAAGTGGGGAAGGGCCACCCCCACAAAACGTGGTAGGCGTCTGGTAGGGCATTTAGCCGCGTCGTTAAGCCCTGGAGGTTCTTGGGGTTCTTTCCGGGGAGTCTTTTCCCTAGCTGGGAGGACACTGGAGTTTGGAGGGAGGTGAATTTCCTAAAGCCCAGGAGCGGCCCTTGGACCCTCCCCCTTCCTATAATTAACTCAACGCCGGTCCCGCCAGTAGGGACCAGCGGCTTCCCTGGACCGCCCCCTTCCCCTAGCCCATCTGGCGGGGGCAGGAGAGGATCTCGGGGAGGGGGGGTGGTCGACCCCCTGCCACACGAGTCCCCACCTAAGCGGTTTCAAACCCCGACCCCGCCTGGGGCTGGCCGCCTGCGGAATCGTCCCCACTCCTCCCCACTCCTTGCCGTCCTCCCGCGCCGGCCGCGCCCGCCCCGGCCCTGCCGGCGGGCGCGGGGGGCGCGGGCCCCGGCCCCGCGTGACGTGGGCGCCGCGGCGGGAGGGGCCGCCCGGGGGGCTCCGGCCGCCTTATTAGCGCCCGGCGGGTCGCCGGCAGACAGCAGACCGCCGCACTGAGAGCAACAGGAGCCGGCTAGCGACCCACTCCTCCCACCTCCTCCGCCAGCCTCCTCCTCCTCCCCTTCGGCTCCTCCCGCCCCCACCTCTGTGTGAGCGGCGGAGTCGCCCTCTCCCTGCCTCTTTCTCCCGCTCCCGCTCGCTCGTCTCTCTCGCTAATACTTCCCCCTGCTGTGCTCCAGGGCACCCAAGCATTCTCCGCGCTAACCTTAGGAACCAATGGTGCTCGAAAAGCCCAGGAAAAGCCGCTTTGGGCAGAGATAGTTGGAAGCCCCTCGTCCCTTCCCCCTCTCCCGGCGCAGCCCGTGCCCGGCTCGCAGCACCTTCTCGCTCCTGCACACTCTGTTTGGGAGAACGGGGTGAGAAGGTGAAGTGGAAAGAACTGCAGAGCAGAGGGGGCCAGTCTCAGAGCTCAAATTTCATTTTCATTGAAGCAAATCACAGAAGATCAGTTTTTTTTTTATTCTGCATTTTTTTCTTTTTCTTTCTTTCTTTCTTTCTTTTTTTTTTTTAAAGAAACTTATTTTGGGGGGGTTTGCTCTGGGCATTTGCTTTGCCCAGTAGTTGAAAAGTGAACTCGACTCGTGATGGTTCTCCTGTCACTTTGGTTGATAGCAGCCGCTCTGGTAGAGGTTAGGACTTCAGCTGATGGACAAGTAAGTGGAAAATAATAACAATAAAAAACTCAAACCCAACCTTTTCCCGAAAAAGTTCCTCCCCTCTTTCCCCTCCTCTCTTCCTCCTCCCCCCTCCCACCCTTCCCTGTTATCTTGTGCCTTCAGGAACGGTGTTTGAGGGCTGGGCGCCTCGTGCGGGGTTTTCTGGGGTGGGGGCTTGAATTGCAGGGGTGGGTTGTGACTCCCACTCTGGGAGCCCAGGCTTGTCACACCTAGGGCTCCCCCCCCCCCTTTGCGGCATTCGTAACAATTCCTGGTGACAAAATGCAGCCAATTCGCATCCTCGCCCGGCCATCTGGGTTTCCCCTTTCCGGAGGGCGGTCTGGGCGCTTGAATGAAGTTCTGAACGCTGGGTCCAGGATCCCAGTGCTCTGGTTGCTGCCGCCGGAGTCGGGTTCGCGGGGCTTTCTCTCCTCCTCACTGACTCACAGCTTTTTCGGGCAGCCGGAGGCGGGGGTTTCAGGAAGTCCTTGGGCCGGCCAGGGAGCGATCCAGTAGACACGTGTCCTGGGAGGACCGCGGCCGGGCTGGGGTTTGACAGTTGGGGAGGGGGACTGGGGACGTTTCCTGCCCTGCATTTTCCTGGGCAGAGGCTGGAGGCGCCGGGCGCGTTACTCCCCTCCCCCTCCGCACAACTCCTCCTCTTTTAAAGCTAAGTTGAGTGCAGCTATGTTGCTTTTCGGCCCAGCCCCCACCCTTTGGAGACTCAAGGTGAAGCTCGCTGCTCTCTGAAGAGTCCTTGAGAAGGCTCGGCGGGACGAGCGGAGCCCCGAGCCGTTTGTTGTAAATCACATCAGCTCAGGGCCGGTGGGACTTTGGGCACAGAATTTCTCTGTGAGTTTTTGTAGCTTCTCTGGTCTGCCTGGTGTGGCCATAGGTTAAAAAAAAGTAGAAGATTGTCTAGTTGATTTTTGACCTCAACTCTGATATATCGGGCTCCCTTTTAGGTTTCTTGTCACGCATATGAATACGGAGACTTTCTTTGCTAATCCTCACCCAGTATCCGAGTTTTAAGAAAAGAATATTGAATGGCAGTATTTATTTTTGCTGGCTTATAAATATTAAAATTAAAACGGGCAAACAACTCCCCGTTCCAGACTGTTATTGAATTGGCTCATTCTGTAGCCACAAGAACCTACAAACCAAGGCGCAGCCTTTAGGCACCAGTCCCATCATATCCCGCATCTCCCGATTAGCTCCTGAAAAGCATTGCTGGTAGAAATAGAACGTACAAGGTGATAAGATGAAACCCAGTAACTGTTTCTTTTTACTTTTCCCCCTCCTTTACAGGCTGGGAATGAAGAAATGGTGCAAATAGGTAAGCCTTGTTCTCAGATGTCATTCTTATCTTGGTAGATAGTAGAGAATGAAATAAGCTAATTAAAATATTGTTTCTGAAATTTCTCCTGTTTGTGGTTAAAAAAGTAATTTGGAGTTCAGGAGCATTCTGTTCTTCTCTTCCTCTTTCGGGAGGAGGGCCCCACTTTCTTCAGACGGATTTAAAGGAATATAAAAATTCTGCCGTTGGACTTGTAATGCATCAGGTTTTTACTGTTCCTGGACAAGCCACTGGTGGGTACTTGGAGGATGATGTAGAGGTTGGAAGAAGACATGGAGATAAGTCAAATCAAATCAACTCGTGGAGCATTAGGAGGAACACATCTGATTAGAACAGAAGGCAAAGTGTAAGAATGCTACAAAGGAGGGAAAAATGAAAGAGGATGAAAATTTTTCTCTTACAAAATTTTCCAGCTTTGTTATAAGACCTCTGAGGACTTCTCTTATTCCATCTGCTTTACAGTAATTATCTACTAAGGTGCAAGATATTGTTAGGCACTTTAAAAATAATGTCTAAAACTTCAGTATTACCTGATGATGTGGGAATTATTCCCATTTTATGGGTGAGAAGACTGAGGCTCAGAGAGTATAAGTGACTTGTAACCGGTCACTCCCAAGTCCACATGATCTTTTTTTGAAGCTATTTATAATAATATTTGTGCTGAATTCAGAGACTGAAAGTCGTCTGGCCAGAAGCCAGACTCCGTTCAGAGTCTTTTTATATACATTTAACTTAGATTACTTTAAAAGAGAAATTTTCCTTTTGGCAGTGTATTAGTCTCTTTAAATTCTGTATTTGTCAGGTGATATTGTAAAGTCATCTTTGAAGTGAAAAGTTTTGATTACTACAAGCATAGTTACCTGTCATTGCCTGTGTGCTGTGCGTCGGGCACTGTATTAATTGCTTTGTGCGCATTGTGTCGTCTAACTCTCACAAGCACACACGAGGTAGAGACACCATTGTGCCTGTTTCAGATTTGGAGAAAATGAGGCTTGAGAGGTTCTACAGCTACCAGCTAGAGTGCATAGTGGCGAGCTGGGAGGATTCCATACTTGTACACTAACGCAGGGACCGGAAGATCCAGGCCCAGAGGTGTCCATATGTAGCCGTCTCTCAGCATATGTCAGAATGCTCCTTTCCTGTGCAGTGTTTGGCATTGTTGGAACTCTTCTCCAAGCTTAGACCTCCATAGTAAGAGTAGGACAGAGGGGAGGACAGTGACTGAGAACTGTATTTAATATACAGTGTCTGTGAAGAGACATTTGTTATGTGTAGCTGATAACATTCAGTCATGAATATATATCTTTTTAAGAAGGAGTTAAAAAAAAATCCTCAAACAAGTAAAAAAGAAAACTGTCTTCCTTTTTTTTTGCTTAAACATTTGATTCCTTAAACATCCCAACTTTTCAGTATGTAAATTAAAAAGCTGTGTTAAGATGGCCCATCCTAGGGGCGCCTGGGTGGCTTTGTTGGTTAAGCGTCCAACTCTTGATCTCAGCTCAGGTTTTGAGCTCTGGGTTGTGAGTTCGAGCCCTGCCAAAAAAAAAAAAAGAAAAAAGATGACCCATTCTATCAAAAATTACCCATTCTGTAAAAAAGATGACCCATTCTATCAAAGGAATAAAATATATGCTTTGATTAAATTTTCAGATAGAATCAGCATGTTCTCCTGTAAGAGGCCCTGAGTTAGACTTTGGTCCAGTCCCTTTGTTAATATAAATTACTTCAGTTGCAGGTTTCTACAGAGAAAAAAGTGGTACAGGTGTGCTTAAATTTGGTAGAGGAAGATGAGTAGCAGTGTGGAAGAGGGGAGGGCGGGGGACTCAGATTGTGTTGCTGGAGATTTTCTTGCTCCCAAGTTCCTCTGCTTTATAGGGTTTCTCTTTTTTATTACTGTCATTTTTATTCATCATTTTCAGGTTGAGTGAAGAGAAGAAATAAAGATAAAAATAGGTTTGACACATGAGTCTTGTGATAGTAAAAGTATAGCTATCATTTGGCTTTGGGATATAATCATTTATGTAGCACTTAAAAGGGATTTAAAAATACCTTTAAAAAAAAAATCTGTGTATAAGAATGAGATTTCTTTCCCTTGTCCCAACGTGCAAAGGGGTTGTTAACCTGAAAGTTTGGTAAAATGCCCTCCTCTACATATAATTAAGTAATTTTTTCCCAAGAATTATTTTAAAAGTGGTTTTATATAACTGCTTGGAAGTGCTATTTGATCAGCGGTACAATTAGGAAAGATTAATAAGGCTTGTAGAATTAATTATTTTTATTGGTCTCCAAATTGGCTAGAGAAAAGTCCATGGTTCTGAATGATTTTTGTATAATTTAATGTCTCAGGAAGAGATAACTATTGATTAGTGACAAACCACAAATTATTAGGAAGCTGAATTAAAAAAAATAGTTTCTATTGAGATATACTATACATGCAGGATAGTGCGTATGAGTGTACACCTTGCTGATCCTTCAGGAAGGGAACACTCCTGGTGACTAGCATCTGGATCAATAAGTACAACATTACTAGCACTTGTGCTACCTTCTTTGCACTATCCCCACATGATGGGTAACCACTCTCTTGACTTCTGACAGGATAGGTTAATTTTGCCAGTTTTGAAGTGTTTTTAATAAATATAGTCATGCAATATGTGCTTAAGAAAGCAATAAAAAATATGTCTAAAATGCTTCAACCCCTAGAGTCGGAAGGCTTTTATTTAGGTAGAGAGAAGGCGGTTGCGATGCGGGCAGGTTAGACCGTGTATAGAAATATCACCTACGTAGTATGTTGACGGGCCTTTGCTTCTTTCCTTCTCTCTCCAACCCAGTGGAAAAATGCCTTCTTGGTATGTGGGCAAGTATGATTCACCCTAGAGAAAATGGGCAAATAGGCTTTGAACTCCGACCTACTTCTCTGCTCCTTGGTCAACCAAAGAGGAATGGCTTACCTACCTACCTGTCTACACCCACACATATATACACTCATACATGTATACATACAGACACGTATATACATATAGACACATGTGTGAGTGCACATGCATTGTGTATATATGTGTAAATGTGTTTCCTGAGGTCATTAACATACTTCTGTGGCATATCAGGGAGCTCTTTCATTCTAACTCAGAGTATGGCCTTGGTAGGATTGCCTAGGGTAATTGTGGGCAGTTGGTTGGCTGGCCTGATTGGATAAGGAGTCTTGCTCTGTGACACATGTGGCTTAGGAAATAATCATGGTCCTGTAGAAATCAGAGATTTCTGTAAGATCTGCAAAAGAATTCTCTGAATCCTTTGTTTCATAAGCTACCACTCTGAAATTGCCTGAGTATCATTAGAGGAAAAATCATTGTGAGGCTTTAGTGTTGGGCTGAGTTCCCTCACTTACCCCCTCTCTTGGAATCAGGGCATATCTATCTTTCTCTGCCCTATTTCTGTTTCCAAGTCTCAAATTCCATTATATTTCATTCTTAACAAAATAAAGTCGCTAATCTTGTCCTCTCAAATATCCAGTTTACTGGGAAATATTGGTTCATCATTTGCAGGTATTTATTTGGTTTTGAAGGTTTAGTGCGAGTCACTTCCCCTAGTCCTTGGTTTATAGTAGGCATTTCTACTGGTGTAGACCTCATGAGAGCAAACACTTTGTCTTGATGATTGCTGTATCCCCGGTATATAAGATTGGGCTTGGTACCTCGTGGGTCCTCAAATATTTGTTATTCAGTGCATAGATCTAGTAAGCAGGGATTGGGATTCACCTAGTGTTCTGACTTTTCTTAAATGCTCTTGTTCTGTGCCCCTCTCCATGTTTAATTGGTCCCTAAGAAAATGAGGATGGTGATAATGGCTATACAAGTAATTATTCAGTGTTATCAAGGCTCCTTGTGACTTCTCTTTTCATTCCACAAAGCTCACGGAGCTAGGTTTATTGGTTTCTTACACTTTTCTGTTTCTGTTCAATAAGATTTGGTAAATTGAACTGAATTACGTGCAGGTTTGGAATGCCCACTAATTTTACACTAATGTCTACTTGAGATCTCTGTTTCAGGCATCAGGGGAGATAAGATAACCTAAGATTAAAATCTACCAATTTGCCAGCAGCAATATTGTGATTTAAAGTGTGATTTAAAGGGGTTTAAAGGGATCCTTCATAAAATTTAGAATTTTAGCTACCTATATAGCCATTGTTCTTTCTTGTAGCTAAAGATCATGCATTTGACTTCACTGGTTTAGCTTCCATCTCCCCATTGAGCATCATAATGGCTAATATTAAGTGCTTTAAGCTTTGAGGATGAAGATGTTACTTAGTGTAGCATGTTAATCTATTACCAGCAAATTATTAGTGCTGTTTAGCTGAAATATTTCTTCCCCATACTTTCACTGTTTTTTCTTGTCATTATACCAAATAATCATAATATTGCTCAGAAATGTTAAGAAATCCCCATGGTCACTTCTGCTTCCAGGATGATTATCTCTAAGTATTCTTGGCTTGTGGGTAGCCAATCCAGATTACCTTGGAAAGCCATTAGGGACAATTCCAAATTGCCTGGTAAAATCATGAGTGGTTTCAATATGAAGGATTTGGTTATGTTACTTGGACTGGATATATTGACAGGGATGACTTAGATGGAACTCTAATGACAGAATTTTGGGAACCTTCTCTTTGTGTTGCTCCAATAGAGATCAGCTTTTACTCCTAAGCTGTGCTACGTCTATTATTAGAAATTGTTGAATTATTCTTTTTCATTAGTTTTTCTTCTGAATAGAGATGGTTTACATGTGCACATTAAAATTGTCTTCTTTAGTTTTTCTGTATTCCCCAGATTTTTGACAATCATCTTAAGTACCAAACTGTCATAATTTAGCATATTCTTGCTCAGTCATCTTTCAGTACACAGATTGTGTGGATTATTTTTTGTATATGTGTTTTTGTTTTGTTTGCTATTTTAATATAGTTTACCATAGCATTACAAAATCCTTATAAACATAGTTTTAATCTCATTATCCTGATAAACCTTAATTTATGTACTTACTTCCCTAGTGACACCCATTTTCTCATGATAATGAATGTTACCACACAGTGTTTTATATAGATAGCTGCCGGCTTTTCAAATGACTACTTTAGGAGAAAGCCCTAGAAGCTGATTGCTGAGTAAAACCAAATTAACATGATACGTTTTGACAGATGGCTTTTTAAGAAGTTTGTATGATCTGAACTTTTACTAGTGGTATAGGGAAGTGTTGATTTTTAAAAATTTCAGTTTTAAATTAGTTTTGGCTCTGTTCTCCCTAAATCTGAATATAATTTTTAAATACTTGATTATGCAATCTTTGAAATATGTAATGAATTAATCATTTTTCTAGTTATCAAGTACCCAAAAGTATGATCAATTATAAAAACGTTTTGTAAACTTTAGTAGTACTATGAAAAGATTCATCCACTTCATAGATTTTGAGAGTTGTATTATTCTTTAGAACGGGTAGTAAGGCATGGGAAGAGTTTTCTAGTTTAGGAATCTCTGTTCCCACAAGTAATTTATCCATCCTAATTTTCCAAATATGTTTACATGATTTTGCTGACTAACTGTAAATCCTTAGGAGAGATTTTGTGGTCATGTCAAGTCTTTTGTTTATAAAAATGATTGCCACAAATTCAGCATGATGAATCTTTATGGAATTTAGAATAAATTGTGACCAGCATGAAACAGTCTATCTTGTTTTTGAAGTGACTGATAAAACAAAAATAACATTTAGGAAACTCGTAGGTAATTAGATAGGATTAAATATATGAATCTTCAGATACTGGGATCTTAGATGTTAAATCACATTTCCTACAATCTTTCTTTGTATTTAGCATTTATATTTTTATATGTGTATATGCACATAAAAAGAATGATTGAAATCATTCATCATATGAGCTTGAGTTCTCTTTTATATGTAAAAATCTTTCTTTTACATGTAAAGTCCATTCCTTACTCTAAAACATAACCAGCCTATCCAGTAGAGGACCTATTAGTATTCATTACCTTTCTTCCATTGAATGGTCAGGGGCACAGACTGTTGTTCACTGTGTGGTTTACTACTTTCTAGCTGACTTTAACCTCTCAAAGCATCTCTTTCTTCTGTGTAAACATAGGCATACTACTACTACTTAGTTCATAGAATTGTAAAGGATTCATAAAGTGCTGGCACATGGGAAGCAAGCTAGGATAATAGCTATTATTAGTATATCTTAGTCTTGTGCTTTTTAAAAAACACTTTTACTCAACGAGAGCCACCCCATTCTACTCCGTACATTTTTGATAGGTCTGCCTACCACCATGAATTTCCAGGAATCCTAATTTACTGTGTCAAGGACTTGTAAACTCTCCAGCCACTCAGCTCACCACGTGACAGCTCTTTGAGAGTTCTATTTTCATGTATTATCTTAAAGTTGATATCTCAATATCGTATTGCTTAATTCATTGGAATATGGCAGTAGGGGGGGCGTTGGGTAAGGAATGAATGGTGCAAAATGATTGCTCCCCGTATAGACTCCAGGCCAACTTTATTTCATGTATCCTGGACAGAATTCTTTCTTCTTTTCATCTTGTTTATGGAAAGTCCTTTCCACTTCAGTGAGAGAAAGTTCCTGTATTAATCATGACTCATTTGGATGCAAATAACAGGAACCCAGTTGACACTGGTTAAGGAAAACAAAATTGATCAGGTAATCGGAGTCAGGTATAGCTGAACAGAGGGCTCAAACAATGTCAGAAATCCCTCTCTTTCCTCCCCCGACGCTTCTTTCTTTCTCATTTTCCTGCGTTGGCTCTATTTCTTTATCAGGATATGATTGGTGGCCTCTCAGGTTGTGGCAAAGACTGTCACCAGCATCTCTAGGCTTTCATTCTACCTTTCTCCCCACTAGACAGAACACTTGTTTTCTGATAGCCCCAGCAAAATGTCCTGGGGGAGGGTGGTTTGGTTGGCTGCTTGGCTTGAGTCATTAGCTTATCCTGGAACCATTTGGTGTGGCAGGGGATGCAGTGCTCGGATTGACCTGGATTGGGTCATTTCACTCTTGATTTACAGGGACTAAGAGTGGAATGCAGGATGGTTAACCTGAGGGAACCCTGGGGTGCAGTTAAAGAAAAAGGAGGATGGATGCTGGGGAGCACACATGTAATCATGCCACAGCCTGAGGGCTTCCCGGCACATTGCATGGGAACTGGCAGCTGTGGTAGGTAGAATATGGCCCCCCAGGGGTGTCTACATCCGAATCCCTGGAGCTCATGAGTATGTGATGTTACATGGCCTAGAGGAGTTAAGTTTGCTGATGGAATTAAGGTTGCTAATCGGTTGGCCTTTAAATAGGGAGATTAGCCCAGATTTTCCAAGGTCTGTCCTCATAAATAGAAGAGGGAGACAAAAAGACAAAACTAGAGAGATGGCAGCATAAGAAAGGACTTGGTCTGATGTTTCTGGCTTTGAAGATGAAGGCAGGGACCCAGGAGCCAGGGAACACCTGTGGCCTCTGGAAGTTTGGAAAGTCAAGGAAACAGATTATTCCCAGAGCTTCTTGAAGAAATGCAGCCCTGCCGACACCTTGATTTTAGACCCCTGTGACCTATTTCAGACTTCTGACCTCCAGAACTGTAGGGTAATACATATATATTGTTTTAAGTCGCCAAGTTTGTGGCAATTTGTTATAGCAGTAATAGGAAGCTAATACAGTGGCCCAGTGCACTGTCCCCGTTTTTCATACTTTTGTCATACTGTGAGCCAGACTATTGTAGATTTGGAAAATGTAATCACCACAAGTAAGTTTCAGTGAAGACCTTTAAAAATGCTGTTTGCATTTCTTGTCTGTCATATTTTCCTCAGCCTTTGGCCCAGGGGGACAAATGCTTATTTTTCCTGGCTTTAAATTCTAGGCTCAATATTAGTCTTTTAAAAGTATTATCCATCAAAAAATTGTGAGGTATATGAGAAATATTAATTTATAGAATGTCTAATATAGCTCTTGAATCTGTAAAACTTCCAGGGATGATAAATGTAACCATTAGATGTGCTTCTTTTAAAAACTAAGATCGGAATGTTAACATTTTGGCATTGGGGCCTCACGTAAAAAAAAAAAATATATATATATATATATATATATATATATATATATATCTTCTCTACTTATTCTGTTATTGATTATTTGATCATTTTAAGATGTAGCAAACCAAGAAAATACTTGGACATTTTTCTTCTTCTTCTTCTTTTTTTTTTTTTTTTGAAAGATCTTCTCTTACCTGATTTCATGTTCTGGAACACTGAAGAATGTGCTGTTCTTTCCTAAGTGACTCTCTTGAACGTAAACATTGTGCAATTGCAACAAATATTTATGAAAAAACCAGATTTAAAAAAATGAGAAGAATTTTTAAGTTCACGACTATTTGTTCTTTCTTAATGAGTAAAAGGAAAAAAAAAAAGCTTTCTCTTTTTTCTCCAATAGCTTGTTAAAAAATCTTTGACTGTGAAAGTAGGTTTGCAATTAAAATAAAAGACTTCAAAGAGGTTCTCTGTCTTGCGATGATAAGAGCCTGGAGGAGATGAAGTGAGGGGGAAGAGACCTTGGCTCTGCTCAGGAGTTCAGCAAGTATCACAACTAACTTTTTAATTGCCTTTCAGTGAAGATGTGTCCCCTTCTCCGTTTGTGTTTACGGCTTTGGGAAGCCCTTCAGCGCGTGGTGTCCTCTTTAAGGTCCACTCATCACACTGCTCACATTTTTCCTAGAGCAGCTGGCTCCTGTCATTTCTGATGAAAGTCATTCTCCGACCCTCAGCAAAGGATTTGGAAATGTTGTTGTTGGAGCGGCTTCTTTAGCAGATCTTGAAAAAGCTTATACGATTTCCTTCTTGTGGCCAGATTGTTGCATACTGAGCATTTGTACCTGAAATAGGAAGTTGCCTGTGTAAACTGCCTCTTTAATAGTCATCAACCAATTCTTGGGAGAGGATCCTAGTGTCGGGGCGGGGTAACAGAGTATGGGTTGTCACGGCTAGCCCGGACTTCAGGCCCTCGGTTGTCATGGAGCTGAGGATCCCTTCTACCCATATCAGAAACACCAGGCTGGGGCTGGAGTGGACATGGGAGAGGCCTGAGAGGTGCCGGAACGTGGAAGGACTCGGAAGCCCACTTCCATCTTCTATAGCTCTAGCTGGATGGGGATGGTCACGGTGATAATAGCCTCAGCTAATTTTTCTTTTATTACATTGTTACTAGCTGGACTAAGTCTTTTATGTGCCTTACCTTGTTTGAGTCCATTATTTTACAGGCAACCTCTCTGAGCCTTAATTTTGATAATTTGCTTGCAGAGGCCAAAATGCACATCAGCTTGAAATCAGAATTTAAACGCAGTACTTCCTGCTCCAGACCTTCGGTAATCAACCGTCTTACCCCACCTTCTCCCTTCCTTGCTTGGGAACTCAAGCCATATTGCATCAATCACAAGTATTCCAATATTTTGTATGCCAGGAGTAGCTTTGGGCTTCATTAGATCAACTAAAGATTGCTCTAATATGTGTGAGCTTTGTACTGTAGTCACTTGAGGTCTAAGTAATGTTGATTATACTACCGAACACCTCTGTTCTCTTACTGTTCTATAGTGTGGTCTTTGTAATGTGCTGGGGACATCTAGTAACCTCTAGGAGACATTTGGGTATCATTGCCCAACGTATTAGATGGATACCAAGCTGCCCGTCCTCAGTTGTGAGCTTCTGAGACTGAATGCATGAGGGAATTAAGATGATCCCAGAGCTTGGGCCACAGTGGTATACTGTGAAACCACTCCCTCTCAAGAATCCCCACTTCCAAAATTGCCATTGATTTTTTTCCCCCAAAGACTGCTGTATGCTGGGGACATTTAAACATAGTTAAGATACCACACCTCCATCCTAAAGAGCCTAAAATCTCTGAAAGGACAAGACGTAAGCATATAACTTTTCTGCCATACAGATTTTTAGAACTTTTATACAGATAATGTGTGATGATGAGCTCTAAGAAGCCTAGACCAGCAGGTCTATAGTCTGGACAAGATAGCAGGGAAGGTTTCTTGGGAGAGATGGGGCTTGAGATAGGCCCTGTAGGCCAGGTTAGATTTGTATGGATGGAGGGAAAGGAGCAGTCCTTTCCCTGGGGGCGAATGGTGGAGAAGGACTTTGAGGAGAGGCGTGATTAAGTTGGGTCTAGGCCAAACGGAATGTTTCAGTAGGCCAGTATGGGAGATGATGTTGCAAAGAAGTTAGGGACAGAGCGCATAGGGCCTTAAATGACAGTTCAGTTTTGGGTTCAGTTACCCAGTCTGCGAGTTTCAGTTCCTTATTTGTGAAGTGAGAGGATTTGATTAGTGGAGGTCTTTAAAGCAATTTTCATGTCTAACATGGAAAAAAAGCGATCAGTTTTCTGAAACTGTTTTATCTTTGAAGTGATGATGAACCATTGAAACTGTTCAGAGAGAATAATCCAGTAATATTAATACCTGACATTTATCGAGCCCTTCATGTGTGCCAAATAGTGTCCTAAACACTTTAGATTAGGCCAGTTAGTTTTTACAAAGCTATGAATAAAATACTATTACCCTCATTTAACAGATTAGAACTGACAGAGAAGTCTTAAGTGACCAAAATCACAAAGGTAGTAAGTGGCAGAATTTAGGCATTTTACATATGGGACTTTAAAACAGTTTTCCTGGGAGTAATTCAGATAATATTTTGGTACAATTTATACAATATTTGGCTGTGAGAAATTATGTTGGGGAATTTGGACTTGGCATCTCGTGGTTTACAGTGTGTGGTGGCAAGGACTTGAAGCAATTGGAAGAAATGGGATTAGTTTGACAGAAATTTCTAAGGAGAAAATAGTAGGACTTGAATGATATTAAATGGGGGGAAAGTGATATAAAGTCAGTTTTCTAAGCTGGAGCTTTGGGAGAATCAGCACATAAACAGTGAAGTCAGGAAGGCAAGCTGAATATTTAGGGTGAACATAAACAGTGAAGTCAGGAAGGCAAGCTGAATATTTAGGGTGAAAATGACAAGTTTAGTTTAGATATTTTAGGGGTGAAGAGAAGGTATGACACATTATTCTAGGCAGAGAACTGCCATGTTCAAGTTTGTGTGAAGCAAGTTCTTTTTCCTTGAACCTGTATTTACTGAGGGTCTGTTATGTGCAGTACACAGACATGTGGAAAAGAGCCCGAAGTCTCAGAAATGGCTACAATTTTGAAACTGAGAAAATTCTAAGGTGGTTGATATTAAAATGAAAAGTTGGATTAGCCAAAAGGTCTTGAAGTATATGGAAACAGAACATGGCCTCCTCAAATACTTTTTTATTTATTTATTTATTTATTTATTTATTTATTTAATTTATTTTATTTATTTGACAGAGAGAGAGATAGAGTGAGAGAGGGAACACAAGCAGGGGGAGTGGGCAGAGGGAGAAGCAGGCTTCCCGCGGAGCAGGGAGCCTGATGCGGGTCTTGATCCCAGGACACTGGGATCATGACCTGAGCCAACGGCAGATGCTTAACCACTGAGCCATCCAGGCGCCCCTCCTCAAATACTTTGATGTAGGTTATGTTTAATATTAGTGTGTGTATGTGTGTGTATACAGATGTATACACATCTCTCTCTCTCTCTCTCTCTCTCTCTCTCTCTCTCTCTCTCACACACACACACACATACACACACACACACACACACACACACACACAGGAATGTGTCTCTTTGATTCAGCCCAAGGAGGAAGAAGGCATTAAGTTAAACTCTCAAATGAGGACTTTAGAGAATTCTCTGACAAGGAGAATTGTTAGTGTTATAATTTAGTCATCCACTGAAGATACAACAATACTTTTTCTTAAAGGTAGTTTGAGTTTCTGAGGAGATCCTGAAAGAAAACATACGCCTCTCACTTGCTTGAGGGAATAAGTTAGAAATAGCAGATATAAAGATGTAGTAAAAATATCTTTTACAAACAAGGCCTGGGTAGCAGGAGGCTCTCCCTTTGACAGGAAGTGCGTACCCCAGCCGGCCTGTGTCCGGCCCCGCTGGGCTAGGACAGGGCTTGCCCCCATGACGTGGGAGACAACGTGTACTTATCAGGATCCTTCCCAGGAAGAAGAGTGAGGAGGGAAGCACTGAGCTCTGTGAACTTCTTATTTTTCACCAGGCTGACAAATCACAGACATCACTCCTCATTACCAGGAGAAGGGTGAGCTAAGAGAGGGAGTGGCCCAGGAGAGTCAGAGAAAAATCTCTTTTCACAGAGGCAGGAGCAGGTTAAAGGCACTCCATCTCTAACGTAAAAGGAAATCACCTACTTGAGATGCTTTCATTGTAAGAAAGAGGCAAAGATTAGATGATTTTCAAGGTCTTTCTTATTTTTGACCTGTATAGATATTCTGTGAATATCTAAAGGGATTGCAGAGTGGGGCTGATTTCCTGCTCCTTGCTTCTAAATATGAGGGGCACTGTGTCTGCATTCCAGGAGATCTGTTTTAATGACTAGATCCACCTTCTGGTTCTTAGTAGCTTAAATGTAAGACCTGGATACTATGATATGTTTGACTTACTGGTCAGAAAGAGCCGTGAGAAGTAGAAATAACATTTGCAAGCAAAATTCTGGTTGTAGAGGTATATGACAACTTGTGTAGTTGGCTGTCATTGATCGCTTGGTGATAACTTGCTATTTGGGGAAAAAATGGTGCATTTTAATTCTAGATATACCCTCAGGCTCAAACTGCTCTCATCCATTCATTCATTCACAGGTATTTATAGTGATTTCAGGTTCTATTTTAGGCACTGGGAAACAGTAGCAAAGAGAACAGGTAAAAATCTGTGCCCTCGTGGAGCTTATATGCTAGTGGGAGAAACAATAAGTAAACATAAATACAATTTATGGTGTGTCAGAGAGTGAGTGACAAGTTTTGTGGGGAAAAGTAAAATGGGGAAAGGGGTTAGAGAGTGATGAGATGGATACTGGTCAGGACACACCTCACTGAGAGAGGGTCACATTAAAGCACAAACCTGAAGAAATTAAGGAGGGAGATCCCAGAGGAAAGCAATCATAGTGACCTTGAGATGTGAGAATTCTCAGTGCCAGGCTGCAGGACAAAGCAAACCCATTTTATTCTGTGATGGATTTTGAGGAGAAGAGGAACTTGACCTGCTTCTTTAATTACTCTGGCTTTATTTTGAGGATAATTTATGAAGGGGAGGAGCAGAAGCAAGGAGAATAGGTATGGGGCTCGTTCAAAACTGGGACCAATGGCCTGGACTAGGGTAATAGCCAGGCTGGTGGTGAGCTGCGGTCACTGTTTGGAGATATCTTAAAGGCTGAGTCAATAGAATTTGTTGAAAGATTTGATTTGTGATGTGATGAGAGTTAAGGGTAGTTTAGTCAGGTTTTGGGTCTGAGTAGCTAGGAGGATAGAGTTGCCAATTACTGACTTGGGAGCAGGGAGATAGGAAGTTTACTTCTGGAAATGTTAAGTTGAAGTGCTTAGGGAATGTCCACCTGGAGAGGGCAATGGAGTTGACAAGAGAGGAACCCATGGATGAAGCCAGGGCTGGAGATCAACGATTGTGAAGGCACTCAAACTCATGGGATGGGATGCACTTACCATGCTGCGGAGGGTAGTTGCAGAAGAGAGGAGTCCAGGGACCAGGTCCTGTGGCTCTGCGGTGTATACAGGTCATGGAAGTCAAGGGACGTGAGGAAGGGAGAATGAGGAGGGGAGACCACGGAGGAAAGAGGAGAGCCGGAAGAGAAAGATGTCCTGGAAGCTAAGTAAGGAACATACTTCAGGAAGGAAGGAGAAATAAGCTGGGTCAGTATCTGCTGAAACAGCAAGTGAGGAGAGGGAGTCTTGACCATTGGTTTCAGCAACATGGTGTCCCTAGTGACCTCAAGAAAGAACAAGAATGGGAAGAGAGGAATTGGAGACATCTCTTGTAGTCAGTCTTTTGGAGCATTTTGCTCTAAAGGGTAGTGAAGTGCTGGCATATTAGCCAGAGCGGGGTGTGGCATCAAGGCGGTTTTTATTAAAGGTGAGAGAGAAGACGGCTGCTTATTTACTTGTTGATGGGAATGATCTAGTGATGTGGGGAGACTGATTAAGAAAGAAGAGAGGACAGGCGCAAAACCTGTTCTCGCAAAGGGGAGAGGGGTTAGGGGCTGGTGCACAAGGTGGGGAGGGTTGCTCCTTGGTAAGATCACAAACAACATCTCCGTCTTAGCTGGAGGAAGGTGGACCATGCATGCCTAGACGCCAGTCGGTTGTGGAAGGCTCACTGCTTCTGAGTCCTGTTCAGGTGACTTAGTGACCACAGTGTGGCTTTACGGTGGCTCTGGCCATTTGTGCTTGTAGAATTTATGGCCCACAAAGACCTTTATATACCAATTGCCGTGGCCCTTCAGCCATCTCTGCTGACAAGTGTATAGTTTCACATCTTAAAACTGCACGTGGGCAATATTTTAATGAGTAGCTAACTTACATTTAAGTGTTCAGTAGCTCATATTTATTGCATCCTCTGTGTAATCTCGTTTAAACCTCTCACTAGACCTATGAGCTGGAAGTGTTACTAGCCTCCAGTTAACAGTTGAGGACACTGAGCCTAAGAGAAACCAAAGAAATTTGTTCAGGGTCATGCACTGACTTAACTTGGTGCTTTCTGACAGTGTAGTTCCTTCCATATCCATAGGCTGTACTGCTTTGTGGAAGGATTTGGGCCTGTGAGGTGTGTAACTTCTGAATGAAGTAAGTTAACACTGGATATAATTTGATTTGCCTGTATGCTTGTAATCTGAGATGAAAATACTTTTGATAGCTTTGAGCTTTCCCCACCATCCCCCTCCCCTTTTTTTCCCCTCCTGAAGACCGAGAATTTAAGAGCCTTTTACAGAAATTTTTGAAACTTCACTGGAGGAAAAATTGGTTGGCTGGTTGCGGGTAGGCAGAACGTTGTCATTCTTGTGGTAGTTTTCCTTTGTAAGTCAGATCTTAAATTAGAAATCGACAGCAAGATGTTCCATCTATTCTGAAGTGAATAAGAGCATAGGAGTGTGGTCTTCAGTGTCAAAATGATCAAAATTGAATTTTTCTTTTGGCTTCTTGCTTGCAACGTGTCAGGCCTCCTAGGCCTGCTTTTTCATTTATAAACTAGGGGTAGTAACACCCACCTGCTGTGATTGCTGAGAGAATTAGAGATGGTATATTCTTTTTTTTTTAAAAAATTCATTTGTTTATTTGACAGAGAGAGAGAGAGAGAGAACACAAGCAGGGGGAGCAGCAGAGGGAGAGGGAGAAGCAGACTCCCCACTAAGCAGGGAGCCCAATGTGGGGCTGGATCCCAGCACCCTGGGATCATACCTGAGCTGACTCAGACACTTAACCAGTTGAGCCACCTAGGTGCCATAGAGATGGTATATTCTTTTTTTTTTTTTTTAAGATTTTATTTATTTATTTGACAGAGAGAGACACAGCGAGAGAGGGAACACAGCAGGGGGAGTGGGAGAGGGAGAAGCAGGCTTCCCGCGGAGCAGGGAACCCGATGCGGGGCTCGATCCCAGGACCTGGGATCATGACCTGAGCCGAAGGCAGACGCCTAACGACTGAGCCACCCGGGCGCCCCAGGCTGGTATATTCTTGAACACAAAGCACAGTGCCCAGTATTTATCCTGCCAATAAATGGCAGGTGACCTGATAGCTCCTTTGTCAGTTCTGCTAACTATTGTCTAGGGGGATGGTAGCCTGATGGGTTACTAAGTGCATCTTCTCCCTTGGTTACAATAATTCCCAACTGGAAAATTACTCATTTTGGGTTTAATTTCAGCAATGTGTCTTATGGGTACATTTTAGGAATGATTTATTATTTAGCATCAGAGAAGACAAAGCTCTATAGAAATATGCCTTCTTTATTTTGAATAAAAATGCAGAACATACTGTCTGACAGTGGAAAAATGGAACTGTCCCAGAGAATCTGGGATGCATGGTTTGCTATAAGCATGAGGCCCTGGGTGTCCTCCTGGGTGTGGAGGAGCCTCCTTGCATTCTTCCTAAATTTTCTAGTTCTCTAGTCACTTAATCCAGGCATCAGTATATTGTCTAGACTTTGGTTGTGTGAATTTCCTTCAGTGGAGATGGGAAATTTCCTTCACTTTGAAACAGTAAATGCATAGTTAGAGAAGGAGTTGTAAGTGGGATTACTGGTGCAGCCAGATGCCCTTGGACCTCAGGTAGTGTGTCTTTTTTTTTTTTCATTAGGGAGTATGTCTTGTAAGTTAGTGTATAACAGCATAGACAAAGCAAAGGTTCTCCGGTTACCTGCATTACTAACTTAATACATGTTAAACAGATCCTACTGACAAGAGACCTTGGTGTGTACAAAATCTTGTATTAGATGGTATTGGAAATACCAAGCTGAATGGGGGGGTTTCTTTTCCTTAAGGAATTTATACTTAATTGGGGCTAGGCTTTGTCAGTCCACATCCAAGAGCCTGATTCATCCCTTACTGTGGAAGCCTTTCCCTCCATCACTCTGCTCCTGCAACACTCAAGTTCATTCCCTAAAGTTTTGAGTTCTTTCTATAAGCCAGAAGTTACTAAAAGTATTCTCCAGGGATTTGGCTGTAAGAGAGACTACATCTTTGCATCTGTGCATACGCTGATGCCTAGTGTGGGTCCTTGACGATGGTCCAGAGAAACCACAAAGGGGGGATCATGCTGTTGCTGCGCGTCCCAGGGCTGGAGGCGGGCTTCACTTTATGATGTGACAGTCCTCACTCCTCTGTCTAATAAATATTTATAGCAATGTTATTTGATCTGTGCATTTAATAAAGAAGGGTGTTTTGTATAAATTCATTGGCCATTCTAAATGGCATAATGATAATAAACATGCACTCAAAGAATTTCCAAGTTGTAAAATGCCTTCATTTGTCTTCTGGTACTTTATACACTGTGTGAAGTATTTAAAAGGCAGGAAAAGAGTGAACATGTTCTATAAGGTTACTTTAAGATCATAGGTTATAGTTCAGTTATGAGTCTTACACTTTCATTTATTGGATGACATCCGTGTAATTGCTCTAGGTGAGAAGTATTCATGGGTCATAGAATTTTTTTCAGGGTACTTTTACATACTGCGGGACTAGTCTCAGGCTAGAATCATGAAGGTGGGGGACTTTTTAATTTCTGTTATCAGATTTTGCTTGTCTTCTTTTCTCATGCTTGTCCTCATGTTCTTTTCCAGGATCCACTGTCTTGCTTCCAAATCATTTTTAATAAGGGATAAATGGTTTATTCAATGAGTTATCTTTCCCCAGCGTGTTTGCATTTTAGCTGGCATAATATATTTGGCTAAACGAGGGGCATTAATTGTGAAATTGAGCTTAACCTGTAGCTGGCCACCGTGATGTAAGGTGGACTCCAAATAGACATTCATGTTAAAATGAGTATCTGTCCCATGTACGGAATTTGGTGCAAAATGACAATACCATTTGCGCTTAACTGACCAGCATCTGCATATTTAATTTCTAGATTATGATATCTACTTTTTTTTTTTTTTTACCCATTCTCCTCGTTTTCTGAAAATGTCCTGTGATTTATGGGGCACAACTCAATGGAACAGAATGAGTGTATGGGCTTTGGAGTATGACTTGGATTCCTATCTGAGCTTCACAGTTACTTGACCTTGAGCACATACTTCCTGAATCTCAGTTTCCTCACCCATGAAGTGTGATTGTTAGGTTTGTTATGATGGAAAAATTCCATATAAACTACAGCACCATAAACTACAGTGTATAAAATTACGGGCCAATGGTAAATGCAACATAAAGTAGCTATTATAATTAGTATAAATCCTAGGATTTTTACAGGGAAAAAATTACACAATCAAAAAAAATTTCTTCTACATAATAGCAACTTCATTAAAAATCTGTAGCAGGTGTCAGTTATGCCAATAATATATGAATTGGGAGCATGTCTTGATGATAAGCAAACCAGATATCATTTATGGAAATTTACTATATTTATATCCTCAAACGTATAAATGAGATACGAATATTCACATTGTAGTACATTTTTTAAAAAGAAAATGATTCATTGAACCCAGAGTTACCTAAGTATAGTTGAGAAATGATTTGAGTTCTCAAAATTTCATGCTTAATGAGATGATTCAGGAATATATTTATTGTGCAAGTTGAGGTACAGCCTTGTGAGGTGGGGCGCTTTATGCCTATGCTATGTTCTCCTGTGTTCTCTTGTCACACAGGGTTCTACAATTCTATTTTTCACCCCACAGATTTACCAATAAAGAGACAGAGTGAGTATGAACTGGTGACTCCAGTCAGCACAAATTTTGAAGGACACTATCTCTCCCATATTCTTTCTGCAAATAACAAAAGGAGGTCACCGAGGGACGTGTCTTCCAACTCTGAGCAATTGTTCTTTAACATCACAGCATTTGGAAGAGATTTTCATCTGCGACTAAGGCCCAACACTCAGCTAGTAGCTCCTGGGGCTGTTGTGGAATGGCACGAGACATCTCTGGTGCCTGAGAATATAACTGACCCCATTAATGATCATCAAGCAGGAAATGCTTCAGAAAGAATCTGGAAAACAGAGCCTTTGCAGACTAACTGTGCTTATGTTGGTGACATCATGGACATTCCAGGAACCTCTGTTGCCATTAGCAACTGTGATGGTCTGGTAAGACTTCTTCCCTTTTGTGGGTATGTGTTTGCAGGTGTGTGGGAGTGCAGCATGGCTCCAGCCTGGTTTGGAAGGTAGAGGTGGAAAGGAAGCCTTACTCTTATATTTTAAGTTCAGGAAGGAGCTCGAGAAAGCATTTTACAGTCAAAGATGTGTGCTTTGGCTTCATTTTGCCACGAAGACAGCATTATTCTGAGAAGCAAAAGATACCTATTTTAGCATTTTTTGCTTACATTTTCACTTGTGTTACATTGGGGAGTTTTATTTCCTTATTTCTTTCAAAGCATTCTGAAAATTTTCTGAAGAAATGTAGATTCCTCCAAAATGATAGTATTTCACTTCTTATGTGGAAACTTTGGATATCTTCTTAAAGAAAGTATTTTGAATGCATTCTTTCGCTTCCCCACAGAATGCTAAAATGGGAAATGAGCAGATCCTTTGTCAGAATTTGTTCAAATCACATTACTTTACAAACATGAGATGTAGTTATCTCTGCATCGTGACTTTGAGTCAGGTTTTTCTTTATTTTCAACTAAAATACCCATATATTGCTCTTCAGTTTTGTTGTTGAGGCCAATAGTAACTGACCTTTCTCTACACACTCTGCAGATGTGAAATATTTTTGTTTCATTACTCCAGATGTTATTTGGAAAGTGTGTCAATGTTTATACCTCCTCCATCCACAGTTGACTTTGTTCAAAAAAGCAACCATTTTTCTTTCGAGGGTTGCCAGGCTGCTGTTTCTTGGGAGTTCAGAGCTATTCCCTTTGTTTTGCCACTGTTCTGGGAGTTCTCAAAATATTCCTTATGTTCCTGCTTATAATTATTCTACCTTAGCTGGTCCTCCAACAATACCATGAAGTTTTTGCTATTGTTCTCTGTATGTGTAGGCCCAACCCAGAGGAGGTATGATACATGTTTTACCAAATGCTGGTGAGGTCATTGTTTTAGGCTTTATTTTTGCAGTCTTGTCCTGCCTCTTGATGCTCTGTAGGGTTTTAAGAGCCAGTGCAGAAAACTGAGCAGAGGACATGTAGCAGGTCCAAGTGTTCAAGTGGGACTGCATTAGATTAGGATCTGTGCATTTGCATTTGGTGCTAGACCGTATTCTGGGGTTTGAAGACATAAGGAATTGCTTGAATTCTCGTTCTCTACAAAGGTTGAATAGATGTGAATTAATTAAGTCATTGAATAGAAATAAAAAAGAAAGTACTTTCTAGAAGATGAAGTTCAAAGTATTCATTGAGAAAGTGTGATTCAGTAACTACTAAGATAGAAAAGAACACAAATCGTACAAAAGGTACTATTTTGTAATACTTTTAAGTAAAATACATTGAATATAAAACTTAATTCAGTGTTATTTTTTTCGTTTTATAGCGTAAAAAATTACGTACGTTTACCTTCTCAGTTAAGATTTGAAATGTGGGATATTGGCTTGAAAATCAGTTTAAGGAAGGTAAAAGGCAAGGAACTTACTTTAATGCATCATCACAGTGATTTTTATATCTGACTTAGCAACCAGTATTTTTCTTACCATATATGTCAGATTATTGAATCATAGATATGAGAAATCTGGGGCCATAACAAGTTGTTATAAAGTAGAGGAAAATAGATATAAAGTCTGAATGAATGTTAATTATTAGGATTCTTTGATTTCTCATTTTTAAGATACGGTGTTAGCATCATGTGTAAATTGATATTGAGTGTGTGTGTGTACTATACTACCACTGCACACTGAAAGTATTCATTTGTTCCATCTTTGATCCATTAATTAATTAATTAAACAATATTTATAGGAGCTGGTAATGAACCAAGTGCTATTCTAGGCACTGTGAAATGGTGGAAGGAATAGTGGTTACCATCCTCATGCAGCTCAAAGATGTTAAATTTGTCATGAAATTTAAATGTCAAAATATCCGGCATATGTATATATACATATATATGTTAGAATCACGTTTAACTTGAAAAATTGTAGTTAAGGGAAATATGTTCTGGAGATATGAATAGGACAGAGTTTTGAACCAGAGATAATTGGCCTAGGCCTTCAGCTCGATCCAGGAAAAGGGTGGGTCTGGCCTCTAGAGAAGGCAGTGCTGACTCTGTGGGTAGGCGGAATGAAGCCTTTTCTAGAGCTTCCAGTTCACAGTAGCCATGTGCCAGGAGGAAAAGTGAAGATGATGGCAGGAAGAACAGCAAGCAGGATTATGGGGAACGAATCAACAAACCAGAGGGCTAACAGCAGGACTACTTCATTAAGTTGGAAACAAGTTCTTAAAATTGTAGAATTGCATTGGATGGGATAAGCCCTTAGCAGAGATGAGGTAGGAAGTTTAATTGAAGGGAATGTAAATAAACTTGGCTGATTTGCTGATTCCTAAACCCCTTTTTCCCTTTAACTGGCTATATAGGGATTTAAGCTTAACCTTCTTGGCCTCAGAAAGGGAAGCAGGGATACTGAGATAAATAGATGCCTGAGGATTAACCTGATGGGCTATCAAGCCATTGCCCTGGGAGACTCTGGGACTATAATCAGATCCAAGTAGGTCTAGTAGAAAGTACAGCCCCATTTGGCCTAAAGATAACAATGGAAAAATACCTGCCCAGCAAGTATATAGTTAAGTCTGCTGATATGGAAGACAGTGTCATTGAAGCTTTGCCTGGATGGGAAGTTGAATCCTTTTGGTTACATCGGTTTTCGATGGTATTCCCGTGATCTGACTTTCTCCATGTGTCCTTCGAAGCTGTTGCACATAAGAAACAGCCACAGGAACATAGATTTCACTGCGGTTGGAGGTTTCATAGTAAGGCTTTCTCCCTTGGTGAAACTCCTTACATCTCTTTTCTCTAATGCAAGCTTGTGGCATGCTATGTGAATTTGAAATGGGCAGCACTCTCAGACAGAATTAATTTGTTGTAAGCAGAATGCTTTAATTAAATTTAAAAACAAGGGCGCCTGGGTGGCTCAGTTGGTTAAGCAACTGCCTTCGGCTCAGGTCATGATCCTGGAGTCCCGGGATCGAGTCCCGCATTGGGCTCCCTGCTTGGCAGGGAATCTGCTTCTCCCTCTGACCCTCCCCCATCTCATGTGCTCTCTCTCTCTCATTCTCTCTCTCTCAAATAAATAAATAAAAATCTTAAAAAAAAATAAAATAAATTTAAAAACAAGTGGTACTCAAAGTGTGTCCACAGACTCAGGCTTGTGAAAAGATAAATACCGAAAGTGAGATTATATATAGAAACTCTTATACCAATTTGACAATTGTTGTATTTGTACTGGGTCAAATAATTTTAAAAAATGGGGCTGGTGTTTTATTTTATCATTTTTTAAAATAATTTATTTATTTTATTAGAGAGAGAGAGAGAGAGTGTGTATGAGAGAATGCGCAAGCAGGGGGAGTGGCAGAGGGAGAGGGAGAAGCAGGCTGGCCGCTGAGCAGGGACCCCGATTCGGGACTCGATTTCAGGACCCTGAAATCATGGCCTGAATTGAAACCAAGAGTCGGACAAGAGGCGGCTTAACCAACTGTGCCACCCAGGCACCCTTCTCTAATAATTAATTTCTGTTGTGTTTTACAAAATAGTCCAAGACCAATTGGGAGAAAAGAAAACATTGTCTGCACCACAGATAGTTTGCCTGGGTGGCTCAGTCGTTAAGTGTCTGCCTTCAGCTCAGGTCATGATCCCCGGGTCCTAGGATCAAGCCCTGCGTCAGGCTCCCTGCTCGGCGGGAAGCCTGCTTCTCCCTCTCTTACTCCCCCTGCTTGTGTTCCCTCTCTCGCTGTGTCTCTCTCTGTCAAATAAATAAATAAAATCTTAAAAAAAAAAAAAGAAAGAAAAGCAAGCAGCGACACTTAAGCTGTTTTTACCCCTCTGGATATCAGCTACTTGACTGAAATAGTAAGATAAAGTTTACCTATCCCAGGTAACTGTATGAAATGGTCAAAGGAAAGGTGCTTTAATAAAGACTTGATTGAAGAGGACAGAAAGATGCCTCAAGTGACATATCCAAAGCCAATGTCTAGAATGTGATCTAGACATTGATATGCATCATAACTAAAATATTATTCTCTGGGTTTCTGAAATCAACATCAGAGTCTTCTGCACAAAGGAATTGACAGTGATTCTTACCCAGTGTGGCCAAGAATAATTAATCTGTTCCTGTCCAGTGTGACCTTTTCCTTTTCTTTGCAAGATGATCATTTATGAGTGACTGTTAATTCTTTACCACTTACAGCTTTATTCTTGCTCTAGTCTGTCCTTACCTGTAGGTAAGAACTCCTGAGATGTTCAGTCATTGAATCGTCCCTGCTTTCTTTCTTTTTTTTTTTTAAAGATTTTCATTTATTTATTTGACAGAGAGAGAGAGAGAGAGAACAAGTAGACAGAGAGGCAGGCAGAGGGAGAGGGAGAAGTAGGCTCCCTGCGAGCCTGATGCGGGTCTCGATCCCAGGACCCTGGGATCATGACCTGAGCTGAATGCAGCCGCTTAACCGACTGAGCCACCCAGGCGCCCCTCGTCCCTGCTTTCTGTTGCATCTAATCTAGAACAAAGCCCAGCTTCTCTAGACCTCCCCCCGCCCATTCCAATTACCCAACTGAAACCCAAGTCCTGTTAATAGGTTCTTTCTCACGCTCTTTTACTGAAATGCTCATGCTTCCCTCTGGTGTGCATTCTCCCTCCGTGCAACATGGAATAAACCCAGCTTGTCCACTGCAGATGTGCTGCTGGTGGTCTTTGGCTGGAGGGTGTCGACATGCTTTTCCTCTCTGCTTCGACATTTCTGAAATTTCACACACTTCTTAGTGGGAAGACACTTCTGGCTGAGAATCCCAGCTGAAAATAGATTTCTTTATTCCACAGAGTCCTGGCATTTACTCTGGAACACCATTAAATCTCCCCTACGAGCAGTGGCAGCTCACAATCATATTTTGTGGTCTATAAATGTGCCAAAATAAAGGGTTGTTTGGTTAGTAGGCTTTATTTCATGTATTTCATAACATAAGGACACTGAATTTCTCTAGACTTGCTGGAACAGTATTGCTCTGTTAATTCCCCTGGATTAGCATCAGAGGGACCTGGTTGGGAGTGGAAGAGCTGACTGCTAATGGCTTTTCCTGGGTTATCCAGCTCAGTGATTTCCTTGTGGGCTGATTTTATGATCAAGGGAGTCTATCTAGGACAAAAATTTTCAGCATTTTTTTAACATTTGGAATTCTTCCTTCCAATGAAATCACTAGGGGTTACCTACTAAAGTAATATGCGAAACGGGTAACTCAGGAAAGGCCTGCCTAAAACACAGGTGGGAGATGCTCTTTCTCCCAGTGTCTCTTCTTCCTGCCCTGTTCTCACTCTAGACCACTTTTAGGCTGCTGGAGGCGTCCGGCAGGGATCTTCACTGTTAGGGCAAGGGGTCTTGGAAGCTTGAGGTGAACCATTTGGAAACCATAAATAGGGCCTCTTTTTTGAAATATCCGATAGTCACATCTGGTTAATATTGGAGGTATTTTATCTTTCGTAGATTTGGGGCATGGCCCAATGAAGTCTTGGACGACAGTTGCAAACCTATAAAGAAAACAGCCTTAGGACTCCCCTGCCTTGAGACTTTTGCTTTGGGATTTGGTCCCCTCGACAGTGTGTTCTTGCCATGCCTATTTCAGTAAGTCTAGCTGCAGAAGCAGTTTTTAAAAAGTCTGTCTAAAAAAGTATTATGAGCCAGTGTGCCTGGGATTAAGAACATTTGACCTGTGATTGTAAATACAGCTCAATCTAGTAAAAGAAATGTTTGATACTAAAAATGGATACAAGTCTGTAGTTATTTATAGTGGATTTAGAAAAGAGGGTTTTTGAGGGCTGATCTTTAGATGTTGATATTCAAACATCTGCTTTTGTGAGAGGAGCCTGATTTGCTGAAGGTGCATCACCTCCCATGGAACACGTCTATGGAAGGTGTCATGCATTTTATTTATGGGACAGGGGGAGATTTGTCTGTTTATGGTTTATATGCTGATTTCAGAGACATTAGATGGTTTGAGGAACAAAGGACTGAAACCTTGTTTTACTTCCAGGGACCTACACCAGGCTATTTTAGCAATGCAGGATTAGAAGGAGCTTAAAGCCCCTAAACCCTTTCATTTCCAGAAGTAGAAGGAAAAAAAAAAAAGCAGCAGGCACTGGTCCCTTTCAAAATGAAGAATGGATGCAAGTTCTCCAGTTCAGTTAGTCTGGGAGAACCAGTACCATGGCGGGCCTCATTGCTTCTTTCCTGAGATTTGGTTAAGCTGTGGCCCTTTGGGAGCTGTCGCTGTTTACCTAGTTGTGTGTCTTTGAGGTTGGGTACATTTCCCACTCTGCCCCCTTTCTCAAATATAAAGGCAGCCGGTATGTGCTTATCTGGGGGAAAGAGGCAAGGTTTGGCATAGTCCTTGATCATTTTCACATTTTGTATCTGATTTGCATAAGTCGAGAATCATACATATGTCAAGTCTTTCCCTATTTTTTTGGCTCTATTTCTCTTGTGTGATTTAGTTAATCTTATACAAAGAATATCCAAGGACATGAGCTGGGAATAGAGTAGGAAGTGAAAGAAAAAAAACAAAAAAAAAACCTGTCAGAAGTGTTTTTAAATTTTGCAAATATTTCTTCATAATAGTTATTTTGTAGTTAATCTAAATTATTCATGTTTATTTATGAATATCACCTGTACAATACTTATTATTTGATTTATATCATTTTGATGATGATTCGTTTCCATTATCTCCCATAACATTGGTATAGTAAATTTTTTAAAAATTAAGTTTAAAGATGAGTTAAAAATTGGGGAAAATGTAAATATGATGCTACAAATCTTTCTTTGGACAGACATGGAAAAACAAAATAAAAGGGGCAGCAGAAGTACTTTTTCTTTCTGCAGTCAGCTTGGCAAGTAATGCTTCTTCCCAATGTCTTGACAACCATGACTTCTTTACTCCAGGACAGATTTTTCAAGATACTCAAGACATGCTTTAAGAACTGTGAAAATAGTGCTGACCACATCTTAAAATACCTTCTTCTGAGTAAATCATCATAATAAAACAAGAACAAGAGGACAGCTTGGTATTGATATGATGCCCTTGTGCATAATCAGGTTTTGAGGTCACAGAGTTCTAAACTGTAAGTGAAATTCAGTCTCAAAGTTTTTCACCTGTGAAAACCGTGTTCTTCTTTTGACTTAATCTTTGCTTCCAGGAGTACTGATCAAGTTAACAAAGCATTTTGAAGCACTAGGCTATGTAAAGTGCTATACTGATGCCTGTGGTAAATACTGAAGGTAAGTCAGGCATACCTTGGTTTTCCAAGGGCACTGGAAAGGAGATGCGCCGTAGCCGACCGGAAGTACAAGGCACACTGTTTTATATGTTGTAAGCCTAGACCACATGAGATGTGAGAGCTCGGAGGGTGAAAAGATTGTTTCTGTCTGGAAGGATGGTGGAAGGCTTCCTGGAGGAAGCAATATTTGTGGTACAAGAGATTTGAAAAGATAAACATTTATGTTCAAATAATCCCCGATGACGGTGGGGATGGAGTGGGTGGGAGGAGGAGCCTCTGAAGAAAGTAGGAGCCTTGTTGGAGGTCTGCACACGCTGGCCCTAAGAATGAAGGGAGGACGCGGAAGTTGATTTCATGAACTTTGTAACATATATAACAAATACATAGGAGGGTCAGTGTTTATCTGAATATGATACAAAAGGGAGAGAGAGAAAGAAAAAGGAGCATAAATCAGCGACTGGGTCACTGATAGTAACAGGACTGCACGGACATTCAGGATGGGAGGAGGGCGAGGATTCCTGTTCCTTTTCTTCATAGAAAAGTTTCTCTGGGGGGCGCCTGGGTGGCTCAGGTGGTTAAGCGTCTGCCTTCAGCTCAGGTCATGATCCCAGGGTCCTGGGATCCAGTGCTGCATCAGGGTCCCCACTCAGCGGGGAGCCTGCTTCTCCCTCTCCCTCTGCTGCTCCCCCTGCTTGTGCTCTCTCTCTGTCAAATAAATAAATAAAATAGTTAAAAAAAAAAAAAGAAAAAAAGTTTCTCTGAAGTCATGGGGCCTTTTCCTCTGGAGTTTAGGGAGGTTTTTTCATAGTAACTTTTTTCTAGAGTTTGTTCCCCAAATTTTATCTCAGACGGTTATGAAATTTGACTTTGAAAAATCTGACTTTTTCCATCATCTGGGTTCTTCAGCCTTTCAAGTTTGATCAGTGATTGTGCCATTTAGTAAACCTCCTGCTACGACTATTATTTCTTCCACCTGAGGTGTTTTCCTCACTTTCTTATTGTCAGTGCTCATATCTCTTACTTCTTGCCATTCCCCAAGGAGTATTACTAATGTCATTTAGTGATATTACTGATTTTTAGAGATTTTATTCGTTTATTTGTCAGAGAGAGAGAGAGACAGAGTTTGCACACAAGTAGGGGGAATAACAGGCAGAGGGAGAAGTAGGGAGCCTGACATGGGGCTCGATCCCAGGACCCTGGGATCATGACCTGAGCTGAAGGTAGACACTTAACTGACTGAGCCGAAGGTAGACACTTAACTGACTGAGCCACCCAGTCGTCCCTGAAACAAGGGACTTTAATCACTTGGTGTTTTTTTTTAATAATTATTTTCAAAAAACTTGATTAACTTTTAAGCAATACTAGGCTACACTAAATGTATCAAGACATTATTAGTAATCTTAATGTGGCTTATGAGTCCTGTGATAAACAAGTTCAAGTTTTCCATAATTGTAATAAATTTCTGAAAATTCTAGTTTATTGATCTTCAACAGGGATATATAGTTGTACTGAGGTCTAACTTTAGAGTTAGTGATGTTAGAATAAAAAAGGACATTATATATAGCCTGATAGGTTTTGAAAAGCATGATCTAGATTATTACAGCCTACTTCTACAAAATGTTTAGAAGATATTAAATTTTGAGGTTTGTGGTGAGAATAATCAATAAACACCAGTGAAGAGGAACACCGGCTAAGCTATTTAGAGTTATGATACTTTGAAAGAGTTCAGTTTGGAAAAATGTAACTCCTATTGATGCCAGAAGTCTAAACTTGTGTAAAACGGTTGAGGGAAATGGCTCCTGGTGAGAGCAGGTAGAGCATTCGTGTAGAATCAGACCTAACTCCAGTTCCACCGCCTACCAGCCTGTGACCTTCAACAAGTGAGTTAACCTTCTCAGGTCTCTTTCCTTCAGTAAAGTGGAGGTCAAGACCTTGCCAAGACTGTTAGGGCATCTCTCACACAGCCTGGTGCCTAGGAAATGGATGATTATTACCTCAGTCCTTCTTTAACTTCTTTTTTTCAATTTAAAATGATTTGTCCTTCCTATTTTGTGATTAATAATAGTTAATGATTGTTTATGTAATAATAATAGTTAATGATTAAGTTTGCAAAATAAGAAATACTGCAGCCTATGACCTAATTTGTGGAAAATTCAGTCTTCTCTGAAATGAATACCTCGGGGAAAATCCTGTAATGTTCACATCACCTTCTCCACCTGATGTAGGGCTCCTTTATCATCGGCTCTGAGGGGAAACTCTAACCTCCGCCCTCCTGAAGACTTCTAAGGATGGGAAACTCACTCTTCACCATCTTATTTATATATAGCTCTGCCATATATAGAAAGTTCTTAGGTTTTACTTAGAAATAGGAAGTGAAAATATCTTGTTCCACTTACTAGGTTCTTTAGCGTTGACAAAGATGTAGTAACCATTCATGATTGACCTTTTATTGTTATTATTATTGTAATACTTCTGTTTTATGCAGTTGACCTCTCAGTCATTCCTTGTACCTAACAGGCAGCAAACTACTTCAGGAAAATTTCCCTAGAATGGTATGAGATAGCCCACACTCTGGCCAGAATGGATTTAACCAGGCATAAGCTATAATTTTAATATTCCTCTCGTGCTTTTTGTTTTGTGAAATATTTTAAATTATGAATCTCAGAGTGAGACTTTTTTTGGGGGAGTAGTGATAAAGAGTTCTATGGCATTAGGTGATATAGTACTGTTGTTCAGAGTCTTGCCATCCTTGTTCATTTCATATCTCTTTCATCAGGCGATGGCAGTCAATATGCTGTCTTATATCTATTTTTTTTCCAGTCCGCAGTTTTCCTTAAAAAAAAAAATACAGCAAAGAGTATGCATTTTCTACAACTTTGTGGAGGCAGTTGTGGGGAATGGAGAGTAAGGTGGCATGGTGGGTCCCTAACTCTAGCTATGAGAAAGTGCATTTTTGAACTTAAATGACATTATCAAAGTAGACTTTAGGGGTCATGGTGAATTTTTAAGATATTTCTGGAAGACCTACTTCTGCCTAGTGATGTCCCTAAAAATGAAAGATTGTTATAGATTGAGAAGACCGTGCTATTAAATGCTAGGGTGTCATATGAACATAGTGGGGACCCAGTCTGAGCATGCAAAGCCCAAGAGAAAATGAAGAACAGCACTTAGTGAGAGATTCTGCAAATGTTAGCAACCCAAACACAGTGGGAAAAGTTTCATTTAGCATTATCTGTGAAACAGGATGCTTTTAACATAGTGATTAGAATCTTGGGGTACTAATTCCTTTAAACTTGCAGAATACTTGATCGTGCCTAGAGGGTGTCAGTATTTCCTGCTTTCCTGCCTGGTTTCATATAGTCCTTTATTTTTCATACCTGGCTGTGAGGATGGGATTAACTGGCCCCTAGGACAAGAAAACAGACCAAAAAGAGTGATGTGGATCCAGATATAATTAAATCACTGTGAGAGCTCCGTCTGTGTTTGGTCAGCCACATGTCATTGCTACTTTTGACTTCAGCTCTCATACCAAACCTAAACTCAGGATAATGATGAGGTAAGATTCTGAACCATATTGGTCCTAGATTCTAACCATTGATCTAATATTTTCAGGGAAGGCCTCTTTTTATAGCTGTGCTTGGAAAAATTTTAAAAACATATGCCTCTAGGAGAATGTTTTAAAATTAGGGCCGTATTTATGGAACTTCATTGTTACTCCTCCCCATACTTAAAAACTCAAGAGTTCAGATTAGATTGGTGATTCTTTCTGTTCCACCTGGTGGACCTTATGTTTTGAAATATGATGTAAACCAAACTGTGATTATTAAGTAATAAATCATTTTTCTTTTCTGTTAATAATAAAAACATACAAAATTGCTGGTCAAAATCACCAGTGAGTACAACTTACTTTCCCTCTATACCCATTGGTGATCTCTGATAAAAAGATTAAGTTATTCTTGGACCTATTAGCATTTTGGTCAGCCTTATACCATAGCGATAACCATTCCCAGATTTCCGTTACTGCCTCTACTGGTTCCTACAGCCCATGGATCTAAAATTAGGAAATTGTTGACTATAAGCTTTCTGAGATTCATGTTAGGACTGCTCTTCTATGACTCTATAACTAAGTTTGTTATAGGCAGTGTATTCCTGGCCAACGAAGAAATCAAAGCATCATACTTGACCATTATTCGTTAATCATGGTCTGGGGTGGGGGACCTTGCATATATGAGTATTACTTTGCCAAATGTTGAGATATGGTTACTTTCTACTAATGCTTTCTCTACTTACTTTTTTATAAAATTTATTTTTAATCCACTATGACTAAGTCTTGTGTTCTTGAAGGCTCCAAAGAACCCAACTATTACAACCCAAGCTATTACAATTTTGGGAGATGTTTCACCTTGACTCCCAACAAAATGTGGAAATAAGAGAAATATGTATATTCACATATATACACATACATATACATGCATATACACATACACATGTATATGTGTGTGTACGTGTATATCTATAGAGAGAAATATAGTTATGTTTTTATAAAATATTTTTTTTTTTTTAAATTTTATTTATTTATTTGAGAGAGAGAGAGAGAATGAGAGATAGAGAGCACAAGAGGGAAGAGGGTCAGAGGGAGAAGCAGACTCCCCACTGAGCGGGGAGCCCGATGCGGGACTCGATCCCGGGACTCCAGGATCATGACCTGAGCCGAAGGCAGTCGCTTAACCAACTGAGCCACCCAGGCGCCCTGTTTTTATAAAATATTAAGAGCAAGAGGGACTGTCCCTTGGATATGCTGTTAGGGAAGTACCTACCAAGTTACTTCAACATGGGAATGTTGTACCAGCTCTATTGATGCAGCATTTCCCTGGAAGATCTCCTCATATGTTACATTTGAGGAATATGTAGTGAAAGTTGAGAATCATTGTTCTCTCCAAGGGGCTTTTGACCTTAGTGGGCACCAGCATCTCCTGGATAGCTTATTAAAACATAGATTGCGAGGTGTTGTCTCAGTTTCTGATTTAGTAAGTCTGTCAAGGGGTCTGAAAGTTTGCATTTCTAACAAATTTTCAGTTAGTGCCACACTCCATAACTCAACTGTTTCTTGTTTGTGTGCAATGATACTGGATACTGGTTCTTCCCAACTGACCTGCTTCTCTGGTAAGGAATTTCAAGGTTTTATTTTATTTTATTTTATTTTATTTTATTTTATTTTGATTTGTAGTACTGCTTTGGCCCTTGCCCACTGCCCACTCATAATCCCAGCCAATCTGACTCAGCACAGATCAGTTCCAGTCCCAGATTGGATTAACTGTGCCTAGCTACAGCTTCCTCTCTTGGTCCCCTTGCCTGGAGGCTACATATTCTTGGAAGCACCATTGAGTGCCATCCCCAGGCCTCGTTTTGGCAGAATACAGAAACTGTATGAATATGGACAAGCCACTTAATATGTCTGATGTTTGGATTCCTTCTTTGATTCTTGTAAAGATTTCCTCATGGTCGGTGGAGCTTTGAAGTGGATACTCATGTTATTCAGAGGCCAGTAGTCAAAAGAAGTGCTTGTGAGGTTCTAAAGCCACTTTGCTTTCAAGAACTGGGGGTGGGGCTATGCCGTGAGGCAACACAGAGGCCATAAGATCTTCAGTTGTCCTGTGCTTTAATTCTGGGATCATCACTCTCCTCGGGTTTCCATGAATCAACCTTGTACTCTGTCCATACACCTACCTCCACCAGCTCTGTGCTTTACTCACCCTCTTCTGTAAGTATGCTTTCAACTTAGGTAATATCATCTGATTTTAAGGCTTCAGATATCATCTATACAGTGGTGACTCCATGTGCACCCTGACCTCTCCTCTGTGCTCCAGACTTGTATTCGTATCCTGCTGCCTATTCATCATCTCCAGCTGGGTGTCTAACAGCCATCTCAGACTTAAAAGGGCCAAAGATCAATCCTTGATAGCCATGCCTACATGATTTCCTCCAAAAAGTCTGGGCAGCTATTTCTTAGGCCAAAAACCTGGGCTTCTGCTGGATGCCTTTTCTTTCCTCATCTCTCCCATCAAATCCATAGTCTTAAGATTTTTCTATAAAATATGTTCTGAATCTACTTATGAAATCTCCAATGCTACAACCTTGGTTAGTATAGTGACCTCCTAAGGGGATAGTATAGTGTCCTCCTAACTGGGTCTTTTTGTTCTATTTTGCCCCTCTTTATCCTTCTGATAGGAGCAGAAGCTAAATTTGATGAAATTTGTTTAAAAGCTTTCAGTTATGTCCCATTAAAATTCAAACTTCTTACCATAACTTTTAAGACCCTATGTTAGTAGTTTCAGTAATCATTGTGTATTGTGATCATCTAAAGAGCCTTAAAGAAAATGTAGATACCTAGACACCAAGCCCAGAGATACCGATTCATTTGCTCTGGGGTAAGGCTCAGCCTATGTAAATTAAATGCTGCTCCAGATGATTCTAATATGCAGCTGGGTTGGAGAATCATTATTCTTTCTAAGGGGTCTCTAACCGTAGTGGGCATGGTAATCTTATGGATGACTTGTCAGAACATAGATTTCTGGGTGCCACCTGGGGTTTCTGATTCAGCAGGTCTGCCCAGGAGCCTGACAGTTTTCTTTCTCCTAACAAGTTCCCAGGTGACACTACATTTTGAGAACCCGTGTTCTCGGGGCGCCTGGGTGGCTCAGTCATTAAGCATCTGCCTTCAGCTCAGGTCATGATCCCAGGGTCCTGGGATCGAGCCCCGCGTCGGGCTCCCTGCTCTGTGGGAAGCCTGCCTCTCTGTCTCCCACTTACCCTGCCGTGTTCTCTCTGGCTGTCTCTCTCTGTCAAATAAATAAATAAAATCTTTAAAAAAAAAAAAAAAAGAGAACCCGTGTTCTATAAAATCTAGTCTTAGCATACTTCTCTGATATTATGCCCTTGTTCACTATATTTCAGCCACACTGATCTTACTTTTGTCTTTTAAATAATCCAAATTGTCCCCATCTCTGGCCTATTGGAAAGGCTGCCTTTTTTTTTTTTCCTGCTCAGAATATTCTGTTCTAGATCTTTTTTTTTTTTAAATTTTATTTATTTATTTGAGAGAGAGAGAGCACATGAGAGGGGGGAGGGTCAGAGGGAGAAGCAGACTCCCTGCTGAGCAGGGAGCCTGAGGCGGGACTCGATCCTGGGACTCCAGGATCATGACCTGAGCCGGAGGCAGTCACTTAACCGACTGAGCCCACCCAGGCGCCCCTGTTCTAGATCTTTAAATAGTGGTTCCTTCTCATCACTTCAAGTGTTAAATTACATTTCCTCAAAAAGGATTTTCCTGGCCATTTTAGCTAAAATAGCAGCCCTAGTCACTTTACACTATATTAGTGTTTTAAATCTTATTTGTATCCATTATCCATTATTGGCATCTCAAATTTATCTTTTTTTAAAAAAGATTTAACATTATTTATTTATTTATTTATTTATTTAGCACGGGGGAGGGGGCAGAGGGAGAGGGAGAGAGAGAATCCCAAAAAGACTCTGTGCTGAGTGCAGAGCCCAATGTGGGGCTCGATCCCACGACCCTGAGATCATGAACTGAGCCAAAATCAAAAGTCAGATGCTTAACCAACTGAGCCATCCAGGTGCTCCATGTCTCAAATTTATCTTGAATTTATTTTGTATATTTATTGTAGGGAGAGCATGGGTTTCTCTACTGAGAATTCTTTCCTGTGGGTCTTTAACAATGCTTGGCACATAGTATGTACTCAAAAAATCAATATTGATAGACTGAGTGGTATAAATATTGGAATGGGGAATTGAGTACTACTTTTGAAAGGTGAATTATAGATCTTTCTTTAATGTGTTTAGAATTCCCTTTGTGTAACTTTCACAAATGAAGGGAGTGCTATGAGCTTCAAAGTTGAAGGTTCCTAAGATTTCGTATAAATTAACTCTACCCTTCTGAATTGTGTTTTAGTGCTGTGGTTTTCATAACTAAGCTTTTTCCCCCCCCTCATTTTCTCTCTCCTCTTCTTTCACATATGAGCTAGTGAAGGGACAACATCATCTTGACCCAAACCCACACTTAAATTCATAGTAGAAGTGTAGTGCTTCTCTTAAGTTAATTTACTCCTGTTAAGCAGCAAGAATAGATACAAATCAGCGTGGTAAATTGTTGCTTAAGAAAAGATACAATTTTTAAAAAGACATTATAAAAATATTATTCTTTGGATAAATTCCTTGGAAGAAAACAAAATATGCTCATATACTGACTTTCCAGGCAACATTGCTACTATAGCAACCTATAGTTCTCCTTTCTGAGTGCTGGTCACATATAAATTATCTGTTTAATGCCTTTTTCCCCTGTGCTCAACTAGAAACTCCATGAGTGTTGGAACTGTGTCTGTCATGCTTACTCCTGGTATCCATAAAACCAGGCACCATTCCTGATATATAGTAGGTGTGCAATAAGTATCTGATGAATTCCTGAATGAATGAGAACACGGAATGTAAGTCTCATGGCTCTATAATCTGCTTGCTGTCACCTTCCAGGTTTCTTGAACCTTAATGGAATAAATGCATTCTCTGCGTAGAATTCCTCTCCGTCCTTCTCCGTTGGTACCTAAAACTCTGCTTTGTAACTTTTCATTTCTTTTTGTGGTTTCTCCTTGATGGAATGTTATAAAGATTCTCAAGCCAAGTACAAAAAGCCACACCTCTTCAGTTTCTTGGATGGTTTGACTTCTTTCAGGCAAGTACCAGTTTTTCCAATTTTTGTGTCTCTTGGTAACTCCCAGGATTCTTTATATTCCTGTGAGTGAGTTCTCTCTCTTGGTGCTTCTTAGGAGGGAACAAATAGATTGATTGATATCTGGCTAACTCATTCATTCATTCAGTAAATATTTATTGAGCATTGACTGTGTGCTATGTACTTTTCAGTGCTAGGGATGCTGCAATGAGCAGAAGCAGGCATAGTATTTGCCCCCCTTGAAGTTTATCTTAGAGTGGGAAATAGAGACATTACTTTTTAAAGTCACCCAACTGAATAAATAGAGATATAAAGGAAAGGGACATTGTTTTATGAAAAAGGTAACAGGGTCATCAGACCTAGGCTAGGGGTCAGGGAAGGTTTCCCGGAAATGGTAGATAAGCTGAATTTTAAAACACGAAGAGGAAAACCCTAGATAAGGTGCTTGATGAGCACGTTTTATGAAGAGGGCAAGGAAACTACCGCGGGGGAGGGGGGAGGGGCGGCGGGGGAGATTCTGAGTTGGGTGAGATAAAATTTGACTTCCTGAAGAAAACTAATCTGTCACAGTAGTCCTCCAGAGCTACCATAGATGTTTTATCATAATACTAATATGAGTTAAAATCTCTGAGCGCTGACTCTGTGTGCCAGGCATAGATCTGTCCTTTACAGGAATGATCTTAATCCTGAGAACAGTTCCTGTTTATGGATTAGGAATCCAGAGAAGTGAGTGTCTTGTCCTTGTCTCCTGGAAGACCTGAATACCTGCATTCAGAACACGTACCTTTGATTGTTACCTAATCCTGGTTCCCAGAGGGTATTCCTAATATTTCCGGTAGCTCGGGTAACCTGAATTCAAACACGGAAGCATATATGGATCTCTCTTTATATATGTATTCCCTATGTATAATCATACATACATGAAGATGTATGTGTGTATGTTTACATAAAATAGTCCCTGTTAGTATTTAGGTGTGTGTATATTATTATACATACATATGTAATTATTTTATATGTGTGTGTATATATGTATATACACACACACAATCACAAAAATCATTAGTATATTTTGATGTTGGAAATTGAATCTAGGCATTTGAAATCAAGCAACTTCATTGTGAAAAAGTTGCTGGATGGGATAGATAGATGAGTACTAGTAATTAGTAAATGGAACTGAGCTGTTTCCTGTCAAATTTGGGTGCCTAGCCACAGGAGGTGAGTGAATTCTTTAGGGCAAGTGAAAATCTTCTGCGTCTGGCGTTATCCTCTGCTGCTAAAGCAGCTCATCTCTGTTCACAGTAGCTGCTTATAGCTTTAAATAGCATGCCCTGGACTCTCTCTGCCAACTCCTCTCAAGCCAGCCAGGGTTACCGTGGGGCCAGGGTTGCATGGACGATGCGGTCTGTGCGAGGCCAGGGAAAGGGTTAGTGAATTGGCCAGCTGCCTGGGCACCGGTGGAGGGAAGCCGCGGAGCAGTGCAGCAATTTCCTGCTTGGGGTGAAGCCCTAGAAGGCTGGTGCTGGCTAAGCCCAGACTCTTAAATTCTTTTGTGATAACTCACTGACCCCCTCCTCCACCCCCATGTTTCTTTTCAGGGGGAGTTTGATTCGTGCTATTCACAGGTACATGGGGATGATTTAGGGGGATCAGAAAGTCCCCCACCCTCCACTCCCAGCTCATAGTCCTTTTGCCTGGAATTTATACTGTTTTAGAAAACTTGAATATCATATTCTCTAGCTCTGAGTTTCTAGCATAGATCAAATCACATTAGCGTGGAGCAAACCTGCTCCTGAAGCACACTGAAGGGATGGCAGAAAGGACAGGCGACGGGGACTGTGAACGGGAAGCACACGTCAGGGGAGGCTGCGAAGGATGGGACAATGCACGGCAAAATAGACCGTCAGGAAGCAGATGAAGACAAGAAAAAGACCATACGTTGACTGTTCCTCACAGTTTTACTTAAGTCTGACCTTGACTTGGCCCATTTCCCTTTCTTTGGAGGGTGAGGGCAAAAGAAAGCAAATTTATTCCCCAAACTTGCTTAATTTAAGTGTCTCTTCTATCAAGGTGATCGAACTATTCCACATTAAGTATAGCTGATAGCCAGCCTCTTTTCTGAATTACCCTAATTGTCTCAGTGATGGTTTTGTTCTGTCTTTCAAGTTCAGATGCCTCTCTAATAATTGGTGGGGTTTCAGGGAGAAATCTGAGGAGAGGGGGTTTTCCTAAGTTATACTGGGGTGGTGGAGCACTTCTTGGTGGAAGGAGCATCTGGTCACTGCTTCCTTGTGGGTCTTCTGTCTGATCTATGGAGTATCCTTCCTCAATGAAGTGGGATCTCTCGAAGAAGAAGTATTTCCTCTCACTAAATAGGATGGGGTCCTAAGACTCTCTCTGAGTAGATGCCCTTTCCTGGGTAGACCCCTCGGGAGCTGTGAGCTTGCCTCACAGGGATATGAAGGCCTGTGTGTCCTCCCACAGTTTTAGTCGTGGTGCTACGGGGTCTTTGGCGGTTGTAGAACCATTTCTGTTGTTTTATAGGTCAGGGAACGGATGCCCAGAGAAGTTGAGTGAGGAAATCAGTGTCACACATTTCTGATGAGCAGCTGAGAAAGAACTGGAAACCAGGTCTCATAACTCCTGTCTCCAGCGTTTTCCCTATCTAGCACCTGGTTATGAATCCGGAGTACTTCCCAAGAGGTCTGAGCGCAGCTTCCCATTCTGCCCAGTTCTGTTTTTTCCCTTCTCCTCAGCTGACTCAAATGCTTGGTTTGGCAATATAAAATGATTATCCATTTCTGTATTTTATTTGAGCTGGCTGCCCTATGCCTCGTTCTCATGAAGCCTAATACCAGTTATGTACTTCAGAAAATACATATCACACTAACAAGACACATTTAGTTTAATAACAGTGAAGACAGCACACTGGGTACGTGCATTGACTCTGGAGTTAACAGGGTAACTTCACCACTTACTAGGCGTGAAACCACCATTAAGTCTCATTTCCTCCTTAGTAAAATGGTGATAATAATAACTAATTTAATTAGAATAGAACCTGTTGCACAGGTTATTGTGAGCCATAAATAATCCATGTAAGCACTTGGTACAGTGCCTGGGACATAATAAGTCTTCAATAAAGTTAGTTATTGTTCTTCTTAAATATGCTCAGTTTTTATAGTTTATACAGCATTGTCATTGCCTCATTTTTAAAAATCACAAGACATTGTCAACAGGTACTGATTTAGAAAGAGTCTAGTGTTGTTTTCACAAACACAATAGCAGATCTGTGACAGGTCTGAGGGTCAAGTGTGTCTAGGTGCCTGCACACGGTCCTGCCTTCTTCCCGCCTGTCTTCCTCCCTCCCCATCCTTCCTTCACTTTCTCTTTTTGTTGCAGTCTCTCCCTTTCAGTTCCTTCTGAAAGGATGAGAGCATATCACGTATTAGGATAATGCCCGCTAAGTCATTTAGGGAAAGATCAGAACAAAGACTATGTGAGGGAAACTTAAAGGAATCTTTTCCAGTCTATGAACTGAGTAAGATAACACACTCGGGAAATAAAGGTTGCTCTAAAGTTATTGGCGGCCAAAGCTTAAAAGGAAATACAGTAGGTTATACTATTCTCGTTTCCTGACAATAGAAAACAAGATACATTAAATCTGGCAGATTATTATTTTTTCCAGTTGGAGCTAAACTCAAGTTATAACAATTGTAGGCCCTACTTATATAAATCAAAACTTGATCAATCATCTGTACTTGAGAGACAACTCAATATTTGCACATGTAAGTCACATTTTCATGTTATCGTTGTCTTTTAAGATGGCCTTATTATAATCAAGTTACATGTTAAAGATACGGTTCAGATTATGCATGGAAATAACTCATTGTCCAAATGAGTCATGTTTGAGTGGGCTGCATATTAATATTTTCACTAATTTTTAAAAATAACAGGCAACAGGAATGAGTCATGCACTTATTTAAAAAACCTGTTTAAAAGTTTTCCAATACATTATTCATATTTAATCTTAATTAAAATTTAATGTAATGTGTAGAATTGCTTCACGTGTTACCTTACACAGGTAGACGATAAATTTTCTTGCAGATTTCATTCTAATTTGACAGTGACGCTTGCATACAATTTTACTGTCAGGTTTAATTTGTCTTTGTAATACTGGAAAACAAAATGGTTGTTAAATTTATAGGATAAGAGTGTCCTTTTTTCAAACAGGTAACTTACTTGTGTAAACAGGTAAGAACTCCAGAAACTGTTTTGCAGGAGAAAAAGGAGTTATTACTCTGGACCTGTGTTACTTTTATAAAGTTGTAAAGAAATTGCCTCAAAATTCATTGGAAGTAGAATTTTTTTTTTCTTTTAATGCATGTGCCAAATGTAGATTGAATATACACTCTGCCTACATTTTTCTTCTTTTCTCTGATTCAACTTTTAGAATAGTCAGGTCTTTACTCTTTGCTATATGAGAGATTATTGGGTAATGCCCAAGACTCCTATAAAGTTAACAGGTTATTAAATTCAGGCATTATTATTCCTTCTTTTTTGTTTTGATAGAAGACCTATGTTCTATCAAAAATATCTGAAAATAGGGGCACCTGGGTGGCTCAGCTGGTTAAGCGTCTGCCTTCGGCCCCGGTCGTTATCCCAGGGTCCTGGGATCGAGCCCCGCATCAGGCTCCCTGCTCCGCAGGAAGCCTGCTTCTCCCTCTCCCACTCCTCCTGCTTGTGTTCCCTCTTTCTCAGTGTCTCTCTGTCAAATAAATAAATAAAATCTTTAAAAAAAATCTGAAAATATAAGAACACTTTCTATATGGTGGGGTTATGGTTGGGATTTTATATTTTTAAGACAAAACAATTCTGTTAAACAATTGCTATTGTTGGGAAACAAGCTCACTTTTGTATTTGCTCAGCCTTAGATATTTCTTTCTTCTTTTTTTTTTTTAAGTTTGAAGTTAACGTTTTAACTTTTATAATGGCTTTAACCTTTTAAAAACATTTTAACAGTTTTGTCAGAAATGAAGATTGTTCTTTTTTTGTTGGTTATGATTCATTTCTCTACCAGTTTCCAAGATAGCTGTTACACAAGGTGCAGTGATTGAATAGAATAGAACCTGTGTGGGAGAGATGTAAGTGTTCAGTTTGATAAGTATAATCATCCTGTATTTATTCTAAAGTTAGTAATGAGAATGGTCTAATTTCAGAGGATCATTGTTTTCTTACCACAGTACCTGATGTGAATAATAGACTTTGTAGGTAGCTTGGATACCCTTTCTGGTTTTGGCCTCAGAGTCTCAACTAACCTCAAGTGTTGTGTGAACGTGTCCTCAACATGCAAGGGTTCTCTTCATCTCGTCAGATTGTTCCTAGGACAATGTTAAGAGGTGCTGCTTAATCTGTTCTAAGAGAGAGAGGAAATTTCCTGAAAGTGCAATGTAAGTTGAATGGTGAGAAACTAACTGGATTAAGTTTAATTTAGATTATTTGCAGGCTGGACCAGGTGTTAAAAAGATCAGAATTTGTGGTGAATATTGAGGATGAAGTTTGGCCCACTGCTTCTACTCAGAAGGTCAATGGTGGGAGGAAGGGTTTTCAGTCTGTTTTTCCAATTATAGGTTTGTGTGTAGGAGAGAGGATATACCGTTTCCTATGTGATTGTGAAATGTCCCTTCCTTGGGGTCTTCTTCGATTGTATTCGTTCCAGCAATTTAAGCTGCCATGTCACTTAAGCTTGGTTTCTATAGAGTCCCCAATGTTTTTACTTTAAATTCTTGGGTACTATTTCCCTGTATGTTGAAGGGGACATTTAAAGCTCTGTTTGAAGGGGAAGTTTTGGGGACATCTCAAATGGAAATCTAGATACCTATTCTGGGTTTATTTCAGAGATCTAGGTAGAACAATGGTATAATTAATGAGTCTGGGAACTCATTGAAGTCATTTTCCTTGCTTACTGAAAGCATTCATTTCTGTGTGGTTACTCTGGCTTGATTTTTCTGGTAACTGCTCTTTATTATAGTAATGGAAGTAAATAATTAAAAGCTATGAATAACTTCAATTGAAATAGAGGAAATTATTGAGAAAGAATTTAGGCAATGTACAGTATTTGCGATTCTTTTATGTATAATTTAAGAAATAGTTACTTTTGAGGTGTTTCTTTATAGAATTTGTTTTGGAACAATTAAGTAAATCTTGCTTTTACAATGAGAATAATATAAACTAATGTTTAGTTAATACCGATTACATGCCAGAATCTCTGTTAAGTACTTTTATGTATTATGTTTAATAACGACCCTGTAAACTGAGTACCAAGTTCTCATTCCCATCTTTTTAAACTGATTCCAAAAGATAACTTGCTATTTTGAGGGAGTGTGAATATTAGAAAAATAGAGAAGAAAGGTTAATCTCTATGTAGAACTAGGCTCAAATATGGGCCTGCGTTATCTGACAAGAAGGTTATAAATATTTGGATTGATATTTAATGTTGTTAATAATCCTTAATTTGGGTTACTTGTTTATTTTATTTTATTTTACCATTTAGAGCTGATTGTGTATTAGAAACGAGGTGAAATGTTTTGGGGAGGATATAGATTGTTCAAACATGGGTTTTGGGGAATTTATAGGAGAGCAAGGAATAGTGACTACAGTTTGAGTCTAGGCAGAAGTATAGACAAATAGGGGGCACAGCTGGTAGACTGGTTGGTTTAAGCCCGGGGAAGCCTGTTGCGTGAAAATCGATGAGCCTCCTGAGAGAGAGCTTACCTGAGGAAAGAAGAATCAAGCTATTCTGAGCTTGACTTGGTCTTGGGCATTGAGGGACAGAACAGTTCTGAGCATAGGATAATAATGTTTGTTATTCATATATATTTTTTAATGCTGTAGCCCTCAGTGGATTTATGTCTGAGCCCCATGGAAATATAGGAGGGCATCTAAATAAAAACCGCAATGAGAAGAGGCTTGTTTACAAGTGTATGGGAAACATGTTTTGGAGTCTCCGAACAATACTTGTGACTTGTATGGGCCTAGGAATCCCATGTCAGCAGGTCCAGGAGTTGGTGACATCTAAGTTATTACTGTTAATGAGACCCATCCATGTCCAGAGATGGGTAAGCCCAGGCAACCTGGGGGGTTATAGAAATAACTGTCATACCAGTGAACATGAAAGGGAGATATTGGGAAAGAAAGGGAGAAGGGGAAGGGGAAAGAGGCAGGTGGGCATTCAGAGGACAGACTGATAAGAATGATCCTAGGGGTCCAGGAAGACTTCAGGGAGGGGAGTCTTAAAGAATATTTAATACTGAAGCATAGATAGGAAAGAGAGGGAATGCCAGTCTGAACAGAGGAAAATATAGAAGTAAAGACATGGACATGGCAAGTATGGGGAAGGGAGGAAGATAGTGAAAACTTAGTTGGCTTCATCATAGCACATACAAGGAGCTTCCTAGTGGCGATAAAGAAGAGTGTCCTGATTGGAATTATATTCAAGAAGTAATTAAATAGGTTACATGGTGGGGAGTGAACCAGAAGTGAAGGGGAAGTAGTGGAGAGCCGTCTGAAGTCTCATGCAACAGCCACGATGTAACAGTACAATACAATACAATACAATACAATAATAGGTAGTATGATTAGGAACTAGAGAAGTAACTGTGGACAGAGTGAAAGGGGAAAGATTGCATAACATTACTGAGTAGAATTCCTACAATTTGGCAACAAATTTGGTTGGAGAGAGAGTAGGAGGGTGTGGGTAGGGCCATCACAGATCAGCAGAGTTTTGAGAAGGCATGACTGGAGAATATGGAAAACAGAAGAACAGGAGAAGAAAAACGTTTGATAGATTCCCCCCCAAGACACACTGAATGTGAACTGCCAACAGGATGTGCAGATGGAGATGTTTAGCAGACAGCTGGAGGTTGGGGGAAACTCTGGAGGGAACACATGGCCTGGGGGAGGAATTTGGAAGACAGGGGCATAAAGGAGGTAACCGAAGTGGGGACAGTGGTTGATAGAACTGAGGATGTCCAGATAGGAGAGCTGAAGCATAGAGCCTATTTTTAAAGTAGATTTTATTTATTTTTTATTAGCAATTTTAGGTTCATAACAAAACCAAGCAGAAAGTGCAGAGATTCTCTGAGCACCCTCTGACCCTGCGTACACAGAGAACACCTGTGTTTAGGGAACGTGAAGAGTAGGAGCTAGAGGAAGAGACAACACAGAAGTGGCTGAGCAAAGGAAACACAATTCTGAGGGTAGAATATTTATGGAAACTAAAGGATTTAAACTTAGGGTCAAGTTTAAATTGATGAAAAACATTAAATTACACAATACTTTTTGTTTCAAGGGCTCTTCTTAACTAAAATGTCAAAATAGTGTTCCTAGGAAGACATTCTTAGAGAATCCACTAATGAATAGCTACAGGTGATTTTGACTCAAGTACTGGTATCATGAAATGATGTTTGTTCACGCCTGAATCAGCTAGATGATATTTCAGAGTTTCTCTCTTATAAATGTAAAATATTTCTCCCAGTGCTGCTTTTTCTCAGATATTAGGAAGTCATTTAGATTGTCTTTGACTCATCTTCCTCATGTGACCATACTTGTTTTCTAGAGTTGCCTTGAAAAATATCTTAGAAAAGTAAAATGAAAATAACTCGGTTTTTCAGTCCAAGAGTTCCTGGTGGGAGATTTTAATTGCTAATCTATTTTAACTCTCCTCCTCTGCCTGCTTAGAGGCTTCTTCAAAAACCATTAGCGTGAATGAGTCACTGCTGAGATACAGAATAGAAGTTAACACCCCAAGGTCTTAGTAGTAGTAGTAGAGAGGAGATTTGGAGGCCAAGTGGAAATATATTTATATCGAGGGACTTCCATATTTATGTGTATTTTATAATGTGCATGTGTTTGTTTATTGCAGTGCATAGATATACTTTTTGAATTGGACATGTAAGTGTGCATATTATTAAGCATGGTGAATGATACTGTGCATTTCCTTGTTATTGTGTTATTTGTGTATACTCTAAGCTAAAAGTCACATACTTGATGTGAAAGGGCATATATGACTTTTAAAAATCAGCATAAGTACATGTGCATAAATGCATTTATTTTTATTACCCATGGAGATGGGCAATAAAGTATTTAACATGCAGGTCAAAGAGACAAGGGCATTTAAATCTGTATTGGGCATTAATAACAAGAGACGTCAAGTCCTTAGATAGAAAATAGACAAGTACTTATAGAGTTTCATGTTAGGCTAGTAGGATAAATGCAAGTGTGGCTTTTGATTTTCCATCAATCCATAAAGGATTTTTATGGAGCAAGTGCTGGGATTTTGTAGTGGTTTAAATTCTCATTGAGAAACAGTGCCCTGCAAATAGTGGATCAAAAAAAAGGTGTGTTCTCAGCATATTCCACCCTTACTGGTTGGGTTTATGGTTGATGGCAAGGGAAATCTATTGGTTAGCATGAAGAAAAATGGAATATACTGGAAGTTAATTAGGTGACTCACAGAAATTGAAGGAAAACCTAAACAGCCAAGCTTCAAAAGGGCAGGAACCAGGATGCTCAAGGGCTCTCAGTCAAAATCCATTTCCTGGGAGATTGAGATGGTTGGGTTCTAACTGTCACCATCCTGTATGGCCTTTCTCTAGATTCAGATTCTTGGGAGTGAAATTCCAGTTAGGTCATCTTGAATTGGGTTATCCTTTGGAAGCTAGCATGGTGATTGAGTGGTCTACCAGAGCCACATAGACTTCGGAGGGGTCGCTTTCCATAGGAAGCATGAGATATGGTTACCACAAGAAGGGAACAGGGATGCTAGGCAGGCAAACACGAGAAGCCTGCTATAGGCAGTGATGCCACTTTGTAGTTCTTTCAAAAAAGTGAAAATATGGGCTTGCATGGCCTCTAAAACTAAGTCTCAATCTATACCCACATGCATATGCAGATATACATACTCACACACTCATACATATTTTACACAGTGCTTTTGGGTGATCTCTTCCACTTTTTCCCTTAATTCACTACTCTTATGGTTGACATATTGAATGACATTCTACAGAATGTCTCTTTCTCAAAGAGAAAATTTAAAGAAATAAAAGTGTTCCTCAAAGACGCATTATTTTGGGGTATAATACATGACAAGTGCTGAGGTCAGCCTAATATGGAAAATAATTTTTTGGTCATTAATGAAGGCAGTTTATTTTCTTAGGCATGGAAGTGTGTTCTCACATCATTTTGTTTGAGTAGAAGTTGCATTGACTCATGTGAATAGTCTTACCTATCAGGAGGAGGAGATTCTCCTGCTGAAATAAACTTTTCCTTTTGGCGTACTGTTTGGTTTCTGACCCAGGACTTGATTTAGTATAATTAAAAACATGTACAAGTGCTCTCAATAAAAATCTGAAGCTTGCCACTTCATTTGTAAATAGATTGTTTTAGATAGATTCTCATTATGTTTTAATAACGGGAAGAAACTTCTCATTGTGGTTGACACACTAGAGAGAAGAATAAAAAAATGTCTTCTGAAGTCATTTATAGATCTTTCAAGTTCCAGGTCAGTGGTTCTCAAACTTCATTTGGCATGAGTGTTACCTTGGGGTGATTGCTAAAAATACAGATGTGTGGGTTGCCTTCCAGAGATTTTGATTTGGTAGGTCAGTGGGGGTTCAAGATTCTAGTTTTATCAAGCACCCCAGATGATTTTGATGCAGGTAGTCTCCGCACCACACTCTGGAAAATCCTGAGTGTGGATGAATAGTGTCAAAGAAGGAAGAATTATGTATAATTAGTTCAAAGGTTTGGAATTGAATTATTGTAATATTGACCATTCAGATGATTTACTCTTAAACCATACTTCTATTAAAGTGACTAAGGATTCTGTTTTCATTGAAAATATTAGGTAACTTTATATGGAAGTTAATGAGAAAGGCAAGTTTATGAACGACTTCTACTTCTACATTCTTGACTAACATTTTAGTTTTAGATGCAGCTCATATATTAATAACATATTTTTTTAATATGAGAGTATTCCAGGGTGAGCTAGAATGTTTTATTTTTTCCTTGTTTTTGTTTGGAATAAATCAGTATTCTCTGATAAATATAGTATAGTAGATGCACCAAGACTATGGTTTCATCCCATATTCCCTTGAAAGTTGTTTTTTCATGCATGTATTTTTTCTTCTGAAAACAAAGTGTTTTTTCCCCGGGATTTTCTAGTAAAAAACCTTTTTATCCCATCTGTTTTTCTCAACGTAAGATGGTTTGAATTGTAATGTCACTTAAAAAAAATTAACCATGAGTGAAACTAACACTATTGGTTATATAATAGGAAGGATGCCAGGATGCCCACTTTCTGTTGCCAAAGGCACTGAGGGTTGCATAAAAAGTTATGGGGAGCAGTTAAACCAGGATGGAATACAGCAATCAGAAACTGAGTGTCTACTTTTGAGCAAAATAAATATTGCCACCCTCAGTAGATAGTAGCTGGCTATATAAGACAAAGGATGTGTTTTACTCTAGGTAATATTGCGGGGGGGGAACTGGTTGCATACTATCCTTTTAGTTATGCCTGCATATACATAGTTATAATCATCTGCAGAAGCATCCACATGCGCAAATAGAGAGGCTAGACATGGAAGGGCCACATAACTGAAATCTGTATTTTTCAAATTACCACAGCTTTTGAAAGTCTCAAGCAGGAAAAGCAAACCTAGTGGGTTTTTTATCCTTTGACTGAGCTAAGGAAAGATCCATAAAGAACAAATAATGGCTTATCTTTAGTGGCATAAATTCAGCAGTAAGTATTTACATTTTTTTTTGTTCAAATTATTTAGACAAACTTCTGGGTAATGTTAATATTAGCTGGCCAATAATTAATGTAAACAGACATTATTTTTCTGATGATGATCATTAACCTAGAACAAGAAAAGATGAGATTTTGTTGGAGGACACTTGGTTATATTTTACATCCTCATGCTCTGTAGTCACAGAACCCATGAATATTTGTAAATCTGATGATGTGGTATATTTAAGAGTATAAAAATACACTTTCCTTTAAAAAGTTCAGCTGATATTTTATGATATTCTTCTGGGTTAATAATTTTGTGAGCTATCTTCTGATAAAATATTTTAATAATATTCAATAATTCATAGTAAGTAAAAGATTCTCATTGATGTATCTTCAGTTATATAATTTCCATAAAAATATAAGAGATAGAAAAGTGTTTTATAAGCTCTACAAAAGAGTGTGTTTGTAGCTACATTCAGTAGAACAGAAGTAGTAACCTATTAAACTAGAAAGTAAGGAGTTAATTCTACTGCATATTGAGGACTTCCTTATTATACATTTTTAGTCATGACACAAAACATATTCTGGATTGTTTGGTAGTATTTCTATACCTGTTTCCAGAGTAGCGGTTATGGTGTTAAGTGAAAGGATAAAATACATTTACGTTTGTCTTTAGGATAAAACGTTTCCAACAGCTTTTTCTTCCTTCCATCTTAAATTTGTGAATTATAACAGGAAGAAAGCTTCAATTATTGGGTTTATGCACTTAACATCTGATAACTTCCCTTTAGATAATCAGAGTGTGCTTTGAATTCAAGGCTCTGACAACTACCAAAGGCGAGAAACTGGGATGACACCAGAAAGAAATACTGGATATCAGAGATTCTTCCTGTGCGAAGTGAAGGGAGAGGAGAAGTCCCTTGAAGTTTTGAGCTTTCAAAATATGGGATCAAAGTGGAAGATTTTTACTAATGTTTGGTTGAGTGTTTATTGTTAGAACAGGTTATATCTTAGATGTGTTTGAGTTGAAATGTATAGAATCATAATTATCATCTTCAGAAATCAAATGGGAGAAGAGTGTGCAGAAGGCCCAATAAGAGGGGGGGTGCCCATGTGCCCCCACTTGCCCATATTTCACTTTAAAGTTTACTTCCTCACTAAGTTTAGTATCCTCCCTCTTAGAAATGTCAATGGAATTAAAAGTTATTAGGGCTGGTGTACCACCCACAGGAAAACCAACTGCCTCTAACATTAAGTAGTGTTGGTCTTGGTGGGCTGGAACGGCTAAGTCTGATCATGGTGCTGATGTTGGGAGGGTCAGGCAGTTTTATATCCCTACACAGAGGGATGCTTGTGAGGATGACTATCCAGTGGGAAACAAACATTCTCCAGACTGTGAAGGTTGGAAAGGATCAGGCTGATGCTAGTCCTGTCTTTATGAACTTGAAGAAAGGTGAGATCTGAATGCCATGGTCATGACAATCCACAAGATGGAGTTATTTTACACTGGTAAAACATTTCCAAAATGAACACTTGTGTGAACAATGCTGCTTTCAGCAAGGTAAAGCCTGAAGAAAACCAAGTGAGAATGCTTGGTTTATTACATTCAAGGATATGGCTAGAAAACCACACAAAAGCTGCTGCTTTGATGACCCCTTCATTGTTCCAGATTTTATCAGTTCATCTTGCCAAGCATTTAGGTTGAAAATTTCATCTGTAAGATTAAGTACACTCCTTTCTTATCCAGGTTTGTAGGAGGTACAACTGGACCTTGCGGGGGAAGTCTAACGAATTCTTTTTTACAAAATTGTAACTCATTTCAAAAGATTAGATGGAAGAAATGAAAAAAAAAACCCACAAAACCCCTTCTCCATTATAGTCATCTATCCCTGGCACTTACCCCTTCTCCATTATAGTCATCTTCTATCCCTAACACTTAGATAATGACTACACGTAGTAGGTGCATAGTATGTTTGTAGGTGAACAAGATTGCTTGCATAGGAAGAGCTAGAGCAGAAATAGTGCTGTAGTGAACTTGGAAATAATGTGCTAATTTGTCTGTATGTAAAATCCTTCCTGTTTAGTAGATCTGGTTTATGCTTTTCCCTTTCTTTTCTTTTTACCATGTGAAATATACATTCCAGAGAAAAGCACTTTCCCAAATTGTTTGTAATGTTCTCAAAATCTGGGTTGGCAGCACACCTAATGGATACAGGTTATTGTGGGAAAGGTGGGGGGTTTTTTTTGTTTCTTTTTTTTGCTTTTTGTTTCTGCAGGTGATTTAAGAAATAATTGAACTGAAATGAGTAAGCGTGATTGGATACTTCTCATATTATTTCTTTGGAATTGTCATTGACTCATACATTGTAGCCTTGACTGTGTATTTCTACAAAACAAGGTTTTAGAGCTGTCTGATAAATAATTTTCCCTCTCTTTTCTCCCCATTTGTAACAAAAGGTAGTGAATGTCATTTGCATTCTTTCCAGGCACAGAAAAAACAACATGTAAAGTATAAACTTATTAATTATGTAAAGGTAGCCTTTTTTAGTTTGAGTAATAAACGGATTGCATCACTTTTCTGGCTGTAATAATGAGTATAGGAATTATGGACTCATAGACAAAGGGCATGAAATTTAGACAGTTATTTATATATTTTTTCCACTTTGAATGTGGCCAAGAAAATAGATAAGGGAATGGCCAAAGTTTTTACAAATCAAGGTTTATAAACTCATCAGAATTCTTATTGATGATAGTGCTTCTTTGGATATTAAGCTCTCGTAGCAGAATAGAGCTCTTTATATGTTGGCTAATTGAACATAATAATAAAAAAAGAATAGAGCTCTTTACTAAATAGAAGTTGATGTCATAGTGATATTCTTTGTTGTATCTGTAAAGGGAGAAAATGAAAAAAAAAAAAAAACCCTGAATATGTAGGAGAAAGTATTGTTAATGAGTCACTGCCTAGTATGACTGTGCACTCATAGTGAATCTGGAACTTCGGTGATGGTTACAGAACGATGTAACTGATTACCTATGTATGTTGTCTGGGGAACATGGACAGAAATGAGCATCTGTATCCCTTAGCCGTAGCTATTCAAACTTCACTTTGCTGGTTGGTCTTGTAACTCTCTACACTCATCTAGTGAGTTGTTTTGGCTCCAAGCCACTTACTTCCTAAGAAGGCCATTGAGTCTTGTTATGGAGTGAGATTACTTGCTGCCAGCGTAAGGACCTATGTTATGTTAGTACCAGCATCCCTTTTTTCCTTCTCAAGCAAAGAAGAAAATCCGCATTAGCTTTTTCCCTTCCTCTATTGTCTTCTGCTTATTTTTCTGAGCTTTGAGCCAATATCATCTGTTAATGTACATATTTACAATGAATCATTTTTTGTGAAAAAGATCATTTACGAGTTGACATACCTTTAATAAAGAACATACAGCCTCTAGACCAACCTCTGTCTGGCATAGAGTAGGCACTCTGCTTCCTCTCTTGTGACTTTGGGAAAATTTCAGCTGAGACTCTCACTATCTTTTTTTTAATTCTCATCTATAAAATACAAGTGGTGAGCACAGATGTGATCTTCCTTAAAATAAGCTCTTACATCGAGATAAGGATGGAGTACAGTTTTCATTAAATCTAGTCAACAGACAATTGATAGCTTATTGAGCATTTATTATTTACAAAGATCTATTTTCCCCTCCCACCCATTTAAGCTAAAGACACTGAAGGGGAATAAGGATGTGATAGAGCGCATGAGAAGTGAAAAGCATCAGAGAGTGGGGGCGAAGCATTCCATCCAAGCCAGCATACCACCCGTTCTAAGTAGCATATTAACCATCAGATGCCTAGATTCTTCCCTCAAGTTATGAACTGGATACTCTTTGTTCTTGAACTCTTTCTTCCATCTGGTAATTCAGTCTGTTTCAAAGAAGAAACATTTTTGTTTCTCCTATTTTTGATTCAACTTTTTGGTATCAGATATCTGCCTATTTGAAAATTTGGTTTTACTACTTTTTGGTCCTCTTGATGCACTCCAAAAACTACATGCCCAAAGCCTTGTGTTTATTAGTATTGGAAGAGGCTACAAATTAGTATTGGAAGAGGTCCTTGCTGCAGAGACTGGATGGAGAGCTAGATTGTCAGTTGTCTATGAAATAGACATAGAACATGTGAATTCAAAACATTTTATTTCATTTGCAAATGGCAACCGGATGGGCCTCTCTGTACTGGACTAAGTAGAGATATAAGTAGAATGTATGAATATCAAAATATGATAGTTTTAACTAGGGTGGTCTCAATACCTACCATGACAATGAAATAGGCATTAGGTTTTAAAGTAAATTAGAACTGGGTAAAGCCTGGGTAAATTAGAACTGGTAAAGATAAGTATTAGGTTTTGAAGTAAATTAGAACTGGGTAAAGCTTCTGCCATCTGGAAACCTTGTTACATTTGGAAAATTTAACTGACTTCTGTAGGTCATATTTTCCTCATTTATAAAGCAGAAATAATATTTACTATAGGGTTTTTGTGTGTGTGTGTGTGTGTGTGTGTGTGTGTGTGTGTGTTTGTGTGTGTGTTTGGGTCTGGCTTAGAGTAGATAACGTGTAAATCTATACACACAGTGCTTTCATGAGGGTAGATACACAGTTGTTGCTTCTGCTAGAAATTTAGAAAATACTAAAAAGTGGCTAGAATCAGCAAATATATCTCCAGAGAGAAAAGAAAAGAAATCAGAGGTTGAAAATTAGAGTAACTTAAAAGAGGGAAAGTTGGGAAGAGAACTGGCAGAAAGATTCCTTGAACGATTTTATTGGGAACATATTTTCTCAATGATCTTTAACAAAATCAATAACCTGTTAAACCAGAACACAAGTAATTAATGCTTGAAGGTGATACAGGCAAAAAATTACTAACATTTGGTATTAGAATGCACATAAAATTGATTATTTTCTATATTCCATGATCTGCTCAAGTTTTTAAGATTTATATCAGATCTGAAATCACTACTTGATAAAGGGACTCTAGTCTAAACTACAAAAAATTTTTAGTGTAAGCCCTTTGAATGAATCACTGTGATCAACACATCTATAGAGATTCAAGAAATGGAATAACAGAATTGTAAGCAAAACCTGCAAGAGCAGTGTATTGGATGATGTGGAGAAATTTTGGAAGATTGCATTTCTTTAAAATACATATCTTGTTCCCCTGTTTTAGTGTGTGTTGTCATGAAAATAATCACAAACCCACATGCCTGAGGCTTAATGAAAACCTGGTGGCTGCAGAAATAATCAGAAGTATAACATGCTACATTTCTCCTTTTATTTATTTATTTTTAAAGATTTTATTTATTTGACGGAGAGAGACACAGCGAGAGAGGGAACACAAGCAGGGGGAGTGGGAGAGGGAGAAGCAGGCTTCCTGCGGAGCAGGGAGCCCGATGTGCGGCTTGATCCCAGGACCTTGGGATCATGACCTGAGCCGAAGGCAGACACTAATGACTGAGCCACCCAGGCACTCCGACATTTCTTCTTTTAACCCATTTCATCTAACTTAACATTTCACACAGTACTCTCAGAAAGTTTTGAGCATTCCAACCCCATGCAGATACTCAGTTTTTACAATTTTTGTAATGTGGGAAATAGATAAAAGGAGGAGAAAGAATTGAAAGGGACTGGCATTTATAATCTAGCAGTTTTCAAGCTGAATTTGCGGGGGGCTTCTACTTTTAGAAATCGATTCCTAGGAGTGGTCTCTAGCAGTCATTTGGCTGCTTTGTTGCTTGAGCATCCTTTAGGTGCCCACCTTTAATGTGGGCTGTAATCAGAACAATAGCCATCACCCTCCCCACCAGTTTCTGCACACTCCCTGCCATTGCAGGAATGGTGAGATCTTCACCATCATCAGCAAATCCTAGTTTTTCCTAAGAAATCTTGTGGGCCTTACACATTTGCTGTAAAGAGCCTAGGAGATCCACCTCATTTCTGATAAGGTAAGTATAGAAATTCAAGGGAATTGAATTTTCCTGGCCCCATCTCTGGTCTGGTGTAGGAATGCAGAGGAGATGCAGTGACTCAAATGTAACCCCATCTGTGCGTCAGTGAGACTCAGACACACTCATCTGTCTCTTGGTCTTTTGTTCTTCTGCTTTAAGCCTGTTCTACTCAGGGAGTATTCTGGTAGGACAGAGAGGGTCCGGCTTTTGAGTTTTGAAAAGGTAAAGGTAGTTGTTTGTTTATTGAATGATATTGAAAAAATTACATATATGTATAATTAAAAAATATGTATATACATATATTTAAAAAGGAGGCCAGTAGCTTTCAGGACATCACTGCAAAAATTTCACGCATAAGGAAAACAAGGCTAGTACCCTTATATGTAACATGCACTATAATTTAGTGACTTAGTGTTAGGTTTCTAAAGGTTTATTATTCTTTTGCCTTTATTTTTTACACATTACAGCAATTCCAATGTGTTTAAGGGAGGAGAATAGGATTGGGTTAGATTGGATGGGGAAGGGGAGAAGGAGCCAAGGTTATTTTAGAATAGGAATGTGACAATAAATGCTATATTAATATTAATGAGATTTGGGTACTCCTCCCCCCGACGCTTGTATCCAAATCATTGTATTCTGTATCAGTGAGGATGGACGCTTGAGGCAGTGTAAACCTCTCTGAAAACCACTGTTAGCAACAGATTTGTTCTCCGCCTGACACCAGGGTTGACGAGATGTGTTCTGTGTCTACCTTGGAGGTACATGAAAAGTGTATTTCCTAGAATTCATTGCTGAGGGACTTTTATTCTTCTGAGAGAAAGAGAAATGAGAAAGGGAGAGGCTCACTACCAACAGAAATGAAACTAAAACTTTTATTAGAAGATTAATTACTGATACTGCTCTCACCAAGACTAGGCTAGTTTAACTTTAGAATTTAAAAAATCAGATTCACTGAGGTGTTACTGAGATACAGTGAAATTCTCCGATTTTAGGTGAACTATTTGATAAATTCTGTCAGTGTTACCCAATCATAGAGCCATCTGAGCAGAGTCATGATATAGAAAACGTTTCCTTATGTTCCTTAACCATCAGTACCCTTCCTTTACCTCCAGCAACCGCTGATCTGCTTTCTTTCACTATAATTTTGCCTCGTCTAGAATCTTATACAAATGAAATCATACAGTAGGTATTTTGTGTGTGTGAGTTTGGGTTCTTTCACTTGTCATAATGCTCTTGAGATTCAGCCATGTTATTCCTGAATCCATAATTTGTATATTTTTACTGCAGAATACTATTCCACTGTAGAGATACATCAAAATTTGTTTATCCATTCCTCACTTGAAAGACATTTGGATTCTTTTAATTTTTTTCGGCTGTTACAAATAAGGCTGCTATGAACATTTGGGTAAAAGTCTTTGTATGGACAGGTTTTCATTTCATTTAAGCAAGTATTTAGGGATAAAATGGCTGGATCATATAAGAGGTATATATTTAACTTTATAACAAACTGCCAAAACTATTTTATGAATTGGCTTCACCATTTTTCTTTGCTCATAGCAAGGTAAGAGAGTTCCAGTTCCTCTGCATCCTTGCCAACAATAGGTAATGTCAGTTTTTTTAAATTTCAGCTATTCTTGTGAGTGAATAGGGATATCTCATTAAGGTTTTGATTATTTTTATTGCTATAATGACTATAATGATGTTGAGGATTTTATCCATGTGTGTACTTGTCATTTATATATCTTCTTCTATGATTTAACTACAAATCTTTTGCCAATTTTAAAAAACAGATTGCCTTCTTGAGTTTAAGAAATCTTTTACATTCTGGATACAAATATTGTATTTTCTTCTGTTTGTAGCTAGCCTTTTCATTTACTTAGTTTTTTTTAAAGAGCAAAAGTTTTTCATTTTGCTCTCTATTTTATTGATATTTTCTTTTATACTCATGCTTTTGGTGTCTTATTTAAGAATCCCTTGGGGCACCTGAGTGGCTCAGATGGTTAAGCGTCTGCCTTCAGCTCAGGTCATGATCCCAGGGTCCGGGGATTGAGCCCTGCATTGGGCTCCCTGCTCAGCGGGGAGTCTGCTTCTCCCTCTCCCTCTTCCTCTCCCCCTGGTTGTGCTCTGTCTCTCTCTCTCTTTCAAATAAATAAAATCTTAAAAAAAAAAAAGAATTCCTTGACAAACTCAAAATACTTTGTTTCCTAGAAATTTTTGGAATTTTTGTCTGTGTAGTAATCTATTTAGATAGGTTACTTCCACTTTATTATTTTTTTCAAAATAGTTTCAGCTATCCCAGTTCCTTTGCCTTTCTTTATAAAATTTAAAGTAATCATGTAGCTATAAAAAATGTTGCTTGGATTTTTAAAAATGCATTTATTTGAGAGAGAGAGAGAGCGCGTGCAAGTGGGGGGAGGGGCAGAGGGAGAGGGAGAATCTCAAGCAGACTCCCCACTGAATGTGGAACATGATGCAGGGCTTGATCTTACAACCTTGAGATCATGACCTGAGCCAAACATCAGGAGTCTGATGCTTAACTGACTGAGTCACCCAGGTGCCCTGTTGCTTGGATTTTGATAGGACTTATATTGAACTTATATAAAATGCTAGAGGGGAGGGGGGTGGGGGGATGGGTTAGCCTGGTGATAGGTATTAAAGAGGGCACGTACTGAATGGAGCACTGGGTGTTATATGCAAACAGTGAATCATGGAACACTACATCAAAAACTAATGATGTAATGTATGGTGACTAACATAATAAAAAAATAAAGAAATAAATGCAAAAAAAAAAAGTCTGGAGAGAATTGCCTTCTGTACTATGCTGTATCTTCAATCTGTGATCCCACTTTGTCTTTCCCTTTCTTTAGATCTTTTTTGATTTATTTCATCAGTATTGTGTAGTTTTCAGCATATACTTCCCGTACGTGTTTTCTTAGATTTACACCTACTAGTATTTTTTCTTTTTTTCTCCTGAGTGTGGTTGTAAATGGTATTGTGTTGTTTTTTTAATTTTAGTGTCTATGCATTCATCACTTATATAAAAATATAATTCATTTTTACATGTGTATCTTGTATCATGCTACCTTGCTAAACTTACTTATTACTTCTGAATTTTTTTGATAGATTCCTTGGGATTTTCTACATAGACAACCATATCATCTGGAATTAGGGACAGTTTTATTTCTTCCTTTACAATTTGCATGTCTTTTATGTCCTCGTCTTACACGTATTATATAAGAGGGCTGAGAACAGACATCTTTGCCTTGTTCTTAATCTTAAAGGAAAAGCCATTACCATTAAATATAATGTTACCATTTCATCATTAACTATATTTCACTATTAAGTATAATGTTATTTATATGTTTTTTGAAGATACTCTTTATCAAGTTGAGGAAGTACCCTTCTGTTCCTATCTTTCTGAGCATTTTTATCATAAACAGGTGTTGAATTTTGTCTAATGATTTCCTGCATCAATTGATCTGATCATGTGATTTTTCTTTTTTGTCCTCTTAATGTGGTAGATTTTATTGGTTGATTGATTTTCTTTCAAATATTGAACCAGCCTTGCATCCCTGGGATAAACCTCATGAGGTCATGTTGTATAATTCCTTATATTGTTATATTGTTGAATCCTGTTTGCTAATACTTTATTAAGAATATTTGTATTCAACATTCATAAAGATATTGATATGGAGGTTTTTTTTTTAACTGTCTGGTTATGGTATCAGGTAATTAGCTTCATAAAATGAACTGATAAGTGTTCCTTCTTCCTCTTTTTGTTTTTTGGAAGAGATTGTATGAAATTGATGTTAATTCCTCTTTAACCATTTTGAGGAATTCTTTAGTAAAACTTTCTGGGCCTGTAGATTCCTTTTGTGTGTGTGTGGGAAGGAGGATTTTAAAGTTATGAATTTAATTGCCGTAATAGTTATAGGAATATTTAAATAATGTCTTTTGCATTGGATGACTTATGTTAGTTTATGTTTTTTGAGAAAGTAGTTTATTTTGTCTACATTGTCAAATTTATGTTTACGGAGTTCATTGTATTCCCTTATTATCCGTTTGATGTCTGCAGGGTCTTGAATGAATCTCCTGTTTCATTCCTGATATTAGTAATTTGTGTCTTCTCTTTTTTTCATTGTCAGTCTTTGGAGGCTTGTGAATTTCATTGATGTTTTCAAAGAACCAACTCTTTGTTTCATTGATTTTTCCTCTTGCGTTTCTTTTTTCATTTCATTGATTTCTACTTTTTATTATTTCCTCTGTCTACATGCTTTGGGTTTATTTTACTCTTCTTTTTCTAGTTTCTTTAGGTAAGAGCCTAGATTATTGATTTGAGACTATCCCTCTCACCTAACGTGTTCATTTCATACTATAAATTTCCCTCTCTCTCCTGCTTTGGCTAAGTCCCACAAATTTTGATAGGTTGTATGTTCATTCAGTTCAATATGTTTTTTTTTTATTTCCCTTGAGACTTTCTCTTTGATTCATGGATTATTTATAGTAATTGTTTGGTTTCTAAGTGTTTGGGTGATATTCCTATTATTTTTAGTTTGCTTTCATTGTAGTCAGAAAAACACTCAGTCTAATTTCAATTATTTTAAATTTGTTGAGTTTTTTTTTTGGACCAGGGTATGATTTATCTTGGTATATTTTCTGTGTGCTCTTGAAAGTATGTATATTTTCCTGTTCTTGAGTGGAATGTTGTATAAATACTGATTAGATCCTGTTGGTTGATGGTGTTGTTAAGTTCTTCTCTATCTTTGCTGACTTTATTGTAGTTGTTCTGTCAGTTCTTGCAAGAGGCTTATTGAAGATAGCAACTGTAATTGTGGATTTGTCTATTTCTTCTTTCAGTTATATCAGTTTTGCATAACATATTCCATAGTGCTGTTATTTGTTGAGTACTTGTAAGATTGCTACATTTTCTTGATGGATGGATGATTTTATCATTATGTAATATCCCTTTCTGTGTCTGGTAATTTTCTTTGTTCTCAAGTCTACTTTATCAGATATTAATATAGCCACTCCTGAGTTCCTTTGATTGATGCTTACATGGTATATCTTTTCTTTTTTTTTTTGCTTTCAACTTGCATATACTGTTATAGTCGATGTAAGTTTATAGACAGCTTGAAGTCAGCATATAGTTTGATCATGTGGGTAGAGGGAAGGATGCTTCGTTCTTCTGGGTAGAAGGTGGGAGTTTTGTTACCAGTGGAGATCCCATGTGATCTCGACTAGTAACACAAGGGGCTGGGGAAGGGCTGGTTACTGACTAGTGGAGATGAAAGTCCTACCTCCCCACTTGGCTTTTTCTCACACATCAGCTGGAGTGTAGTGGTGACTCATTATGGCATTGAAAGAAGGGAAGTCCAGGCTCTTTACTTGGCCTGTGTTAGTGTGGGTTTGTGTGGGGCCACATTTTTTTTTTTTTTTCCTGTGGTGTTTGGCTGGAGTAGAGCTGTTATTATGTAAGGTTTTCTGTCTTCTGAGGTTGACTTTCTCCTGGTCCTTTGGCTGAAGAAGCAGTCTTTTGTTGGGGCTTTTGTTTTTTGTCTGTCCCTATTTTTTCCAACTTGCCAGTTTTTCTACTCCAAGTCTGGAAAATATGAGGCACAATGAAAGCCCAACATCTCACCATGGATCCTGAGGTCTCTAGCCAGTTTCTTTTCTCTCCATCTTCAGAGTTTTATGTTTGTTGTATATATAATGTCCAGCGTATTCAGTTATACTTCATGGAAAGAATCCCTAGGTGGAGTAAAATTATGTCTACCCTCTCTATCTTCCTGGATGTGCTTTTTAACGAGATCTCTAGGATCTGTTGCTTTGAGTACACATGTTGAGAAGCAAGTCTCTGCATAAGCTAGTTATCATTGTACTTGTTAATATTGACATTTCATTCTTCTTAGAAGTTTGGAAATGGAGTACCAAGTTACCTTTGTTGTAAATTACAGATTTTTGTCTGGCTGTACTTCATGCTAAATTTTATTTATTTTTATTTTTATTTTTTTTTTAAGATTTTATTTATTTGACAGAGAGAGACAGCGTGAGAGGGAACACAAGCAGGGGGAGTAAAAGAGGGAGAAGCAGGCTTCCCGCTGAGCAGAGAGCCCAATGTGGGGCTTGATCCCATGGCCCTGGGATCATGACCTGAGCTGAAGGCAGACATTTAACGACTGAGCCACCCAAGTGCCCCCATGCTAAATTTTAAGTGACTTTTTCCCTCACACATATTCATGATCATCAAGTATTATAACAAAGTCTGTGGTACCTCAGATTGACTAATGTTTTAATGTAAAACAAATCATTAGCCAGTTTCCTAAAGCACTTAAGTCATTCTATAGCTGTCAGTGTGAACTATTTATAAATAAAGAATTACTCTTATGCTTCCTCTTGACTATTTTCTGTGAGGCATACCCAGTAGTTATTCTCATGAGAGCACTCAGTAGCACAACTTTTCTGTTATACCTTGGGGGTTCACTAGAACTGCAAAAGGAGGCAATACGTCCTTTAAATGGAATCTAATTTTAATACCTTTCTTCAAATATATATTGGGGAAGGGACAAGATAACATTGTTAGAGTCTTAACTTGAAAGGAATTTATAACATGAACTTGTAGGTTAATTAGTCTATTTTGGTGAAAACAGTCAGAAAACAAACTGCTTTTCATGGAAGAAAAAACGTATGAGTAACTTTTATGTTCAAAAGCACTGTTTATGTCCTTAACATACTGTATAAATCTACAGTGAATTGCTTTGCGTGTTCTTAAGAGATATTTCACCGGGGAGCTTTCTGCGTTTGGCATGTGTTCTACCGTAACAGAGGATAACATTTTATTTTCAGAAGAAAAATGATCAGTATGTAGTTTGTTTTTTATAGGCATCTTTTCTCCTATGGGGCATACAATTTTGGCCTTGGCAAAAAACAAGAGATGTAATGGAATTGAGAATGTATGAATATCAGAATATTTATGAAAACATTATTACTCCTTTTTGTCTTTTATATTGTCAAGCCTCATCTCATTTTTTCCTGGACCAAGATTTCCAGATGTGATGAAATAATATCACTTTCAGAACTCAGTTCTCATTTTTAGGTCTTCCTTGTATTTATTTTAGGAATTTTAAGTATCTGCTCTCTGTCGCATAGTGTCTGACATTCTAGCTTCAAACTGAGGGAGAAGTTCTCGATCCCTATTGGTAGCCTTCTTCAGTGGGTGAGTGGGGAATCTTGGTTGCTCTAAGTGCAGTGGTTCTCGAACATTTGACCTTGGAACTCTTATGCTCTGAAAAAGTACTGAAAACCTCAGGGACTTTGTTTATGCACATTATTTCTATCTACATTTACTATGTTAGAAATTAAAGCTGAGAAAATGTTAAAAGATTGATTAATTCCTTTGAAATAAAAAAATAAAGCTATTATATGATAACATAAATAACTTTTTACGAAAAATAGCTCTATTTAAAAAATAATTGGAAAGAAGAATGGCATTGGTTTTCATTTGTGCAAACCTCTTTAGTATTTGTCCTAATAGAAGACTGCTAGGTTTTTATATCTGCTTTTGCATTTTAAGATATTGTTTTGGTTGACATAAATGAAATTTGGTCTTGCAAACATATACAGTTAGAAAAGAAAGAAGTATTTTAATACCTTTTCAGATAATTGAGGATATTCTTTTATCCGAACTAAAACTCAACAAATGGTAGCATTTTAAAAAGGTTAGTTGCAGTGTGGAATCTGACACCATATCAAATATTTTTGTACTCTGTTATATTAAAATCCTTGTGGCCCTTTCAATGGATCCTTTAGCTATGTATGATTGTACAATTTCATTTGGAACATATTGGTTCACTTAGTTATGAGATACTACAATATTAGCATTTGTTATTGTATTCACAGATCAATTCAGAAAACGTCTTGCAGTGTTGGGAGGCCGTCAAGCTCACAGTAGCAGATAAAAGCACTCTCAAATTCTCCTTTTCACTTGAAAGCCTCAAGTTTATCATTGGCAACTAGTCTTGTCGATTGTTTTCCTTGAAGAGGCAGGCTCACTTTATTCCTTTTCAAGATGTTTGCCAAATACCCGTTTGAATAACCATAATTTATGTGAGTTGTTATTTTAAGTGAAAGTTGTGTTCCATGAAAAAAGTGGCTCATTCCGGTCACACTTCAAACAACTGCATAAGTGACGTTCCTTGAGATATTTCTTATGTTCTGGTATGCAGTCCAAGTGGAGTATGCCTGTGCCCTTCCTTTTTATGTCACAGAATATTAAGAATTTTGTACTTAAGGCTAAATATTTAATAAAATTAACTATTACTGCTTTATTAAGACATTGTTAAGTTTAACTGGCTTTTTAAAAATTATTGTTAGTACTGTAAGTGTGTGGGGGTAAAGAATACAATGACTACTAGTGAGGTTAGGTGCCATTGCCTAGATTCATGCTAAGCAGCCAGAAGTTTTACTCACCATTGCTTTTGCACCATTAGTGCAAATTTCATCACAGTTAAAAAAAAGGCAAAAAGATCTGCATATTGTGATGAGAATAGTTTTGACCTTGAAGAGCCCCTTTAAGAGAATGGGTCTCAGGATTTCTAGGGGGTTCCTGGACCGGCCTTTGAGAACCACTGCTCTAAGTCATGGATATATAAGAGAATAGACATGCTGTTATACACTTATTATTATTATTATTCAGTTTGAAATGTAGAGGAATTTAAAAAAAATAGTCTTGGTAATTCTAATTGTACCCATGAGAAAACGTAGCAATTGGATTATATAAGAGATGGAGAAACCAAGTCAGTGTAGCTAAGCCATTTTGCCTGTAAAATAAATCAGAGGATATGCTGAAAAGGCTAGAATCCAAATGATCAGAATGAAACCAGCAAGAGAACCAGTATTTTCTGCCTGGGCTAAAATGATATTGAGCATGAGCCTTTCTCAGCTTGCTCTTCTCATCTTGTACACAAATTGGAAGCCTTCTCCAAGAAAGAATATCTTAGAAAATAAGGCCCATAGGGAGAATGCTTGGGAGGAGCGGTCTGAGAGACCTGAGGAGGGCGGCCATTGAGATGTGAGGGGTGACACAGCATGAAGGGAAGGATGCTGATTTTATTAAAGGTCTGCTGTGTGCCAGCCACTGTGCAAGGCACTTCACATATGCTGCTGCTTAATTCTCACGACAAACTTAAGAAGTCACTATTATCAGCCTCATTTTGGAGATGGTGAAGTGGAGCCTCGGATGTTAAAAAACTAACCTGAGTCTACATTGCTCCTGTGGGTTGCAGTTGGAATTCAAATCATCTCTTTTCACTCCTAGTATGGCAGTCTTCATCTAAGTGTTCAGGAGCCTCTTGGACTGTGTTGTTAACTGGTCCATTGTTAGTGTATCTGTCTTATAAGCCTATTTCTGAATATACATGCATACACTTCAGGCTTGGGTTTTAGCTTTCTGAGTAAAAGAATCACAGTTTTGTATTCATTCATCCACTAGGGGGGGCAAGAGTGCTAACTTGTTAAGTAGATGATGATTGATGAGTAGGGTTTAAATTATATGATTGTGGTATGATTTATATGTATGTACTGTAGGAAATGGTATATGGAAAACTCTGAACATTTCTCTAGTGATTATTCTTTGTAGGAAAGATGCTGTGCTATCTTGTTACTGAGACCTAGGAGATTGCCTTCATCCCCTAAATGTGAAAAATAAATGAGGTGCAGTTTTTTTTTTTTTTAAGATTTTATTTATTTATTTGACAGAGAGAGACACAGCGAAAGAGGGAACACAAGCGGGGCACCTGGGTGGCTCAGTTGGTTAAGCGACTGCCTTCGGCTCAGGTCATGATCCTGGAGTCCCGGGATCAAGTCCCGCATCGGACTCCCTGCTCAGCGGAGAGTCTGCTTCTCCCTCTGACCCTCCCCCCTCTCATATGCTCTCTCTCTTTCTCATTCTCGCTCTCTCAAATGAATAAATAAATAAAATCTTTAAAAAAAAAAAAAGAGGGAACACAAGCAAGGTGAACGGGAGAGGGAGAAGCAGGCCTCCCGCCGAGCAGGGAGCCTGATACGGGGCTCCATCCCAGGACCCTGGGATCATGACCTGAGCTCAAGGCAGACGCTTAATGACTGAGCCTCCCAGGCACCCCAAATGAGGTGTAGTTTAACTCAAAAGTGTGACTGGCCCTCAAAGGGAGGGATCATGTCAAGTGGATGGCAAAATTAGCAGTAAACCAGTCAGGAAGATTCAAATCCTAGTCTCCAGTTTGTTTGCTTTTTTGTTTTAATACATGTGTGAAATTTAACATTCTTAATTTAACTTTATTATGGTCTGTTTAATGCATTGGTGTCTGAAAGAAATGATATGATTTTCCTAAGGCATTATTTAAACCTTAAAGGAAAGTGTTACATAACTATTTGTATTTGGATAATGCTTTTATTAATCCAATATTTTTATTCCAGACCTATCGTTTACATATGGCTCCTCCTTAAAATAAATGATACATCTAGTTTCTCATTTATATAATTGCCATGTGGGTAATTTATAGCAAAATTATGAAGCACTTTCAGACAATGAAAACTGAACTGTGAAATAATTACATTTGCCACTAAAGTATTTTTATTTGAAAAGAATTTTTGGCTGTTGTCCTGATTTATTGTTCTTCAAGACTCCTATAAACTTTGGGTGATGATTACTGTGAAAAAAATTAGAAATTCCATGAGCATCATAACCATGATAATTGTGAAACTTTGCCAACGAGATTCTTGCTCTGTATATTGTTCACATTTTGTTGTTGTTGAGTTATAGTTTGTAAATGAAGGGATTGAAAATAGTTTATCATTTGACTATAGATACAACAAAGACTTTTCTTGAGCACTACATAGATTTTTTTTCAAATTCTGAAAATTTCTGAAGGATTACTAAAATAATATATCTTATGGGGGCGCCTGGGTGGCTCAGTCAGTTAAGCATCTGCTGTCAGCTCAGGTCATGTTCCCAGGGTCCTGAGATCAAGGCCCACATCAGGCTTCCTGCTCAGTGGGGAGCCTGCTTCTCCCTCTCCCTCTGCTGCTCCCCCTGCTTGTGTGCTCTCTCTCTCTGTCAAATGAATAAATAAAACCTTAAAAAAAATAAAATATCTTTACATGATTCTAATTTTGAGAAGTTATGGCTGTTGGAGCCAATGGGCCAACGTTCATAATCTTACTCACTCTGGTAATACAGGCCATGTGATGTTGGGATATGTCTTCATCTCCTCGAACATCAGTATGTAATTGGACTACAGGGTTACTGTTTTGTGGTAGGCACTGAGGATACAAAGATGAATCCTGAGCTGTTTGTTCTGTCTTCAAGGATGGTGGTCTAATGCGGGCACTCTACAAGTAAGCAAACCATTCCAGTGAGATGTAGTGAGGGCAGTAATAAAGTGATGCCTACTTGCTACTGTGGCGTCACCTAAAGGGTTACAAACCTACCTGGGACATAGTGCATGGAGATGCTTCAGAGGAGGTAAGGCTTGAACTTAAAGGGCTAATAGGTATAGAATTTGGGGATCTGGGAGGAAGGAACATATTTTAAGCAGAAGAAATAGCATTGGATGTATCATGGTGGAAGGGGACGGTGTGGCTTTTTTTTTTTTTACGTGCTTTGATTTTTTCGTTTAATAATTTTACAACACCCAATGCTCATCACTACTAGTGCCCTCCTTAATCCATCACGCATTTAACCCCCACCCCCCACCTCCCCTCCAGTAACCCTCAGTTTGTTCTCTGTAGTTACAAGTATGTTTCCTGGTTTGCCTCCCTCCCTTTTTAATATATATTCATGTTTTGTTTCTTAAATTCCACATATGAGTGAAATCATATGGTATTTGTCTTTCTCTGACTGACTTATTTTTTTTTCTGACTGACTTATTTTGCTTAGCATAATACTTTCTAGATCTCTCCACATCGTTGCAAATGTTGATCGCTGAGTGATATTTCCATTGTATGTATGTGTTTTTCTTTATCCATTGGTTGGACATTTGGGCTCTTTTCATATCTTGGCTATTGTAGACAATGTTGCTATAATCATTGAGGTGCATGTATCCCTTTGAATCAATATTTTTGCATCCTTTGGGTAAATACCTACTAGTGTAATTGCTGGATTGTAGGGGAATTCTATTTTTAGCTTTCTGAGGAACCTCCATACTGTTTTCCAGAGTGACTGCACCGGTTTGCATTCCCACCAACAGTGTAAGAGGGTTCCCCTTCTCTGCATCCTTGACAACACCTGTTGTTTCCTGACTTGTTAATTTTAGCCATTCTGACAGGTGTGAGGTGATATTGTGGTTTTGATTTGTATTTCCCTGATGCCGAATGATGTTGAGCTTCTTTTCATCTGGATGTCTTCTTTGGAAAAATGTCTGTTCATGTCTTCTGCCCATGTTTTAACTGGATTATTTGTTTTTGGGGTGTTGAGTTTGATAAGTTCTTTATAGATTTTGGACACTAACCCATTGTCAGCTATGCCATTTGCAAATATCTTCTCTCATTCCGAAAGTTGCCTTTTAGTTTTGTTGATTGTTTCCTTCACTGTGCAGAAGCTTTTAATCTTGATGAGGTCCCTGTAGTTTCTTTTTCCTTTTGCTTTCCTTGCCTCCAGAGACATATGTAGTAAAAAGTTGCTACAGTCAATGTCAAAGAGGTTGCTGCCTGTGTTCTCTAGGATTTTGATGGTTTCCTGTCTTACATTTAGGTCTTTCATCCATTTTGAATTTATTCATTTATTTTTTTCTCTCAGAATTTCTTTTTGTGTGTGGTACAAGAAAGTGGTCCAGTTTCATTCTTTTGCATGTGGCTGTCCAGTTTTCCCAATACAATTTGTTGAAGAGACTTTTTTCCACTGGATATTCTTTCCTGCTTTGATGAAGATTAGTTGACCATAGAGTTGAGGGTCCATTTCTGGGTTTTCTATTCTGTTCCATTCACCTATGTTTTTGTGTCAGTACCATACTGTCTGGATCCCTAGAGCTTTGTAATATAACTTGAAGTCCTGAATTATAATGCCTCCAGGTTTGCTTTTCTTTTTCAATATTGCTTTGGCTATTTGGTGTCTTTTGTGGTTCCATACAAATTTTTAGGTTTGTTTGACTCTTTTAAATTGTAAGAATATAGAGTGAAGGGGCACCTGGGTGGCTCAGGTGTTAAGCGTCTGCCTTGGGCTCAGGTCATGGTCCCAGGGTCCTGGGATCGAGCCCCGCGTCGGGCTCCCTGCTCCGCGGGAAGCCTGCTTCTCCCTCTTCCACTCCCCCTGCTTGTGTTCCCTCTCTCGCTGTGTTTCTCTCTGTCAAATAAATAAATAAATAAAAATCTTAAAAAAAAAAGAACATAGAGTGAAGATGGCATAGTGCAGGGGAGTAAGTTGGAGATGTACCATGGGGCTGATATCAGTGTATCTTTAGAACATATTACTATGTTTGAATCTTGTTTAAATGATCAGAAGCTATCCATAGCTTTTTTATAAGGAGTGACATGATTTTGTATTTTAGGACAATCCTTGGCATCACACTGGGGAGAAGTCAGAAGAAGGTACTGTAGTAGATTCAGTGGGAAGTGGTATAACCTGAGATAACAGGCCAGCAGAGCCTAGGGTGACTCAGACTTCAGCTTTGGGTGACTGTATGGAAAATAGAGGAGAGGAACAAGCTCTTTTGAGGGGGCTTTGAGCTGGAGATAGAGATTAAAATAAAATAAAATACAACCTTAAAATAAAGCTGCAGTACTTCCAGTGTGCCAGGGATTCGGTAAGGTTAACATATTTAATTGTCTCAGTATCCCCTTGAGGTGTTACCATCTATAATTGAGAAATGAGAAAGCAGATTCAGAGAGGTCACATATATGACCTCAGATTATAGCCGGAAATGGTGGAACTTGGAATTGAGTCTCGGTCTACCCCACCCTAAATTACAACCTATTCTTACTCTATTAGCTGGGAATCATCATTGAGCTATAGTTGAAGCGATGGGTGTAAATGGAAATGATCAGGAGGAGTATATAGACAGGGAAGAGATGATGGCCAAGGATAGAACTTGGGCAAATAACATTAGGTTAAATGGAACCCATTTAAATGGAACATCTTCTGTGTCTTTATAGAAGGTGCATTCGGAGAGGTAAGAGGTTAACTGGAAACAGCGTCTCAGTCAAGACAAAAGCATTAGGATCATCCTGCAGGACTCTTATTCTTTCTCACCCCACATCCTGTCCATCAGCAAATTCTTTTGTCTTTGCCTTCAGAGTATATGCAGAATCTGACCATATCCTCCTGTCCAAGCCACTCAAATCTGCTCTGCTCTAACAGGAAATCCTGTTATCCTGTTCTTGGCCTTACCATCTTTTCTCCACCCAGCAGTCAGACCAGTGCTTTCAAAATGTAGATCAGATCGTCACTCCTCTGTTCACAGCTGTCCAGTGGTCTTCCTTGTCATTCAGAATATAACCCAGACTACCATGGCCCACAAGGCAGCAATGACTACCACAGGCTATCTCTCTAGCCTCTCCTTCTCCATTCCCCCCAGGGTCATAGCACCAGCCACAAGCTAAGCATGTTCCTTTTCTGGACCTTTGCACGGTCTGTTTGCCTGCCTGGAATGCTTTTTCCCTGATCTCTGTTACTCTATTAGAGTAATCCAATCAACCTGTCTGAAATAGCATGTTCCATTATCTTGTTCGACCTCTTCATTCTCTTTTTGTCCATAGAATTTTTCATCACTGGACATATTAAACTTGCTTGTTTGCTTTGTGTTAATTGCCCCTTGAATCTCCATTCTGTGCCTAAACTTTATGAAAGTAGAGGTTTTGCCTTTTTTTGTTCACTCTATCTGCAGGATCTAGAGTAGAGTAAATGCTCAACAAATATTTGGATAAATGAATGCAGCCAGACTGGCTTTTAAAACAAGTAAATCGGATCATGCTACCCACCCTACCCCCGTCCCGTTCAACCTTCCCACCCCCATAGACTCCCATTACCATTGGAATAAAATCCAAACTCCTTTCTGTGGTCTACAAGGCCTTGCATGATCTGGACCTTGGCTGAGACTAACCCTAGTCTTGACACTCCGCCCTGGGGAACTACATTCCAGCCACGTTGGCCTTCTTGTTCTTCCTGGAGCTCATTAAGCTCATTTCTTCCTCTTGCTGGTCCCTCTGCCAGCCACTCCTTCTACATGGTTGGCTCTTGTTACGTCTTCAGATCTTTGCTCAAGTTCTGCTTCTGCAGAAAAGCTTCCCTAGACGACCCTTTCTTACAAGTGTTCCCAGTACTTGCCTCTTCACCCCAAATCTTCCCAGGACTCAGGTTAATTTTTGTCATCGAAATTGTCACTGCCTGACCAGTATTGTTCATTTATTTATAATATTCTTCCTCTCCACCTGGGTTGTAAACTCCATGAGGGTGGGATGTTTTCTGTCTTATTTATCATCATATTCCCAGCACCTAGAAGGGAGCACTTGGTGTATCTTAGAGGCCCAACCCTTAGAGGATGGATGAATGAAATACTCCTGCCACTCCTGTGAGGGCGGTTCATTATTACTGTGAATAGTTGAATATTCTTTTATGACACACGGTTTAAATAAATGTCTAAAACTTCTAGGATGATGGTTATGCAGTTTGAACATTAAGTCATGAGACTACCTTTCCAAACTGGCTCATGGAATTCTGGTACATTACTTTATAGAGATTCTTCTTGCACATTCTTGGGAACTCAAATCTCTCAAACTTTCAGGATGCTGTAATTTTTATTTTTAGTTGTTACGAAAAGTATTTGACTGAATTAGATTGCTACATCCTCGAGGAGAGTGAGGCCATATTCCTTTTTGTATCCCTGGCACCTTCTCTAGAGTTCAGCACAGAGTAGGTGTTCAATAAATGTTTGTTAGTAGTAAGCTAAGAAAAAAAAAAGACATTTCAAAAAAAAATGGCACCAAAATTTAGAATTTTCTGTAAAATATTTGCAGTTTTTGTAGATTTCAAAACTGAACTCCCGCCCCCCCGCCCCCAAGCTTAACCTTTCAGAAATGTTTGGTTGCTGAGAAACGGAAGAAGAGAAATGAAGGGGTGATAGCCCATACTAAATTTAAATCTGTTCCCAGGCCAGAGAAACAGAGGGGACCTATAATCACTTATTCACCTACAGTTACTCCCTATTTGGATAGGTTGGGGTGGAGGCAGGGAAAGACTCTGTGGTCCAGCATCCTTCTTCACTCGTATTTTCTTTTTGATAAAACAGCCAGTGTTCAGTGTTGCTCCAAAAGTTTTGGTTTGGTGATTTAAAAAGCGAGCAACAGGTAGCAGTGACGCAGGTTATGCTCAGTCACTGAGCTGCACACACCTTAAGCCAACACAACCCGTGAAAGGTGGCAGTGTTTGAACTGAATCTGTGCTTTTTAGATGGAGCAGCACCTTTTCAATAAAAGCACGCTTATACCGACTCCTTAAGAAGTTTAGACTGGAGGGCTGTCTCCAGCAACTGGCCCCCCTGCTGCCAAACCCCATTTGTTTGTCTTGGCAGCCGGGCTGTGTCTGCTTGGCCGGTGCTAATGCTGGGATGTTAAATTGATGAAACACAGAGCTCTTGATCCTTTTCAGTGAGGCTTCTATTTGGTTAATGGCAGGGTAGAGAATGGAGAATGGATACTCTTGTAGTGTAGCTAGAGATGTGGGGACATGTGGGAAGATACTTCATTAGAATAATTAGCCCTGCGCTTCATTGTGGCTTTTGTCTTATTCTTTCTTTGGTCCAGATAGAAATTCTTTCTCTTCAAATGGTTACAATATATGTTTTATTTGGTATAAATACTTAAGCATAAGATAACCTGCCAAAAACATGAAGGCATTTGGCTTTTTGAGAATTTGGACATTTCAGAACTATGGACCAAGTATACTGGTGTAACACGCACTCGTGTTTGGTGTGCTTGGGATTAGCTACCCTTTGGCTGTCAGTCATCATGACTATACATTGTTCCAGAAGCCATGGGCTATGACTAGACTTTTTAGAATTAACAGCACAGAAGGGAAACAAGTATAAATCATCTCTCTGGTTTATGTTTCTCAAGAGGGAAGTATAATATTGCTTAAGTTGATACAAGTGTTGACAGTCCCCTGAGGTTGGTGACTGTATCAATCCCTCACTTTATTCAGGCTTCTGCTCAGATATTGCCTCTCCAGAGAATCAAAACAGCAGGTCCCCTCCCCTGTCTCTCTTTAACCACTCACCTGCTTTATTTCTTCATAGCTGTTATCATGACCTGAAATTATTTTTATTTTTATATCTCCTTACCTGCAATGTGAGTTCTACGAGGACAGGAATTTTTTTCTATTCACTACTTAACCCTTAGTGCTCGGAAGAGTATCCGGGATATAGCAAGTGCATGATAAATGTGTGTCAAATGACTGAATAAGTAAGAAGAGGAAAGGAGCAATAAAGGATGAAGTAAAGAAAGGAAATAATGTGTGTTTTCCAGACAATATCCTTCAACACGTGGCTAGTTAAACCAGGACAGGGGAGTCCGTCAATCTTGCACATGTGAAATGTTTATTAGGACTTTTAATAAAACTTCGGGTGAAAACTGGATTGCATGTAGCAAACATATCACTTAGCCCAAATAAATCATTAGGTTGCCAAAGATCAGGGAATATGAAAACATTTCATTTTATGATTGAAGGCTTGAGCAGAGAAATTAGATTTGTTTTAATAGAGATGTTAAAAGAGTATGAGCTTGAGACTTTTATCATTTGTCCTAAGAATATATTTAAAATCCTCTTGCTTACCAGGCTCTCTTTTAGAAGGGGTAGGTTTGTCAGTTTCAGAATCTCTATTAGTTGCTTATGTCCATTTTCTGAGCATACTAGCATTTCTGCTATATAGCATGTGATGCTACAAACAGATGGAATTGACAGGAGAAAATATCTACTGTCCACTAAAAAAAAATGTTTAAGAATGATGTTTGATGCATAACAGATGGCATGAGAAACAACCTGTCAAATTAAGATTGGTGATAATGGATTAGTGAACACCCTGTAATTAACTACTAATTATTATTCTCATGATTGTATTTCTTTCCACTCCGTCAACTTTTTATATTGTACTATGTATACAAACAATTATATTTCATATTTTCTTTTTCATGTTTTTATATATTAACTTTTGCCATAAAGGTTTACCTGTTTTTACATTCTTCATAATACCTTTATCATATTTCATCAAATTCATATGTGAGAATTAGACCATGTTGGGAGCGAGACTGTCATGTACTAGTGATGTGCCTGGCGTATAAACACGTTCAACTCGTGTTTGTTGATGTTAATTAAATATTCCAAATTGATTTAGCCTTTGCTTTATTACAAGACATTTAGCTTCTTTCTGGTTATTGATATTATAGGTAATGATGTGCTGACCATGCTTCTGAACACCCATGGCTTCATGATTCTTTTGATTTATGGTCTTACACTGAATTCCCCTAGGGAGCTATCTTAGTCAAAGTTTGTGAACATTTTTGTATTTCTTGATTTGTGAATGGGTGACATTGTTTTATATTGATGTCTTCAATGTTTGAATATCCCTTTAGTCTTATAAAATAATAAGGGTATTTTTTTTTTGCCTTACCCAGCATAAATTGTGGCAAATTCTTCTTCCTGACATATGAGAGCTAAAAGTATTTTTCAAATTAGATATAGGTAACAACTTTTTTTTTTTTTTCAATTTTAGGCCTGTTTTTTATATGGTTGTAGAATGTTTATGGATTTTATTAATATATGATTTTGTTGTAAATTATGAATCTAATTAATTTTTTAAAGAATTGGTAGACCTTTGAGCTTGGACACTTACGATTGTTGCAAGCTTTATTTTTTTTTTTAAATCTTCATGTGGGGGCCTCTAAAACTGACATTCTTGAAGCCAATTTTTTTCCTTCTTTCTTTCAATTTTTTGAAGTTCTAGTGGCTTTTGAAATTGTCTCAAATTTTTAAAACATACACACATATTCATGTGATATATGTTACAGACTTATCATCCCTTCCTCAGCTCTGTAACTCTACAGAGGGGCAAGATAACTAGAAAATTCATCTTGACCAGCTCCAATAAAGAGAAACAGAAATCTGTGACTATTTAAGATGACCGAATCTGGTTAAAAATCGACTAATGACCAGTTTTTTTTCTTTATTTTTTTTTAATTTTATTATGTGAATCACCATACATTACATCATTAGTTTTTGATGTAGTGTTCCGTGATTCATTGTTTGCATATAACACCCAGTGCTGCATTCAATACGTGTCCTCTTTAATACCCATCACCGGGCTAACCCATCCCCCCACCCCCCTCCCCTCTAGAACCCTCAGCTTGTTGCTCAGAGTCCATCGTCTCTCATGGTTCATCTCCCCCTCCGATTTCCCCCCCTTCATTTTTAACAAATATTTAACATTTGTTCCTGGTTCTGTTTAAGAATTTGAAATATTAAAATCTTCCCCTGATAACACAACTCTATGATAATAGTATCATTATTGATATTAGGGTTATAGCTCTTAGTAATATTAAGTATAATTGGAGACTTTTATGTACAAGGCACTGGATTTCTTATTCATTTTCTCATTTAATCTTATCATTCTCCCATTTTCACAGATGATGAAACTGAGGCTTTGAGAAGTTAAACGAAACTTTCCCTACTAGTGGACAAAATGTTCAGACTTGGGTCTGTCCAGCTTTAAAACCCTAGGCTCTTGATCATGATGCTATGCTAAAAACATTGGTTTTGACAATTTTATACTTATCCCTAAGGATTTCTTTTTAAAAGTCTCTTCCTTTCTGACCATGTGGATTTGTATGACCGTTTCAGAGTTGAAATATTAAGTAAATAAATTTTTAAATTTTATCCAAAAGATTCTCGATGACCAGGCATTGTTATACACTAGGAAAGCCATTTTCCGGTATCTGCACAGAGCAAATTAACAGTTCTGTCTTAGCTTCACTCCCTGGTTTCAGTCTGTTCCCTAATCCTAGGCCTCCTTCCCCTAACTCCAAACTTAAAATAATATTGATCTGGTTCAGCACATGTCTCACACATTCCTTATCTAATAGTAGTTTTGGTATTTAATGGTTTATATTATGTACCTTTGAAAACTCACAAGGACTTTTTGTATACAAAATTGTTTTTTATTAGCATTTTTCATTAATATTTCCCATGTTCTGCTAGTTTGTGGCAATTGATGTCCTATGGGCAGTAAACAAAGTGAACTTGATAAAATTACGTACTTCTGGTCACAGTGTCCAATAGAATACTGAAGTGTTGCTTCAAGGTTCTTGTTACATTTAGTCCTACTCTTACTGAAAATGGTGTAGCACCTTCAATAGAAACCCTTTCTGATATCCAGAGGTGCCACTAAGTACCTGTTCAAAATCATGATCACTATTTACTTTAGAAGATCTTAACCGGGGGATCATGGAGAAGGCTTCAGGATAGCTTAGAAAAACCTGGAGTAATGTAAGAAAATGTGTTATAGGGCCATTTTTTAGAAGAGTTCATAGGTTTCATCATTCATTCCGTTATTCATTGAATCATAACTCATTCAAATTCCCAAAAAGAAACTAAACCCAAAGAGTGTTATAAAATATCCCTATTCTGAAAACCCCATCTGCTTTTATTTAACCACTTACACCTCAATACCAGACCTTTTTAGATATCTATTTTGGCCATATTTTCTGTTCCTATTCTTTTTTTCCTTTTTCCTTCCCTGTATTATGTTAATCACCATACATTACATCATTAGTCTTTGATGTAGTGTTCCATGATTCATCGTTTGCGCATAACACCCAGTGCTCCACGCAGAACGTGCCCTCCTTAATAGCCATCACCAGGCTAACCCATCCCCCCACCCCCTCCCCTCTAGAACCCTCAGTTTGTTTCTCAGAGTCCATCGTCTCTCATGGTTCGTCTCCACCTCCGATTTCCCCCCCTTCATTTTTCCCTTCCTGCTATCTTCTTCTTCTTCTTCTTCTTTTTTTTTTTTTAACATATAATGCATTATTTGTTTCAGGGGTACAGATCTGTAATTCAACAGTCTTGCACAATTCACAGCACTCACCATAGCACATACCCTCCCCAATGTCTATCACCCAGCCACCCCATCCCTCCCACCCCCCCAACCACTCCAGCAACCCTCAGTTTGTTTCCTGAGATTAAGAATTCCTCATATCAGTGAGGTCATATGATAAAAAATTTAAATATAGTTGACACACAATGTTACATTGGCTTCAGGTGTGCAGCTTACTAATTGGACACATTTAATTGTTATACTGTGCTCACCACAAGTGTAGCTACCCTCTGTCACCATACAACACTGTTAGAATCCCACGGACTGCATTCTCTATGCTGTACCTTTTACTCCCATGATTTATTCATCCCATAACTGGAAGGCTGTATTTCCCACTCCTCCTCACCCATTTTGCCCATCCTCCCACCTCCTCCCCTCAGGCAACCATCAGTTTATTCTCTGTATTTATAGGTCTGTTTCTGCTTTTTTTTAAAAAAATTCTTTATTTAAATTCAATTTAGTTAACATATAGTGTATTATTACTTACCGGGGTAGAATTTAGTGATTCAGCAGTTGCATAGAACTCCCAGTGCTCATTGCATCAGCTGCCCTCCTTAGTTCCCAATTACACCACCCCACCACCGGCCACCCCTCCAGCAACCCTGTTTGTTTTCTAGAGGTCAGCATCTCCTATGGTTTGCCTCCCTCTCAATTTTCATCTTATTTTATTTTTCCTTCCCTTCCCCTATGTTCATCTGTTTTGTTTCTTAAATTCCACATACAAGTGAAATCATATGGTATTTGTCTTTCTCTGACTGACTTATTTCACTTAGCATAATACACTCTAGCTCCATCCATGTTGCCATGTCATTGCAAATGGCAAGATTTTGTTCTTTTTTGATGGCTGAGTAATATTCCATTTTATATATATGTGTGTGTGTGTCTGTGTGTGTGTGTATGTCACATCTTCTTTATTCATTCATCTGTCCATGGACATCTGGACTCTTTCCATAGTTTGGCTGTTGTGGACATTGCTGCTATAAACATTGGGGTGCAGATGCCCCTTTGAATCACTATTTTTGTATCCTTTGGATAAATACCTAGTAGTGCCATTGCTGGGTTGTAGGATAGTTCTATTTTCACCTTTTTGAGGAACCTCCATACTGTTTTCCAGAGCGGCTGCACCAGCTTGCATTCCCACCAGCAGTGTAGGAGGGTTCCCCTTTTCCTGTATCCTTGCCAGCATCTGTTGTTTCCTGACTTGTTAATTGTAGCCATTCTGACAAGTGTGAGGTGGTATCTCATTGTGGTTTTAACTTGTATTTCTCTGATGCTGAGTGATGTTGAGTATTTTTTTCATGTGTCTTTTGGCTATTTGTATGTCTTCTTTGGAGAAATCTTTGTTCATGTCTTCTGCCCATTTCTTATTTCTGCTTTTTGTTTGTTTCTTTATTCATTTGTTTTGTTTTGGGGCTCCACATATAAGTGAAATCATAAGGTATTTGTCTTTCTCTGACTTATTTCACTTTGCCTATTACCCTTTAGATTCATTCATGTTGTCGCAAATGGCAAGATCTCATCCTTTTTTAGGCTGAGTAATATTCTATTGTGCATATATACATCTTCATCTGTTATCTACCAATAGACACCTGGGTTGTTTCCATATCTTGGCTATTGTAAATAATGCTGCAATAAACATAGGGTGCATGTATCTTTCAAATAGTGTTTTTGTTTTCTTTGGGTAAATACCCAGTAGTGGAATTACTGGATCATATGGTATTTTTATTTTTAATTTTTTGAGGAACCCGTTCCTATTCTTTTGTCAATTTCCTATGCTTAACTCCAAGCATTTTTCGTCTGCTAGTGTCTTTCAGGCAAGGAGCGGAGGGGAATTTAGTCTTTGTTTTTAATTAACATTGTGATCATTTAGTATCTAGTTGCATATGTGGCCATATTTCAGAGGGAGGGAGGGAGGGAAGCAGTAGGGGGACACTATAATTTGGAGAATTTAGACCTCTGGGGTGATTGGCTGGTGTTAACTGGATATTTGAAACCTGTTATTTCAGTGATGTATATCCTACACTTTAGTAGTCTTAAACACAGCTCTGGGATTCTGTCTACTCTCCCACAGTAAGAAAATGAATTTGTCAGTTCTTTTTCTTTATCACTATGAGAACCACTACCTCCAGCTCCAAATATTACCAGCCCTAGACTCACCCAATTAAAGTCCTGCTCTTGGGGTGTTGGGATGGGACAGTTGGTTAAGTGTTGGGCTCTTGGTTTGGGGTCAGGTACTGATCTCAGGGTCATAAGGTTGAACCCAGCGTTGGGCTCCAAGCTCAGCACAGAGTCTGCTGAAGACTCTCTCTCCCTCTCCCTCTGACCCTCTGCCCCCTGCTCACTCTCTCTCTCTCTCTCTCCTTCTAAAATACATAAATAAATTTTTAAAAAAAAAAAAAAAAAGCCCTGCTCTCATGTTCGGTGTGGGATAGACTTTAGTCACTAAAGTGAAAAAGGAAGCAGTCAGTCAGTGCCAGGGACTCTCTGTCCTCTGTTGTTCTTCACTCTCTGCTTTGCATCCTCTCTCCTAAAGATCAGTCACGCAACTTGCCTTTCTTATAAATGAGTTTATTTCATGAACAAAAATCAGACTGTGAGAGAAGGATGTAAAGTGTACTCTATGTTTTAAGGATATAGGTTGGCTTGGAATCAGACTTTCATGATTCTAAAATAGTAAACATCCAGGCTGGGGGATGTGTTTATCTTTGACCTGCAACTGGTTATCTCTGTCACCTTTACACATCAGGACACAAAGGAATAGTAGTGTGCTACCGACAAAGGATAGCGGGGGCAGCATTCTTAGCGCATAGTCAGTCCTCAATAAATGTTTGTTCATTGGTGACATGGAAGCATCTTTTGACATCTCTCAGTTTTAGTGACTTACCTATCAACTACTGCATTCCACTGAAAGTAAAACAGCCACTTCTATTTAAAGCACCCAAAAATCTATATTAAGTAATTCAAGAAGCTTACTGTCTAATTTGGAGCAGTTCTCATTCCTCTCTGCCTGATGAGATACCAGATCCCAAATCTATAAAAATCAAAGTGATTTTGTTCCCACATATTGCAAATGAATTAGAGTTTTATTACTGTTTTTGTCTTTAATGATTTTCAGCCTGTAAATGTAAATGACATTTCTCCAATCTTGGCTTTGTTCTGCCAGTTTCTTCTAAGTAATGCCTGTTAACAATGAGCAAATAGAGCCTAATAAAATTCATTCAGTAATGTAGAGCATTTCAGGTTACTAGATAAGAGCTTACTTCATTTGTTTTTTGTTGTAACTGTAGCACATCTTTATTTCACTTAGCATTTAGAAGTGCTAAAAGATATTTCAAACTTCTAAGAAGAAAAAATGCTCACACCCCCACAACTCAAAGACCTCTACTGTTTACATTTTGGGTATTTTCCTTCCATGGTTATTTCTACCAGTTTAAGACTGTGATCTTCCAATAAACGGCATTTTGAATATGTTCACTTTAGTAAGTTCCTCAAGGACTTTCTTATGTCTTTTGACCCTTTTGTAATTCCTCCCTGTGTTGGTTTGGAGCGCTACGCAGTGAGCACTCTGTTTAAAAGCAGAACAGTGAAAAAGCAAACATACAAATATAAATAATGAACCAACAATACAAGAGCAGCCTACTATTCTAAGCAGCATGGTATGCAGAAAGTGCCCGTTTTTCTCCATAGTTCCTCTTCAGCAGGCGGCCTAGCAGGGAAAGTTGGGATCACAAGGAAGTAAATGTTGGTAAGAATAAGTGGGTGTAAGTGAATTATACAGCATTTTCAGCAGATCTGAGTACTTTTAAAGATCACTTAGGAATGGCTTAAAATGTATTTCTTCTTTGATTGTAGGATACAGGAGACATTTAAGCAACTCACTATGCACAGTAGTGCATAGTGGTATACAGGGTATACAGGGCATACTAAATTCAGGGGTGGATTCCGAGACTTGTATAATTTTGCAGACCGCATTTTAGAAAAATTAATACAACCTTAGAAATGAAAAACGTTAGATACAGTAATGAGTATTTGGCAGGAGAAAAGTTACAAATTTGATAAAGCTTATTAAGTAACTGCTTGACATATCTCTGTATGTTTTTTTCCTCTTTCTTGGCTCCCATACTTTGTCTCTTTGTCAGCGTTTGCACCGTATCATTTTTGTAGAGTATATATAGAGAGTTAAGTCCATTTTTCTTCTGGCCTGGTTAAGCAGAATTTGTGTTTTATTATTGATAATTGAGATGCCTATAGCATGGGCAGACAGTCCTCTCCACTGTTTGCAGTGTTGCTACTAGTTTGTGGCTTACAAATACAGGAATTCTGATAAATTCAATCTCATACATTTCTCATCAAAAAAGAAAAACACCAGGACACAGTGTTCATAATTACATATGTTGAATTTTCAAATATACTTCTGACAGGGGAAAATTTCCATTCTGAGCCGGTGTTGGTGGAAATCAGTGCTTTTACTTAAAATTGTACACATCTGGGGATGGGAAGACTTTCCCACAGTCCAGATTCTGGCTTCCCACATTTTAGACCTTGTTTCTCCTCCACTAGTCCTACAACCTCCAGGCCAACCACCGTGGACTGTTTCTTTGTTTCATCCTCTTACAACTGTTAATAGTCTTCTCCTGGTCTTCTTCAATCTACTGATTTTATTGAGGTAATTTTTAAGCTAAGGTATATTATCTAGGAACAACTAGATAATAAGTGTTAAGTGCTGTGTGTCAAGCTTGTGCTAAGCGTTGCACCATCCATCCTTGAAGCAACTCTGGGGTAATTACTGTACTGATCCCAATTCTGCAGATGAGAAAACTGAACTTGTTGGGATTTCTATTTAGGTTTGTCAGAAACCACAGCTTGTCTTCCAAACCACTATAAACCCTTTTCAGCAATTTATACTTGCAGTGGGGTGGTTTGCAAACCTCCCCCATACTTGCAGTGGGGTGGAATCCAAACATGACCTTACATTTTAATATGAGCATATTATTTTTTTAAAGATTTTATTTATTCATTTGAGAAAGAGAGAGGGAGAGCCCAGAGGGAGAGTGAGAGAGAGAAGCAGACTCCCCGCTGAGCAAGGAGCCCATGTGGGGCTCGATCCCAGTACCCTAAGATCATGACCTGAGCTGAAGGCAGATGCTTAATCCACTGAGCCACCCAGGTGCCCCTAATGTGAGCATATTAATAATAATATAATTAATAATGTAATCACACTCATTATTACTATATACTTTCTAATCATGATTCCCCATACCCTCGGATTTTGTTAATTTAGTAGTTCCAGTCCTTTCAACAACAAATTATAGCAAATTACCTGTGAAACCAAACCTATGGGAGAGGCTTTGAAGGAGGTGGTGGGAGGGTACCAAAGGCAAGGGAATCCGTTGTATTTTATAGGAGTGTATGACTAAGGCTAACTATACTGCAGAGACATCATCAACTCAGATACAGAAAATAGGCTCCAGTCTGCATATGTATTATGAGAACTGGAGGTGACTCAGACCAGTAGTGAATTTGATTTATTAATGAACTTAGTTGAAAGATTAAAGCTGGGGGCAACAGGCTGGCTCCATCTGTAGAGCATGAGACTCTTTGATTGCAAGGTTGTGAGCTCAAGCCCCACTCTGGGCCTAGAGCTTATTTAAAAAAAAAAAAAAATGAGGTTCATTGCAGAGGCAGTTTCAAGGGAGGGTCTTAAGTGTTGGTGGACTCAGGTGCTAATGTGGTGTTACCTAGCCAGATAATGGCAGCTCAAGCAAACAGTTTCATTTAGAAGCGATTTGAAATGTAAATTGTCAGCATTCCAGCTTTCACTTCCTCAAGGTAATTGGGACAATTTTGTTTATGAGAAAAAAGAGAAAGATCAGTTTTATGAAAGAAATAATACCCATATATGTTCACGAACTGGTATACATACTATGACTATATTTATTAAATTAGTTATATTAATTATGTTAATAAAAAGCATATTATATATATTATAACATGATTCTGTTGTTATACATGATAACTTTACAGATGATAAAGTTTATAGCTGGCCAGTACTTTTAAAGATTTCAAAACACAAGCTTTTGATTTTATAATCAGTTTCAGTTTTTATAAATGACTCCTTGAATAAAGGGAAAAAAATCCCTCAAACCTTAAAAATATTGTTTACTGTTTAAAATCTTCAATAATGCTCTGTTTACATATGAACACAGTGAGTGGATTGTATTTCCTTCAACATGAGTAATTTATTTATGAAAATCCTTAGAAATATATCAGGCTTTGGTTTCATTACTTTGAAATTTTGAAAAATATTTGGAGCCAGTTAGTGTTAACAGACTTTTTCCCCCCCTTGGTATCATTCTATTTCTGTATCTGTAGTTACAAATTTCTGGGTCTGAAAAATGTTCGGTTTATGTCATAAAATCACACTGGCCTTATTTCTGAATATATTGGCACTAGAATAGGGCTAGCTTTTCCACTCGTGCTTCCATACCTATCTTTTAAAATTTAGGTTCATATATTTTCTTTTGATTGTCAATCTAGGATACTCCTGGTTTGCTACCATTTGGAATCTGCTAGTAAGAAATGACCTCAGACATGATTGAGAAATCTGTGTCATTCTTTTCCCATTAACAACTATTTTGTTTTTTGCTTTTTTTTTTTTTTTTAACTGACATCTGTTCTGAGTAGCTCAGATCCACTTTAGCCAGGCAGTCACTGCGTGCTAAATGTTACTTGACCTTCAAGAATCTGTAGATCCAGCCAGGATTGGGTCAGATTTGATCCTCTCCAGTTTGGGATATCTGGCCAACTTCTCTGGCCAGAATTAGGCTTTGACACCCCTAAATGTCTGTAGATGATTTCATGCAAAGGCATGCTATCCTTTCACTTGTCTGCAGTCTGTCTGTACAGTGAAAATAATGGAAATTGTGTGTTAGTGCTATTTTCTTTTGGAACATCTTATTTGATGCTGTTTCTTTCCTTTTCCTTCCCTCCCTCCTTCCTTTCTTCTTTCTTCCTTCCTTTTTTTCCCTCCCTCCCTCCTTCCTTCCTTTTCCTCTTCCTCCCTGCACGCCCTCTTCTGTTCCTCTCATTTCTTCTTTTTCTGAGGGTAATGATGGGTGGCAGCAGTTGACATACTGTTTTTATGTATCTGGTTCCTCCTGCTATGCTCTTAGGAAGGCCTCCTTAGCAAAGCCAGCAAGAGAGATGGTCCTGATGACCAGCCACCCAAATGGAATGGCCCAGTGATACTGATTGAGAAAAGCTTCATGTAGTCTACACTTCTGTAGTGGTAAGACATTTGCCACAGATTGTAGTTTACCATAGACTTTCTTAGATGGCATGATCATGGCAGCCTTTCTGTGCATCTGTGGCATTGGCACCATTGAAAGCCTAGGACAAATTCTCTATGACAAACCAACTACTACTTGTACACAGGCCTGGTAAAACACCAGGTTGTGAAGGAATTCCACAAAGAACAGCAATTTGAGAATGTATTAAATGTAAGTTTTTGTAGTTTTTTAAAAGATTTATCTATTTTCGAGAGAAAGAGAGAGTGGGGGGAGGGGTAGAGGGAGAGAGAGAGAATCTCAGGCAGACTCCCTGCTGAGTGTGGAGCCCAAGGAGCCCAACGTAGGGCTCGATCTCATGACCTTGAGATCGTAACCCTGAGATCACAGCCTGAGCTGAAATCAAGAGTCAAATGCTTAACTGACTGAACCACCCAGGTACCCCAAGTTTTTGTAGTTTTGATGCCTCTTGCGGAGACACAATAAACAAATCTCACCTGAAAAACAAAACAGGGTATCTTTTTTTTAGGGCAGGAGTGCCTTACTTTTCCATAGTTCCAGAGCCTGGTTGTATGGCTCCTGAAGTATATTTATGACCATAGAAGCCAATTATGTGGTTCAGTGCCTCTCTGAAGTGAAAAAATATGGTTTCAAGCAGTGGTCATGTGAAGAAAGTTGTGGTATCAGCTTTGTCCACCTTTTTTCCAAACCAAACAGTATAATTTTTGAGACAGGCCTGGAGTAAGAGACACAGGTAGTCGAGATCATTAGTGCCATTTTTCAGAACAGTGTATTGAGGGCTTAAGAAGGTATGTGAAACACTGTTTCAGCTGGTGGGGACATCATGGTGAAAATGTCATGCAGGGTTTCTGGGGAGAGACAGATAGTAAGCCAATAAACATACAGAAAACTCTCAGGCTAGCAGAGGTCTAAGTGTGATGCAGAGAAATAAAATAGGGTGATGTGACAGGAAATGACTGAGGCATTTGAGGTGGTCAGGAAGAGATAATATTTAGGTTGAGAGCTGAAGAAAAGAAAGTGCAAAGTGTGGGGGAAAATCAGGAAGATTGGGGGCAAAACATATTTGGTGGAGAAAACTGCTAAGAAGGTCAGTGAGCTATGGGGATGGCGTTAGAAGGCAAAGCCAAAGAGATGGGAAGAAGTCAGATCTTGTATGGCTTTGTAAGCCAGAGTAAAAAGTCAATTTTAGGTGTAATGGGGGGTCATGGAGCATTTTAAGGAGAAGGATGATATAGTATGATTTACTTAAAAAAAAAAAAAAAAAGATCACCTGGCTGTGTAACAAATAGAATGGGGGAAGGTCAAGAGTATAAGGCAGAGGCTCTTGTTTTCCAGGTGAGAGATAATGGTGGCTTGGATTATGGTAGCAATGAGGGAGAGGGAAAGAAGTAACAGATTCGGGATATATTGAGGGTAGCTTGTCAAGACTTGCTGGTGAACGTGACCTGTGGAGTGAAAGGAAGAGGAAACAGCGATCACTCTCAGATTTTAGATTTGAGGAAAAGCACTAGTGGGCCATTTCCTGAATGGGAACCACTGGGGGAGCAGTGGGTTTAGATAGGAAACTCAAGAGTTCTATTTTGTCCATGGAGAATTTGAGACTCCTGTTAGATATTCTGTGGGGATGTTGAGTAGACAGCTGTGTAACCAAGACAGAGCCTCACAGAGAGGTTAGGGCTGGAGATGTACGTGACATCAACAGTTTGAAGATGCTCTTTCGAGCCATGGGATTGGATGGGGTCACCTACAGGAAGTGAATTGTCAGAAAGGAGGAGGCAGCCCAGAACAGAATTTTCATGCACTTCTACTTTTATGGTTTGAGAAGGATCTAGTAAATGAGACTGACAAGGAGTAGTCAGTAAGGTAGGAGGAAAACAAGGAGAGTATGATTCCCCAAAAGCCAAGGGAAGATAGCATTTTCAAGAATAAGACAAACATGGCTCTAGGTTTTGTGGGATCTGAAGTTTCATCAGTGTGGGGGTTCTTTTAAAGATAAATAATGCAAAACTGTTAATATAAAAATAGGTGCTAATGTGATTATTTAGAATGAGAAGGAAACCATGAGAAATTACAAGGTACAGAACTAAAAAAATGCCACAAATATCACAAAATTCTGGAAAAAAACACAATTGTATCAAGACACATGTTGTACTTATATAACACTTTTTCCTCAACTTTTTTTGAGGGAGGGTGCTTACTCTCGGATTGCTTCTTCATATTATAACAATTTTGTAAAGTCATATTCTACAGAGATAGTGGAAAGATAATTCAGTATATATCATGACCCATCAAAATTATATTTTTATTATCAACAAATTGAGAGAAGTTATTTTAGTATCACAGCCTATTACTGATAATGTCATGCAAGTTTTTAGGATTATTACCAAAATGTGGAAAGCATCTTTCAAATTTTCATATGTGAGCTCTGTGATTTCAAAGCATTTCAAGTTTTCACACACAGTGACTAATCATAAATAATCTTTGAGGGGCTCCTGGGTGGCTCAGTTGGTTAAGCACCTGACTCTTGATTTCGTCTCAGGTCATGATCTCAAGGTCATGAGATTGAGGCCCATGTTGGGCTCCACGCTGAGTTGCTTGAGATTCTCTCTGCCCTTTCCCCACTTGCACACACTTTCTCAATAAATAAATAAAATCTTTTTAAAAATCAAACAAATGATCTTTGAGTTAATGACCATAAAATCAGTTTGTTACTGATGTTTTTGTGTCATCACCCAGCAAAACAATTCTACTGTGTGGACAACTAGGAATAACCGAACTATACAAGAAAGTTACTATGAACCACAAAAATATATCCCACTGAACCCATACTGAATATATACCCAACTCAATTTCTATCTACACAGATCCTGAAAATGCAACATAAGCCCAAGTGTGATAGAGTGAATATCAAAGTGAAAGAGACAGCAGTCTTAACAAGTTGAGGTTAAAGTATCTAATTTTTGCAAACTTGAGATGCATCATGGAAACCTTGTTAAGGACCCCTCCCTGGGCCTTAGCAGTGGCCCAGTCAAGTGAGGTGCTTGTCTTAAACTTTGTTAACTTCCTCTGGTGGGGGTGAGCAATAGGTGAAGGGCATACAGGATGGGCAGAAGATCAGGTGAGAGAAAAACAGAGAAGTTCCTATTGGGTTTATACTCAAGCAGTAGCTATTTAGGTTGGAAACGGTAGGTCTAGGTCTTTGGTGAAAGTTCTGTGTAAGTAGCAATGTGTTGTGCTTGGCAAATATCACACTGGGGAAATCTCCAGGCAGCAGAGAGAGAAGTGGCTACACTTTTAGACATGAGCTAAGTGGGGTGGCTATCGATTTTCCTCTCTGAAATAAAGGAAACGACAAACTATCTCTGACAATTGCTGCATTAGGGTCAGAAGTTTTGCCTTTTAAAGCCAGTAGTGCTCATAGTTTAATATCTGCCATCAGATGTGTAAACAAATATGTAAATAATTAAGATGAAGGGGAGTTTGGATCAAAGGCTTTTCTCTCTTTTTTTTTCCAAGACTTTTCTCAATTAAATTTGGTCCTTTTTGTTTTACATCTCAAAATCTGAGTTGTTTTGGAGCACAGGAACAACCTAAGTAAATCTCATACATTTTGTTAAATTATTTTCCAAATGTGTTGTCAGGGAGAATGTCCTGACTCAGATTTTGCAGTAATTGAATATAAACTTAATAACTTTGCTCACAATTGACTGAAGTTATGTTCTTAAAGCCAAATAAATTTGGGTTGAGATCTTGTTATTTGTATAACTAATCATCAATATTAGCTGCATGAAAATAGGTCAGAATGGAAATGGGAAGAGAAGAGGAATGTGATTGGACGTAAGGGTCTCCCCTACCCCCATGGTCTTAATGGCATCTCTTGCGTTGCTCCTTTTACTCGCTTATGTTGGCGGTTAGAGTAACAGCAAAGAAAGGCATAAGGAATTCTTAGATACTGGTATTTATTTAGTTAAGTCTGGCTGAGACTAGAGCCCTTGTCTGATCTGCAATCTGTTCTACTTAGACCAGCTGTAGGAAGAGTTGCCTGTGATGGCAGTGGAGCTGGGACTGAAGAATACAAGAGGAATGAAAAGAAAATGGCACTCATGTTTACAATTGCTTTAGCCCTCTCTGAATTTTCTTTATTTTCTTTATTATATAGTCAGATTCAAGGAAAGGCTGTTTGACATTTCTGTTGTTTTTTTTCTTGCCGTTTACAAACATCATTTTAGGTTTTTAACTTGAATTGGCAGATTTGTTAAGGCGGATAAGGAAGGAAGTTATGGGCAAGCTTCCTACATGCTTGACTCAGCTAAACTTAGATTAGTTAGTTCAACCTTCTATCCAAAGACTATGTTCTCAATAGATGGTGAGTCAGCCTTGATGTGAATAGTCGAATTACTGCCCTCTCACGGGTCTGCCCTGAATTTACTGTTGGAGACAGTTTGTACGGACTCAGATTAATCAGGGATCTTCTCTTTCACATGATCCTTCACATATTTGAAGATTCAGTAGCCTTCCCCCCTGAAGGTTAAAGAGCCTCGTTTTATTTGTTTTGTGTATTAAGGTGCTGTTTGGATCACTCACCACTCTGATCACCTTTCCTTTGTGATGGTTGCTCATCTTCCATCCTGGAAGAGCCCTGACTTTGTTCAATGTTCTACCCTCCCAGCTGATTTTGGGGGCTGACCTCTCCTTCCCAGCTCCAGGGACAAATCATGGTTGGAATGAGCCAGTCACTGTGGTCTCATTCCCTTTGCTAGGGATTGGTTTAAGCATGGTCATGCAGCCAAACCTGGCCCTCTGAGCTGAGGGCAAGTTGGCCAGTGGATGTTTGAAAAGAATTTCCCAAATATAAGAAAATGCCTTATTTGCTTCCCTGCCCTTCCCTTCCCTCCTTCCTTCCTTCATTTCTTCCTCCCCTCCTGCCTTCCTTTTCTTTTCTTTATTTTTTGAATGTGGACTTGTCGGTCACTGACACCTAGAACTGCGGCCCTTGGAGACATCAGAGAGACTGGAATATGGGGCAAGATGGAAAGACCGAAAGTCCTGGATCCTTGAGGTCAGGTTGAGCAGCTGAGCACTCCCTGCACATAACTTCTTATTATTTCCTGTTGCCATTTCTTTCTTTTTTTTTTTTTTTTAAGATTTTTTTATTTATTTGAGATAGAGAGGGGGATATGGGGGGGGGGGGGGGGCAGGGGGAGAGGGAGAGGTGGGGGAGCAGGGAGCCAAGGTGGGTCTCTGTTTCCATTTCTTATAGTTTTCTGTTATTTGGCGCTCTGAGCATCCTGATGGATGCAAACCCCTCATATTTTATTAATTTACCTGCAACTTCTTCCAATGAATGATAGCCTAAGCATTGTATATAATATATTCTTCATGGAATTTTTATATTTAACTGAAATCTTTCTTTAATAATTCATAAACCTAGGGGCGCCTGGGTGGCTCAGTCGTTAAGCGTCTGCCTTCAGCTCAGGTCATGATCCCAGGGTCCTGGGATCGAGCCCCGCATCGGGCTCCCTGCTCAGCGGGGAGCCTGCTTCTCCCTCTCCCACTCCCCCTGCTTGTGTTCCCTCTCTCTCTGTGTCTCTCCCTGTAAAATTAATAAATAAAATCTTAAAAAAAATAATTCATAAACCTAGGCAAGGCACCTAACGTGGTTGATAGGAAAATCAAATTGTCTTCTGAAATTTTATCCTGAGTTAAGGTGGCAGCACTTGGCAGCATTTTTCTAAAGTGTATTTAACACTGGCTGGTGTGGGCCTTTGATTTCATTAAGGAAAGTCCTCTACCCCATGGACTTTATGTTTGTTTAGCTAATCTCGTTTTTACAACCAGGCCTTGCTGATAAAAGTAACATTTGCTCTTCTGTTCTTATTGGCTCTGTTTTCCTATTTAACCTTTCAAAATAAAATGCATTTTAAAAAATCCTTCTCTTTCACTCTTCTAGACCTGCTTTCCCCCAGGATTAGGGACTGTGTATATAACTGGGGCTCTGAAGCAGGTGGAGAAACTTTGCCACAGGTTATTAAAACATTTGGGGGCCTCACCAGTTGGCTAAGATAAGGGAAGTTGAGTCTGTGGCATTAGGCTCAGAAGAAGAGTTCTCTTTCCCAGTTTTGCTTCCCTCTTTGTTCTTCCAGATGTATTCTTAAAACTATGGGCAATTATTTATTGTGTGCCTTTTTTAATACACGAAACAGATACCTGTGTCATTTACTACTACAAAGTCTTATCCAATTTTTATCACCTTTACTGAACTATAATTCATGTATCATATGATTCACCTGTTTAAAATTAGTGGTTTCTAGTCTGTTTACAGAATTGTGCAGCCATCACCACAATGAATTTTAGAACACTTTCGCCCCCCGGACAGAAACCCTGTACCCATTAGCAGTCAGTCCCCATTTCCCCCCAGCATCCCTTTCCCTCCTCCCTCAGTTCTAGGAGCCCACTCATCAATTTTCAGTCTCTTTGGACTTGACTGTTCTAGACATTTCCTGTAATGGAATGGTACAATGTATGTTCTTTTGTGACCAACTTCTCTTACTTCGTATGTTTTCAAGGTTCATCCATGTGGTTGCACGCATCAGGTCTTCATTGCTTCTCATTGCAGAATACTATTTCATTGTATGGCTATCTGGTCTTCAGGGGAGGGGCATTTGGCCCATTTCCACTTTTTGGCAGTTTTGAATGATCTGGTGTTGTGATCTGAATTTACCCTGTACTTCCTTCAGTTTGCATCCCAGCTTGCAAAGTCACCTTGATAAGCAATGGTCTTTTTCTCAGATTATATCCAGCATTCAGATATGCCATTTTCATGTGTGAGACTTTGTTAACTGAACACTTAATTCCTTAAAACGTGCTTATAACTTCACACAAAACAAGGCGAATGAAAGAACACTCAGCATACATCTAAACACAAATGCCCATACACAAATCCCTGGATTTAAAAAGTTCAAGGAATTCACATGTGAACACATTACTTTTAACACAGATGGTATTTATAAACCTGGGTTTAGCTTTAAATTGGAAAAAAATACCCCAAGGTGTTTAATGTTTATCCTTAAATGTCCAGGATAAGACCACGATGACAGCTACCAACTTATTTTTTATGATCTTGGAAAGACATGAGAGGAATAAATTTTTATCATGCGTCACACACAGATTTGCGTACCTCTTTCCCTTCTCCATTTAGAATTTGGTGAGGGTAGCAGGGAATTCTTTCCTTACTTGTTTTTCTAGGAACAGGAGAAGGAACTGTCTCTGCATTTATGTGTTTGTATTTTCTCCTCCGAAGGGAAGTCAGTGCCGGGCCCATTCTCACTTAGACACACAGCAGTAGC
>NW_027397066.1:57657533-57701387 GCF_003265705.2 Callorhinus ursinus | reverse complement strand
CAGAATCTAAAGCAAACATGATGGCTGAAGCTGCAGCAGTCATCTAGTGTCCATGAGGAAGAGGCCACAGGAGTGGCTCAGAGGCCTCAACATCATTAAGTTGCAAAATCAACAAATGTAGCCACTTACTGAGGACCTTTTGTTAAGGCTTCTGTTTCATTTTAATGTGTTTGGGAACACCAGAAAATTGTTCTGTGTATGGAAAGGCTATGAATATTTACACCGGTAGCTATAGTATTGAGTTGATTGATGAATAAACCAAGACCAACACTGTGTTTAGCCTTTTCCTCATGACAAAGATGCAACCTCTGATGAGAAAACCATTCTAATAGAAGCAGGATGCTCCTAATCTGGAGAGGATTGTTGGCACATAGGGTGAATAATGGGCAATTGTAAGTAATGGGACTGCAATTTTTGATAACAAAAAGTCCAGAGAATAATTAAAGTGGGTTTGTATAATCTGTGGGCATCCACAAGAGTTGGAAACCATGCAGTTTCTAAATCAACTCTTTGTAGTGTGTAGACATCAAAGTGTTACTCCATTCCTCTGCCTTAGCCTCAGGGTCTGAACCTGGTGGACCTGCTCAGCGTCTTTCCAGAGTGGAGAAATGGAGGGCTTTATGCCCCACTTCATCCACATGGAGCTGGATCCCTGTCTCTCCCAAACAGTGATATAATTTAAATAATTATTCACGAACCCTCAACTCCTGTCTTACTTCATGTATCCACTTGCTGTTACTGATACAACAGTGTGGTTGAGCATAGCTGTGGGCCAGGTGCTGATAGGCATCTAGGCCTACTTGTTGAAGGAATGAATTGGCAACAGATGAGGTGTTTGGGGGACTGAATGAGCATGATATACTTCTGCTAAGAAGTTTAGGCTTCATCTTCTAGGAACAGACACCCATGGACGTTTTTAAGCGGGAAAGTAATTTTTCCCCCTTGAAAAGTTGTTGGAGAGTAAGCTAAAATTTGGAGAAACTGGCAGGGACATTAGTGTGTGAGTGTGGTTTCTGCAATAGAGCAGTTGATCTACAATAAACATAACTTTTAGATTCTACACTTTTACCAGATTTTGATGCATGACTACCAAATGGAATTCAGACCTTTGTCCCTTTTGAAATGTGTTTGAAAAATACTGTGATGCTTACCTTATCTTTGCCTATTTGATGCTTTTTTACATTATTCATATCATATAATTATTATTCTCTCAGGCAATTACAAATGACCTTTATCAAAATTGTGGAGTTTGAAATATTAGTGGTATTTCCTTGTAAAATAGTTTGCTTTTGAAAATTTGAAATAGAAAAGCTATTAAATCATGTTCTGCATATCTTCTGAAATTTTGCACTGACATTATGAGACATACTCCTTTATAAAAAATCATAAATATCCTTTTTAATGACCTTACAGACAATTGAAGAATAAAAAAATACCTCAAAAAAAATTGGAGAAGGGAGACACATTTTTTCTGTAAGGGGATTATTGCTTTTGGAAATACATTTTAAAGTTTCAGCAAACACCTTTTCAGAAAATGATTTATTTAAACAAAATTACTATGCCAAGGTAAGGCTTATACCAGTAACATAGCAACTGTAGGTACACATTTAATTTTGTGAGAAAGATGGCAAGAAAAATGTCTTGAGCTTGAAATGAATGTCTGTTGCCAATTCAATAATGTAAAATATCTCCCATGAAGGAAAATCACTGGTTACGATGGTGATTTCTTATAACATTTTAATCTAAGTAATATGATTTTGTCATTCATGTTTTAAAAAAAAGGATCTTAGGAATTGTTAAAAGATCATACTAGTACTGTTAGTTGTTATATACATAACATTTAAGAAATCCTTCATCTAAAAAAAGGAAAAAATGATGGAAACAGATGACTGCATTATTTGACTAAAGACTTACTCATACACAATTTCATTTAAGAGGAACTAAAGGTGATGGAGGGAAAACATGTGGCTTGGCATTTGAATGTCATAAAGCAAAGTTAATATACTTTATTCAGTAAAGCATTTTAAAAAATGAACTAATTCTAAAAAAATAAATAAAAATGAGCTAATTCTCAGGAAGCTAAATATTTTTTGTTGTTGTCTAAGGTAATTAGTTACTGTGATAGAATTCTGAATGATTGCATTTTGTGAATAAGTACTTAATAAAATGGTGCAGACTACTTTTCTTTCAAAAAATAAATATATTTTAATTGCCATTTATTAAATTACATTAGTTCATTCCCAAGGTCCCAAACCACGGAAAATTAAAGATAGTGTAATTTTGACTTTTCCTAATATACCATATCAAGCCTCTACTTTTATATGCTTAGGTATTTGTTACTTAGAAGATTCCACTGATTTCAAATTAGTACATTATTAATATGCACTGTATAAAACTCCCAACGAATACATGCATACCCAGGAGTTAGGTAGCCCTGTGTTTTTGAAGACATAGCAGTAGTCTGTGGATGTTGTGATCTTAAGCAAGTTGATCTTTTAAATTTTGTTTTAGCACGCTATTCTTAGGGTGTAATACCATGACCAGTCTTCTTGGTTTGCCTCAGACTAAGGATTTTCCCCAGGACGTGGGATTTCGTGCTAAAACTAGCTAGAGAGTATCATGCTAAGCAAAATAAGTGAGTCAGAGAAAGACAGATGCCATATGATTTCACTCCTTTGTGGAATTTAAGAAACAAAACAAATGAAGAGAGAGAGGCAAACCAAGAAACAGACTCTGAACTCCAGAGAACAAACTGATGGTCACCAGAGGGGAGGTTGGTGGGGGGTGGGTGAAATAGGTGATGGGGATTAAGGAGGGTCCTTGTTGCATTGAGCACCAGGTGTTGTATGGAAGTGTTGAATCACTATATTGTACACCTGAAACTAATATTGTACTGTATGTTAACTAACTGGAAGTTAAATAAAAACTAAAAAAAAATAAAACTAGGATAATCCTGCTAAACCTGACAGGTTGGTCACTCTTTGTCCTTGAGATCCTTCCAGGGATTCTGTGAGTTCAAGATTATTTCCATAATGATACTAAAACATCATTTGTTTCTTTCATTGTCATTCTCATTCAGGTATACAGTTGAGTTTCCAGAGGCTGCAATAGGTGTGGTAGATATTATAACAGATTGAATTCAGAAGCAGGTGGGAGAATCCAGCTGTCTTCTCTTAAGTCAGACATGAAAAGATTTGCAAAAATATAAAACAGTGCACTCTTTGCACTAAATTTTTTTTTGTTTTGAAAATCATGGCTTTTTTTCCCCATAACATATATTATTTATTTTGCCAGGTAATGGACTCATTATTTTATTTTTAAGTGAATTAAAAATATTTTATGAATTTTAGCTATTTTTTACTATTTTTATAAATTTGCTAAATTATTTCTATTAATTCTTAATAGAATAAATACCAAGAAACATAAGCTATACAAACACAGGCTCTTTGGGTTCCTCAATAATTTTAAAGAGACTTAAAAGCGTCCTAAGACCAAAAAATTTGAGAAACACTGCTTTAGAATTTTTCTACACAAAAGAAGGAACAATATCATACATTCAGTCTTTCAGCAGGCTTTGTTAATGGAACTATGAATCCTTATCTTACCCCGTTAGCTCTGTGTGCAGCCACGCTGCTCCCCTGGGCCCTAATTTTCATACATGTAAAGGAAGGTACTGTCCATTTACTCTGGCTGAACTCACTCTAAGTCACAATAGCTAAAACTCAAAAGGAACAAAAAACCAAAACATCTGTGGGAATTCAAAAAAATGGAACAGTTACATCACACTTAACACCCATCCTATTTAATAGAAAGAATCATATAAGTAGTAAGGATACCTTTATTTGTTTTCTCCAAACTTCCTATATTTTACCATTAACTGCTATTAATGTGTTACCTATTGTTAATAAAATGACCTTAATAAATATACCACAGGACTTTACCTAGCAGGGTGAGACCAGAAGAAATTCTTGTTTTCTTCACTTTATGGGTCTGAGTTATTGTTAGTATTGTTAGTACTCAGGATTGTTAGAAATGATCAAAGCCGCGTGGCTCTAGGAGAGCTCATCCTAGTATTGCTTCTGCAGTCATGACCCCATGGAGGACTGGTTCATAGTGGACCAATATTGAGACCTGGCTGAGAGCTTTGGAATGTTGTTGACCACACAACCTTGCAGAATGTATTCTGTGTCAATTTTTCAACCTGTACACTTACTTGAGAATGATCAATAGTGATAGAAATTGGGTTCAGTTCATGGCCATAAAATCCATGGGCATACAGATCCATGGGCAAAAGACTAGCAGTGTGATCATCTTTGTTTCCATAAATTGGTGTAGAGGTTTGTTTGTTTTATATAAATATCCAGTTACTTTGAGAATATTTTAGGAAGTTGGTTGACAAGTCTTTGATGTCAGATGGTTCTCGTGGTGCGGTGCTTCCATGGTGATTCTTATTAAAGAGACTAGTTTTCTTTCCCAAAGATGACTTCCCTGATGAGATTTAGTGTTAAGTAGTGATTTCTATGTGAAGGAGTTTTGCAAAATGCCCATGTCACAACTCTTAGCTCTACTTTTAATTGTTGCCTTATCGAAGAATGTTTTATAATATGAGCAGCATGGACAAACTGACATTTGAGGAAAAGCATCCAATCGGGAAATGCATCCATTTATGGAGCACCTCCTAAATGCCATGTACTATCTTGAAGGAACTGACAGCCAATTAGAAGTTTCAAAAGTTAACATATACTTCTAACAGAGTTAATGTAACTATCCACAGTTTAGGCAGAGGGTAGGCTTTGCTGTATCCGAGCTGTGAAATGTATTCCTCTTTATTCTTTCAAAATGGAAAGAAACTTCTTTTTCCTTTTTATACATGTTCATTGTTGAGAAATTCAGGAATACTGTACATAAATGTGACTTCAGTTGACATGTTGTTACATAAGCCTCATTACTCACAGATTGCATACTTGCAAATTTGCTTACTTGCTAATATTTATTTGTACCACCAGAATCAACACTGGGGTGTTTTTGCCATCATTCACGGACATGCACAGAGCAGCAGAAATTTTGAGTTGCCCAAACGTGCGTGTTCCTGGTTGAGGTCAAACAAGGTAACTCTGCCTTCTTGTTTCAGTTCTCCGGCTGTAACAAGTATCCTTCTTGCGGTTTACTTAGTGCCACATTTTTTTTTTGCAGTTTTGTGTTTTTTATTGGTGATTTCACTGTTTGAAATGGTCTCCAAGTGGAGTGCTGAAGTTCTGGCTAATAATCTTGAGCGCAAGGAGGCCGTGGCGTGCCTTATGGACAAAATACGTTAGGGAAGCTTTGTTCAGGCATGAATTATAATGCTGTTGGCCATGAGCTCCATGTTAATGAATCAGTAATGTATTTAAATAAGTTGTCTGTAAATAGAAACACATCGAAAGCAGAGTTATATGCTGATTGCTTGATGAAAATGTTGTGACCAGAGGCTTTTAGGAATTAAACCCTATATTTCCCCTAGGAGCAATGGTTCAGCATTTGCTAGCTCAGTGTTCATTTGTTCTTTATAAGATGAAATGACCATGATTAATGAGAATAGACTGTTGGTCTCTTAAGGGGTATTTATATGTATTTATACACACGATTTTTTATTAAAACTAAAATGAAGTAGAGCAAACTATTGATGGCATTTTGCTATTTGCTAAACATTAGAGTTCAGCCTCTTTCCGTGGCAGTACAAATACCTAACAAAATTTAAATGTGGTTGTGCTATAATTGAAATATTTAATCCTTGGGCGCCTGGGTGGTTCAGTCGTTAGGCGGCTGCCTTCCGCTCAGGTCATGATCCCAGGGTCCTGGGATCAAGTCCCACATCGGGCTCCCTGCTCAGCGGGAAGCCTGCTTCTCTCTCTCTCATGCCCCCTGCTTGTGTTCCTGCTTTCGCTGTCTCTGCCTCTGTCAAATAAATAAAATCTTAAAAAAAAAAGAAATATTTAATCCTTATTTATTATCCCACTTGGCATATGTAAATTCAAATTCCTACAAGTGGAAACGCCGAGTCAAAGGATATGTGCATTTTTAAGAATCCACGCTATCAAACTGTCTTCCTGAAAGGCTGTAATAATTTGTAATTCCAATACTAATGTTTAAGAATGTTTGTTTCTCCATAATTTTGAAGAACTGAGGATTATTTTTCTTTTAAATCTTTGCCAGTCATAAAGAAATGGGGGCCACCTTAGCATTCTGCCTACCATAGGACCCAACCTCAGAGGGTGTGATTTAGTTGGTCTACAGTAGAGCTCCAGGATTTGCATTTCTTATGGATCTAAGATCTTTTAAATCATGAATGAAAGAGGAGAGATCACAACCAACAACACAAAAATACAAACAATTATAAGAGAATATTATGAAAAACTATATGCCAACAAATTGGGCAATCTGGAATAAATGGATAAATTCCTAGAAACACATAAACTACCAAAAATGAAATAGGAAGAAATAGAAAATTTGAATAGACTCAATACCAGCAAAGAAATTGAATCAGTAATCAATCTCCCAACAAACAAAAGTCAGGGCCAGATGGCTTCCTAGGGGAATTCTACTAGACATTTAAAGAAGCGTTAATACTTACTCTTCTCAAACTGTTCCAAACAACAGAAATGAAAGGAAAACTTCCAAACTCATTCTATGAGGCCAGCATTACCTTGATTCCAAAACCAGACAAAGACCCTACTATAAAGGAGAATTATAGGCCAATAACCCTGATAAACATGGATGCAAAAATTCTCAACAAGATACTAGCAAATTGAATCCAACAGTACATTAAAAGAATTATTCATCACGATCAAGTCAGATTTATTCCTAGGCTGCAGGGGTGGTTCAATATTTGCAAAAAGTAGAAAGAACATCAGGTTAGGAGTTGAAAGATACGGGTTAAAATTCTAGCTGTGTCACTTACTACATGACCTTGGGCATGTGGTTTAACTTCAGTCCTAGTATTTAAATAGCACAAGAAGGTTTTAAAGATTGAGAGAACAAATAAATATGGAATGGGCTATATAAGTTTAAATTGATGTTGTTATCACTTTTACAGTACCATATATGTGGACCTCAAACACTTAGGTACATAACTAACTTCTTTTGGGGTACTTCTTACATGTTGAATGGAAGTGAGGCTCCATTTGTTTGTAGCATATGAATCTCAGGGTGCTGACCAGCATTGGTCTCTTTACGCTTTCCTTAAGCGGCTATTTAAAGATCAGGATGTGCTCGGGTTTGAAAGCAGAGGCTTGTCATCTGTATTTGATAGTTAGTATGTACCACCAGCTACGGCCAGCTACGCTTTCACTAGGATTTTATCTTATTAGTCTAGTTGGTTGATGTACAGAATAGTAATAGGGAGCAATAGAGGCCAGCCATTCTATAAAAACTATGCTTTGTTGTTGAAAACAATCTTTTTCTAATCCCTACTCATATCTCTGTGATTTACATTTACAATTTAAAAAGAATAAAAAGCATTAATCGGCTGGCATACATAATGGAAAGCACAGCTCTTATTCTTCAGAGATTTTGTAAGAAATAATAACTGTAAATGCTTGGAAAATCATTTATGCATAAGCATACTACTTAACAAAGTTTGTGACATTGAGAGACATATTTTAATGCCAGCACGTAACTTCAATAAATTTTGTCATAGAATGATACCATGTTCGTGTGATGTCACACTTTTCATATAGCACAGGTGTGCAAAGGAAGGTTCAGGAGGATTAAATAAAATTGTGTGAATCACTGGACTCTGTGCCTGACAGACATTAGATCAACAAATGTGGCTATCAAAACAACAAATGCTTTAGCCTCATATTTAATGCATCAGGGTCAAGGCTTATTTTGAAGCAAGGTATAGGTTCTTTGACAGATAAACCTTTTCTTGAGATGGTGTATTAGCTACTGCTGCATCTCAGGGCAAGAACATCAGAAGAAACTCAAGACATGAGGTGAGTGCTGCCGAGCAAGTGTAAATTTAGAGGGAAGGAGGGAACTAGAAAAAGTCTGTATCCACAGAGCTTGATAGTGGACATTGGCTGCTACTAAACTAGCTGGAGAGATGCTTTAGCATTTTAATGTGACTTGCAGGCAGGGTGTGGCTTTTGATCAGGAGCTGACATTAATGATCAGGGTCAGCTGTGGTTAAAGCTTGTTTTTTCCATCATAAGAAGATCATCAGGGAAAAAAGTCAGTATATTTCAATACTGTAAACTGTTTGGGGCTGTTTCAGCCATTTGGCAGCTCTATAAACAGAGTCGGGTTTCATTGAAAGAATGAGAACTGAGAAATATATGTTCTTTCGTTCCAGCTGAGGTGGCTCCTGTTCCAAAGGAGAACTAGTTTCTGAGTGTTAATTTTGAGAATCGGATCTTGTTATTTTTTTTCCTGAAAATACTATGAATCTCCTAAATAATTGTTCTGAAAAATATGAAAAATTTGGCATTTATTTTCTTTTGGTGTAAGCTAAATAGAATAACTAGGCAATGTAAAAGGGAAATTCCATTACTGGTTGTTGGTCCCATTGGTATGAAATAAGGTGGAAGGACTCAAGGTTGATTTCCAAGATCACTCCTCAGTTTTAAAGTTCTATCATTGTTACTAGTTCTCTTTAATACCTCAGTGAAATATTCTTTATTTAATGTAAACTTTTAATGAAGTAGAGTAGAATATCTGTCAGGGTCCTGGTAGGGAGCAGTACCATTCTATAAGAGGTTTAACTGAGAAGAGTTTCCTGAAGGGACTCTTTAAAGAGATGTGGGCAGGGATAAGGGAACCAATGTGGGATGATGAAGCACCCAGAGCCTTTCAAGAGGTGGATGTTGTTATTGTCCCAAGGCCACAAGGGATAGATAAGGTAGGGATATGGTATTAAAAATTGGGGCCATGGTAAAAGGTACCTGAGGCATACCACTGTCAGATGTATGATGTGGTGGGAAAGGAAGATAGAGACAAATACCTAACCTTTCTCTTCTCCCATCCTCTGACATGGAGGATGCTGGGGAGGGTATTACAGGCCAGACTAAGATGTGGCATATGTCATTTTCACCCACATTGCATTGGCTGGTATCTGGACATACCTAATTGCAGAGAAGGCTGGGAAGTATAGTTCTCCTGTATGTCTAGAAGGATGAGGGAAACACAAGTACTGGTGAGTACCAGCAGCCTCTGCTACAGAAGGATCAAGAATGACTCCCAAATTTCTGACCCAACACCTGCTGGACTGTGGTTGGGGTTAGGAAGCTATCTTGGGCTTTCTTCTCATCTGTTGGCTACTTTATGCATAATGACTCTTGGCTTTTTCTCTCATTACTACTTGCTCTTCAGAGGCTCTTTTTTGTTTATATTCAGCATATGCACATCTTCTAGATCTTTCCCATTCCTCTCCCCTTGAATATCTCTGTTCCTTTATCCTGCTATATTTTCTTCATAACACTTTTTCACTATATGAAAATACATCACTTACTTACTTGTCTGTTGTTTTCCCTAGCATTTTAAGCTTTATGGAATGGTGACTTTGTCATATTCCTCACTGTACTCCCAGTTCCTGGAACAATGAATGACCCACAGTAGGAACTCAAAAATTTTTGTTCAGAGGAAGTATCACAGGATTCCATGAGTCATTGTAGCATTGCACCATAATTCTCTCTTTGTTTTCTTATTTATGCCCACTCGGTATTCTGTCTATTTGCATCACTTCTGTTTCTCTCCTCACAACTTTTTCTTTGTTTGCTTTAGTTTGATTTATGTTTTGCTTTATGTGTATTCTAGTTCGTCTGGTGAAAGAGTTTTCATTGATGTTACAGAAACTACCCTAAAATCTTAACAGTCCATGTTCCATTTTTAAATTCCTTTATATGTTCTTGGGTTTCTAGTTGGTTGCTATTTATTTGTTGCTGATGCCTTCTAGTTTCCTTTGCTATTGTTCCCACTCAGTTTCTGTTATAATCTCATGCTTCATCTCGGGACTTACCTTCTGTTCCGGCCAGACTTTTCCCTTGAGTTCTTGTAACAGTTTTGGAAGCTTTGTCTCTATCATCAGACCTTCCCTGTCTTCACTATACAACCTTGTCTCAAACACTTCAAAATACTATGTAAGGATCAAGTATATTGCTTTTATTCACTAGGTGTTCTTTTTCTTTCTTAACTCTAACTCAGTTCTTTCAGCTTTCCATTGTTGTGTACCAAACTACCCAAATTTAGGGTGCCAAATAACAGCAACTTTATTATGTTCATGGATTTTGTATGTCAGGAATTCAGAGGACAAGTGTGGATGATTTGTCTTTGCTCCAGAATGTCTGGGTCCTCATCTGGAAATGCTCAAAAGACAAGAGTGATTTGAATGGCTGAGTGTTGGGACTCTAAGGAGCTGGGTTCTTCATTTGCATGTCTGGTGGCTGGGCTGAGTGATTCGAAGGCCTCAGCTGTTACCAGAGTGCCTGCACATGGCCTCTTCATATGGCTTGGGCTTCTCAGTGTGGCAGCTGGATCTGAGAGGGGACATGTGGAGAGAGAGTGGTCCTTGGGACTGAGGCAGAACCTGCAAGGCTTCTCCCCAGCTAGGCTGAGAAATCACACAGTGACACCTCTACTACATTATTTTGATAAATATAATAGTAAGTGATAAAAGCTGGCCTGGATTCAAGGGAGGGCAGTTAAATTCTACCTTTTGACAGGAAGTATCAAGCTCATAATAACAAAACCAATGTGGGATGGAAGATTGTGTTGTAGGCCATCTTTGGTAAATAAAATCTGCCACATTGACCTCTGTCTGATTCATGGGATTTCCCCTGTTTAACTCAATCAGGTTGAAATGTCCCATGACCTTGTTACTCAAAGTGTCATACAGGGACCAGAAGCATGAACATGACCTGGGAGTTTATTAGAAATATAGAATTTAAGAGTGCTAAATCAGACTCTGCATTGACAAGATCTCCAGGTGATTCATTTATACTTTAGAGTTTGAGAAACACTACCCTAGGAAACATTGACCACGATAGGGCTTGCCAGTATCCACCCAATGGCAGAAAAATAGTAAGTGCTAAAGGAATTGTTGAACTGATCTGGATTGAACTCCTATTTACAAGCAAAATTTCTATACTTTAAATTATACCTGTCATTACTAAATTTTAACACTATTAATGTTAATTGTGACCTACATTCTTTTCAGGAACAGTAAACATATCTTCAGTTTGTGTCCTCAAAATGTAATATGCACAATCCTAGGTTTAATAATTAATCTCTGTGACCCAAGGAGGTTTGGAATGATTATGTATTTTGCTATGTATTATAATGCTATTTTGAATAATTTCAAGGGTAAAAAAGTTAGGTTCTTTTGGATTTTACGTTCCCCTTGAACTGTTTTTTAATTGTTGAATTTATAAAGCTTTTTCTCTCCTGTGACAACTGTTAGTAGATATTTATTTTATACTAAATGAAAGAATATGATTTTTAATTTGTTTCTTATAACTTTTTTTGTTTGTTTCTTAAAACTGTTAAGACACCCTGACTCTTCCTACAAACTCTTAAAAACCCAAGAAATGTATACATATTTTATCTTTAGTAGATGACTGTTATGTATTTTAATTATACAGAGTTCAATTCATAGATTCCATTGACTCATGTTTCCTTTAAATAGCCATCTTCTTAAAATTTGTTTTTAGAGTAAGGGAATAAATATCCAGAAATTCATTTTGATTGGCACATTATTTGTTAAGCAGTTTTTCTCAAACTATAATTTCCAGACTACTACTATTTGCAGGATCTGAAGTGCTTGTTAAAATTGCAGATTTCTGATCTCCATCCCAGTCCTTTTGAATCAGACTCTCTGGGTTGGAACATGGAAAGTCTCTGAGGTTGGGACCCAGTTTCTTTGGCACACTAAAGTTTGCGACCTACTTTACATTAGTCTTATAGTCATATTTCAAGTTATTTATCATGTGAATAAGCAGGTCTTGGGATGTTGGCAGGGACCAGCCTTTCAAATTCCCATCTTTCCTGGGAGATCTAACATTGAAAGATCATTTAATTGGAGATCATTTTAGAGATTACCTAGTAAAACTCTCGTAATTTTTCAGATTATAAAACTGAGCTCCAAAGAGTTTAAATGACTTTTCGAAAGTCATGCTAGTGAATAGCAAAGCTATGTCCAGAACCCAAATCTTGTCAGCCAAGCTAGTTTCCTTCTTTACGCTAAGATGAGGTAGGTTCATCTTATCTTTAAGCCTAGTAGTTAGGTATGTTAATGGGTTAATGGTAAGATTATAAAGGAAATCCTGAGCATTTAGTTGGAAAGGAAAGGATCTATTGGTTTTCCGAATTTCTCTTGTTAACAAAAATGAATGTTTGCAGTCTTTGATTCTGTCAGGGTTTTAGTCACCTAATTTAAGTCTTTTCTTAGCAATTTTCTTGTATGTATTAGAACCTCATCTTGACTCAGGAAGATTACTAGATAAAATGCCTTAATGTGAAAACTCGAAAAAATCAGATACACTAAGGGGTGATTTATCCTCTTTATGAAGAGGAATAAAGCTTTTCTTTAAATGAATACAGTATTTTATATGCCATAAAAGTCCATAAATGTCAAACACTTATGAAAATCATTTTACTAGAGATTTTTAAGACTTTCTGAAAATGAGGACTAGGGAAAGTTCTCCTCCCACCCATCTTGACATTCAGTCCCCTTCACATCCTTTCTCCCTCGCTTCCCTGTTGTACCCCATTCTTTCCCTCTGTAACTGTACAGGTGCAGTAGCATTGTAGCTGTGGGTGAGCCACAGTCCACCCACTTTCTTTTTACATTGTTCAACCACTACATTGACTTTTAAACTGCAAAAGATACTTAAGAGTGTTGCATAATTTGGGTTTTTCGGTTTTCTTCCATGAAGAAAATTCTGTGATTTAACATCTTTGGATATTTTACATTTATGAATATTCAGCACCAAACTTATCATGACTGTTGAGGTACATCATACCAGCATATTTGTGAAATATTGGATAACACTAACCATTGTTAATATATTTAATCCTATAATTTATACATTTCCAGAACACTATGCTTTCTTGTTTCTGATTAAGCCATAATGCTGTCTTAGTTTTAACTTGAAGTATATAGGGCATGTAGTTTCATTCAACAAGTACCTACCTCTTTCAATATGAAAAGATACATGGCAGTTTATATGTATTCACACAATACGATATTGAAAATAGAATAAGTCAACAAGAAGGGAAAATAAGGGAAGGGAAACTGATGTCCAAAAGAAGGTTGATATCTAAGGATTCATGGCACAAGATTGTCTTAAAGTTAGAATAAACATTTGACTTCAAATTTTCTTACAGATATTGTTAGTTACATAATTACAATGCTTATGAAATAGACATAAACCAGTTTTTCAGAAGAAGCAAAATTGTTCCTATTACTAAAATCTGAGAGATTTTTCTTCCTGGATTCTCATGTAGCAAACAATGTATGATATTGAGAGAGGTCCTCAACAACATGCTGTTATTACAATAATGGGCTTCTTAGGGCTTTTTGATATAATCTCCTTCATCATAGTTTGATGGCTTTAACACTTTGCATAGTTGAGTGAAAACTGTTTGATTTAGGGGCCCAAATAACCGTAGCATGGCTTAACTGAGGCAGGGGCTGGTAGTAGAGATTAGAGTAAATAAGAGGAATTAAACTGAATGTATAGAAAATCCTTTAGTCTTCAGGAAATCTTCCTGGAATTTTATTTCTTACAATCTAGATTTTGGATAATCAGGGAACTTGGAGGGTTGGAGATTATGCTTTTTAATTGAAGAACTGAAATGATTATGTCTAGTATTGCTGGTTAAGGTTAGATCCATTTGCTTTAACAATTAATTGAATCAAAATTAATTGAGTCAAGATGGTTGCAATCACTCTCTCTCTTTTTTAATTTAGGGCTCTAATCATAATACCTGCCTGAATAGGAGAGCCTGTTCACCCCCTTCATAGAACAGATTCTGCAGATATACATTTAGTGTTATCAGTTTGCAAGGGATTATGTTAGATGCTGTTGAGATTCAGAAGTCATCTCCAGGAGGATCATTGTTAAATGAAATGCCAGCCAAACCTAAATATAAATCTGGAATTTAATCAGATTTATATTTTGATTCAGCTGACACCTTACTCAACATCTTTTAATCTCCAGGGACTTGCATAGTTAAAACGTAAATGATTAAAATAAAAATTGACAATGATAAGTACCATAGACATAAAAATAAAATGCTGGAATCCAAAGTAGTAAAAGTTTTTTCTGGCTTTGGAATAAGGGAAAACTTTATGGAAATCAGTGACATGGCTTGGGGAATATTTTAGTTACTTCTTCATTTTCATAAACTCTCTCCAAATACATCTCAAATAATTAAGTTTCTTTAATGTAAAAAAGAAATGTTGTCTTTGCTTACCAGATACGGCTTTGAATCAGTTCTACTCACTATTTTCTTGCCTTTCTCAACTCTTTTGTCTTCCTCAATGTCTCCTCTGTAGAAATTTTAGGGATATCATTGAAATACTCCTTGAAATTCAGGAAAGATTTGGAAATCGTAATAACATCTGTCCATTCTGATGATAAAATGGGACCAGGCAATGTGTCTATGGGTACACTGATAGAATAAATGTTGGAGGAAGCATCATAGTGAAGTGGCAAGTCTCAAAATGTGTTTTCAAGGAAACTTCGTGAATTAACATGGAGCTGTTGTACCACTAAGGTCTAATGATAGTCTTTCTTGAATAGTATATCTACAATTATTCTCTCTCACATACACACACAACATTAATGTAAAATTTTCTCAGAGCCTCTTCTAGACATTTAAAACTAAGTTCAAATAAACTAGTTTAAAACTTAATAGACATTTTAAAAAGCAAAAAACCAAAAAATAGGTGTGTGAAATTTATTATTGCTTTTCTATGCTATGACCTAGTATAACATGGTAACCAATTTAGCACAAAACAATGGATATCTGGTTGACGTCAGCTTCAATAATGTGTTCTATTATTTGGCACATGTTTCCTGACATCTACACAAATCTACCTAGTTCTACTCTCTTTCCTTAATAGATTCAAGAATCACTGCAGTAAAACAGTATTTAGGTGTCACAGTTAAAAGTGGAATGTTTCCATAGCGTAAGTTATTTAGATTATCTGGCACAGAGTTTTCAAGAAAACCTTAGTAATTCTTGTTGGAAGTCTTTAAAATATCTTTTATACTGATTTTTATCTTAAACCAAGTTAACTCAGTTTAGTCTTTTCTTAGTGACTGATGTTTATTGTTATCAACATATAGAGACTTGAGTTTTACCTTTTTTGTAGGGCTTTATAGTTTGCAAAGGGCATTCATAGACATTATCTCACCTGAAAGTCCCTATATCCCACACCCCTTACTCTTGTTTGCCATTTACACTCTGATGAGAATTAGGAAACTATCTAACCTGGTTTATTAGAATTGGGTGTCAAATAAGGCTGTGAGGACCCCTCCTAGTGAGTAAGGAGTGTGGCCTTTGTGATAGCTGTTTCCATCCTCAGAGGCTATTTGGCTTAATTCTGGATTCTTGGCAGTGTTTGTTGAGTGAGGTAGCTGGAAGAGTTGACCAGATGAGAGGGGAATTATGCAGCTGGATTTTTAGCCTAGATTATTGTTTTATAAATATCCCCTCCAAAATGCTGTCAAAGGGCCCGTGTGAAGACTTAATTAAAAAATAAAATGTGTTTAATATAATATACTTAATGCTGTCCTCAACATAATAAATATTTTAAAACTTCATTTGTGTTAAATTTTGGGAAATAGTTTGAGAAATACAATAAATATTTCCTGAATTGTTACATGGGAGTAGAGAATGGTAAATGTGGAGGGCTTTGTGTCACAAAGGGGAATTTATAAAATATTACCTTGATATCATACATCATTTAAGTAACATTGAAGATGGGTTAAAAATGATTGCATCTGTTTAACAGAATCTTCTAGGACTATATGTCTTCTTATGTGTGACATTTCTAAAAATTCCTAAGTTAAAATTTCAAAGTTGTAAATACCTGGCAGCATGATACATAATCCCAGTACTTGGAAGGACACAGTCTGAGTCTTTTTCGTTTTATATGTTGGGTTTTATTCCTCTAAGTCACTCTCTTGTATTCTATTGTGAAATCAAACTGGGGATCTGAGAGCAGGAGTGTGTTATTTAATGTTGGGGTGTGACAGTGCATGGTCTTTGGACTTCCAACAATGTCCACTGAATGCATGACTCCCTAAATGAATATCTCAGTGGATAAAAGAGCCTTCAGTACTTAACTGTTAGTACTGATGATTTTCTGCTTGGGGTGGTCTAGTCTAAAAACATGAGTACTTTTTGAATAGTCACCCTATATTTGGTAGCTGCTAAGTGAGAGAAATCAATATAGTGTGGTAGAAAGAGCAGCAGAAAAATCTACCTGTAATGGCTCTGACTAGGATCTGATATATATATGGTTTGACCACTTCCTCTTCCATAGCTATTTATTTATTTATTTATTTATTTATTTATTTATTTATTAAGATTTTATTTATTTATTTAACAGAGAGAGAGAAAGCTAGAGCAGGAACACAAACGGGGGAGTGGGGGAGGGAGAAGCAGGCTCCCCACAGAGCAGGAAGCCCGATGCGGGGCTCGATCCCAGGACCCTGGGATCATGACCTGAGCTGAAGGCAGAGGCTTAATGACTGAGCCACCCAGGCGCCCCCCATAACTCTTTTTAATATCTCTTCAGCCCCTGTCACTCTAATTAGATACGTTTTTTTAATTTACTTCCCACAGTCCTCATTCTTTGTGTCTTCTTTACTGCAGTTACTTTTATTTTGATAAAACTCTCTCCGGCTGAGATGCCCATACACTCTTCTCTGTGTTCCTCCCATATCTTCTTGCCATTCCTTTTCAACTTCCCCTAAGAGGAAACCCCTAAGAGGGTTTATTTTCATTTGCCCATTGCTTACGTTAATTTCTTCTCCCTCAAATATTAGACACCTACGTTGACTCAGGCACTGTTCTGGGCCCTGGGATGCAGCAGTGAATGGGACAAAAGCCATGCTTGGTGAAGCTTATGTTCTCAAAGGGTGACAATCACCTAGGCTAGGCCTTGTTAAAAACAAAACAAAACAGAAACAAAAACAAAAGGGATCAGTAAAGAGCCCGTGGCTAGAGTGGAGCTAGCAACAGTGAGTAAGGAGACAGGCCCAAGAGGTGGTGGTGCCAAGAGCAGGGTAAGCTCAGTGGGCCTCATAAGAACTTTGGTTATTCATCTGAGTGAGAAGGGGAGTCTGTAAAAGCAGAAGGAACTTAGGTTTCAAAAGGCACCAAGTATTTACTTTCTCCTGTAATTACTCTTCATTCCTTTTCCCTCCTCTTTCCCCTTTTCTCCTCCCATTGTCACTTCTACCTCCTGGACTTTGACTTAACCTCATGTTGCTTGCTTTCTAGTCTTTTCTTCCCTCTGTCAGGTAATTGTCAGATCAATCTTCCCAAACCGCTTTGTTCTCATCCACTGATCCACTGTTGTCGTGGTTGTTCTCATTCTGCATGTTAGAGTTCAGACTCGAGGGACATGAGTCCTCCATTGCTTCATTTCCCAGAACTGCTCCACACAGACTACTCTGAATGAGCGGGTTACTCACTGCCCTCAAGCATGTGTTAGGCTTTTGCACTTCAGAACCTTGCTCAAGCCTGAACGGTCTCGCTTCTCATGCCTTCTCTCACACCACCTTTTGAAGACCACTACAAGTCTGAAAAGTTGTTATCCCCTCACTTATACCATTCATTCCTGTAGCTTTTCATAAAAAAATGGGTTGGAGACATATTTTGTACTAACAGTAGTTCTGGGGCTTATGGAGGCCAAGACGAATGAAGAGAATCTGCCTCAGGAGTTGACAGTGCCCTTGGGGAGACAGAGGATAATACATTTAACATTTAGGTAAAACGACCTGAAATTTGTGTGAAGGGTCATGAGATCAAAGAGCACACAGCTCTGAGTCAGAATGATGAGCTAAGATGGGTCCTAATTTAGACGGGAGCACCTAATGTATGTAGAGGTAAGGAAGTCATTTCTAAGGAATTCACATTTAAGCTGAGACCCCCAGAGAATGAAAAATAGCCCACTAAGGAAAGTGTGGTATATTGGGAGAGGAGCCTTCTAAGTAGAACCAACAGCATTTCAAAGGCCCGAGGCAATAAGGAGGTTGGAAATACCAAAGGAAAAACAGAACTGGGCAGAGGCCCTGAGGATGGTGCATCGTAAGCCAGGTGAGTGTGGCGCCGCCTGAGGTTGATGGGCAGGGCCAAATGAGGCGCAGGCGCTGAAGGCCATGAGAAGGAGTGTGGTTTTAAGTGCAATGGGAAGCAATTGAAGTGTTTTAAGCAAAGGCGTGACATGATCTTATTTGAAGTTGAGACTGCCATCTGTTCATTAAAATCCACTTGTCTCTTCTCCCTGGGCACCCAGCCAGATTCCATTTCCTGGTTCTCTTTGCAGTGGGCTTGGAGCTGTGTGACTGTATCTTATGCATGGAAGTAAATGGTAGTGGTAAATAGCTACATGGTGAGTGGTGGTGAATAGCCCCACGACTCGGACTAGCTCATAAAAACCTCCTGTGGGGGCTTCCTCATGCTGTTTGCCTTCTGACTGGGCAAACTTGGGAGCCCCTCTTGAAATGGTAGAGCCACTTTCAGCATGGACACCTGCATGGCTGTGTGGAACAGAACCCCTTCCCAGCTGACCTAGAACTATCCTGAGCTTTTATGTGAGCAAGAACAAAGCGCCTTATGTGTTGAGCTATTACACATCCTGCTCATTTGTTACCACATTCTCATTTGTCTAAAATAATATGATAGCTTACAAGAGCCATTTTGGCTTCTGTGCTATAGGAGAATGTGAGACAGTGTGGACAATAGCAGTGGCCAAAGTGAAGTCCCCATGGAGACTAGCGATATTTCAGTTGGAATAGATTTTAAGTCATTTTGGATGTAGAATGAACAGCTCCTACTGACAATGTGGTGTGTGTGTAGTAAACTTGTGGGGGAAAAAAAATCTCACTTGATTTGAGTCTCAAGGGCGGTATCACTTACTTTTTGGACTTTCTGTAACGTACCTCACTGAATACCAGTAGGTATATATTTTGTTTATTTGATTAGATTACCCTAAACTAGAGGGCAAACAAACCATATCTTTGAGAAGCTTTTATTTACTGTTGTGTCTAGAATGGTGTTTTATTTATTTAATTTTTTTATCATATATATTTTCTTAATTAAAATTGTTATTTTGAGATAATTTTAGATTCACACACAATTTTAAGAAGTAATACAGAGATAGCCCCTATACTTTTTTTTGTGTGGTTTTTGATGTAGTGTTCCATGATTCATTATTTGCGTATAACACCCAGTGCTCCATGCAATGCGCACCCTCCTTAATACCCGTCACCAGGCTAACCCATCCCCCCACCCCCTCCCCTCTAGATCCCTCAGTTTGTTTCTCAGAGTTAGTATGGTGCTTTAGATCAGGTACTTTTTAAATTAAGCTTTGCTTAAATTAATGAATAAAAGGGTAGGCTCTTAGATTTTTTGACCATGGAGTTGTCGAGGGTCATGTGACCCAGCATTGCCTTGCCATTGATATCACCTCAGCTTAGCTTAAATTTTCATTGCCTTCTAAGGGAGAGGCTTAGCTGTGTTAAATTTTTGTGTTACCTGTGTTTGCCCAGTCATAATGGAAACAGCCTAAGGAAGCCCACATGGGAGGATTTATTGAGCTAGCCCTATTCTTGGTATTCACCACTACCACTTACTTCCCTGGGTAGGATACAGTAACACGGTTCACAGCCAACTGCAAAAAGAGAGCCAGGAAATGGAATCTGGCTTGGTGGGGAAAGTAATATCATGGGGCCTGGGATTTGAATATTTGCAATAGAAGGTATGTAGAAATGTTTTTTAAAGGCATGTGAGCTAATCCTCACTGCCTCCCCATCACTTTCAAGTGTCCACACTAGCCATTGCCCAGTGCTCAGAGTTGCTTCATTGACCACTGTTTCCATCAACAGTTAGGCACTCATCTGGGAGAAACATTATGATTTATGGGAAGTCTCAAGATGGGAGGCAGTTTCTGTAATCCAGATGAGCAATGATGAGGTCCGTAACTAAGGAAGTGGTGGTGGAAATAGAAGGATGGGGTAAGAAAGTAAGAAACTTTATAGAACATGGTGACTGGATGGATTTGGTGCAAAGAAAAGACTAGAATAAAAATGAATAAGCCCCATGCTGATAAACCTCAGTTTATAAACTTAAATGTATATCAACAGACCACTGTTTTCAAGATAAAGCCAGTTAATACTTTAATACTGCTACCACCAATGGATGGCATGAGTGATGAGCGTGGACATTTAAGCCTTGGACATGGTACTGTTTGTGCTTAGTTTGGATGTGTTTTATGAACGTTATTAAACCATACATGCTTGAGAGGGGCAAAAACAGTGATGTTGAAATTACTGGTTAAAAGAGATAGACGAATAGGACACCAATGCTAAAGAGATTAAAATGACAACTAGAAAGCATGAGAAAAATGTTGGAAATTACATTTGTAGAGGAGATCCATTGACAGTAGGAACAGCTCTGAAGGGTAAAGATTAATCAGGCCCCTTGTAAAAAACACTGCATTTCACGGTACAGGAGTAGGGGAAGAGTGATTGACCAGATGAGAAAACAGCTCCAAATATGGGAGTTAGGTCTCGGAGGTCAGCATGAGTATCCAATGCCCATCAGCTCAGTGTTCTTTTTAGTGAAGGCTAGAAGTTTCTTCAAGAGGGTAAGGACTAAGCATGGTGAAGGAGCAGTGGCGATGTTTTCTCGTGAGCCATGGTCACATAAAGTCAAGGGCTGTTTGTGCAGAGCATCAGGGGGATGATGGGAACACCCTAGCTTCCAAGACTTCCTCATGAAGCTTACACAGGGGAAGGAGGGCATAGAGCATGCCAGGTGGAAGAAGTCAGAATGGAAACCAGGGAACAGATTTGAATGCAATAGAAAAGCTACAGTCAGGCATATTTGCTGTAAACAAATGCCATTTGGGAAGGTGTACCTACCTTTCATGTCTCTGTTGCTCAACAGAGAGTGGTGGAACTGTTAGAGCGACAGCTAGAAGGGATGAGCATCCCCAAGGCCCAGCCCATGTTTCATGAGAGCCAGTGATCTTGTATTTGAAAATGGAGAATAAGCCAAGGGCCTCAGAAGAAAAATATGACTTACTTCTAGATCCAATGTGTATTTCCAAAATAATTACAATTCCCACACTAACACAAGTTACTTCTTCAACTTTATCTTCAAATAAAAGCACAGAAATTTAAATTAATACTACATATTAATGCATGACCTTTAAATTAGAAATATGAGCTGTAACTAGTTGACTGTAATGTGGACTTGATACCTAATGAGGAGCCAATTTCAGACAAAAACCATCATTTCTATCCAGCTCTAGTACTGAATATAGTCCTGGTATTTTCTAAATAAAAGAGGAAACCGTCAGAAAAAGACTCTAAATATTAGTGAGGTAGAAGGCAATGAATGCAAGCATAACTTTTTTAGTATGGAAGGATGAGGCTTGAGGAGGGAAAAATAATGTATAAAATCATCAAGTGTTCGTTTAAGATAGGACAAATATGAGTGAGTTCTTCAAATTAATAAATATTGGAAATGCAGCGTTTCCACTGAAGCTTAAAGAGGCTTTTTATTTTTTATTTATTTATTTATTTATTTATTTTTATTTTTTTAAAGATTTTATTTATTTATTTGACAGAGAGAGACACAGCGAAAGAGGGAACACAAGCAGGGGGAGTGGGAGAGGGAGAAGCAGGCCTCCCGCAGAGCAGGGAGCCTGATGCCAATGCGGGGCTCCATCCCAGGACCCTGGAATCATGACCTGAGCTGAAGGCAGAAGCTTAACGACTGAGCCACTCAGGCGCCCCTAAAGAGGCTTTTTAAAGGAACTCATTCTTCTCATACCATAGTGGTATGGAAGGAAAATGTAAATGAGTTAAAAAAAATACTAACCATGCGTGGGCAGCAGCTCCACAATGGATGATTGTGGGATATTGGAGATGTTTCTTGAGTTTATTTCCCCTATAAGATTTCTTTTAGAGATAAAATGCCAAGTAGAATATATAAATGCATCTTTTATATATAAAAACAAATATATAAAAAACATCTTTTGCAGTCTAATGAAATGATACATTGTGTAATTTTCTTATTCCTACCCTGTGTAAAGTTCTTATTATACTTTAATGAATTATTTTATTCCTACCATTTACGAATTTCTATCTTATATGAATTACTTAACCACATTAAATTTATAGCCAAAAGTGGAAAGAAAAAGCATGAGTTTTCACAAATTATATTCTTGCCATTTAAAAAGGTACTTGTGAGCTAAAGATGACAGATATTTCTTTTTTTAAAATTAACACATTTTATGCTTTCTCTAGGCTGGAATGATAAAAAGTGATGATGAGGAGTATTTCATTGAACCTTTGGAAAGAGGTAAGCAGATGGAGGAAAAAAATGGAAGGATTCATGTTGTCTACAAGAGATCAGCAGTAGAACGGGCTCCCGTAAACATGTCCCACGACTGCCAATACAGAGGTAGGCATCTTTGACAAGGCTTAATAATTAACCATAATTTTAAGATATGATGAAAACAACTCTCCCAATCAGTTAAGAGAGTGTTATAGTCATGTGTTCTTGCATAATATGGAGATAGTGAAAGAAGTTTATAAATCATGAAATATGGCCCGCCTTTTTTTTAAACCCATAGCAGAATATAGTATTATTGATATTATTTTATTCCAGTGCAATATGGTGTGCCCAGTATGTTTGCAATTTATGACTTCTATTAAAGTTTCACATTAAAATTATCTTTTCTCTCACTTCTGTTAAAACTTGAAGATATTTTTGTTTTCTAGAAGTATCTAAATTATGAGTTATTAGTATTATTTACAAACTTCTAAAATGAGATATATTGACATGGCAAAGAGGTAGATATGTGATTGACACATTTGAAAATAAGAATGATATTTGACTTTAAGGTCTATTTTGCAAACCTTTTTACAATATAGGAGAGAGAATGAGTTGAATGATTCTGCCAAATTTTATTTCAAAATAGGCTGGATCACTAAAGTCAATTAAATTATGGCATGTGAAGCTTTTCTAGTTTTGTGTGTTTTAATGAAATCTGAAAGTAATTTGTTATTAAAGAGATGTTTTTATAAGTTGGGTATAGAAGTTCCCTTTACGGAAAAGAAAGGAAATTGGAGAATCTGTGTTTTTTTAACCAAATTTCAAAAAGTCTATATTTCCTTTTGTCAGGCCAACTATCTGAATTAGAGGTAATAGAAATTTCCCCCAGGGAAAATGTCAGGAATATAAATAATCTTCTTAATTTAACAATCTAGATTCTTGATTCATGATACCTTGCCTCCTGAGAGTTGTTACCAAGTTTGATTTTCAGATACGTTTCCCTTAATATGCCAAACTGATGGAATAGTACAATTTAAAATAAATTTAAAATGAACTCGGCCTGAAGAGTTTTTGAGAAATTTCTGATTTGAAGCAACAGCACTGAATTAATAGATACAGTACTATGAAATGTGTGCCTATCCTAGAGGGTCACTGTGGTGTAATCAGAAGAGAGTAGTACACTGTGCATTTAGACAGATGCGAATAATAGCTTTAAAACATCAACTTGTTCTGTTACCTTAGATTAGTAGTTAACCTTTCTGAGCCTCAGTTTATCTGTGAATAAAGGGTTAAAATACTTTGCACAATTATAAGAAGTCTTGGAAATAATATATGCAAATTGTGGACTGTAACCCTCAGCAATAGTAGATGGTTAACCAGTGCTAGCTGTTGTTATTGCTATTAATTATTAATGTTACTTATTTTGTACAAAGATTTACATGTTAGGAGCTTAAAGTTGAACAGTTAGGCATTGCTTGCCTTCATGTTGTGAATACATTCCTATTAGCTCTCATTCATATTTTCATGTTTTAAAAATGTCATTCTAAATCAGAACACTGGTTATGTCAAGGGATAGATAATAGGATACAGTACTTTTTCTATAGTTTAGTTAATGATATCTAATAGCTTTTGTGAGGCAGTGGTTAAATATCTTTTAGAAAAGCGTAGCCCACATGTTATAGAATTGTAGTTGAGGACTGGAACGTCCTTAATACGTAAGTCACTATGACTTTCCTCCCAGTTGCTCCTTCCGTCATACCAGTAGTCTCACCAAGCTGTACTCTGTTGCTCCATTTCAGTCCCTGAGGGTATCCATTTCTATAAATATCAGTCCTGGTACTTTTTAGTAGTCTAATATTTACAGAGAAGAAGAGATTTTTTCAATTGAAATAAGAAAATTGTGAGAAATACTATGTTTAATACCGATTGTATTTTTAGACACTAGATTAAGAAAAATAATTTAGTAGTCAGAGCATATAAATTTATAAGAATTAGATGAGATTAAGGCAATTTTGGACATTAATTTAGGAAATTATTTAAAATATCAAGTAGCATCAGCCTCAGCTTACTCTGATTTTATAATGAGTTGTTTTTAAGAATGCAGACACTGAAGACTTTATTTTTAATTTTTCAATTGTGAAAAGAAGATTAATTTATAGTTGAAGTAAGCCATAAAATACATTTTGGAAAGGTTTTCAGCAATTATCGGTCACAGGAGGAGGGGTTCCTTTCTTAATTCATGATTACTTTAAAACTTGACCCAATATATAACATATGTTCCATGATAAACTTTAGTATGAGCATAACAACTTTTATTTTCTTACTTAAGAGGTTCTGATTGAACTGAGTTGCTAGTGATTATCAATTTACTTCCTTTTGAGAATCTTAAATTATAACCATATATTTCAGAAATGTAAATTGTCTTCTTAGGGTAAAAGATTCAGATTCAGAACTTTAAGTACTATACTTTAACTTTAAAATTCTTCTTTTAACTTCGTGGTCACATGACTGAGAGCCATGCTTTTTCATGGGCTACATACTTTCCAACCGAAATTAAGAATATATTTTTATACCTTATTCCATCATTCTCAGATGTAGAACTGAACAGATTCTAGGTTTAGAAGGAATATTGATTTATACATGAAAGCTATAGTATCATATAAAATAGTGCTTTGTCTGGATCAACTCAGGATATTATTTTAGGAGCCACATGCAGTCTTTCTTCAACAAGTTATTAGAAGAGGATTAAAATACATAACATGTACTTAGAAATGCATTTGAGGGACATGCTCTTCATAAATTTCTCTGACAGCAAGTCATCAGGAGTCGTTATCATAAATAAAGCACTTCTCACCCAACAAGAGTTTCAGCATTAGGGCCCCTATAAATAAACATCCTGCTGTATTTTGCTAGTTGTCTCCATAATTGCCTGGCCACATGTGTTGCTTTGTCAGCTTAGCAACTCAGAACTGACATTCATTTAGTTTCCATAGTTTGGAGCAAATATGCTAAATTAAAACCAATTATGTTCTGAACTAAGTGATACAAGTGAGACGGAGAGAAGGAGCCAAATTGGATTGAGACTGAAGTAGAACTGATGGGGTTATTTGATGTGGTATATATTGGGGGTGGAGAGAGAGAGTGAACAAGGATGACTCAGAATCCTGATCTGAAAGACTAGAGGATTCTCTTTCCAGAATTCAGGTATTTAAAATGAAAAATGGAAATAGGCTGGATGGAGGATGACAAGTGGGTGTAATTTTGGATATTTGAGTTCAAAGATCCACTGGAAAAGTGAATGAATAAAAAAATGCACAGTATATTTTCATAATCATGTGTCAGAGTCAATGAATGAATGCCCTTATATACATGTTGGGGTAGGGATGGGTAAAGGTTAGCTTGGAGTCAGGGGACAGGTATTGGCTCGTGGATGCATGGAATGTCTCTGCTTGCCTTCTACTCTCTCTTTTCCAAATTCATATCAATGAGAATCAGAAGGTGTTCCTTGCACAGAGTTGGAAGCCCGTGAAAGATATTTGCTACCTATCACTATAGAAGAGGAGGACATTGTGTCCTCAAAACACAAAAACAAAACTAAACGTAAAGCAGAAAATATGCTTCTACCACACTCAGGAGCCCTAAGCTATTCCACTTGATGAAAAGCAAACATCTATTTTGATTCCTTATCCTCTTAAAATATTTATCTGGGTTTCCAATAAAAGTCACTCACAGCTTTGAACTTGTTGAGATAATATATGCTGTGATTCAACAATAACACAAACCTGCAACCATTTCCATATATTACATAGATTCTCTTTCCTCACCTCTTCATAAGGAAGTTGTATTGTTTTTTGAAATGTGGAAAAATGTGAAGAACTGTTTAAAAATATATTGAACTTGTAAAATCACAGATGCAGTACTCTGCTTTAGAATTACTCTAAGACCTAAAACAGTTTTACGTTTGGCAGTGTAAATAATCTCTTCCAATGTAGAACTGGCAGGTGTTTATAACACCTAGTACTGCCAGTTTCTAGCAAAGAAATACCATCCTTTCATCATAAACTGTTCATGCTTATGATAAAAAACTTGTCAAAAGAACCCTTATCTACTTCATCATGGGGGGAGAGTTGAATTTCACTTTTTTTTCTTTTTGATTTCTGCTTTGGGAGGATGGGAATCACATCCATTTCTGGACATTCAGTTTGGACAAAACAAGTTTATATTTTACTGGTTTTTGAAATTTTATTTGGTAACAACATGGTTAATCAACCAATAAAGAGTCATAAAGTTCACCTCCACTGTTAAATCAATCATCTGAGTCTAAACTTAGATGAAAAACAAAACATACCCCTGACCATCTCTGAAGAATGTCTACATTGTCGCCCATAAGAAGTTTGCTTTAGGCAGTCTATTTTGGGGGGAAGGGGGAGCTGTGCTTGGATGACATCATTCAGCTTTTCATATTTTTTATTTAATCCCCTAGGCCCTTAAGCTTCTCCCATCAAATTACGAACTATTCACTCACCAGAAGCTTTGTGTTAAAGTAATTTTTGTAATTACTTCCTACCAGTGGGAAACAAGGAATAGTAAGCCTTTATCTCCTAGCTTCCTTTCAGGATTTTCATTTTCCTGCACGAACCCAAGCGCTTGTGTTGCTGGTGTGGTTGTCATGGTGCTGTGAAGGAGTGTCTTTGTCCCAGGTGGGAAACATGTACAAGTCAGAAATGATTTGGGAGTTGCTCCTGGTTGCCAGGGAATGAAACTATGAAACAAGCACTAGAATAATGGGAAGACTATTTCTTATTTTAGTGACTCTAGGAACTTCCTAGGCAGAGCCCTTCCTTGAATCTATAGAAAAGTCAGTAGGTGCTATAACCTATTGTATTTGGAAGTTCTCATGACCTATGCCCCCGTCAAAGAGAAACAGTAGTGGGCTTTGCAAGACACAAAAAAAGAAAAAAAATCAAATGAGAGAAATTAATTTTTGCATCTTTTCTTGTTAAAGTGAGGCATGAAGCAATATTACTAAATTATTAAGATCTGTCAAATAGCAGCCATTCTTTTAGGTAGATGTTAAATGATAAATTTTACTCATTTTTACTCAGCTGCACAGTTTAGTTTATAATATAATCTAGGGTCAGCCATTTGTCAAAGCTACTACCAGTGATTCATATGGAAATACTACTTATATTTATGTAATTTCTTTTTAGGTTGGTTTTGCATATTTCGTAATCCATGTATTTATAATAATTATTGGCAAAAAGAAGGCGATTAAAGATTGAATTGTTACATGAAATAATCAGGAAGCAGAGTGATGGTTGAAGATCTTTCAGATGTGAAAGTTATAGGCTAATACTTTATTTCCTTGTATTCAAATGTCTTACGGGGCCTATTCTATCACTTCATGGATACCAGGAAAGGAGTTTATTTATATAGACTAGGATTAAAGTGTTACAAATGTAACTCCATTTTTTTTCTAATAAAGAATTGAATATGGAAAGATACAAACTGTATTGAGAATTGAGAGCTTCTGGATTACTATTTAGTTATTGATATGACATTAAAGGACAAAGAGAATTTGAAGTTTTTAGATATATCTAGGTGATTGAAACAAAACTGAAAACAATTAATATTAGGGTACAAAGCCAATGCAGATAATATAGGCTGGACATTGATTCTTAAATTAAATGATTGCCTACTCAGCAGTAACTGTATCGGGGCACCTGGGTGGCTCAGTCTGTTAAGCGTCTGCCTTTGGCTCAGGTCATGATCTCAGGGTCCTAGGGATGAGCCCCACAGCAGGCTCCCTGCCCACTGGGGAGTCTGCTTCTCCTTCTGCCCCTCCTCCCACTCATGCTCTCTCTTTCTGTCTCAAATAAATAAATGAAATTTTAAAGAAAGAAGAATTAACTATCAATTATTGACTCATGAAAGAACGATTACCAAGAAATCTTTGTTAGTGTTGAAAATGTATTTGTTATTTCTGAATATAAAGTATATCCTATTATCAAAGTACACTTTAGTGTTTGGTTTCATTCACATGAACTGCTTTTACTTAGGAGGGATAGACTCTATTTTTAATTAAATATTAAGTACATTTTGACCCTGCACATGCCAAGTATGCCTGCTTAAACACATTTTAAAACCTGTGTATAATTTCTTTCCATGTACAACTTATTTATAAACTTTCATGTTAGTAAGTGGGAAGCATATTGTAAGGAATTCAAATATTTCTGGAGGTTTAGTAACCTTTTATTTCATTATTTCTGTTTCTAACATGATTAATATTTTTAAAGAAGATAATTTGCTGTAAGGTATGTTTTATTTATATATGTCTTTCATTGTTTTCTTTTTCTTACTGGATCATCAGCTAACTTTAAATGTACAATTATTTATGAGGATCAATGCTATTCACTTCACTTTGGTTTTTTGAAAATAATTTTTTTTTTTTTTTTTTTGTGCACGGGTTCTTTACTTCCCTACGGAGGATTCAGGTGTGTCATTCTCAATCCTCTCTCCTTTATGGGATCTTTATATCCCTGTCCCTGCAGGGGCATCTTTCAGGTCAATGAAGTGGAAGTTAGTGATATATGTTGAAGAAAAATAGAACAATTGGGAAAAATAAGTGTAGCACAGAATATTATTTCTATTTGAAAATCATTGGTGATTAGATTATGGGAACTGTGATTTTAAAATGTGAGGGCTATAATCAGGCTAAAATAATTGTTCTTCTAATGCATGATTCTGCAAGGAGAGCTGAATCCTTGGTTTCGTTCTTTCTAGATAACCAGAAAATTCACTCTGATTTTCAGCTGTAGTCCATCTGGTCTAAATATCTATCTAAATTTAAAAATTCTTTTTTTTTTTTAAAGATTTTATTTATTTGACAGAGAGAGACAGCAAGAGAGGGAACACAAGCAGGGGGAGTGGGAGAGGGAAAAGCAGGCTTCCCGCAGAGCAGGGAGCCTGATGCAGGGCTCAATCCCGGGACCCCGGGATCATGACCTGAACCGAAGGCAGACGCTTAATGACTGAGCCACCCAGGTACCCCTAAATTTAAAAAATCTTAATGGAAGTTCTTGAACTTGGGATTTTGTATAAGGTGGAAAGATTTATTTTAGGATTGATTGGAACCATTTCCCTAAGTGAGACTATAAAGTTTACTGGAGATAAGTAATTATATATAGCATATTCTTATATTACTTTCCAATACCTTACTGAGTATCTTGAAAAAATATTTGATAAGTCTGATTGAGACATTAGTTCAAACTGGTTTTGTTTATCTTTTTTTAAGATTTGTTTATTTATTAGAGAGACAGAGAGAAGGGTAGGGGCAGAGGGACAGGGAGAGAATCTCAAGCAGACTCCCCGTTGAGTGCGGAGCCTACCGCAGGGCTCAATCTCAAGACCCTGAGATCATGACCTGAGCTGAAATCAAGAGTTGGATGTTTAACCGACTGCGGCACCCAGGCTCCCCTGTTTGTTTATCTTTCACAACTATTATAAGCACTTATATGTCCCATTAACTTGTTCTTTGCTTTTAGGCTGAGATATTTGTTCATTATTTTAGAGCTCTGATTAATAAGCCAAGTATCCTAAGCCTTTGTGTATATTCCTGTTCAAAGGACAGTCTTTAATTGTGGGTATTTTTTAGCCAATTCCTGTGGAAGACTTTGTTTCTCTTGAGTGTGCTTTACAGATTTGCTGTGTGTTCTTGAAGTGTGAAGAATAAGGTCTGTGTGGTATTAACACTGCATTCTAACTTCAGTTCTCTGTCTCAGCACTTTGGCAGGTTTTGTCATGTTTTCATGTTCTGTCTGGTCTTACTCCATATACTAAAGGGATAAAAGCAATGTGTAAGCCCCTTTTGGTGAGATGAGTGGGTGATAAAAGTAGATTCTCTTTACATCCTATGCCATGATCCTCATACTAATAAAATGCCACTGGACAGCCTTCTAGTCGTAAGAAATTAGGGTATTAGGACAGATTTTTAATTTCTTCATTCTCCATCTTAGATGACACATTTAGATAAAGCCAACATAGGAATTTGATGCAAGTAAACATTGCCCTATTTCATTCTGTGATCTTGGGCTTGGCTTTTGAGTCCAGTGGGAAGTCCTAGGGAAACCACTGCTCGGTAGGGTATATGTACCACCCTATTTATATTTAAAGGAGGTATAATTAAGTTCAGCAGGCTAGATTTTTTTTTTTTTTTGTCTTCTACAGCATCCTTCTCTCATCTGTGATGACCCAACATTTGAGAAGTCAGCAGAAGCATTTGTGTGGTTGTTATAGTATTGCTATCATCTGAGTTCCCATGGGCATCCCTCCATCACTCACCAGTACTCTTTCTCTTAAATTTATGGAAGAAATGTTCTAACACCCTTGTCATCTCAGATGCATACAAAATATTAATGAACATTTATGATATAGAATGAGATTGTTTTTTATAGATTTGAGATCTGGAGCGTGGATGTTAAAATAATTATTGCAGTAATCATTCAGATTTTTATTCTCAATTAAACCCCAACTTTTATGGAGTTTTCATCTTTCCTAGTTATATGCCTCATTTTATGTTGCAACTCAGACCTCAACTCACAGCGTACATAAGAGCATCACTCCTCTCTGTTTTTTCTTTTTGTGACCTTATGACAACTTTGATAAAGCAACTCAAGTAATTAGCATTAAGTTCAAGTTTTGTATCCCGAATAGACCTTAAGTAAATGGGAAGCCATGAATTTATTCTAAATACTAGGGATTATGAAAATTGACCTTCCTTTCATTAATAGAGTAGTTTCCATTGCAGCACATGTTAATTCTATACAAATATTCATGGAGAAGACAAAGAAAAAACAGGGGGAGAAGCCCAGCTATCCTACAAGGTGGAATGCATCACATTTTGATCTTGTACAGGAGTTTTCTATGTTAACTAGTATGTGGGTTTCTTTGGCTGGCTGAGTGGACCCCACCGGGCTGATATTCCCGCGTCTGCCTGGCCGCTGCCACCCCTCTTGGCTTTCCCTGCAGGTGTTTCTCAACTTGACTAGAGGCTGGTCTCCCTGGTGTAGCAGACCATCCTGAGTTTGGCGAGGACCCTTATGCATCAGCCCCCGTGGTCCACTGCAGTCTGCTGTGGGGCCACATTGAGCCTGGGTTTAGCAGCCCTTTTTACAGGCTCCCCGGGAAACTCATATTGCTGTTCTTGCAGCACATGAACCAAGGGGAGCTGTGACTTCCTTGGCTGCAACCAGATGGATGGGCTAGCAGCCCCTGAGGTGTTCTCTTTCCAGAGCCCCCAAGACAGAGCAGGAAAAAAGGCTTTAGTGCTTGGAGATCCCCATAGATCTGTATGTTTTAATACCATGTCCCTTCTCTTCTGAGACTTGGCCTTGAAGGGAACTGGGAAGAAATCAGAACTACTGTCTCCTCATGCCCGTTTGTCTCCCTTGTCCCAGAAGTAGTGCAAGATCAAAAGGGCCCGACTTGCCTTTTCCTTCCTCTGATTAAACGCTTTCTCCTCACCACTCCAGTCTCATGCCTAAGACTTACGATGGCCAGGAGTTTCCTCTCATAGGAGGAAAACACAAATAAAAACCAAGCATGCATATAAAAAAACAGTGTTTTCTGGCCTCCAGGCCTGGTGTTGATTTGTTATGTGAGAACCAAGAGAATTACAATATCCTTTCTGCCCATATAGCCTTGCTTACCAATCTCTTTTCTTTGGAAAAATCTTACTTGAACTCCAGAAGCTGAATACTGAGTTTCCTTTTATTTCTTTTTTTTTTTTTAAGATTTTATTTATTTATTTGAGAGAGAAAGAATGAGAGAGAGAGAGAGAGCATGAGGGGGGAGGGTCAGAGGGAGAAGCAGACTCCCTGCCGAGCAGGGAGCCTGATGTGGGACTCGATCCCGGGACTCCAGGATCATGACCTGAGCCAAAGGCAGTCGCTTAACCGACTGAGCCACCCAGGCACCTGAGTTTCCTTTTATTCTTGATGCAATGGCCCCCTTCTTCTCTCTTTACTCCCCCTCACTCAAGGCCTCCCAGCCACTGTTGGGGATGATCAGCGAGTCATCTACACACAAACACAGAGAAGAATAAACACTATATTATCCAAATATCCTTCCCGTTGCCCAAGTTATCATTTTTCTGTGATCCACGTTGCTGTAGTTGCAGAAACCATATATATCAAAGGTTGTTGAAAAGGCTCTTGTTAGAATCTTTTCCCCTCGTTTTATACATGTTAGTTTGGATGAAGAATGATAGAATGTCAAATGCAAAATAGTGAAAAACAGGGTTACAAATGGAATCAGTGTCAGAAAAAAAAATTTTTACCTTCATAACTCAAGCATACCTTACCACATGATCTAAATTGCATCACAGGGGTGCCTGAGTGGCTCAGTCGGTTAAAGCATCCAACTCTCGCTTTCAGCTCAGGTTCTGATCTCATGGTTGTGGGATTGAGCCCCATGTCAGGCTCTGTGCTTAGCTCGGAGTCTGCTTGTCCCTCTCCTCCTGCTCCTCCCTCCTCGAGCTCTCTCTCTCTCTCTCTGTAAAAGAAATAATAATAAAAAAAATCTAAAAAAAATAAATTGCATCACACATATGGCTTTGACATCCTGAGTCACTAGGAGAACCCTAGAATTTTCAGTTTGTCCATATCTATACCTCTAAACTTGAAGTCTTAATACTACGTGGCTATTATTTTCTTTTTCTAACTAATATCTGCAAATATAGAATTTTATCCCAAATTCCACAGAATTTGTGATTAAAAGAAAAAAATCAGATCTCTTCTCTTTGTGAATATAGAAACCTGATGTTTTATTCATGATAGGATTAAAACTAGTAGGTGATTTTTTTATGCAAAACAGAGCATAAAAGTATAATCATCATGAGTCCTTATACTTAAACTTTTGCAGATTTGTTAAACTTTTGGTCCAGAGATAGAAGAATGGTGTTAAAAGTGACAAAGGTACCATGTCCAGTCCTCCTTCATCTGAAATAGGGAGGTCATCTGTTTTAGTCTTCTTCAATTCTTGGCAATAACAAAGGAAAAATTAATAAGGCCAGTCATGAAGGCAGTTTCTTGCTTCAGGTACTCAGATCCAGTGACTAAGGCTTAAAGAACAACTTGAATGTGATATACAGCAGGAAAACTAACGGAAATGGAAAACCGGAAGTGCTCAGTGTTTAGTCCCTTGAGAATATCCCTTATATTTCTAGGTATAGGGCCAGAATATAAGTGATTATTTCAGAAAGCATATTTTGATTAATATAAGAACATGTTGCATTAAAATGGGTTCACACACATTCTCTGTTCAAACCCCTTTCCACACATACTCTAACCCCACCTTAATGGCCATTCCTGTGAAAGGTGTTTCATAGCCAAAGGAAGACAGTCCAACTGTGTTAAATTTTTTTAGCATAAAGTCAGCCAAGGATATCCTGTAAAAACAGATTCAAACATTTAAATCTGATCTTTTGAGCCAGTTTTAAAATTAGATCTTCAAACCGGATCTTTAGAACATTAAAGAAATCAGAAATCTCAGTGGTGACTTTTTCTTTTTTGATATAAGACTATTAACATGTATTTCTAACAATCTACTCTTTCCTATCTCACAGAGAAGGAAAAAGAGGTCACATTTTTCAGCTAGTTCATAAGAAAGCTAAAACATTTATGAGAGATGGAATAGGGGTCCATAGTTTATGTCTTCAAAAACTATGAAGACAGGGGTGCCTGGGTGGCTCAATTAGTTAAGCATCTGCCTTTGGCTCAGGTCATGATCTCAGGGTCTGGGGATGGAGCCCTGTGTCAGGCGCCCTGCTCAGTAGGGAATCTGGTTCTCCCTCTGCCCTTCCCCCCTGCTTGTGTTCTCTCTCTGTCAAATAAATAAATAAAATCTTTTAAAAAAAACCTATGAAGACATAATAAGAAATTAAATGATGAGTTTTAGAGGAACACCTAGTATATTATTGACACAAGACACATTATTTTGGTGTATTGGGTACTCAGTGTGTGCTTTCCCATTCCAAGAGTATAGTATACTTCAATAAAGATTGGTAAAGAAACATATAATTATACTAAACCATTATGTAATTAGCATTATAATGACTGATTTAGAAAACATGTTTTGTGACTTTAGCAATACCAGTGAAGGCTGGAGTGTGTGAAGGCACATGTATAAATCCTATTACCTCAGGGCTTTTTTACATAATAAGAATTCAACCAGGTTGATTCAATGTCTACACTGTCATTGGGTGGTAAACATTTTCTTTTCCTTTTGTATAGTTTTAACCCAAAGTCTATCTGTTAAGAAGCTTTGTACCTATGTCAAGTTACTTAATCTATCAGTGCCTCATTCTCTTCATCTACAAGGCAGAGAAAATAATAGCACTTATTTCAAAGGATTGTTCTTTGGATTAATCTGATATTTAATGTAAGGCACTCAGTTTTAGTTCTGGGGACTCCTGAAGCACTCAGTAAAAGTTACCTCTTACCATTCCTTTATTAAGACTACATTTTCTCTTTGTGGTAGTTTTAAAATGTTACAAGAATCATCAGCTATTTTTCTTTGAGCATGTGATTTGTTATATTTTTATCAAAGCATCACTCTGTTTTTCTCCCTTTGCTATCATGCACATGATCTGTTCTGTGTTTCTGCTTTCAGCTTCTAGGAAATTGCTTTCCAATAGAATTTTCTGAGATGATGAAAATGTTCTACATCAATGCTGTTCAGTATGGTAGCCACTAGTCATATGTATCCATTAGTGGACTGAGGAACTGAATTTTTAATTTTAATTTTTTAATTTTAAATTTTTAAAATATTTTGTTTATTTATTTGACAGAGAGAGAGAGAGAGAGCAAGTGCACAAGCAGGGGGAGCGGCAGACAGGGGGAGAGGGAGAAGCAGGCTCCCCGAGGAGCAGGAGCCCGATGTGGGGCTCGGTCCTGGGACCCCAGGATCATGACCTGAGCTGAAGGCAGACCCTTAACTGACTGAGCCACCCAGGCACCCCTAATTTTAATTTTAATTAATGTAATTTAAGGAGCTGCCTGTGACTGATTGCTTTTGTAATGGACAGCACAGGTCAAGGATTTGCACCATGGTATGTATCGTCTTAATAGTTTTCAAAGTTCTTTCATGAACCTCACTTCGTTTGAGTCTCCTGAGAATTACATGACATAAAATAGGTGGGATTACTCCAGTTGTTCCTTTTTGCTCAACATTGCTTATTTAAGGTCTAGTACAAAGCCTAGCCCAGAGAAGGTCTTCAGCACGTATTGATTAAATAAATGAATACCTGAATTTGATAGTCAGAAATGTTAAGTATCTTTAAAACTGAACAAAAGGAGCTTTCAACTGAAATTTGTCAGGAAGGTCAAAAATGAAATGTCCAACTATGTAGGACAGCCAGTGGGACATCTAAGAAGGCCCACAGTGTTAAGGGTTCATGGGGGAAAATGATAAGATGATCCAAAGGGGTGCATCTCACCTCATATGTCTATTTATCAAACCCAGACTGTAAAGAAGTCCCCTGCTGATGGTTTGAGGGGACTTCATTACATTGTCTGAGCGTCAGAGGGCAGTGGTTGAATGGGACTCAGGAATGGGATGCACAGCACAGAAGAGATTGTGGGGTGCTCCAGATTTAGGATGTAGAATTTGTTTACTTAGTCACTATTTCTTCCTCTTATTCTAAAGACTTTCATTTTTCATCTTTATGGACTTTCATAAGGATATTCGGTCTCAAGTGGGAAATGCAGATGTATGTACAGATAGATGATCTAGGTCTCTTCTGTCTTCATAAATATTTGACTGGAATTTTGGCCCTTTTGCCCCTTTGTTGTTGTTTTTTATCACCATCATTGCCAAATTTCTGTAAAGAACATATCTCCTTTTACCCCCTCCTTCTTATCACTTCGTCTCTCATCCAGCTCCCACTGAGCTTGGCTGTCATCCTCAGCACTAACGTAAAGAGTTTCCCCCAGATACTGAAAGACCCATACAAATTTCAACAGTTTTCTTCTCAGAGCTCATTCTCTTGGACCTCTTCATGACATTTGATAAGATATTGTTTCTCTGAGTTTTCTGTTATCTTGGCTTCTGTTGTACTCACTTTAGCCTCCTTATCTCTTCCTATCTCTGATCAGTTATTTGGACTCTCTTTTCTTACCTTTTAGTAGGGCATTTCCCCTCATATTCAGTTTTATTCTACATAGTTTCAAAAGAGATGTTCTTTTATGGTCTCAAGTATCATCTCCATTGAATATTCCATAAGTTTTATTTGGTGTGGGTTTTGGAGCCTGACAGACGTGAATTCAAGTAGTGGTTCTACTGTTGATTAGGTCTGTGACCTTAGGAACTTTGGACCATTTCTTCAGATACACTTGCCTCATTTATAAAATGGAAATTCTTCTTACCTCAAGGTGCCGTTAATGATACGGTGCCGTACACAAGATGGGCAGTCAACCCATCATGTCTCTCACGTCTTTCCCTTTTCCTTTCTTACCCCTGCCAAAAACAATAGTTGTGTCCTTTTCTCATATTTGTCTCAGGAAAGGCCGGTTAGTGCTAGATTGCAAAGACCCTTACTTTACAAGTTAAAAAAAATAAAGCAAAGAAAAAAAGTCCCTAATGTACTCACTGAAGTGATGTAGTATGTTATGTATTTTAGAAGATCTAGCTGCCATCCACGTGGGGTACAGAATAGAGGGGTGGGAGATTGCAGGCAGTTTGGAGTTTGCTGGAGTAATCTAGGTGAGAGGTGATGAGGACATCCAACGTGTCTACTCTTCTGTAAAAAAGGAGGAGGGGATAGGATTGAATGAATTTTGAGAAGCAGAGCAAACCATTTTTACAGGGCTACTTTCATGTGTTGCTGTTTGTGATCATTATAACCATTGCATGTTTAACTTTTGAAATTTCAAGGTAAGGGGGTGCCTGGGTGGCTCAGTTTGTTAAGCGACTGCCTTCGGCTCAGGTCATGATCCCGGAATCCTGGAATCGAGTCCCACATAAGGCTCCCGGCTCAGCGGGGAGTCTGCTTCTCCCTCTGACCCTCTCCCCTCTCATGCTGTTTCTCTCTCTCTCTCTCTCTCTCTCTCTCTCTCTCTCTCTCAAATAAATAAGTAATTAAAAAAAAAAAAGAAATTTCAAAGTAAGGTGCACAACAGAATGCCTTACACCATCCCTGACCCCTATCTAGTCTCTGAGTATAGGATTCAGGGAGGGGGCAGAGATAAGGGTTCTTTGTTATATGTATTACTTAGTTTTGTTTGCTTGTTTTGTTTTGTTTTGCTCTGCTTTTTATAAAATATACAGAAAGCATAAATTGTATCATTTGTTTTTGAAATCATGAAACAATTGTAAGTATCCCAGCACCCTGTGCTTCAAAAGTAATGCCAAGTGCCCATCTTCCAGGAAAAGGAGAAAATTTGGCTCCTGATGAGATGTACGTTTTTTTTTTTAAGTGGGTAAATTTGATATATTTTTAAAGATTTATTTATTTGAGAGAGAAAGAGGCAGACAGCATGCATGCAGCAGTGGGAGAGGGAGAGAATCTCAAACTGACTCCCTGCTGAGTGCAGAGCCCAGTGTGGAGCTCTATCTCACAACCCAGAGATCATAACTTGGGCTGAAATCAAGAGTCAGATGCTTAACCAACTGAGGCCACCCAGGTGCCCCAGCAGCTATTTTTATATATGTTTTGAATATAAGTACCCTGGTACTCTGTTTTAGAGGTTGCTGCTTTTGATTGAAGATGTAATGATCTTTGTAAACTGAAATACTTTATGTCACTGTTTAGTCTAAAAATTTTTTAGTCATTCCCCATTTGCTATTCGATAAAATACATATACTTTTTAGCATTGTCCTCCGTGACTGGAACTCCCCTATTTTAACTCTCTTGCTACTCATTAGGGACTCCCACTGCCCCACCAGACACTCTGTGCTTTGGCTCTGCTGAACACTAAATTCCCAAACACACATTTTCCCCCACCTCACCTTCTCATTTGTCTTTATATGTGCTGGGCTGCATAGCTCTTCCTTTTGAAAAGTTGGAATGTATCCTTCTATCAGACGTTACCTAGAAAACTCTAGATCATATTTTTGAGAAGAGAATAAATGCCTGCCTTGGGTTTTGTAGGATCTGAAATGTGGGGATAGTAATATTTGTTTCATACCTGAGGACTAAATGAGATAATTTGCTTCAACCCCTGGCACATATGGTTTGGCTATTTTAATTCATATCCAACTCATTTTGTCTAACCTCATCTAATATTCTCTATTGAGAATCAAAATCAGTATTTTATTTTCCTTCAATTTTCTTGCTTATAATAATTTAAGTCTCCTTTTCATAACTAACATTGTATATAATTAGAGAAGAGCTTACTATAAGACAGTTTAGAAGGGGAAATTAGAAAATGTTTTGAGAAAATGCTCACTCTATTAAGAAAGTTGTTGTTGTACATAAATACTTTTCAAAAAGAGCTGGACAGAATTTTTCTTTTCCAATGAAATTGTACTCTGTAAAGCAGAGTTTCTTAGTCTGCAAGGGCACCAATTTTGTATGTATGTGCCTATCTGTCTATCTCCCCGAGAGCTTCCAAAGCTTTTACAGGGTTTTGAAAAGGGTCCATTATTTTAAAAATCTGGGGGGAATAACTGTCCTCAAGCTGTTTTAATATTCTTTGGGTAATGTAAGGTGCTTTCCCAAGCCATATGCATACATATATTGGCAACAAAAGGAGGGAGAAATGGATCTTGTTTATGTAACGATGTATGTTGCCTACCAACTAGTAGAATTTTAATAACAGAATATACATTGAACAACAGACCTATCTCTCATTAAAAAAGCATAATCTTTCCCCCTCTTAAATGTCTGAGTAAATCAGTCTAGTTCAATAGCATCTACTCGCTAAACTTAAAAAGCTATGTTTTGGTGAGAAGGAGACATGTCCCCAAATGCTTTCTTTCCAATAATGCAGAAAATAAAGCAAAAAGGTCTGATCAAGTAGGATTCTTTTGTATGTAAAAGCTTAGGAAATGTATGCCACCGAGATGATAATGCTCTGGGTGAAGAGATCTTCATTATCTCAGCCAAAAGTGGTCTTCCGAAGCAATGACATCATTGTTGATTCACTGACTTCAGAATCCAGGCAGGAGCCAGAAGCCTAGGAACTTAGGCAGCCTCTTTGTCAGACATACTGCAGAAAAGAAGACACAAAGAGCCTCCCTTTGAGTCATGGCGGGCTTTGCGACTCCTTTCTTGGTCCTTTGTGAAAGCACATGACTGGACTTGTAGAAGATTAACCCCTTTAACATTTCTGTAAAAAATTAAACAGATGCAAAGCAGCTCCATCATCTTTTTTCCTCTCTGTTGTGAATTCAGTATTATGGTGGGCAGTGAATTATTTTGAATTCCCTCAGAGAGGCCAGGGCAGTCAATGAGGACTGTGAATGAGGGCCCTCTGAAGGGCTCAGTTGTGGGTTTTCTTGGGCTTTCACTGTTCTTTATAGCATTATTCCCCTGAAAGAGTTCCCTCTAAGAGTGGGGTCAGTCTAGAGACCTTTATAGTGCTTGAAGTAATCCACCCTTTAATCTGTTCCTTCCTGTGGGAAAATCAGTGTGAAAAAAAAGAGTCAGTATTTATGTCCAGATATAGACTGTTTAGGCTGTTTACTTTTAATTTACTACTATTCTTTCATGAACATAGCTTCTTTTCAAGTTAAGTTCCTTAATAAAGGAAAAAATTCCAAAAACTTAATACATGATTTGTGCTGATGATTTTATCTAGTCATATGTGAAAATGGAAGAGTTGATATTCTTAACACTATTTCCTATCCTGGATTATCATTTTAATTGATCCAGCATTATGTATATTCTTAAAATAAGTGTATTTGATTTTATTATTATGAGATAAATGTTCTCTACATTTTTTAATTTCCTAAATTCTGAGTTTATATACATATTCTGTATATGAAAGGATTGATTATGTTATTTTATCATTACATGTCACAATATTATGTTTGAGAGTAACAAGATTTAGCTCTTGACTTTAATGACAAAATTGGTAGCAGGGAGAACACAAATAACAATGATTTCCTTTGTGAGTAGAATAATAATTGGGAGATGAGATGGTGAGAGGAGACTTTTGCTTACTTTTTATTGCTATTTTTTAAAATGTAGTGATATATCCATGCATTTTATGTTTAAAAAGTTAAGACAACAAAGAGAAAATTCTATTAGACTGAGAGAATTAGTGAATATTTTAGTTCGGGTTTTTCTGCTTATTCTGGTTCCAAGTATATAAAGATGGTATCTCTAAAGATAGATATACCATTATAATTAAGTAATTCCATTACTGGGTATCTATCTAAAGAAAATGAAAACACTAATTCGAAAAGATATATATATCTTATGTTCGTTGCAGCATTATTTACAATAGCCAAGTTGTGGAAGCAACCCAAGTGTTCATCAATAGATGAATGGATAGAGATGTCGTGTGTGTGTGTGTGTGTGTGTGTGTGTGTGTAATGGAGTATTACTCAGCCATAAAAAAGAATGACATCTTGCCGTTTGTGACAACATGCATTGACCTAGAGGGTGTTAAGCTAATAAAATAAGTCAAACGGAGAAAGACAAATACCATATAATGTCACTTGTAGGTGGAATCTAAAAAAAGAAAACCAAACAAATGAACAAAGAAACATAAGAAACAGACCTATAAATATAGAGAAACTGGTGGTTGCCAGAAGGGAGGGGGCACAGAGGGACAGGCAAAATAAGTGAAGGGGATAAAAAGGTACAAACCTTTATACAAACCAGTTATAAAATAAATAAATCACAGAGACGAAAAGTATAGCATAGGGAATATAGCCAATAATATTGTAAAAAAAGAAAAAAAAAGATCATATCTCATGACAGGTTCCAATTCCAATCTAAAAACTCCAGATCATAAGAAGAAGGAAAGGAAATGGGGAATACTATTTCCACTGCAAAATATCTGAAAGATAAAAGTAGAATGTTTTCTAGGAGCAATTGTTTCAAGAGAAAGTGTGTGTCAAAATTTCCTTTCTAGTACCTGACTGCTAGAAATAAAATAAAGTTGCTACCTCCAGTTATCTTTGAAATAACCTGGAGTGAAAAACGTGAAAAAAGAAAGAAATTGGGTTCAGGCAAAGAAGTCAGTGGAAGAATTTCCTTTATTCTCTTGGCCTCTTTTTCTAGCTTTTTCCCCCACTAGAACTGTTCTTGGAGAAAATAGGTGATGTGCTTTAAACCTAGCTAGCACATTTCCCTAGAGCCTCTGTGAGGGACATGCATGGACAAAACTATAAGGGTAATTTGAATTTTCGGGGAAAGTGAATTTCAGTACAAAATGATGTTATGATGTAATCATGCAATTTTCCCAATACTGTGGATTAAGAGGGTGGAATTTTTTTGATTTGTATGTAGGAAGGCAAGAAGAAATGGATGGGGTAGGGTAGTGAAGATGGGGCTCTACTTAGGGAAGAGTAGATCTAGACATAGAGGCACCCTGAGCTCACGCAGCAACGGGACCACCACAGTAGGGAGGGCTGTGGAAGGGAGCAGCGTTGTGCTTGCCGACTTAATTTCCCTCCTTGCTGCCCCTCTTGTTCCTGGATGGCATGGAGAGGCTAAGGGACCTAGCTGTGGCTGCCTTTCTCAAACAAAGCTTAGGAAATCTGTGCAGCACAGGACAGTACAAACAGCCTGGGTCTCCAGGAGTTAGAACATAGGAGTTTTGGTCCTCATTTGCCACTAGCACAGAGATCTAAGGGGCTCACTTCTCTGTTGGGCTTGTAACCACCCTCCAAGAGGATATATCAGATTTAAAGTTCCTTGAAGCTTCTTTATAGTCACGGTGTTCAGCACAGAGCCTGGCACCGGGAACATACTCATAATATATTTTTTTTAAACAAAAGGGTGAAAATACACCATTTTTCCAATTGCAAAAATAAGGTAGGGTTGGGTGATTAGAGTTAGTTGTTATATTTCCCAAGGTTCCTTCAAACTCTGGAACCCAGATTTTAGGTCATTCAGTTAACCTTTTGTTTTTTTTTTTGGTCCTACGCAGACAGCCCATCTGTAATAGCCTTAACATGTTGTCATCCAGCTTGTCTGCTTCAGTAACCACATGCTCACTGTCACTGTGTGGTGTTTCCTCATTTTTTAGCCACACTGTGTAATGGTTGTCTGGTCTCCAGTTCTGCTTCCTCTTAGGAAAGTTTTAATGAGGTTGAATCATAGGTAATTGCCACTTGTGTAGGTCCAAAACAATTGAATATTGACAATTCCATATGGTGCCCCTCAAGTTCATTAGCCAAACTGTAGTCACAGTGATGCTTTCACCATTTCAGTGGCTTCTCATGATTCCTCTGCCCCTCTCTCCAGACCCTCTACTCTTGTCCCCTCCAAGCCTCTTCTTGTCCTGACTCACAGGGCTTTGACGATCTCTTTAAATTTTATTTATTTATGAGAGAGCGAGCAAGCACGTGAGCAGTGGGGAGGAGCAGAGGGAGAGGAAGAAGCAGGCTCCCAGCTGAGCAGGGAGCCACACGCGGGACTCTATCCCAGGACGCTGGTATCAGGACCTGAGCCGAAGGCAGACGCCCAACCGACTGAGACACCCAGATGCGCAAGAGCTTTGATGATCTGACTGTAACTTTCCCAGCTGGCCTAGTCTATTACCACCTATTAGTGGTAGACACCAGAAATATATTCTTTTATTAATATTCATTCTTTGTTTCCCCTGTTCTGTGTCCCCTCTCCTATTCCCATCTACTTTGTTTTTCTTTCTCTCTGTCTCACTTTTGAGAGTCCAGCTGTACCGAAATTTCAATTCCTGGACTGCTAAACTTTCTCTTCAGTGTGGGGCTTTGGGAATACCATTTCTTTCTTTCTTTTTATAGACTTTATTTTTAGAGCAGTTTTATGTTTACAGAAAAAGTTTGCAAGAGATAGAGAGTTCCCATGTCCTCCCTCCCCACATCTATACACAGTTTCTCCTATAATTACCATCTTGCATTGGTGTGGTGAATTTGTTGCAATTGATGATCCCGTATTGATAACTTATTATTAACTAATTCTATTGCTTACATTAAAGTTTACTTTTTTTGAACAATTCTATAGATTTTGCCCAATACATGTCATGAATCAATCATTACAGTATCATGTAGAAGAGATTCACTGCCCTACATGTTGTGAAATGAAATAATTCCCACAAACAAGTTAACACAACCATCACCTCACACGCTTACTTTTTT
>NW_027397066.1:57525644-57657433 GCF_003265705.2 Callorhinus ursinus | reverse complement strand
TTCTTTCTTTCTTTCTTTTTCTTTTTCTTCCTTCCTTCCTTCCTTTCATCCTTCCTTCCTTCTTTTCTTTCTTTCCCTCCCTCCCTTCCTTTCTCTCTCCTCTTTCTCTCTCTCTCTCTCTCCTCCTTTCCTTTCCTTTCCTTCCCTTCCCTTCCCTTCCCTTCCCTTCCCTTCCCCCTTCCCTTCCCCTTCCCCTTTCCTCCTCCAACCCTCAACCCTGTACCCTAACTTGGCCAACACCCATTGTAGCAGTAGAAGAGAGATAATATACATGAACCACTTAGTATTTTAGAACTGAAAAGTGCTATTTAGAGGAGTTTCTTCCCTGTAAAGCATTTCTCCTGTCCCATTTCAGTAATAGCACCCAAGACGGAACAAGTACCACAGATGCAGTGTGATGAGCAGAGACCGCTTTAGAAGTCAGGAAGAGAGGAGTGCCCTTGTCTGGGGCCCTAGAATTTCATCAGTATGCTTTTCTAAGGTGGTTATTTATCCCTGTGAGCTCATAGTGATTTTCCATTGCCCTGGACATAAAAGGAACTAAAAAAAATGTTTGGCCCGGATTTCTGTTTTCTAGGAGCCCAGGAAAAAGGGGTCATCATTGGGAAGTTAGGAAGGCATGACAATTTTCAGGAACAGTTTATTTTATTACTTTCTAAAAATAGCATTCAGGTATTTATAGAACAGCTTAGGAAATGAGGCGCTTTCCCACACAGGTGTTTTTGCTATGCTTTAGAAGACTGGTATGGGAGAAATGCTACTGAGGCCTCCTTTTAATTCACAGGAGAAACATACCCTTTTGCTCCTTCCTGTATAATAACATTAGCTTTGCCAGAATTATGAGTAATCAGTATAGGAAATGTAGTTATTTTTGGTTGAATATTATGTTTTCATAAAGTATGAGATAATAGGAAATGAAGTGAGTGAAATAAGGAAAGTTAAAAATACAGGCTTTGGATCTAAGCTGCCAGGTGAATCTGGGCTCTAGCCTTACACAATTTACTTAAACTTTCAGGGCCTTCATTTCTGCACATGTGAACGAGGGAAGAAACAGTGTCTTCCCTGTTGGGTTCTTTCAAGAATTAAATGAGATAAGATACTTTGAACAACACCTGGTGCATCATCATCACCACCATAAGATCAGTGTGCTTATTATTTTAAATATAAATGGTCATGCAGAAAACCTCAGGGGCTTCCAGAGTTGGTTAATATTTCACAATGTAATTCTTCTGCAGGCCTTCTCAAATTAATACTACAGGGTTGTGATCACTCTCTAAATCTTCTGGTACTTCCTACTTGCTTAAGTATGGCTTTAATTATTTTACATTCTTTTTATAAGCTGAACTTGGTGAAACACCTTGAAAAAGCATAATGAAAAAGTATTATTTGAAAACATAGGATGTTTGCACCGCTAGGGCATTTTAGATTTGGAAACATCAGAATTAGTGGTAGACACCAGAAATATATTCTCCTTCATTCATATTCATTCTTTGCCTCCCCTGTCCTGAGTCCTCTCTTCTCTTCCCATCTGTCTTTCTGTCTTTTTCTTGCAAGTGTATACACATGCATACATGTGCATGTTCCTAGCCTCTCCTGCTCTTCGCCTCTCCATCATTAGGAAAATGGAAGTAAATTGTTAGCTAATTAACTATTGTACTTTGGAGTTCTGGGTGGTTTCCTCTCCTATTACTTTGTCGGTAACGTTTCTAGGCTATGTAAAGAACTTTGTGGCTTTATGGTTAGAATGATGTGTGGGGCATTCATGATTGATTGGCTGATGGATGACTAATATTGCTTTAAACTCAGATTCTCTTTCACGGTACTTATTATCATTCTAAAACATTTCTTAGGAAATTTTTTTTTAAAGATTTTACTTATTTATTTGACAGAGAGAAATGCAGCGAGATAGGAAACACAAGCAGGGGAGTGGAAGAGGGAGGAGCATGCTTCCCGCTGAGCAGGGAGCCTGATGCGGGGCTCAATCCCAGGATCCTCGGATCAGGACCTGAGCTGGAGACACCCAAAACTGAACCACCCAGCGCCCCCTGTCAGGAAATTTTTTTTTGAATTTGATATACTTTTATCGACCTTACAACTTTTTTATCTTAATCTTGGGACATTTGGGTTGATTCTTAGCTGTTTCTCCGGTTGCATAGTCATTTCTATATGATATGCTCTGATGAGAGATAGTTTCCCTTTTGTATGTTTTTAATTTTTTTACTTTCATCTTTTAAATATTTCAAAGGTACAAAATGAACACAAATAAAATTACGGACACTTACTTATGCATCATAAATTTAAATAGCTATCAATATTTTCCCATAGGTGCTTTAGATCTTTCTTTTCTTTTTAATAAAACATTATAGGTACAGTTAAAGCCCTACTGTTCGTTCCGTTGTACTTCTTCCTATCTGGGTATTCATTCACAAATTTTAATATGAATGATTCTTGGGAATGTTTTTATATTTTTACTAAATTTTATTCTATGTGCGGAAAGAGTTAACTGCAGTCCTAAGATTGCTGTCCTTTGAAAGGCCTGCCTGCAAGATTAGCCCTTGGCTGGCATCCGAGAACTTGAATTTCAGGTTTCCACCATCCCCAAAATGTGCTCACTGTGCCGAAAGTATATAAACACTGTGGTAGATGCTGAACACCTGCTTTCTTTCTGGGAATCTGGGATTTGGGTATGTGCCAGGCGGAGATTGCCTATGTGACTAACCCTCAATAAAAACCTTGGACACTGAGTCTCTAATGAGTTTCCCTGGCAGACAACTTTTCTTATGTGTGGTCACAACTCATCCTGGAGGAATCAGGCACGTCATGTGTGACTCCACTCAGAGAGGACTCTTGGAAGCTTGAGCCCGGTTTCCTCAGCACTTCACCTCATATGCCTTTTCCTTTTGCTGATTTTTCTTTGTATCCTTCCACTGTGTAAGTCATAGCCATAAGCACTGTAATATGTTGAGTCCTGTGAGTCCAGGTGAACTATCAAACCTGCAGGTGTCTTAGAGACCCCTGACAGAATGTAGCTTTTTTTTTTCCTTCCGGTTAGAATATAGGCTAAACTGTTGCAACAAGAGATTCCAGAATGCAGTGACTTGAGCAAGAAAGAAACTTACCTTTTTTTCTAATGTAACAGTTTAGAAGTTGAAAGACCATTATTAGATTGGCAAAGATAAATGGCCAGGCAGCACATACACGTTACTGAAGCATGTTAGGGGAAACATATGGGATGGCAGGGACAGCCCCTCTGTTGCCCATCCGCGTCCTAGGGCAGCGCAACAACTCTAGCAGGTCCTGATGACAGGCTCTGGGAGAGGGATCTTAACATCTGGGCTGGAGTGCTTTTAAGCGGCATTGACTGCGGACCTACCAGTTCCTCTTCTGGTGTGATCATAGACCGAAATACCCAGGAGTATGACCTGGCAGAACGTTGGCAGGCCTATATTGCCAGATGAGGGTTTGAGGTTGGGAGAGCACCAGCCTTTGACTTGACATTGGCAGGTGGGGGCTGGGGTGCAAGCCTCCCAGTTGCAATTACAGCTATGACATGGCAGACCAGCAACGGGATTTGTCATAGCAGCATTCAGGCTGAGAAGACTTCCTGTGTTCTGCCTCTGCTAATGGACAGGTTTTAACTATTCTCCTGTTTACAGATGGCTCAGTCTTTTCATGGTCCTGACTTGATCTCTGCGCCCCTGTCCTTTTTTCCTAGCCTCCTTGGGGTCTGTAAATCTGTGCCCCGGTTTTGCTGAGGTGGCTGCTATTCTCCCTCTCCGTGTTCCCTCCCTGTCCTAACATCCTTCCTCACCTGGCTGCTGAATGTGGCTTACACCTGAAAGACTTCCACTTCTTTCTTAGTTTTTGGTAATGGTGACTTCTCTTTTATTGCCAGGTCAGGTTTCCATTTAAAATAATGTCGGTTATATTTCATGTAGCATTTCTAGGTATTCTTTGGGCAGCATTTTAAAGTTCTTAGTATTTCTTTACTATTTGATTATGATTAGTACTTTTGTGGTAAAGATCTATACTGGAATGACACTCAGGATTTTGTTGTTTTTCAAAGCAACTCGGTATCTGAAACTAATGATGTACTATATGTTGGCTAATTGAATTTAAATAAAAAAAGCAAGGTTGCCAATTAAATAATTGAATACTCAGCCTATTTGACTAATTTATAGGGAAAAAAACAATTAATTGATCAGCTGATGAGTTGGTTGACTCCACCCACTGTGTGTTTTCTCAGGACCAAGTGTAGCAAAGGTCCTCCATTTGGTCTGCTTCTTCCTTTTTTTTTCCTCCCCCTCTCCTCTTCCCCCACCCCCTCCTTACTGTGATACCTAGTGACCAGCCGCAGCATTTTTGGCTTTCTTGTCCAAGGATTTGAAGATGAATTGGTCATTTATGGACCATAAAACAAGTTTAGGAGAGCTATTTTTATAATTTATCCGTATATAAACACTGTAGGTCTTTCTTTTTAATTTACTACTTCCTTCCAAAAACTGTTTTATATTCACATGGCAGAAGGCTACTAAAGAAAATGTTATTCTCCCAGAGGGAAGATGCTTTTAGAATTGTATCTGTCTTGATGGACTCTGAAAAACAAACTGAGGGTTCTAGAGGGGAGGGGATAGGGGGTTGGGTTAGCCTGGTGATGGGTATCAAAGAGGGCACGTTCTGCGTGGAGCACTGGGTGTTATGCACAAACAATGACTCATGGAACACGACATCAAAAACTAATGATGTAATGTATGGTGATTAACATAACAATAAAAAATTAAAAAAAAGAATTGTATCTGTCTTATCTGGTATAAATGTACAATTAAACAAAATGTCCTAGCTGCCTTTATTTAAGAGAGCCCACTCTGCTTTCCTATCCTCTCTCCCTCCCTCCGTCCCTCCATCCCACTCTCCTTTCCTCCCCTCCATTATTCTTTTCACTGGAAGTGAAATTTGGAGTTGCCTAATGCTGACTGCAAATAAGACCATCTACTCTGATAACAAATGATTTAGAATCTCTTCTGTTGACGCTGATGGAGCTCCTGCAGTGGCTAGATAGATACCTTACACATTATTTCCATTTGTCCCAGAGAAATAGGAATACAATGAAAGGGTTTAGACAGAGTAGAACCATCATCTCTACTGAAAATGAAAATGCATCTCAGAGTGGGCACATAGCTCTTCAATGGTGGATACTAATACTGTCTTTATATGTAACAAATGGCTTATTTCTGCAATAATGTGTAATATGCTTTCAGTTCTTTTCTATCTCGCTGACAAATGAGACAGAGATTGGCTGCTAGTAATTAGTAATTACCTGGATTTATGCTTTCATACTTTGATGTTAGAAAATTACTTCTTTCGTGTCTGATGTTGCTAAATAACATTCTTTAGAACTTGTAAAAAAGCCACTTTTTCATCTTTTGTTAATTATATACTTTGAGACAGCAATTACATAGCATTTTTGAGTCTGAGCCTTTTAATCAACTAGGAAGAGACTGACCCCTTTGTTGTTGTTGTTTTTTGACCAGTTCCACTTATGTCGACCAGCACCACTTATGTAACCAAATTCTAGTTAATTTCAATGGGAAATTTTGATAATACTGTATTCACTATAGCACGTTCACCCCAAAACTATAGATGCCTCTAGTTGCGAATTAATCTTGTGCAGGATAAGCTAGAGGGAGAGAAGACTCACCACAACCCTAATAAGTACCTTCCAGCCGGACTCCCTTCCTCAAAATGTCCACCTACAGGAGGCTTGACACCCAACTTTCACTTAGGAGGTTTGAACACAAAAACTGTCAGTTGCATAGTACCTGCTTTGTGATTTCATTGTTTGTGAGAGATATTTGCCATTTAAGAATTTTTGTAATTACTTATGATAAATGTAAGGGGTAGCAAGTATGGTTGACTAAGTATGAGGTTCAAATCACAGGCTTAAGAACAGCTGTAATTCTGGGGTGCCTGGGTGGCTCAGTTGGTTAAGCCACTGCCTTCGGCTTGGGTCATGATCCTGGAGTTCTGGGATCGAGTCCTGCGTCGGGCTCCCTGCTCAGCGGGGAGCCTGCTTCGCCCTCTGACCCTACCCTCTCTCATGCTCTCTCTCTCTATCTCATTCTCTCTCTCAAATAAATAAATAAAATCTTTTTTTAAAAAAAAGAACAGCTGTAATTCTGACAGTTACCAGTCGTGTAGCTAGGGAGCATGTCTAGACTTCTGTGGGCCTCGGTTTCATGGTCCGTGAAGTGAGTCTGGTAACCAGGGATTCCTATCTCACATGATTGTTATGAGGATTAAATAAAATGCTCATTTGAAATGCATTTTGCAACCTGTAAATATCTTATAAATCTTAGTTATTTAATACTTTATATCAGTTAATAGATTTTAGTCCTCTAAAGGGAATGTACTCAGAATTTAAGAAGAAATTCTAATTGGTAATTTCTATCTTGATAATGTCTACTATCTTGAGGGATGAAGTAGCCCTCTTATTTTAAGACTTCTGAAACTTTGTTATGATTGGTATCAAGAAAACACATGGCAGATGGAATCAACCCACTAATCAGCTGATCAATTAGTTGATTTTTTTTACCTGAGGAACAGGTTCTTGAGATTTTTGTATAGCATTAACTATTTATTTTTCTAAATGAATTCTGATGTTTTAAGTAGATATTATATTTTTATCATTCACCTTAACTTTTTTTTTTAAAGATTTATTTATTTCAGAGAGCGAGAATGAGAGAGAGAGAGTACATGAGAGGGGGGAGGGCCAGAGGGAGAAGCAGGCTCCTCGCAGAGCAGGGAGCCCGATGCGGGACTCGATCCTGGGACTCCAGGATCATGACCTGAGCCGAAGGCAGTCGTTTAACCAACTGAGCCACCCAGGCGCCCTCACCTTAACTTTTAAATAGGAGGGGCAGTGGATAAAATTTCCTTAAATGCTAGCTTGCCATAAAGATACGCTTCATTATAAACCCTTAAAACATCGCAGTGTTTTTATACCTTGATTATTTTTGATGAAATGGTACAATGGGTTTAAAGGGCAGACTCTCTGGTTAGACTGCCTACATTTGAATCCTAGCCTTAAACCAAGTAGATACACAGTGTTGGAAAAGTTATCTACTATTTCATTTGTAAGTGGCTCATGAAAACATTGTAATAGTGCCCTGGGTATTTTGTCCAGTTGCCCCTCTCTAGCTCTCCCTCTCTTTCTCTTTCTCTCTCTCAATCACTCTTTCTGTCCACTCCTTATTCTACAATTTGAAAACAGATTTGAAAAATAAGATTATTTCTCTCTTTAATTGCGTTGATCATAAGGTTAATGAAAAAGAAAACAATTATAGAAATAAAGGAGCACACGATCCTTGCTTCCTGTTGCTTGCTTTTGTCTTTGCAAATGTTCTTTGCCAATACTTTTGGGTAAGCATTTGGTATGGCTGGAGTGACACAGATGGATGAAATGTGCTTTTAAAATAAGAAGACATGTATATGTATAAACATATGACCATATATATGCATCCATATACACAAACACAAATTTGGATGGAGTGAAAAAACATGAAAGAAAAAAATAAAACTCTGTTTTGGTTACTGATTATGGGAAATAACTTGGTTGGTTATTGATCTTTTTAAGGGGGATTACCAAGAATTATCATCTCTTGACTGAGTGTGGAGACTTTTCAAGGAAATACCCGATAAAGGAATTAGTTGGCTTTTTGTTATAACTTCATAGCAAGTGTGTATGTGTATAGATGATAGATGGAAATGAGCAATGTTACATATAAAACATGAGCACCACAAATGTAGATGCACTAATTCAGGAGCATTTTCTCTAAGAATTAGGTTATAGAATACTTAACAAGTATGAAAAATACATGAAAGTGACATAATTCAATGAGGTTTAAACGTAATTAAGTGCAATTTATTTTTATATGTTCCTGATAAATTGGGAATGTCCAAAAGTTTTAAGACTTTGTAATTAAAATTTTTTATAATTATGAAATTTTCATACTTTGCCTTTTTTTGAGATCTGCTTTTTCTTTATTAATATAGCCACTCAGCTATCTTATGCTTACTTTATACATGCTGTCTCTTTTTCCATATTTTTACTTTCATCCTGTATCTTAGTGTATAGTTTGGGCTAGCTTTTTTTGTTATTATGTTTTTTTTACCCCTTATGATTATCTCTGCCTTTTATATAGAACATTTTATTTAAAGTAATTATTCGTATGGTTGGAAGTCTGTGTAATGTTTTACTTTTTCTGTTCTGTTTCTTTCTTGCCCTTTGTCCCTGTGTACCTCCTTTCTTGCCTTCTCTTGGATTAATGGACTATTTTATGTAATTCTATTCTAATTTTTTATCTTTTTAGCTATGTCACTTTATTTTTTGATGGTTACTTAGGGATTCTATTTCTCTCTCTATATATGTATATATATGTATATAATGTTTTAATTTTCAAGTCTGCTTGGAGTTAATATCGTACCAATTTATGTAAAACGTCAGAACCTTGCCATCATATAGGCCCATTTACTACTCCCCTCTCCATTATGCTGTAGTTATAACAGATATTACCTACACATATGTTATGAACTCCACAATTTGGTGTATTTTTTGCTTTAAACAATGTGTTTTTAAGAAATTGGGAGTACAAATGTGCTGTATATTTATATATATTTACCCACATATTTATCTTTATGGTGAACATTATTCTTTCCATAATATCTGAATTTTACCTGGTATCATTTCCCTTCAGCCCCAAGAACTTTAGTATTTCTTGTAGTGCAGATCTACCTCATACCTTAATTTTTAATTACCTGAAGATGTTTTTCATGTTGCCTCCATTCTTGAAGGCTATTTTCAATAGATTTTTAATTGACAGTATTTTTCTTTAGCGCTTTATGATGTTATTCTATAGTTTTGGGGCCTCCATTGTTTCTGATTAGAGTCGGAGATTTTTTTTTTTTTAAGATATCATTTATTTGTCTGACAGAGAGAGAGCGAGAGAGAGCAAGCACAAGCAGGGGGAGCGGCAGGCAGAGGGAGACGGAGAAGCAGGCTTCCCGCCGAGCAGGGAGCCCGATGCGGGACTCAATCCCAGGACCCTGGGATCATGACCTGAACCGAAGGCAGATGCCTAACAGACTGAGCCACCCAGGCGCCCCGAGTTGGAGATAATTTTATATCATTATTCTCCTGTATATGCTATGCTATTTTTCCTTTACTGCTTTCAAGATCTACTATTATTTGTGGTTTTAGCAGTGTGACTATAAAATGCCTATGGGTAGTATTTCTCTTTATCCTTTTTGTAATTCACAGAGTTTCTTGAATTTTAAAATTTCTGTCTTCCACCAAATTTTAGAAATTTTTGGTCATAATTTTTTCAAATAACTTTTCAACCAATTCTTTCTTGCTTTATTCTCTTTCTCATAGTCCATTTACATGTATGTTATACCTTTGGATATTGTTTCACAGATCACTGAAGTTTCTGTTTATTTTTTTCAGATCTTTTCCTCTGTTCTTTTTAGATATTTTTTGTTGGTCTGTTTTCAAGTTCACTGACTCTTTTATCTGTCATTTCCAATATATGTTAAGCCTATTCCCTTGATTAAAACAAATTACTACTGCATATTTAGTATTGTAGCTTTTAGTTCTCTTTCATTTTCTGTTGTGCTTTTCTACCTTTGTATTCATTATGAGCATATTCTCCTTTATAACATTGAGGAATTATATAATCTTTGTATTCTAATTCTAACATCTGCTTCATCTCAGATTTGGTGTCATTTGGTTGCCTTTTGTCTTGATTATGCATCACACTTTCTTATTTCTTTACATATCTAAGTAATGGGAGATGCATCTTGGACATTTTGAGGGATACATTATAGAGCTTCTGAATTCTGTTATATTCAACCGGATGGTATTGGTATTTTTGTTTGTTTGGCTGGAATCAAATTCTAAACTGTAATCTCTCTTCATTTCTTTTAGCCTTAGCTGGCTGCTTAGTTTGCCCCAAATACACATAGTACAAGGGTCAGCCAGAGATTTGAGGAGAGTAGAACTTTGAGATCACCTTCTGTGGTTTTTATTTTTGTGAATCAAACCTTTTCCCATCCTGAGCAGAATAGAACTTTGGATCAAACCTTTTCCCATCCTGCCCCAGTCTTTAGGTGCTTTGGTGCTCAAACCCCGTACTTGAATTTGAAGTAGTAAAACTATAGGTTCCCGTTCAAGTTTCAGCCATCCCCATGTGGATCTCCCTCAGAAAGAAAAGCTGTAAAACCGGAAAACTTATTCAGTGTGCCATTCCATCCTTCCAAGTTTCAATTCCCCTTCATTTTATTCCTACATTTGCTTATTTTCCAGTGACTTCAGAAAGCTGTTTTACCGATTTGTCTAGTGTTTATAGTTGTTATCTATAAGTGAGTTGGTTGGATAGAAACTACTCAGCCATACCAGAAATGAACTGCTGTCATTTACTTTGTAATGTGGATATACCAGCTGTAAATAAAAATAGTGGGAAAAACATTTCTTCTTGAAACAGAAGAAACTTTTTATTCACTGGATATATTGTAAGGCTATAAATTTTGCTTTAAGGAAAGAACTATTTGTCTAGTAGGAGATCATTTAAGTAAGAGTTAAACTATACTAAGTTCTATTGCACTGCAAATCCTAGAGGTATTTTAAAAAACTGCCTAGATGAAAAGTTTAGCCGTTATAAAAGTTTAAAAGTTATAATTTATAAACTGGTGACTGAAGATGTAAAAATATCTTTGAATATGATACTGAATGCATTTGAATATGATATTGACCCAATTGTCCAATGGGTTCCAGATTTCAGTTGGAAAGTCTAATCGAACTGTAGGTCTCAATCCTTAATATGAAGTATATTACATACTAGTCCATGGGATTTGTGAGAAATACACCAGATATTCTGGTTTAATACATTAGGGGGTGTTGCTTAAGTGTATGTATTGTTAATACATTTTATGGGTGATTCTTGCTCCATAGCTAGGTTACAGAATTACTGGTATATTTTATAATCCCAACTCAGATTTGGGGCTTTCTGAGATAACTGTGAATGGGAATTTAAGGAGGAGGGAGTGGTTTGGCAAGTTAGATCTGAGTTCTCAGGCATTTCATCTTACGATTATTTGCCTACAAACAACAGAATCTGACCATACCACCTAAACAAACAAATAAAAAAGAATTAATTGAAAGTATCCCGCATAGTTCAAAGAAGTACATAGCTGAACAAACAGGTGCTAGATTTAGAACAATGCAGCAATGTTGAGATCTTCATGAGAATCATGGCGATACTCTGAGAGCTAGGGTTGGATGACTCAGTTCCAACAGCCACATCAGTTCCTTCAGTGTTCTTTTAAAGATTAAATTTTTTTAAAAAGGAATTTGATTGGCTTAGTATGGGGTCTATGCTTACTCCTGTGTTCAGAAGCAAAGGTCCTATGGTTGGCAGCTTGTTGGAGTTGCCTTCAGAGATACTGGGCAGAAAAAAAGAGAAAGATCAGCAGTAGATTCTGCCCTTTGGCTCCCAAGGACACTCTTCCCACCATATATACAATTCTGAATATCCCCTTCTTAATGGAAATGTAGAATTCCCTGAATATAGCTACAGGTCCACTTATATCCTAATGGGTGATATCTTTTTTGTTTTGTTTTGTTTTTTTGTTTTTTTTTGCATTTGCTAATAGTATTTTTTTTAATTTTTTAATTGTTATGTTAATCACCATATATTACATCATTTGTTTTCGATGTAGTGTTCCATGATTCATTATTTGTTCATAACACTAATGGGTGATATCTTAAAATCATACATGTCAAGGGGCCGTGATCAGGTCTGGTTTTTTCCCAGCTTTGTTATATTATCATCTAAATATTCCATAACCTGTAGATCAAATGGTAAATATAGATACCTCCTTACTTATATCATAATAGGGGAAATAAAGAAAAAGTGAGAGAAAATGACAAAGTGTGCATGTATATCATTGCAAGCTTTTTTCTTCATTGGCTTTTGGGTCATAACTTACATTTGTAGCTTCTTTTATCCACTGTGTTCTCCTTGCCTTCACCAAGCATCTTAGCCAATGAAGAGGTTAAAATGACTTGGTCATACAGTTTCAGCTTCTCATACAGTGGAAGTATTGTGTTCCCTGCTGATAGATTCCTCTCTTTTTTATTAAAATATCTAAGTCAGCAGTACACAGAATCACAAGGTCAGGGGAAAAACTGATATTTAGTCATTGCATATAATTTTTAAAGACTCAACTCATGGATTTTTACATTTTGGCTCTTGTTGAATAGTATCATATGTCATTAACTGGTTCATAGCATAAAATTTCATGCAAGAGAGTAGCTCAGTCTCACAATGTTTTATTTCCCAAACTAAGCTTTCAAAAGGTCATTCTTTGGGACGCATACAAAAAAAAAGAATGAATCTTAAATGATAGCCTGTTTCATTATTATTTATTTATTTGTTTTTGCTCCAACTGAACTCATTTGTTGGAGGCATCATTATGTGAGATATATATGGTTGTCTAAGGAATTTGGATGGTGATGCTGGGAGGCTCATATTAAACAATAAAAATAAATCTAAATGCCACACAAGTTTCTGTTTCTGTGAGAACGATTGCTAAATCTTCCACAGTAAAATTAGATGGTGTGATCAATCAGGTTGGTCCTCTTAATATATGATGATTTTCAACTTGTTTGACATGGCACTTTCATGTACCATAATCGGATCATCTGCATGTTGTGACAATGATTCCCTTAGCTTTGCACCAAGTATTCTTGTCTGTTTGCTCTAGTGTGCCATACAAATTTCATCATAAAGTATGTGTGCCATGATGTGCAGTATGTTATGAAGCTATCTTCTTTAATGTATCACATCATGGGAATGGATCCTGTACTTGGTAAGTTGGGCCATGAACAGAAGTGAGATCCAGACTAAGCTTGTTGAGATTAAGTTCCTATTTTTGTCCCATGCACAGCTTTATTTACTGCCACTAGAGTGCTGAGCTGGTTTCACAAGGAGAATAACTGACATGTCCAGAAAGAGTTAGCCAGCCCATCTGATTAAGAACCTCTTCTGCAGGGAGCCTTTTGGTTAATATTTATACGAGATACAGATATCCTCAGATCCTGGGCCTATTCCAGAAAATCTCTCTTAACTTTTTCTTTGAACTTCTTGGTCACCAAAATTCCAGTTTCATTTCTTTCATGACTGATTACTTGACCAGACAACCAAGGAATTGGTATGTAGATCCTAACCTTGGGCTATAGCTCCTTCCAGATTAAATAGAAAGTGAGGCATAGTGCTTAAATTTAGCCAGCTGTGGACTATCATTCTTCATTGTTTTTATCTCTATCTCTGAATGAGCCTGTAACACTTTCACAGTCTGCTTTGGCATGGTTCCTGTATATCTTGTAGGAGCATCAGTAAGAAAGGCCAGAGGTTTTCCATCCTTAGCTAATTAGTGAAGAGGAACTCCCCAGGAACATAAAAGGTATGAATTAAGGAAGAAGAAAAGTGTTAGGAGCATTTGTACTGGGTCATGTGAACAGAATGATCAACAATTTTTGCCATCAGGATCTGATCCCATATACATCACTTTCATTGGTTGATGGAGATGGGGGTCTGTTAGATATGCCTGTCATAAAATCAAAATTAATCAGATAACACTTAATTCAAGAATAAAAGATCAACTTGCATGGTTATTTGGCATCCTGTAATCAGACATTCAGTTTTACCAGACATCAGTAGGAAGCTAGGAGATATTTTCTTAAAAATAAAGGTTGGGCGCCTGGATGGCTCAGTTGGTTAAGCGACTGCCTTCGGCTCAGGTCATGATCCTGGAGTCCCCACATCGGGCTCCCTGCTCAGCGGGGAGTCTGCTTCTCCCTCCGACCCTCTTCCCTCTCATGCTCTCTGTCTCTCACTCTCTCTCTCTCAAATAAATAAATAAAAAATTTAAAAAAAGATAAAAAAATAAAGATTATTTGCTTAGGTATAGTTGGCCTTATTACTATACCATAAAACACAGAGGACTCTGCTGTGATTCTCTTATTAAACACAATCGTCTGATCATGAATACTAGAAATAAAGCAACTTGCACTGTATCTTGGCCAAGTGGGAGAATATTTTTTTTTACCCTGGGCCCCTCAAAACTGGCAACTTTTTAAAATAATCTGGGCAATGGGTCAGTGATAAATGTCATTTCCAAAGTCAGAGTGGCTAACTAGATGTTCTTACTCCTTCTCGGTGGTTGGGTGTACAAGATAGAGCAACTTGTTCTCTACTGTGAAAGAAGTATGCTGATTTTCTCTAAACGAGTGGACTCTTAAAAACTTCTCTGAGGTGGCAAGATCAGGTATTTCTATGAGATTTCTTTCTCAGTCTCTGCCACACGTTTGTTTCAGAGTGTCGTATGGAATAATAACCATTTCCAGCTTTCTAGAACCTGTCAGTAAGACGAAGTCAGTATTAAAGACCTTTAAAGTGGTACATACTGTGGGACTGTGTGAGATTTGTTGTATCCCTGAGGTAGAATGGCCCACGTAAACTGCTGGCCTTGACAGGTGAAAACAGTCTGCTGGTGGTATTCTTGACAGGGTAGAGGAAAAAAGGTAATAACATTTATCAAATGAAAACTGCATAGGTGAAACAGGCTATGTCAGTTTTATCCAGTAACAGTATCTGAACAGCAGCTATAATTATCATCACCACTTATTACTTGTATTCAAACTCCCTATCATTCTTTAAAACCCATTTATCTTCTACACTAGCTCAGATTGGAGAGTTAAATGGAGAAGTGACAGCAATCATCACTCTGGAGTTCTTTAGGTCTTTGTGTGTAGTAATCTTCTCTGAATGGCTCAATAAGAATACAGTAATTTTTTTAAAGTTTACTCTTGTTTTTAAGGACGCAGTGCCTCAGTGGCTCCCACTAGTCTTTTCTATTGTAACAGTACTTGAGCCACAGTTGGGGCATTTGTTTGGGGTTTGGGTAGCCTGACAACTTCTCAGCGTATCCATTTCAGTATATCCTTAAGAATATTGTAAATATGTATAGGATGTGTTTGGGCATCCCACTGGCCCTACTATAAAATGTGTTCCGATTGGAATTACATGCATACTCTCTGACTGGTACATCACAGAGGCCTCCCGCGTCCTCACCAATTATTACTGCTTCACAGCAACACGTTCTGTTGCTCTTGTCCACCTCCACTGATACAGAATAGGCGTGAGTGAGGTGGAACAAGAAGAAAGAGGAGCTGGCCGATAAAAATGCTGGTTTTCCATTGAACAAACTGGAAGGGTGCCAGTGATAATACTGATAATATACACAATAACTACACACGTATACCATTTTATACTATATTATATGCATTATCTTATTTGATCTTCATGATAATCTTATGAAGATTTTTATTTTTATTTTTATTTTTTTATAAGATTATTTATTTATTTGAGAGAGAGAGTACATGAGAGGGGGGAGGGCCAGAGGGAGAAGCAGACTTCCCGCTGAGCAGGGAGCCCAATGTGGGACTCGATCGCGGGACTCCAGGATCATGACCCGAGCCGAAGGCAGTCGCTTAACCAACTGAGCCACCCAGGCGCCCCTGAAGATTTTTATTATTACTACAATTACTATCACCACATTTACTGTGAAAACTGAAGTGAATGATACTCTAGATTTCCCAGAATTTCAGAACAAATAATTGGTATATGCAGAACTTGAGTCCAGTTGATTGAAAATTAAATGCTCTTTCACTCTATCATAAATTTTAGGCTATTGGCTCTATGACTGATTTGAACTTATTTCTTATAAAATCATGGAATGTTAATGAAGGAAGAGGTTTTGGTAACTGGGTGATCTCTAAGTGATTTATCTGGTCCAAGGTTTATTAAACAGTTTTATTTACCCGGATAACAACTTATTAAAGCATAATTATCTGTCAGGAAGTCCAGTATGTGAAATAGATGGAAGTGAGCTATTTCATTTGAGTTTCAGTCCCTGACTTCACCTTGACCCTGGCTTCCAGGGAAGAGGTGCATTCAGGATCACTGGTTGCTCTGTGGAGGAGAGTGTTCAGGAAAACTGGTGTGGTAAGTAGGATTCTAAGGTGGCCCCAGGATTTCTACCCCCCTGGTGCACATGCCCTGTATAATCAATCTCCTCCCCCGAGTGTGGGCAGAACCTATGAACGTGATGGGATATCGAAAGTAAGATTTTCCTGGGTGAGCTTGACCCCAGTTAAGGACCTGCTAAAAGAAGGTGACATATTAGAGATATGTGCTCCGGCTGGCCTGGAAGAAAGTAAGAAGCCATGTTGTGAGCTGCCTCTGGGGGCCTCATGGCAAGGAATTGAAGGAAGCCTCTAGCAGTTGAAGTCTTGGCTGAGAGCTGGCAAGAAAACTGGGAACTCTGTTATACAGCTGCAAGGAAATAAAGTATGCCAACCACCTATGAATTTGGAAGACGACTCCAATGTTCAGATGAGAACCCTCAGCATGGCTGACATCTTGATTTCAGCTTTGTGCACACCTGAAAAACAAAACAAAACAACCGAAAAAACCAGTTGAGCCCTGCCCAAACTCTGACCTACAAGACCAGTTCAGCCCTGCTCAGACTCAGACCTAGAAGTCTATAAATTAACAAATGAGTGTTGATTTAAACTGCTTAGTTTGTGGTGATTTGTTACACAGCAAATGCAATGCTAAGACAGTTGGTGTAGCATTAGTTATTGTGACTTCTGTGACTGCAAATATAAATTCCAAATCATGTTGACAATGGTTTGGAGATGTCATATACAGTTATATGAAAGAGCACTTATATTTTAGCAGTATATAATGAAAGCTGCCTTTTGCATAGGATCTCAGACTATTAATAGCCCATCTAAGATGACTTCATGTGGTTCTATTCAGAATTAGCAATGGAAGTTTCTGCTAATGATGATGATATAATTATAAAAATAGTAGGTAATATAACTAGGTGGTGAAAACATTTATATTTATTATAATTATATTATATTATATTATATTATATTATATTATATTATATTATATTTATTACACGATTTGAGAATTCTCTTTTAGGAAGGGATCAGCCTTTGTTGGAAAAAAGATACAGAAGCCTGCTTGGGTCAGAAGATGAAATCATACTGGACTTGTATGTGAGCAGAGAAAAAAAGATGAATTTGCTTGGGGCCGCAGAAAAGGAAGACAAGGAGGACCACTGAGGAGGTTGGGTACATTGAAAGGATAGACGGTTGAGCCACCCTTCCCCGAAAAACTTAAGAAAGTAACTAAACTTGCCAAATATTTGTTGAAAGAGGATTTTCTTTGGGAGCCAGAGAAAGGAATGAACTTGGTATCTTAGCATGAGATGTAAAGGACACATTCTTCAGGGAATGAGGGGCCATGAAAAAGTACTAACTAGTCCTTGGGAATTTGTTGAGATCCTGGGGAACACTCTGGACTCCCACAAGTCTCTTAAATAGGGGGAGGTGGGACTGGACATCTAGAAACATTCATTTTAAGTTTACCATGTTTTAGGCACTTTGATAAACACTTAGCTATATAACTTTATTTTATTCTCCAAGCACTTAGCATAGTGCCTGATATTTTAGGTGCTTTACAAGTATTTTCTTTTCTTTTTTTTTAAAGATTTAATTTATTTATTTGACAGAGAGAGAGCGAGAGAGGGAACACAAGCAGGGGGAGTGGGAGAGGGAGAAGCAGGCTTCCCACTGAGCAGGGAGCCCAATGTGGGGCTCATCCCAGGACCCGGGGATCATGACCTGAGCCCAAGGCAGACGCTTAACGACTGAGCCACCCAGGCGCCCCTACAAATGTTTTCTTAAGTTTATTTGCCAAAAAAAAAAAAAGAAAGAAAAGAAAGAGTGTGTCTGTTATATACTGAGAACTAAGTTCATAAGGATGGACCAAACAGTCTTGGTTCTTCTCTTCAGAGATCTTACAGTCTAGTGAGTTAATAAAGGAATGATATGTATGAAATAGATTGTATTGTTATCCTCATTTTACTGAAATATCTCAAGTTCAGTGAGAGTAAATAACTTATTCGCATAGCTAGAAATTGACAAAGCTAGTAACGGTAATCCCTTCTGTCCAGTTTCTAATGTATAGCCCTTGTCAAGTACTACATGCTGCCTCTCATCAATTTAAATGATACTATTTTGGATGTTGATTTTCAACTGAAGAGAGGAAATCCTGGTCATAAAAATCTATAATGAACTGCCCATTCATATCATTCAGAAAAACTGACATAGTTCACTGTAATCGATTTTAAAATACTTGAAAACTCTATTTGTAAATGACAAATATTTGTGATTCCAATGAGTACAATCAGTTCAAGGCTCAGTTCCATTTAGGTATATTTTTTGGAAATCTAAACTTCTCTCCAGATTAAAGGAACAGCCATTATGTTCGCACCTATGCCTCCACTCTCCCCTGATTATCTACCTGCTTTGTTGAATTGCCTTTTTATTTTTTAAGTTATTAAATAGTTATTTGGTTAGGTTAAAAAGCTTGCTGTGTCACACTAAGAGCCTTCTCTGCCCCCAAAACATTAGTATCTATCTGCTCTTCCTCCTTTTACTCTTCTCTGGAGATCCTAAAAACACTGTCATTTTAAGAGCCAAAGATGTTCAACAAACACTGATTAAAGTGTTCTTATACAGATTTTCTGTACATGTGCCCTATTTTATGTTGTCCCACATTTGCCTACTTGTTCCCTCCCCACTCTGGCTTATAGAAATAGACATGTTATATTTCTGAAATGCCAAATTCAGCACCTATTATTTTACTCTCTAACATTTATGCACTGTTACTGTGTTTGCAATGTATTTTTCTGTTTTCCATTACCACTGAAAATTTGTGAAGGCTTTAAAAAGTTACAGTAAGATTCTGTCAATAAAAGGATACTGTAGATTTCATGCAATGCCCCAAGAGCACAGTCAAATAGTGACCCATCCTTTTATATAGTTCAGACTGAGTAGCATTTCTTTGTAACTTTCACTATTTACAGTACTGTGTTTTATGGATTTCCTCATTTTTTCTTAAGTTTACTTATATTTTTTCAGTTAGTTTCCATATCTACTTAAGAACATTTCCTTTTTATTTAAAATTTTAATTCCTGTGTAGTTAACATACAGTGTGATATTAGTTTCAGGTGTACAATGTAGTGATTCAACACTTCCATATATCACCCGGTGCTCATCAGGACAAGTGCACTCCTTAATCCCCATCACCTATTTCACCCATGCCCCTGCCCACCTCCCCTCCAGTAACCATGTTTGTTCTCTGTAGTTAAGAGTCTGTTTCTTGCTTTGTCTCTCTCTCTCTCTCTCTTTTTTTGTTTGTTTTGTTTCTTAAATTCTGCATATGAGTGAAATCATACAGTATTTGTCTTTCTCTGACTGACTTATTTCACTTAGCATTATACCTTCTAGCTCCATCCATGTCATTGCAAATGGCCAATTTCATTCTTTTTTATGGCTGAGTAATATTCCATCACATATATATAATATTCCATCATATATATATGTTATATATATATTATACACACACACATATATACATACATATAGCACCACTTCTTTATCCATTCATCTGCCAGTGGACACTCAGGCTGTTTCCATAATTTAGCTATTATAAATAATGCTGCAATAAACATAGGGGTGCATGTGTCCTTTTGTATTCATGTTTTTGTATTTTGGGGGTAAATATCCCATAGCACGATTACTAGATCATAGGGTAATTCTATTTTTAACTTTTTTACAAGAAACAACAAGTGATAAGTGTTGGTGAGGATGTGGAGAAAAAGGTGGTGTTGGTGGGAATGCAAACTGGAGAAGAGCATTTCTTCATAATGTTACACATGTGCCTTTTGCTCTGCACTAGCTGACCAACCTTTAGAAGTAGTTGTTTCTCAAACACAGAGAATACACAAGTGTTCCTGCCACATTCTCTAGTGAATACAGGAAGAAAAATAGCCATTTTGACTCTTAACACTGATTTGAAAATATACCATTTCAGTGCCTTATGGTTTATTAAATGCTTTAGTTGTTGTATCCAGTGCCTTATAGCTACAATTAAGGTAGATACAAAGAATGCTACCATTTTTTGTGGAAACCAAAAAAGGAATTTAGTCAGAGACACCAATCTTTTAATATGGGTGAGATTTTTATAAATTCAGATGGAATCATTCATACATGATCCATTTCAATTCCATCTATGGAAGAGAATTTTTCTAGAAAACATTTCCTGGAATGATGTTTCTTATGACTCTAAGCATGCATTCTTCACCTCTGCATTATTCAGATTATGTATGAAGAGTCAGCTCAGTTTGAAGTAGTTTATTCAGGGATAAATATTTGAAGAAATTCAGAGCAATCATTCATTCTTATTTCCAGTTTTTTGTTGTGGGTTAGTGAATCACAGTTTTTGAGCTCAGAAATATGAACTGAGATAATGGAGAAAATGTCCTTTCTCTGAGCACAAGTAGAGACCACATTGACCTAGCTCCAGAGTAGAAATTCCTTATTTTTGTCCACTGCTTGGCAATGTCAAAGGCCACTCAAAATATCAAGGCTGTAGACCTAACTAGCTCAAGGTGGCAGAGCTGCTGCAATGGAATTATGTCACACTAGATGGCAATTTGGAATACTTGCAGCATTTGTAGAGGAAAGTTTACATAGATTTGGAAAATGCTGGTACAGAGAGGCAGATGTAGACCAGTCATGCTCTGTGACTGCCGTGTCCTTTCTCCTTTAGGCCTCTCTAAATTGACTTAAATTGACTTTTCTGGGTAGGTTTTAGCAATACCCAAGTGAAGTTATTCTGCAACAACATATAGCCCTAAGTCCCTTTTCCACTTTGGTGTTTCTCCTTTCTCCATTATACTTGCCCGGTCTCCTGGAACTTCTTATATGATGGAAGATAAAGATGCAGAGGAAGAACCCATTTGCAATGGAATGATCCAGAAAGATGTGTTCAAGGAGCTAACAACCATCCCATCCCCTCTCCTTCCTAAGGGTGATATTCAAAGCATTTAACGGCCAGTGTGGCAGGGGAGCACCCTCATCAGAAGAGGCATTGACACGGGCTGGGGCAGGGTGGTGGCAGTCCCTATGCCTATGACAGGCATTTTCCTTTGAGATGCCTTGGTGGGCCTGCCAATGCTCAGGGGATGGCTTGGACAGCAGTTATTTGCAAGTATTTGGAAGAATTTTAATTTTTTAATATCTGGTAAAATAATGTTAAGAGTCCTGGCTACGTAATTAACTACCTATCTAGTCTTCCTCTCTTTTTCAATATTTGAATTCCTGTTTATCTGTGTCACTTAAATGAATGCCACCTATGGAAAAATTTCTAGGTACATGATCATTACTCTCTTATGCTCACATAGTCTCATTTTATTAATCAAATGTAGGCATTCAGTCCCTCAAAGATGCCATCCTTGTATCGTAGTGCGATATAAGAAAAATATGAAACACTTTATATCCTTAGAGGACATACTGATTTTATTCAATAACTCTGTGAGGTGGGCCTTGGAGGCAGTAATATCCTCATTTTGCAAATAAGGAAACGTACCCTTAGAGCAGAGACTCTCAAAATCAGAAATAACAGCCTCACCTAGAAAGGGGTTAGAAATGCACTTTTCAGGCTCCAACCCAGACCTAGTGAGCCAGAAAGTGTGGAGGTGGGACCAAGCAGCCTGTGTTTTCATAAGCCCTCCAGGTGATTCTAATGCACTGTCTTGTTTGAGACTCACTGTCAAGAGGTTCAGTTGCTTAGGCCTTCAGAGACATTCTGTCAGGACTCAAGTCCAGCGCCCTGTCCACCTTACCTCCCTGACTCCGCAGTGACAGGTGTTTATCGGATGTCCAGACTAATTTGGAATAATTGTGTGCAACCTGTGTTGGGTTAATGTTGGGTACTCTTCTTGATGATATCTGTGAATCACAGGAGCTGTCCAACTTAAATAGAAAGTAGAGACGAGTGAAAAAAGAACTGCTGTGTCATTCTACTTCTCTGGGTAAATATATTTTTTTCCCCCTGCATATGACATTGTGAATGAAATTGCTCTAACTTCAAATGCTTATTCTTTTGTGTTTTACTTATATGGAAGAGTATATAGCGCTGATATAACCTGTTACATATATTTGAGCATATGTGTTTAAAACTTGCAAACTCTGACTTACCTAAGGGCCCTCTTTTGATGTCCATCTTTTTAAAAAATTATTTATGTATGTATTTTTAATTTGGGGGGTATAATTGACACATGACATTACCTTAAGTATCAGGTGCATAACGTTGTGATTTAGCAAGTTTATATATTATGTTCACCTTAAACTTGCCTCTCCTGTTTCTATTACCGCCCTACCTCTGGTATATGGCATTTTGACCCTGTCTGCTTCTCCATATAAAATGATATCTAACTTTGCGCCTTTCCCCTTTGTCATCTGTATTTTCCTTTGCAGAATTTCATGCCACATCATGTCCTGATCCTGGGTCCTTTTTCAGTTTCTTTTTTTGAGGCACAGAGAGACTCTTGGCAACATTGAAAATAAGAGTGATTAGTTTTCTCCTTTGCAGTGAAACAATCCTTGCACTGGAATACATTTTAATTTAGTGCTCTCTTTCAAAATGCCAGCGTTTTCTCCCATCCCCTTATCTTTGGTTAATTATTTAATAATTTCCCAAAAGAAAGTTCCTCCCTTTCATGGACACAAATCCTTATCCTGCTATGCAAGTTCCTGCCTGGTATGGCTCCCTGCCTAATTATCGTTCTTTAGATTTTGTCTGAATGTCACTTCCTTGGAAGCCCTTCCTGACCCTGCAGACTGGGGCAGGCCAACCGTCATATGCCCTGAGAGTGTTCTTATACCAAGAACTTTCTCTTCCTAGCACTCATTACAGTCTGTGATCATATATCTGTGCATTTACTTTTTTAAGCTCTGGCTTTTCCATCAAAGCTCTCAAAAAGCCAAGACTCTGTTTTACTCATCATTTTCTTTTTTAGCACCTGGCAGAGTGCTGGACACATAGTAGGCCCTCAAGAAATATTTGTAGTATTGAATGGACTGAATCTCCACAAGGGCATTAGCTGCTTGGGGGTAATTCCTTGTGGCAAAGGCAACCTGCTGGGCCAATTTGCTAACTCATAGGGATAAAATATTTACTCCAGGTTGCCAGAGGCCAATTACTGAGTTCTAGTTGTGGGGCAGGCAGACAGTGCCTAACACAAAGTCTGAAGTGTGAGATAATGCTAGAAATTAAAGAAATGGGGGAATTGGTAATAAAATAGATAGCCAGGAAGGTCTAAATCAAGAAATGCAGTGGGAGGAAACATTTCAGGGCCAGTGGCTCAGAACAGAGACTATAGACAATGATCTCCTTTCATGTAGTAATCCGTGAGATATGGGAAGCATTTCTTAAGACATTAATGTAGAACTAGAACAATAAAACTCAGGTAGTAGCTTTTGGGGTTTCTTAGAAATATCTACTCTCATTTAAAGCTAGTAATTGCTTGGATCGAGGGCAAGAGGTCTTAGATGATTATAATCACTAGAACTAAAGGTGTTGTTTAGAGTATTTCTTTGCTAGTCATTTCTGTTGTCATTTTTTTGATGCCATAGTAACAGCTTTCAAATTTAAAAATAAATTCTTTTCACGGCATTTTAAACCAAGCAACTATGCAAAAATATAATCAGTCACCTCATTCTCTTGAAATATATAACTGAAATAGCAATAAATAATCCACCAATGTGGACAGGATGGAAGAAACAGAAGTGGAAGAAAATTTAGTGTAAGGAAAAAATATAAAAATCTATTTATGGAAGCGTTTATTTTCATATTGCCTAGTTAATAATTAGTGACATCTTTTGCTCTTTTCTATTTATAACTTTCTTCCTATTGCCACATAAAATTATCCAATTTTTAAATAATTCATATGTGTAATAATTCTAGTATAGTCCTGAGGGAGATAATCTCTTGTGACTGGTTTTCTTTGCCTCTGGGTTAGCTGCTTAATGCTAAAAACAACTCTTGGCTTGGATGACTCAAAGCATAGCAGGAAAATAATAATAGGGAATTCTATACCAAAGAAAAGAGAGAGAGAGAGCGCTAGTCCCAAACATGCAATAGAACAAATAGGCTACCACTCAGTTCTTTAATTAAATAAATATATGTTTTTAATTTTGTCAAAATGAAAAAAACATATAGAAATATAGAATACTTGCAAAGTATGTGCTTTTTTTATATATATATTACTAACATAACTATGGGCTTTGAAAACATTTGTTTTTTTTTAGATTCTTTTACCACATTCTGTCTGGGGAAATGAAAAAATGGGTACTATGCTTATTTTAGAAGATTCCTCATTAAGTTGTGGAATCATGAGTCTTTGCATGAATGTGTCACAATTTGTGTTTGACCTACAGCGTTGTCAGCACCCCAAGACACTTCCTGCACCACTATTTTGACTTCAAACACCATAAGTTAGTTTTGCCTGATTTTGAACTTTTAATAAATAAAATCGCATGGTATGTAGTTTTTTTGTGTCTGATTTCTTTTACTCAGGGCTATTTCTGTGAAATTCATCCATATGTGTGTAGTTAGACCTCATCCTTACTGCTGTATAATTTTCTGTTGCATGAGCGTACCACAATTTCTTTTATCCATTTTATTGTAAATGGACTGGGTTGTTTCCATTTTGGGCTATTGTAAACAGAGCTGTTATGAACATTCTTGTGCATATATTTGGTGCACATACGTATATATTTTTGGCGGGTATATACCTAGGAGTGAAATTTCTGTATCACATATTCAGCTTTATTAGATAGTTCCAGTTTTCAGAGTGGCTTTATCAGTATATGTTATTAACAGAAAGTGTTTGAGAAATCTACTTGTTTCACATCCTCATCAACACTTTGTATTGTTGTTATTGTTGTTATTATTTTACTTTCAGCCATTCTGGAGGTGTGTAGTGATATCTCATTCTGGTTATTAACATTTCCTTGTGATTATTAAGGCTAAACATCTTATCATGTTTATTGATCATTTGAATATCCACTTTGGTTAATTGCCTAAGTGTTTTATCCATTTTTCTATTGGAGTGTATGCTTTTGTTATCGATTTGTGGAATAGGAGTTCTCTATGCACATGAATACTTTTTTAGATAAATATATATACAAAATACATATATGTAACAAAGATCTTTGCTCACATTTGTGGCTTACTTTTCACTTAAATAGGGTCTTTTGATGAACAGATCTTAAAATCAAATGTAGCAAAATTTTCCTATAGTTACCATGGAGTCTTACGTGTAGTTTTATATGTTTCTGTGTGAAACTCCATTTTACATAGGTTACGTGGAGTTAACATAGGGTTTTCGTGGCCTCTTAAAGAATTTTTGCCTCTTAAAGTAATGAAGTTGGTCTCTGTTTTCATTTAAATGCTCTCCTGTTTTTTCTTTCATATTTAGATTTGAAACCCTCTGCTTTTGTTTTTTTTGTGTGTTTTATGTGAGGTATGGCTCAAGATTCATTTTTGTCCCCATATGGATGTCCAGTTGACTTAGCAGCATTTACAGAAAAGGCCATTCATTTCCCATTTCATGGTAGTGTTGTCTTGTATTTTGAGTGATCACACATCTGTGGGACTGTTCTGGACTCTGTTCTTTTTTGTTGGCCTCTTTGTCAGTCTTTGCTGTAGCGTTGTGCTGTTTTAACTGGTTTAACTTTCTCATAGACTTTGATATGTGGTGGTGTAAATTTTTTAAATCTGTGTTACTTTTTAAAATTACCATGGCTGTTTTTGACCCTTTGTATTGCCCTGCAATTTTTTAAAATTTTTGCTGGCTTTCACAAAAGAATACTTACTGATATTTTTATTGGGATTGTGCTGAATCTGTAGATTAATTTGGCAAGAATGGGCATCTTTATAATAATGAACTTTCCAAGCCATGAACACAGTTAATCATTTTACTTATTTAGATAGAACTTATTTTCTCTCAATACCATTTTATTCTTTTCAGTATACAAGTATTGCATATCTTTTGTTAGAGACATTCCTGGTCATCTGATGTTTCTTGATGCCATTGTGAATTCTATCTTTAAAAAAATTTTGTGTGTTTCTGGCATATAGAAAAATTATTTTTATATTCACTTTTCTTGCTAAATTCAGTTATTAATTTTCATAGTTTGTCCATAGAATCCTTTGAGTTTCAGGATAGGTTTTTAATGACATATTCAATTTTCTTAATAGATGTAATACAATTCACATTTTCTGTTTCTTTTTGTGTCAATTTTAATAAAATGTGTTGTTCAAGGTATTTATTTCTTATAAAGTTTATTGGCATAAAGCTTGTGATCTCATCTTATTTTTACAGGTTTTTTTTTAAGGCTCTCTAATGGTATTCCCTTTTTTATTTCTTATGTTTGGGATTTGTATCTTGTCTCTCTCTGACAGATTTTTGTAGAAGTCCTCTAATCCATCATTCTTTATACAGATTTAATTTTTGGCTGTGTTGATTTTTTTTCTATTATATGTTTGTTTCTATTTTTTTCTGCTTTTCTATTACTTTATCTAGTTTAATGACTTAATTTGTTTTTCCTTTTCTTGAGATGAATATTTAGGAAGTAAATATTTACTCTTTCTTCATTTTCCAATTTAGGGATTCAAGGTTATAAATTTTCCCTGTAAGTACAGCCTTATGTGTATCCCACAAATTCTAATATGCTCTTATTCAATTCAAAATATTTTCTAAATTTCCACTGTGATTTCTTCTTCACCACATGGTTAATGAGTATATTGTTTAATTTCCATGTTTGAAGATTTCTGGTTGTCATTTTGCTTTTGATTTCTTGCTCAATTCCCAATGATTTCAGTTCTCTGAAATCTGTTCAGGCTTGCTTTATGGCCCAGCATAAAATGTTATGGTCCAGCAATAGACAAAAGTTCTATGATCACTTGAAAAGAATGTGAATTCTGTCATTGTTGGATACAGTGCTGTTTGTTACCAAGTCAGTTGTGTTAATTGTGTTGTTCATGTCATCTAGAAATGTACTGTTTTTATAAATCTGTTCTTCAGTGTTAGTTGTGTTAAAATTACCCACTATGATTAAAGGGTGTTTTTTCTCATTTTAATTTTATCAATTTCTGCTTTATATATTATTAAGCTATAAAATAAGTTGCATGTAAATTTAAAATTGCTATATATTTTTAATTGCTGTATTTCCTAATGGATTGGATTTTTAAAATTTTTTTTTTTTAGTAAGCTCTTTGCTTTAAAGTCTAGCTTATCTGATATTAGTAGAGCTACATCTTTATTTTCTTTTTCCATCCTTTCATTTTTAACCTTTCTTAGTATTTAAGGTATGTCTTTCGTAAGCAGCATATTGCTGCTTTTGGCGGGGGTGGGGGGCAGAGGGAGAGGGAAGGAGAATCTTAATGTACTCGGGGCTTGATCTCAGAACTCCAAGAGATCATGACCTGAGCCAAAATGAAGAATCAGAGCTTAAGTCACCCAGGTGCCCCATAACTGCCGCTTTTTAAATTTTGTTTTTCTTATGTAGTATGGCAGTCTTTGTTTTTTAATTCAAACATATATTCAGTTTCCACTTAATGTAATTGTATTAGTTCCCTAGGGCTTCCATAACAAAGTACTACAAACTGGGGGTCTAAAAAAACATTTATTCTTCTGTAGTCTGTAGGCTAGATGTCTGAAATCTAGATGTCAGTAGGATTGGTTCCTTCTGGGGGTTCCAAGGGAGAATCCATTCCATTCCTCTCTCCCAGTTTCTGGTGTTGCTGGGAATCCTTAGCTTTCTTTGGTTTGTAGACACATCCCTCCAAACTCTGCTTCCACCTTCACAGGATGTTCTCTGCCTGTGTGTGTGTATCCAAATTTACCTCTCCTTATAAGGACACCAATCATTGAATTGGAGCTCATCCTAATTCAGTGTGATCATATCTTAACTTGATTACATCTGCAATGATACTACTTCCAAATAAGGTTATGTTCACAGGTACCAGCATTTGAGACTTAAATATATCTTTTTTGGGGATACAGTCCTACCCCAGAACAATCATTAATGGTATATCTGGGATTATATCTACCCATAGATTGATATGGGTATCTTTCTTAATTTTTTGTTCCTATTTGTCTTCCTCTTTCTCCACTTTTTTGCCCTCTTTTTCATTACTCAAGTATTTTTTTTATTATTCCATTTCCCTTCAGTTAGCTATTTACATAAATATTCCTTTGTATTCACCTAACGTTTATGCCAAAATTACAACACACAGACTTTACTTATAGTCTAATATAATTTTTGATACTTTCTGAGAAAATACTAGAATCTTACAACAGTTTAATTCCATTTACCTCCCTACCATCATTTAGATTATTTCTGTGATATGTTTTAATTCTACATATATTTTTCATCACCCTCTCCAAAAAAGATCAAGATTGATTTTTATTTATCCACTTTGTCTGTTGCTCTTCATTCCTCTCCATACAAGTTTTCATCAGATATTACTTTCCTTTTGTTTAAAAATGACCTTTAGTATAACTTTCCCTGTGGGTCTGTTGACAATGGTTTTGACTATTTATTTTAGTATTACCTATCTGAGAATAACTTTTTTCCCCCTACTTTTGAAGGTTATTTTAATAGAATATGTTCTTTTAGCACCTTAAAAATATGATTCCACTGCCTTTTGACTTTCATCATCTCTAGTGAGAAGTCAAGTTGCCGGTCACATTGTTCCTTTGAAAGTGATATTTCTTTTTCTTTATGATTGATTCTACAATTTTCCCTTTGTCTTTGAATTTCACTTCCTTGGTCTGGTTTTCTTTCTGTTCATCTCCCTTGAGTTTTGTAATGCTTCCCAAATTTGTGGCTTGATAACATTCATCACTTTTGGAAATTCTAACCTATTTATATTTTTCCCTGCTGAGATTCACAATATATGTATGGCATACATTTAAATGCAAAGGGAGTTTACTAAAAGGAACTCTAAAGAGCATAGCTTAGAAAATCTGGATATACCCCTTCATTCAAAGCAGGGACCATGTGAAACCTGGATTTAGTTATATTATACCTCTGGCAACCTGGATTAAATTTAAAAATTTCACAACATGCAGGTTAGTGGTATCTTCTATCCTACCCAACAGTAAATATCAAAATAGTGAAAAGCAATAATCTTGCTAAGGAATAAGTTTGGTGACATAAATCTGCCTAAGGAATGCTAGTACTCAGCATAGCATTTATATACAACACATAGTCAGAAAATACTGATTAAATGAAATAGAGCCAAGAAATACAGGCTATTTTGTCAGGTTGTTAATGCTTCTTGTCCTATTTACGAATCTCTTGGATACAGTGCCCTTGAAGATCTGAAAGTAAAAACATGTATTTAAGCCTAAATAGGAGTGCTAATCATGCTTTATGACACGAAAGCTTATAAGCACTGTGAGAGACGGAAAATTCCTAAACCCAGCTTCGCATGTTGCTACCATTAGTGTTGAGGTGTAATGATAGAACTTACGATACTCACGTTAGAGAGAATTTGCTTTACATGTCTTCAGACCATAAAATTCATGAATATTTATTGCCAAAATACCTTTCATTTTATCACGTTTTAATCTGTGTTATCTATCATATTGGATTTGTTTTTTCCTCACATGTCAATTTGAAAGATAAAACCAATATTTAGTATATTAATTTTTGTGCATGAGTTATTGGTTCAGTTCTTGGTGTGTTTGTTTATATAAACATTTTTTGAGTACCTCCTAAGTTCCAGGAATTTTAAATTAGAAAATGAAGTACTTTCTTTACAAGAAACTTCACTGTCACACCAGAAAATTGATGATATAAATATACCAATCTATGATATCCGTGATGTTTACGGCATCTCTTTAAATGTGGTGCCCTTGTGCAGTCCACTACCTGCAAGACTATATGCAGGGGTCCTGATATATACGTGCCTTCAGGGAGCTTCCAGTGCAGCCAAATAAAACAGTCACAAATAATACTATAACGTAGTTCTATTATGCATATAATAAAGGCAGGCATAAAGACTCATGGGAAACACGAATGACATTGTGATGTGGGAAAGGTTTCTAAAAAGAGTTTGTCAAGTATGAGTAAAATATTTACCAGAAATACAAGGAGGTTGGAATTTGAGTGATTTTCCAGCTGTGTGAGAAATGCCTCTCATTTTTCTACCCGATAACCTGTTGTCCTTATGACCACACAGCTAGGTGTATCTTTATGCAATTATGAGGTTATATCTGGTAGATATTAGCCTCTGAGACAATTTGTTTATATGTGGTAGAGGACACTATTGCCTTAGGTGTTTTTTCCCCACAAGTACGAAATTCCTCAACCATCATTTACTGAATGCCTCCTTATGTGCCAGGCCTTGTATTGTGTAGGCGCAGTGGATGCAAATAGGATGAATCATGGTCATTTCCTCAAAAAGTTTACAGAACGAAAAGGGGAGGCAAAACAAACAGAAACTTAAGTACATGTAGAAATTGCAAGGTAGACATACTTATAAAGTGCTATTGTAGCTAAAAAAAGAAGCTTCTTGGAGGTAGTATATATTCTTGTACATATTAAATAAGATTCTTGAGAACTTGCACATAAATCTGCCCTTTTGTCCATTTTTTTTCTTTTGTGTAACATTTACTGATTTTTTTTTTTCTAGTTATAATAGTACTCAAAATTAGGGGGAAAATAAACAACTTAAGGGGCAACTGGCTGGCTCAGTCCATAGAGCACGAGACTTTTGATCTCGGGGTTGTTGCGTTCAAGCCGCATGTTGGGTGTGGAGCCTGCTTAACATTAAAAAAAAATAAACGGAAACATTTAAAAAAGAAATTCTTTTTTACTATATATCCTTTTACTCTCTTCTTCCTCTGTGCGTGCATGCATGTATGGGTCTATGTTTTGAACTTGACTTTTTAATGTTTATTGATTCCTTGTATTCATTCATAACATCCCTGTGGACTTGATGACGGCGAGGTTCCTTGACCTTTCATGTCCTTGCTCGTATTTTGTTATGATGGGTAAATCTTCTGTAAAATAAGGGTCTTTAAAATATTAAAGGATAGCCATCATTTTCATGTAATTTTTTGAGAAGTTTGTTTTGTACTCCTTATGTTGTTGCTGTTGTTTGACCTGAAGAAGTTCAAACTGTGGATAGCTCAGAAAAGTAGGACCAGCCTTCCTGAGTTCAAACAGCAGCATGTCTACCTAATTGTGTTATTCTAGGCAACTTGCTTTATCTGTAGCCTGTCTCTAACACGGAGACAATAATATTTCATAAAGTTGCTGGGAAGATTAATTAATATTTTAAAAATTGTTACAGTGGTGCCTAGACTGTGAAGTATTAGTCTTGTTGTTCATGAGATGTATGTTAAATAAGGAAAGATAAAATTGGAATGTTGAAGAAAAATCTTTTATTGCAATAGATATAGAATATGCTTGTTTTATACCAAAGAGGGAAAGTAGAGATATTTATGAGTATTTATATTTAAAATATATTTTGAAAGAATAGTTCAATTGGCAAATTTTTATTATACAATACAAATATTAGTATTAAAAGTAACGGAAGAAAATATCTTAGGGTTGATAGTCTAGGAGGTGCCAATGAGCAAAATATAAATATTATGTAGTCTTTTAATTTGAAATGTGTGTGTGTGTGTGTGTGTGTGTGTGTGTGTGTGTGTGTGTGTGTGTTGGGTGTGTCTGTGCATTTCATAATACAGAAAACCACTGGCGTTCTTCTCTTTGGTAATGCATGTCCGTTTGTGTAAAACTAAATTTCAACAAAAAACATTTATTACTCAGTCTCTCTTGAAAGATGTCTTTACTTAATGAAGAAATTCAAGCAGGTAATTATATTTGTACAAAATACTTTGCCATGTCAAGCAGTCAAAAATTAGGATATAAAAGTCTCTGAAAAGAAGTCTCCTTTTGACATGTGTTAACTCCTTTAGAATCTTATGAGACCCTGGCCTTTCAGGTTGAGCATGTATACTCTTTTCAGCAAGCTACAGCATTGCTTGATATAAGCTACATCGTGATTACACTCTTGGTCACTGTTAGAGAATAGGGGATTCAAGGGAAAAATATCCATTGGTAGTATAAGGCATTGTCATAAGATTGTATTGCGCACAAGACCTATACAGGGATAAATAAAGGCAAAGGCCATCAAAGTAGTCACAGTGATTCTGTAACTATATAGTCTTACGCCACTGAAAAAAGGATTGGAAAAATTAGGACTGTCATCATCCACTGTAAATAACCTGGTGAGATCAGCAAGCTGCAAGTGCCTTTTTCACATTGGAAGTTGGGATAATGATTTGCTCCATTTTTCTGTCCTCCTCCCCTTAGAATTCTCCTTACAATTCTGTAATAAAAAGTAGGTATTAATTACATACAAATTAATCCTAACGATGATAATACTGTCTTTCAGTGTGGCTTCCTAAGTTTGGGAGCTTCTCAAAGCTAAAAAACGGTTTTGTTTTCACCCGGGATGATAATTCATTGATAATGTGTTTGTTATATAGTAAAGTGGTGACGTGCGTGAACATTGATAGAATTACTAATAATTGGGATGTGTTCATTCATTTAGCATTTTAAGTGCTTGGTAGGTAGTATGTATTTTGTCAGCATTGCTGGGATATCCTCAGTAATGTTATTATTAAACCAAACAAGGTCTTAGTGTTTCTAGCACCTTCAGATTCAAATGGTGTCCAGTATCAGTGGGGAGTTCAGTGGAAGGGGGGGAAATAATTGTGTTCTTTCACTGAAAGATTTAGCAATTACGTATATATATATATATATTTTCATATGGCCTTTTCCCCATAGTAGATTTTCGCTATAGCATTTGCTGATTTTTTCCTGCTCATTATACTAAATGTTATTAAAATATTAACTCATAGTTTAATTAGTATAAGTTGAAAACACAATAGTCTGAATAACTATATGCTGTATCTTGAGAAACTCAAAACAATTCACTAATCTTCATTCATTATTTGCACAATAATACCTTAAGGCGCAGGGTATATCTCATGGCTGGGCATCTCCTTCTCATATTGGGGCAGAAGCCAAAAAGTCACGGGCATTTTCCAAGGCTCATAATATAACTAATATTAATCTGGTTCCCCATTTTATTTTGTTTTGTTTTCTCTTAGTTGCTTATTTAAGAAATTATTTTCCCAGCAGTAAACATTAATTCTGTTGAATGGTGTACCTCTACTTTCCACCATGTTCAATGCATGTGTTCCTAGGACATTTTTGCTCTCTCACTTAAAACAACAATCAGAAGGTTCTGATTTTTATCTAGTCCCTCTCAATTTAAATTGCAGGTTATTTATTCCTCTCTAGTCTCTTCAGTCTTTGTCAGATTTTTCTTTCTTTGTTTCCTGTTTTGTCTTTTTCTTTTCTTTTTGTTTCCTTTGGAAAGCCTCGCACCTCTGTCTTTCATTCAGCCCAGGTAAATCCATGTTATAATTTCTCCTCTATATTTTAACAGTGCGCATTGGTCTTTTAAATGATTGAATTCCATTAACCCTGAATTTATGTGTTAGCAGATTCAGATAGCTCTGGTCCAAGTCTGAGTTATCTCTCTTACTAATAAAAAATTAATAGTGAAAAATCATTCTATGCATATAATAATTATTAATTAATATGGAAAGGCATTATTTCAGTTACTTTCCCTCTTGGATTATTGAATAGGTTAATGTTGTTACACTGAGGTGACAGAGAAAGATAAAATCTAAATAGCCGATAAGAGATTTATGATATATTTGAAAGATAAGCACATATATAGTTTATTGCATATTGTATTAAGTTCTATCATCCAAACTAAGATCACATAGAGAAAAGACACTGTATTTTTAAAATAAACAAATGAACTGAAAATGAATAGTTGATACAGTAGTATAGAGCAGTATACCTCAAATGGGTAACCCAAACCACTTGACTCAGGGGGTCCTGGAGTGCTTCTTGAAATGCAGATTCTAAGGCCCATTGCAGACTGACTGCCGGAAAACGTCGGGGTGGAGACCCAAGAATTAGGGGATTCTAATGCACACAGTGTGCTGCAGAGAAAACTTTTTTTTTTTTCCCATAAGGGTATTTAAAGTGCCAGCTGGTTTTATTTAAAAACCTATAAAGTATACTGAAGAAGTGTCCAGCATACATAAATACCAAAGCAGTTTATATCATGTCAGGAGTATGGAGGGGAGACCTTAGGAGGAATGATCTCATACGCATTCTGTGACAGAACTCTGGCAGACGTCCTGTGTACTCTACTAGGCTTATGTTCACCAGACATTCCACCCCCAGGAGCTACACTTTGTGGCTTGATTTAAAGTGTTTTCTTATCAAGTCACTTTTTTGGGAGGAAAGAAGGCAGTCTTTGTGGGAGGCCTTTTGCCACTCTTGCATGAATTATTTTGCATCAATTCAGATTGCTCTATTTTATCCTTCAGGGAATTTTATGTTCTCCCAAGTTGCGTATTTCTATACTTGTGTCAGACAAGGCATTAACATATGATAGAAGAGATTTATGTTTAAATCTTGTTTTATTTTTTGTAGTTTTGTCTTGATCTATAATAAACTTACGGTAACATTCACAAATCTTTACGTTTTCAGCTCAATTAATTTTTACAAATCTAACCCTTACAAGTGGTGGAACATTTCCACCATCCCAAAAGCTTACCTTGTGCTGTCTCCTAGTTCAGTATCCATCAGAGGTAATCACCATTCTGAATTCTGTTAACATAGTGTATTTTCGCTTTTTCATGAAATTAATATATGTAATATAAATGGAATCAATCATACAGTATTTATTCTTTTTTTGTCTGGTCTCTTTAACTTAACATTATATCCATGAGGTTAATCCATGTTGCTGCATTTTGTAGCAATTTGTTCTCTTTTATCGCCATATACTCTTCCATCAAACCCATTTACCATAATTTATTCACCCAATCTATTTTCTAGTTTTAGCTATGATAAGTAGCTATGAATATTCTTGTACATGTATTATGGTGGGCACTCATATGCACTCATTTCTGTTTAGTTTTTATATAGGAGTAGAATTGCTGTGTCTTGGGGTATGCATGTGTTCACCTTTAGTAGATAATGCCAGATGGTTTACAAACTAGTATCCTAATAGGCATTCCCACCTGCAGTGTCTGAGTGTTACAGTTGATCAAATCCTATTCCAGTTTTAGTTATTGTAGCAGGTATATTTTATCTGGCTTTAATTTGTTTTTCCTGATGTCTAAAGATGTGGAAAACCTTTATATACACGTCTTGGCTATAATGCATATAATAACTATTAACTAATATGGAAATGCATTACTTCAATGGTATGTTTGAAAGATAAACATATATACACTGCTGTTTTTGTGAAATGCAAGGTTAAGGACACTTTTAACATTATATGTTAAAAAAAAAAAGAAGATAACAGGAAGGGAAAAATGAAGGGGGGGAAATTGGAGGGGGAGACGAACCATGAGAGACTATGGACTCTGAGAAACAAACTGAGGGTTCTAGAGGGGAGGGGGGTGGGGGGATATGTTAGCTTGATAATGGGTATTAAAGAGGGCACGTACTGAATGGAGCACTGGGTGTTATACGCAAACAATGAATCATGGAACACTACATCAAAAACTAAAGATGTAATGTATGGTGATTAACATAACATAATAAAAAAGAATTGAATGTCTATCTTATTATTGTTTTGTAGGAGTACTTATATATTCTGGATGTGAATACTTTGTCAGATATGTGTTACACAAATATTTTCTCCAACTCTGTGGCTCATTGTCTTTAAGTCATGTTTATAGTTCTCAATGTAGAGGTCTAGCACATCCTAGCTCAATTTTCCTAAGACTTTCATTTTTTATACTCTTTTAAATGGTATTGTTTTTATTGATAAATTTTCTCATCCTTTGCTGTTCATATATAAAATTCAAGTGATTTTTTTTTTTGGCTTTGTATTCAGTGATTTGCTTATTAGTTCATTTATGAATTCTAATAGTTGACCTGTAGATTCTTTTGGATTTCTGTAAACACAGTGTCATCTGGAAATAGTGACACATTTATTTCTCCCACATAAGTCATAATTTTTAAAATTTTCTCTTCTTGTTTTATTGAAATTTTTTTGTCCACTCTGTGCATGTCCACAGATGACTGAGAAAGCACTGACAGTGTTGACCTCGGGGTTATAAATAACTTTTATTGAATAAGCAAATTCACAAATAGAAAGATCCATGAATAATGAGGATTAACTATGTTACAGATATATATGTACATGAATTATAATATCATAGATATTGTATGTATTATAAGACAGAATTTATTTAATTGTATACCTACTTCTGGATATATGTCTCCAATTTTTCTTTGGTGTTATTTCTAGTACTGTCAGAAGCCTCAGTAACAATTAGTTATTATATTTTTTTCCATTCTTCCACTTTGTGTACACTGATAGGTTGTCATCTGTTTCTATCTCCATTTTCTTTAAACAGTTTACCTGCTGTCTTACTCATTTATTAACAAACATTTATTGATCGCTTAATGTGGTCAGGCTCACTGGGCTACTTTTTAGCATATTTCCCCATTTTTAAAAAAATGAATCCAGTCATTAATTATCAAGTTTTCTGCATTCAAGAACATTTATTTATTTCCCTCTGTCTACAGTACCATGAAATCGATATAAGGAAGAGTTGCAAAATAAATAGGATAAAGGTGAAATAACTCTCATATATCATATGCTTCTGTGAGTACAACTCTGTGTTATAACAAATATTATGCAGTACATACCCAGCTTTCAGGTTTGTTGCTATATGAAGTTATGTGCTGTGGTGAGTTTTATTATCTGTGACTATTCTTTGCTTTACCAGGGACTTAATTCTGATATTCATTGAGCAAGAGAGAAAATATAGCATATGAGTTTACCCTTCAACACTTTTTTATTTTTTCAAGTTTTGGCTTTACAAATATTATTAGGAAGTCCTCTAGGACTGCTTAATGTATTGATTAGAGTCACATGTGGTGATCCTTGAACAGGAAACACTTTGGTCAGTTCCTTTAAGGATTTTTTTGAGATACTGTTTAGTTCAGGTGGACAACATTCTAGGCTGATGAAATAAGTAAAAGGGCAAAAATGAGTAGATTGTGTAATGACAATTAGGTTAACTCTTCTAGAGGAAAAATGAAACCAGACTACAATAAGTGATATGTAGTTTAGGTATAGTGAAATGTTTGGCCACTGACAAAAGGTTTAGATTTAGTGAGGAAAGGAAATTTGCACTACCAAAGCTCTTGTGATAACGTTTAAAGGAGATCATCTAAGTGACCGAACATAGGATAGGTGGAGACAGAAAATAGGGAAAGAGAAGACAGAGTCCAATATAGACCCTGGGATATGATACTGGATGCAGAATTGCAGATAGAAAGGGCAAATCTAAGAATAGCATGTAGCAAGAATTACCAGAACTTGGGAATGGCCTGACGAGGCAAGCAAAGTAAAAATGACATCAGAGTTTTGATTGCCTGGAGAGGAAGTACAAGAAGATTGTGAAAGGGTTATCATGTTGAGATAAGGTAATGCTTTGAGAATTATAGTGAGAAGACATTGGAATAGCAATGTAGAAATGTTCTGTAACTCAGGATCTGTAACTTAAGGTTAAAAAGGTATTAAAATTCGATGACTGATTTGTCCAAGGGAATATGAAAGCAAAGGACCTTGGGTGATTGTTAGCCAATTGGTAAGGAGCACAGGCTCCAGCAAAGGACCACCTGAAGACACATATGGAAAACTAAGAATAAAGAAGAACAAAATGGTGGAGTTGAAAGACCACATCAGGGAAAAAAATGTGTGCTGATTCATCCTATTAAGGAAAGCAAAATGGGCTGGAAATGGAGACACTGGTCTAGAGAGAAGGAAAAAGAAATCCTGATTTGACTCAGTTCATTTTCTATAAAGAAGCCATGGGACTGACTGAAGCCCAGAACGAAGAAGGGTAGAGAGGGGGTATCTAGAGGTTGGGGGAGTGATGGTTATTATTAAATTGCAAACAAGACCAAGACAAAATACACTTCCAGGAATGTTTTATCTAAACAAATGCTTGAACAAGGTCAAGGAGTTTATAAAATATTCCTTAGGAGCACCTGGCACGAATAGGTCCTCAATAAATATTTGTTAAATGGATAGGTGGCTGTCTTGTACACATCCTATGGCTTTTGGTGCATTTTCTGACTACAAAAAGTTTATTAATAGTGATCTTAGTGAAATGATTATATGGAAATGTAAGCTAGAGGCCAGGTTGGAAGCAGTCCCTGAGGGCTGCAGGAGAGGAAGAATGGAGGGAGGTATTCAGCAAACCTGACAAAATTACAGAATCACAGAAGCAAATCCTAGAGGTAAGAGAGATGTTGCAGATCACTGAATAGCCCAGCCCTCTCATTACATGGTTGTGGATTTGAGGCCCAGTTTTGTTAAATAACTTCCCATATTTATGTCAAGGTTCAGTTCCAGGAAATTGAAACCACACTAGCTATTTTAAGCATGAAACGATTTAATATAAAGAATTAAGTGTGCATTAAATTGTTGGAAGGGTTGGGGGAGTGGCCGCTAGGCTCGAGCTCCAGGGCTTGTTCTTAGAATGATAGAGCCAGTGGCCCACCCAGGTAGCTGCTCTTAAGGCTCAGGCCAGGGAAGGGGGAAATGAGCGAGCTGCCACCGCACCTGTGACTCCAAGGACGAAGACTTCTCTGAAGATGACAACAGGCGCTGCTGCTCTGCACTTTCCTCGCAGCCTTCACGCAGACCACAGCTAGACGTAGGAGGCTGCTACAGAGCACCCCAGTCCTGCAGCATCTCCCCAACCACATTCGCTACTCCTGATTTCAAAGCTCAGCCTAGCTGGCATAACCCAACGCTCACCTGGAATCCTCACTGCAAGCACATTGGGGTGTAGTCCCCGCCTCTGCAGGGGCAGGCAACACATGGAGGTTGGAATGGATGTTGACTGCCACATAATCGTATTCACCACCCTGTTTGCACAACTGGGGAAGGAACATCACTGCAACAGAACACGGAAGGCCTATTATTACGGTGCCTCCCTTATCATTGGACGTAAGTGCACAAAGGAGACTTATATAGCTTTAGCCCTCCTTCTAAAAATCACATTCTGATACCAAGAGACCTATAAGTAAGCTGACCACTTGATTTGTTGTTCAAACTAGGCCACATTTGAGAGTGCAAGAAAACATTACTAATATATTATGCCAGGATAACAGGCATGATCCAGAATGACCCCCAGCAAACCCAGCTCTAAGCCTGTGTGTAAATGATTTAAGATTTCTTCATGATCTTACTTCAGCCTCCCTTAGTGACCATATCTCTCGACAAAAATCTTCACTTATTTTTGTTCCATCATTTTTGGAGTTCTCCCCATTTGTCAGTCCTTTTCAGGTCTTCTGCACGTGTGTCATTGCCTGGAATGGCCCTCCCTCTTTCTCCACATGTCTAACTTCTGTGAGTCTTTTAAAATCCAGCTCAGGTATCACCTCCTCTATTGAAATAGTCTAGATTTATTCTAGTAGAGTAAGTTGGTTCTTCTTCAGTTACATACTTACCTACTATCAAAGTATCTGTTTATCTGTCTCTCCCCCCTATATAACTGTGACTGCCTCAATGACAGGAACTGGGATTATTCACCTTTTATTCCCAGAAGCTAGGTCAGATTTCATGCTAAAAAGGTGCTCAAGAAGTGTTTGGAAAGAGATGGGTGCTGCAAGGAGGTGAGGAGCAGAGTAAGGAAATCAAGTACAGAGGGAGTGAGCAGAGAAAGGAATGCTAATAATTGCTAGTAATCCTAGTATTTCCATTTGTGAGGCTTCTTTTTTTAAATTTTTTATTGTTATGTTAATCACCATACATTACATCATTAGTTTTTGATGTAGTGATCCATGATTCATTGTTTGTGCATAACACCCAGTGCATTTGTGAGGCTTCTTTTTGTATAACCAAACTATTAGATCTTCAGAACTACTGAATGAGTTGAGATGAAATCAGCTCACATTCACTTAGAAACAGACTTCTCTGGATTTCCCGTCTGATACTTGAAGAAAATATCGGTATTTATTGACTTTGATGACAGTCAGTGGTGAAATGTTTTCACTACATCTACGTTAACCCATCAAATATGCTATTCCTCGATTTGAGCTGAAAGTATAAATGTTTAGATTTCTTGAACTAAAAATGCAAAAAGGTCTCACTTGTCCTTTTCACGAGATGATTTCTTTTTTGAGTGAGCAGTTTCATCCCACTTGTTGGAGCCCTTGTTGTTGATTTTAGGAAATGTCCCACAGTGAACCCTGATTTAAAGGATTTATTTCTCACCTTCACTGCTGAAACATGACTTCCTGCAGTTCACCCCCAATTTTCTCTCACCTACATATGATTTTTTTTAAAAAAACCTAGTTTATAATTCTTTACAAAACTCAGTGAAAATATTTTCAGCCAGTATTTCAAACATTGTGTTTTTTGGACTGTAAGGTGATACCTATGTTTGCTAAGGTTTTGACTTTTTTATTTTCCTCCATGTTTGTGTTAAGTAACAAGCAGCTTTTTTGAGAGGGGGCTACTCTTGGAAGACAGTTTCTTTCTGTAAACACATTTACAGTACCTCCTGGCTCAGCCAGCTTTTAATGAACAAAGAAATTCAGATTGTTTTAGGAGTAAGGTGAACAGAGTATACATATTTTTTGAGATCGCCTAAGGGCTGCTCAACCTTTAAATGTCTCTTTTTTGCATATGATATCATATGTTGCAATAATATATTCAAGGAGATTTAATATCTTATGAAAGTATGATTTTTTTTCTTAATTAAGAGTGTTGTCAGGGTTTTTACACTGAACATTTTACTGCTGCCTAACTTCCACAAGTCCAAGTAAATGTGTATAGAAAGCTATTTAGGGAAAGCTGAATTGCTATAGAAAATTCTAAGTCATGTTACAGAGTAACATACCTATAAATCCAAGTTTCTAAACTACCATATGTTCTTAGCAAAACCAAATTAAATGAACTTCTGCTCTTGGCCAAGATGGGACAACAAAGACTGATTTACCCTCCTGATTTAAACAACCAGAAATGGACAAAATAAATGAAACAGCGGTTTGCAAGATACCAGGTATCAGGCAGTGAAGGATAGGGATTCCTAGGAGATGAGAAACAAATGAAGTGGGCCTCAGCAGTACTCCACAGTTTACTGCCTAGAGGGTTTTTTAGTCTGAATCTCAGGGAAGGACAACCAGGCTGAGCCCGAGAGACATTCAGAGTAGAGAAGCCAGAGCTGAGAGTCTGGGAGATGTAGGTGGCCAGAGTTGACAGAACTATACGCGACAAGAGAACTATGCAGAGGTAGAACTCTGAAGATCTGAACAGGTTCTCCTCTAGTATTTAGTCAAGTCCTAATCAGCACATATATGTGAGGAATTTTGCAAAGGTTGGAAAAGAACCACCACCTGAGGGGTTTAGAGGTAACAAACAGTGCCCATGCTTGCATGGGGCTGCAAATAGTGCTTGTTCAAACTACACGGACTGGAATGTCTCATGATTCACCCAGCATTGGATGGAGCACACAGAAAAGTCTTCCCTCAGTAGTGGTGAACAATTAGCTCTAGATGAGCACTGCTCTGGTCCTTTCTGATTTATCTTAAAAGCAAGACTTGAAAGGACCAAACTGTTTTCAGGTAATTTGACTGCATCCAAGAATAAAGCTCAAGAATATTTACAGGAGGGGCACCTGGGTGGCTCAATAGTTGGGTCTGCCTTCAGCTCGGGTCATGATCCCGGGGTGCTGGGATCGAGCCCTGCATCGGGCTCCCTGCGCCGCAGGAGGCCTGCTTCTCCCTCTCCCACTCCCCCTGCTTGTGTTCCCTCTCTCATTGTGTCTCTCTCTGTCAAATAAATAAAATCTTTAAAAAAAAAAAAAGAATATTTACAGGAATAGGAATACATCAGCAACCAGCAAGGTAAGATTCATTATGTCGGACATCTGATCGAAATTAGTAAGCATGCAAAGGAATAGATAAATGCAACCCAAAATGATGAGCAAAATCAATCAGTCAAAACTGATCCATAGTGACAGAAATGTTAGAAAACAATGCATGGAAACAGCCGTTAAAGAATAGCTGTTTACAAAACAGGAGGTATAAAAACATGCTTGATTTTTTGGCTTCCATATGATCAGGACTATGTGGGAGAATGTATTATAGGCATGTATTTATATGAGTAAAATGTAAATATGACAATATTTCTTTCCCTCTGGTGGGTTTTATTTGTTAGATTAAGAATAGTTTTATTTTAGCAAATAAGTGTCTTTAATGGAAATTCACTTTAGGAATGGCTCAACAATTTTTTTTTAATGCAAAACATGCCATGTTATTAAATTTAACTTGGATAATGTTATTTTTGGCTTAGGAGTTACACTATTCCAATCCTAGTATTTGATAGCAAATACTGTTCTGTCATAATTTATCTTAAATAATTACTAGGGCTTAAATATATTGATGACATTAATGATAGGATTATAAAATTAACCTTTCTGTATTTTAGGTATTAACCCCTTCTCGAACATATCATTTGCAAATATCTTCTCCCATTCAGTAGGTTGTCTTCTTGTTCTGTTGATGGTTTCCTTCACTGAGGAAAAGTGGTTTTTTTGGTGTAGTCCCAGTAGTTTGTTTTTGCTTTTGTTTCCCTTGCCTTAGGAGACTTAACTAGAAAAATGTTGTTGTGGTCAGTGTCAGAGAAATTGCTGCCTATGTTTTTCTCTTCTAGGATTTTTATAGTTTCAGGTCTAACGGTTAGGTCTTTAATCCATTTTGAGCTTCTTTTTGTGTATGGTGTTAGAATGTAGTCCAGTTTCATTCTGCTACATGTAGCGGTCCCGTTTTCCCAGCACCATTTATTATAAAGACTGTCTTTTCCCCACTGTATACCCTTGCCTCCTTTGTCATACATGAATTGACCATGTGTGTGTGGGTTTATTTCTGGGCCCTCTATTCAGTTCCATTGATCTATGTATCTGTTTTTGTATCAGTACCAGATTGTTTAGATTGATACAGCTTTGTACTACATCTTAAAATCTGGAATTGTGATACTTCCAGCTTTGTTCTTTCTCAGGATTGCTTTGGCTACTCAGGATCCTCTGTGGTTCTATACGGATTTTAGTATTATTTGCTCTAGTTCTGTGAAAAATGCTGTTGGTATTTTCATAGGGATGGCATTGAATCTGTAGAATGCTTTGGGGAATATGGACATTTTAACAATATTAATTCAATATAATTCAATTGTTATAATTCAATATAATTAAAACAATATCTTAACAATATTAATTCTTCCAGACCATGAGTGTGGAAGATCTTTCCATTTGTTTGTGTTATCTTCAGTTTCTTTCATCAGCGTTTTATAGTTTTGAGAGTATGAGTCTTTCACCTCTTTGGTTCAATTTATTCCTAGGTATTTTATTCTTTTTTGTGCAATCATGAATGATGTTGTTTTTTAAATTTCTCTTTATGCGACTTCATTGTTAGTGTATAGAAATGCTACTGATTTCTCTGTATTAGTTGTGTATCCATAGTTTATTCTTTTTTATTGCTGAGGAGTATGAATAAATCACAATTTGTTTAAAAAAACCTTTCATCTGAACATAAGTCAAAAGTGTTTGATCAGTATTATTTAAGGGAGCATACGACTTCAGATTTAAAAAACATAGATGACCATTTCAGTATTTTCATTTATGGGTAATATGCATTTTTAATTCCATGTTTTTATAACTTTGGTAAAAAGTTATTGGCAGTAGCATAGTAAAATTTTACTGCAAAACAGCAAAAAGGCATAAAATGAGTTTTTAATCACTTAGGATAGATTCTGGTTGGTGTTGTGGATGTGTAAATACTTAAATAATCTAAAAGTCCCCTTTACTAAACCTTTTATAGGTTGTCTACCAAATCTGGAAGCGTAGATAATACTTTATTTTTCACAGAAGAAACTGAGTATGTCCTTGATGATATTATATACATTGTTCTATGCCTCCAGACTTTCTGAACACTCTGAGCTCTTATTTAAATGGTAAACGAATCGTTTCTCAGCATTTTGGCTAAGATCAAGTGTAGTATCTGTTCTTACCAGTTTAAATGGTAAATGAGAAGATTATGTTTTATTGTAATAAATTACTAGACTTCTCCATTGTCACAAGTATTTATATCATAATGCAGTTTGTCTTATAGTGTAGCACATTTTTCCATGTGCAGTGTTTTAATTGTGATTCATATCCTTGGCCAAGGATTTAGCAACAAGTTAATTATAAGAATGATCAATCATTTATTATCAAGAAAGCAACTTTAATCATCTAAAATAGTGAAATCATGGTCCAATGATTAATTATGAAAATTCAGCCAGGAAGAAGATTTTAGTGATCCTCTAGCACAACCCGTTTATTTTATACATAAGGAAACTGAGGCCCAGATAATTTTGGCATCTCTCCCAAATCATTACAGATGGAGCATAGCAGAGCTGGGCCTAGAGCTCTGTTCTCTTTGTATTATTTTTCTATTGTTGCATAACAAACCACCAAGAACGCATTTATTAACTCACCATTCTATAGATCAGAATCTAAGGTGACTGGACTGGGTTCTGTGCTTAGCTATGATGAGGCCAAAATCAAGGTTCTAACCAGGTTGAACTCCTGTCTGGAGGCTCTAAGAAAGAATCCACTGCCAAACTCATTCCCACTATTGGCAGAATTCAGATTCTTGCTGTTGTGGGACTGAGGTCCCCATTTCCTTGCTAGTTATTGGCTAGGGTTCACTGTCAGCAACTAGAAATCTCTCTCCGATCCTTGCACAGGCTCCCTTCATCTTGAAAGCCAGCAGTGGTACATCATTTCCTTTTCATCGTTCACATTTTGACCTTCTCTTCTGCAACCAGTCAGGGAAAGGTTTGAGCTTTTAATGACTCATCATTCAGGATGAGTGAATGATGCCTTTATCTTACAGTCAGCTGTGCATAGAACATAATTGTACTGATGGACATAATTTGAGCTTTGAAATTGGCCGCTGTGAAATGGAATTCTCTCTCTCCTTTATGAAGTGGAGCTTACTTAGAAAACTTTACCTTCTAGCAGTGTCAGATTACTAAAATGTACTCTCGTACATTGAGTGTAGGGACTCCTTCCTCTACTCTTGGATTTAGGAGAGGTCATCTACAAAAACCAGAAGTTAGAAGGAATATAATTTCGTCAAGAAGAGGTGAGATGTTAATTAAAATGCTATTCAGTGTACGGAGGGATAATATTTGGAAATGAATAACTTAAGTTATAGTTTATAACTTCAAACTTAAGTTTATAGTTTTAGATGAATAAGAGCAACAGAAGAAACACACTAGGAAACAGATCACTGGTAGCAAAGCCCTTCATTTCAAATGAGATAAAGAGAAGAAAATGATTAATTTGGGAGATTAAACAAAACATATCAAACTTTTCAAAGAACTGTATATCCCAAGAATAGTTAATTAAAAAACTGAGTGTTACTGGAGTGGTTGGGGGTGGGAGGGATGGGGTGGCTGGGTGATAGACATTGGGGAGGGTATGTGCTACGGTGAGCGCTGTGAATTGTGCAAGACTGTTGAATCACAGATCTGTACTTCTGAAACAAATAACGCAACATATTTTAAGAAAAAAGAAAAAGAAGAAGATAACAGGAGAGGAAGAAAAAGGGAGTATGTCAGAGGGGGAGACGAACCATGAGAGATGATGGACTCTGAAAAACAAACTGAGGGTACTAGAGGGGAGGGGGGAGGGGGATGGGTTATCCTGGTGATGGGTATTGAGGAGGGCACGTTCTGCATGGAGCACTGGGTGTTATGAACAAACAATGAATCATGGAACACTGCACCAAAAACTAATGATGTAATATATGGTGATTAACATAACAATAAAAAATTTAAAAAAATAAAAAAAAAAAAGAGTGGGAAGGAAGATGAGGACAATTGATGACCGTAGCAGGAAGGGATCGATGGGTTTATATATTAGGGTTATTTTAGTTTCAGTTGTTAGGAACTAACATCAAACTATCTTAAGCAAAAAAAAAAAAATTTAAGTCGTAAGAGAGAAAATGAGGTGGCAATAGTTTATTGACTCATGAAATTGAAAAGACCAAGGTTTCAGGAATGGTTGAATTCAGTAGCTGAAAGTTGTCAACGGAGCATAATCTATTCTCTCCATTAGTAATCTCTTTCGTCTTCTTGCATTAAACGCAGATCAACAACTATCCCCATGCTAGTCCCAAGCAGATTCCATGTTATATTCTTCCAGTTTCAAGCTTAGTAGAGGGAATTTCTCTTTCCTAGTAACTCCAAATAAAATAATCCTAGGTCATTGTTTAATTGTTATAACTTAGACCATTTACCCATCCAATAACTGATCACTAGAGTCAAGTAAATGGAATATAGTACTTGGTCATCCCTGGGTCAATACCCACTACCAGAGCTGAGTATACAGGGGTGGAGGAGGGAATTGAAGGTGGGCGGGCATAAAACCCTGTAACTACGTGGACCTCCAGAGAAAGATAGATCACCCCACACCTACAGTTGCCAGATTTAGCAGATAAGATACAGGATTCTCATTTAAATTTGAATTTCAGATGAACATTGAATAAGTTTATAGTATTAGTCACATCCCATGCAATGTTTAGGACATATTTATATTTTTAAAAGTGTTGTATATATGAAATTTGAATTTAACAGAGTATATTGTATTTTGTTTGACAACTTTGCCCATGCCCAAACATTTCAGTAATTTATTCAAGAAACAATTGGAATGGGCTAGGCAAGCAGCAATGATGAGAGTCCCCTACCATGGGAAGGACTGTACCTTGCAAGAGAATGCAGAAGTCATCTCTAAGCCAACAGATTGCAATAACAGAAAGGAAACACAAACTGCATCAATACAAACTAAGAATAAAGGAGACCAGTGAAAGACCAGTGGTAGGGAATGCAGGAAGAGGAGGCTCTGAAAAGGAGAATTCAGCAGTGTGGGTTGCCTGTACAACACTGGTTTTCCTCTCTGTTTTTTTTTTGTTTCAAGGCCTCCCCTCTTCATCTTCAGGGGAGGCCAGCCTCAGTTACAGGGGCTGATTTCTGATGGGACTAAGATGTAGGTGGGGTTCTGTTCTCCTTATCTGTGAATGATTTTTGCATGGGCATGTGACTGAATTCTGGCCACTGAAACTTATAGTTAAAGGTACTGGGCTTCTAGGAAAGATTTTTGCCTATTCTGAAGAAACATGTACAGGAAGACACAAATTGTGGTACCTGGCTATGATGTTGGAATTGGTGCTGCCATTTTGAAATAATCAAAGAAGCTGATCTGGGAACAAAGTTGATTCACCAGGAATGGCAGGATATGAAAGATGGAGAAAACTGCTTACCTGGTGATCTGTCGATAAACCGATTAACCCAGGAATCGCCTGACTTCTGGGCCTCTTGTAATGCAAACTAATATGTTTCCTAGTTGCTTAAAACACTTGCAAGTTTTGTTTGCAGCTTAAAACATTTTAACTGACATACAAGAGATTCACACTAAAAGTCAGAATGTCATATATATTGGACATTGAGGTGACTTTTCTTTTTTATTTGCTAATGATCATAAACTCAAACCATAAAAACGTTATTTGTTTCACTTGAAGGGTAAGATGTCTTCCATTTAAAAAAAAAATGCTGTATGCTATCCCTTAAAGTAGTCAGTAAAAACAAAAGCAAACGTGTACTTTAGAATTAGAACTTGGGGAAAAGAAATCACGGAAACTAATATTCATTCAATGGTAATGTCTTTTTTTAAAAAAAGCAACAGTTACTTAATGAGACTTCAGAATTGACATCATAAATTGGCCTGAATATAGTTCTTTGAACTGTCATTATGGAATTTCCCAGTTGGTGAAGGATTAATCTGTTTTTCACAGAAATCTTTTTTATCTTCGTGAAATGATGCCCCCATATATAGAGGTGCTGTTAGTGTATCTTTTTAAGAATTATAAAAATATAAATTTTTTAAAAAGATGTCAATGGAAAAATCACTATTGGTTGATTTAACAAGTCAACACAGTTTAACTCCTCTCTGCTTCTGATGTTAACATACGACATTTGTTGAATTTTGCACCTATTTTTAGCTCTGATCTTAGGATCTCCACCTACTATTGGAAAATCCAGCTTGTGGCATCCCGGTCACTTCATTTTCACAACCATATTCTGTTCACGAAGAATGTTAAATTTATACATATAGACTCATCCTATGTTTATGGTTACTGGTAAAACATTTCTTTCCTCATTTCTGAAATGGGTGCACTACAAAGAAAGCTGGGACATTTTGGTAAACTGAACCTTACTTTACCATTCACTTATCCACATGAAAATTAACTTGTATTCCCAAATGGAGCAGGAGAGCATTAGGAATTTATATAATAAAATTATTGTCAATGTCCTATCTATTAGGGCTAGATTCGGTGACATATAAAAGAAAACCCAAACTTACCCTAACCCTGATGGAAGTGCAATATCCCCCACGTGTAACAAAGTCCGGTGCTCGCACTGCAGGGCTGGGATGCCCGCTCCACAGTCATCGTGGGGTCAGATCTCTTCTTTATAGCTCCCCTGTCATCCTAAGCACAGGCCTTGATTCTAAGGTTACTTCATAGAACTCCTGACATCATGTCCATGTTCCAGGAAGCAGGAAGGAATACTGAGTAAGGGACCAAAGGGTCTAACTTACGAAGAGGAATCACACTCCTTTGAGGAGCCTTGGTGGAAACCTTTCATACCAGCCAATTTAAGCCACTGAAGTATAAGCAATACTTCTGCTTATTTCTGATTGAATTGTTCTTAGTCATGTGGGGTGCTTAGTCCCAAGAGAGACTGTGAATGACTTTTAGCTGGGTTTATGACCACCTCAAATAAAATTAGAATTCTACTCCTTAGGGAAGAGAGAATGGATAGAGAATAGATGATTCTGTCACAGTCTCTATCACAGTATGTTTGAGATTGCTTTCCAACCCCAGATGTATTTGTATCAGATTCAGAACTTGATCAAAACTTTTATAGTTTTCCAATTTTACCTTTGTCTCCTATCAGTTTTCGGACTATAGAATTTCTTCCGGGGTGGGAGTGATTTCACCAATCTACACTTAGACTTCCTATAAAAGTGATTAGTTATGTAAACATGCCATGCTCCATCCTGAAAATGTCTTAAGCCCATGTGTTCATAATCAGCAAAACAACTTATAAATTTTCTTTATCTGTTTAGGAAGTTCAAAATTCTTATTTAACACTAGGTACCATCCTGTCTTTAACACTAAAAATAACTATATTTATTGTGACTTAGTTGATCACCCAGAGTGCCCCCAATATATCTTCAATAAAAATAAACTTTGTAGTAAAATTATTCTTTCTCTGAAAATTCATATACAACAATTGGGAAGCTAGAGGGGACAAAAATGGGTGCAATCAAAATGTTTCCAGATAGTAATTAATTCTTATCATTAACTCAAAATGTTAAGTTTCAAAGAAGTTTCAAAAAAGGAAACTCACTCTCAGTACTAAGAATGATTGCCTTTGATATTTCTGTGAAACTTGAAAGGTACTCTGAGCATCACTTTTCTGGAATGCTGCACACTGCACCTGCTGCAGAGCCTTATTTATTTATTTATCTTAAAGATGCTCTTCCCACTGATTCTATTATCACTTCAATCACCCTCTGCTGTCCAACTCAGCTACAGCCGTTCAAGTCACCTTGAATGCACTTACTTAAGGGGATGCCAGCAGAATGCCCCCACAGGTCTAGCTTGCTACTCCCAATGCAAAATGTCACTCTGTTTATGCTTCTGGAACTTGCCTATGGCCTCCTCTGTGATTCCTTTTAGTCCTTTTAGCAGTAAACAGATTTGATGGGCGGGTGTTTGGACATGATTAAGAGGATACTCACCTTTAATTATTCCTGTTCTTATATTTGATGGGGCACAGAAATAATTCAGAATTAGACATAGAGGCATCTTAAATTTTATCAAAGCAGGTGTCAGCTTTTAAACTTTGAAATTTTATAAAGGTGTGAACTATTACTGAAAGGCATGTTCTAATACCCTGATTAGATCTGCTTAAACTAGAAATGGTGTAAGTCTTTCAAGCCTAGATAATGGTTTGTGACTACATGATACGAACTCAGCTCCATTCTGAATATAAACCCAGTACAACTGTGTGGTTCCCAGAGTTAACACCTAAAGAGGTACCAAGTAGTTTTTTACCTTCTCAGGGTCTGACATGTATGGGTACTCAGTAAATATACATTGAGTGAAGATCAGTGCCATCTATTGGCTAACTCTTTCCAATTTCATATTAGGTTTTTAATCTACTAAACAAGCTTGTCTCATTGGATTTCATCCTAATTTACCTGAAGGTAAACATTCTAGATTCTTTTCTCCTTGTACCTATTTAATGCTCTGCAGGAAATATTGTTAACCTTCATTCTTTCTAAAGTTATCAGCAGTTTAGATTTCCCTTCACTAAGTCTAGATTTTTTTCTTATCTCTATTTTAAAAAATGTAACTATTTAATTTCTGATATATAAAACAAAATGTAAAAAGCTAAAAAAAGGTGTAGAAGACTTCTCTTAATGGGAAATCACCACCACCACCATCATCATCATGACAGTAGTAACAGTGAATACTATTTGTTGAGCACTTATATCTAAGCACTGTACATAGTGCTTTTACTATAATCATCTCTTCACAGCAACTCTGCAAAGTAGGGATTATCCCATTTTTACAGGTGAGGAAAGTGAGGTTTAGAAATGGTAAGCATCCTAAATAAAATCATATAGGATAGCCACTGGCAGGATTTGAAGTCAAATGTGTCTGATTACAAAGCCCATGACAATTACATTGCAAAGTGGGCCTACTGGGAATAATTCGTTATGAGTGAAGATATTTCACAGCCTCAGAAATGTCTGTAATTCCTACTGATGTGTATAGATAAAAAGTGCCAGAAATTCTTTCACTGTCTTTGCAATGTTTGATACTGCCTACTTTAGGAATCATAGAAAGGGCGCTGTAGTGCTCAGGGGGAGTTAGGGACAGAAGTATTATGACTGAATCAGGGCAATGATTGAAGGAAAAAGGCTTCCTTCTTCCTTTCCAGGTTCCTCATGCAATGAAAAAAGAGATTTTCTTCTCTTACCAGAAAACCACCTATTTAAGGAGGGATTCAAAGACCAAACCAAAGGTGTGTTAGAGCAGAATGGAACTGTCTTTCTGAAATAAGTATTCAGTCTTCTCCATTCATGCATCAGATTTAATGATATGATGACATGGCTAGTATATTTGCATTGGACACTGTCACTGGCAGTTCTGCCAAAAAGAGCCATTTTTAGAACTGGGAGTTCATGTATGAGTTTCCTATTTGTACATTAGCTATCACATGCTTTCACTGTCCCAAGTGTGTGAGAAGACTTGAGGTTGAATTAGGTAAAGCTGTTTGCAGGTGTAGTGTCTTGCCCTCAATGTGGGTTGCAGCTCTTAAAAGCAACTTTTGAGGAAAACTTTCTGTTTGATGTGGATGGTGGTAAGAGCTATTTATGTATTGTGGAGTCAATGTGATTCCCCGATGAGAAGAAAATTCCCAGCTAATGATCTAGCATTTGGGCTTGGGTCAAAGTGAATTACAGGATAGCTTTCAAACCTGAGTAGTCATATTCAGAGCTTATGCCCATACTTGCAGGGGTGGGTGCTGGTGTTTCTGTGTGTGTGTGTGTGTGTGTGTGTGTGTGTGTGTGTGTGTGTGTGTTTGAAGATTTTATTTATTTATTTGACAGAGAGAGACATAGCGAGAGAGGGAACACAAGCAGGGGGAGTGGGAGAGGGAGAAGCAGGCTTCCCGCGGAGCAGGGAGCCCGATGCGGGACTCGATCCCAGGATCATGACCTGAGCTGAACGCAGACACTTAGTGACTGAGCCACCCAAACGCCCCTCTGTGTGTTTTTTAATAGTGGAAAGGGTGTGAGTAAGATCTGTACTTCTACTACTTCTAATCCCATATGTCTAGGGCTTGGTCATCAATTTTCCTGGCCAAGAGACACCTCCCCCCCCAACTTTGTTAAAACCGCAAAAGTGGGGAGGAAAATGCCTATTTGTTAATGTCAGACGCCGATTCAAACGGCTTACGGGCCCCAGTGCAGCATTAAGTAAGCCTTCCATATAAAGCATGAGTCAGAATGGGCTCTGTCAAACTTGTTTTTAGATATGGGAGGTTGTTATAGACATCAAGGCAGTTTGTAAAATAAAATCCTTTCCAGCTTATATATATTTGAAATGGAAATGAATCTACTTTCGGTTTTATACCAACAGTTTTGAATAATATCTTTTATTTTAGCATCCACGTGATAAATTTTATTTTTCATTTCACGAAAACATTTTTCTTCACCAAAAATATGGAAATCTGAAAGCAGATAATCAAGATTTAGAACCTGAGAATGCCTCTCTCACTCTCTATCTCGATAGATAGATGAATAGATAGATAGATGTATATGGACATTTGTATCTCGTGTGTGTGTGTGTGTGTGTGTGTGTGTGTGTGTGTGTGTGTGTGGTCCATTGGGAAAGTAATATTAAATTCCTTCAACTGTATAAAATGAAAAAAATGTTTCTTGTTTTATTTTTCTTTGGATATATTTTCTGACTAACTTCTTACTTTGACGTCTCACACATTCACATATATAGCTATGGCACTGACATGCTATCCAGATGATGGCCAGTACACATGTGGAGACCTGTAGTGTCTCCTAGCGGCATTCACTAGAAAATCATACTCATAAGAAATAAAGTCCTTTATGGTGACTGATAATTATACAACTAGCTGCTTTTGTGTTGCCACGCTCGAATTTGGTTTTTAAATTAAGGCTACTGGCAAAGGAGTGATTTAAACTTACGTGATACAAATTTTATCTGCCCCCCCCAGGATTATAACAACTTCAATTAACCACAATAAACTTATCAACACATGATTTTTTAATTTATAATCTCCATTTATTTAATAACTACTTAGTAGCTGTTCTCTCTGTATCCACTCTCTGCGCTGAGGATGCAGCTACACAAGGATGTACACACTGTTATGCTCATGGAACATTCGGTCTGGCATGATGGCACCTGCTTTCTGTACAGTAATCCTCAGTGTTGCTATTCCATGCTGAATTTATAGGAGATCTGTCCGATCACATGCATGTATTCAGTATTTGAAGAATAAACTGAAAAGCAGCATCTCAGTGACTATGGATTATAATGTTAGACCCCCTAGAAGATTCTTTTTTTGTAAAAAGTTGTCAGAAGGCCCCTTGGGGAAGCTGAAATGCCTGAGTTCCTTTTGTTTCTTACTAGAGTCGAATCTGGGAGGCCTTGACGATGTAGGTCCTATTTCCAGCAGCATTGACCAGCAGCTGAAGGAGGCAGTGAGACGCCGCAGACACACGGGAGAGAATGATTACAACATCGAGGTGCTGCTGGGGGTGGACGACTCCGTGGTCCGCTTCCACGGCAAAGAGCACGTCCAGAACTACCTCCTCACCCTGATGAACATTGTGAGTAGCCCCTCCTCTCTGAGTCTTTGTGATCTTTTAATTCACTTCTCCTGTTGTGTTAGTATCTTTTGGAATCCTATGTGAGGACCCACACGGCTGCCCCCCACACCCAAACTGTGCACCTAATTGCATTAAATTCAAATCTCAATCTCCATATTTAACATACAAGAATGCAAAAATGAAGAAAGCACGAAGCAAAATTTTCTTTTGGGTGATCAACTAGTTTTCCATTTTCATCAAGGGGAAAATCATAAACTGAAAAAGTCGTAGTAAGATTGAACTATAGCAGGAATTATGATTTTCAGTTTGTTCTGGGGTTAATCAAAACTCTCGTGACTTTGTCCACCTGCCTTGATATGGACCATGAAGGATGAAATAGCATCATTTTGTATCCCAGGATGACAAAGAATGATTTAGGCCTGATAACTTTGTGTGGATGCTTGTTGCCAGGGCTTTTGAATAAGAGTGGTATTTTTCAACATCATACGACTGAAGGTAATACCCGTACGGAGCACAGCGTGCCCAGGGCGCACTGCTGCACTGCACTCAGCAAGACCTCTTTACGTTTTCCCTTTTTTTCTCCTTTATGAGCCTTAAGCATATGCAGAAGAAATTTGGTGCACATCCTAGAACTGGGATTCTCTTTCTCCTTGTGAATTGGCAGAGAGCAATTGAGGAGAAATAGTACCTAAACCACCTACTTCGAAAAGATAATTGAGATAATAGTGCACTCTGTTTTGTATATTTTACCTCCTAGAATTATAAAATACCTATTTTATCGATCTAGCAAATTTATTACCCAAGCCTATTCTCTTTTTTTCAGCTTTTGATTTTTAAGTTAATTTCTTTGGGTATCTATATTGTTTCTTTCCAAGCTTAAGATTAGATTTCAAATAATTATAATGGAGAAGAATAATTATTAATTGTATTAATCATCATTTTATTTATACTAATATTTAAGCTTATATGTTAAATATATTTTTGTTTATTGAGATGCCAATTTATAAAATTACACATACACCTGCCATGTGTCTGTGAGATGGAAAGGGAGTACAGAAATTATTTCTGTTTGCTCATTGGCACCACTTCCTGTTATGTATACTGAACATCACACAGAAAACAAATTATTAGCTTTGACAATAGATGTGTATAGAGGATCGTTATTTGTGAATTACATGAATGTCTTCGACTACTGATCATTCATTTTTTGTCTGTCTTACTAGTGGAGAAACTCTGGGCATGCTGTTTCTCCTCTCTGAGCCTGCTTCAGTCTCTCCATCTGCATAACGAGAAAACTAATAAGACTTACTTTACTAGGCATGTTGGGAGGATTAAATGGCTAAATACAAGTCACTGTGCTGTGTATACATGCAGAAGGAAACAATCATATTTTAGCTTTCCACATGAAATTTACTTCCAAATCCCTAGGGAGATGCTATTCCCACTCACATCATTCATTATGCCCCTAGGCTGCTTTGTCCTACCACCAGGGAGGGCAGCCAGTCGTCACAGACTTATTAGGCTCCATCCTGGGGCTCAGGACTACAGATGGCTCTTGGCATCATGCAGCAGAGATTTGATATGGTTCTTATCTTCACAGAACTTATAATTTAGTCAAGCAGAAAAGAGAAATACATAGGAATTTTTTTTAAGTTGAGCAATAAAGACAATGCTATTGTTGAGACTTACGTGACAGGTGCTATAGTATAAGTGCTATGAGACTTTGGAGAAGGCAGCTATGACAACGGTCATCCAAGTTGCCAAGTGTTGAGGACCAGTATCAAACTGAGATTGAGGAGGCAAGGGTTTTCATTCTAGTTCTGTTACCCATTGGCTCTGTGGCCTTCGACAGAGGGATTTCATTTCTGAAATGTTTATAAAATCTGGGGGGGGTGGGAGGGAGGGGGTGGCTGGGTGATAGACATTGGGGGAGGGTATGTGCTATGGTGAGCGCAGTGAATTGTGCAAGACTGTTGAATCACAGACCTGTACCTCTGAAACAAATAATGCAATATATGTTAAGAAGAAAAAAAAAAAGAAGATAGCAGGAGGGGAAGAATGAAGGGGGGGAATTGGAGGGGGAGACAAACCATGAGAGACGATGGACTCTGAAAAACAAACTGAGGGTTCTAGAGGGGAGGGGAGTGGGGGGATGGGTTAGCCTGGTGATGGGTATTAAAGAGGGCACGTACTGCATGGAGCACTGGGTGTTATACGCAAACAATCATGGAACACTACATCAAAAACTAAAGATGTAATGTATGGTGATTCACATAACAAAAAATTAAAATAAAATCTGTTTATAAAATCGAAAGGCTCAATAGGATATTCATTAATTCTGTAATTCATGAAGTTGGGAGTTAAGCTGGATCCTTAGGGCTTTGTTCTTCTATTGTGTTTTTTGCTGTTTGCTTTTGTCTTTTGAAGGGCCCATGAAAATATAAAGGATTTCTAAGTAGAATCTTTTGACAAGAAAGTAGAAATGGATAAAATACATTTGCCAGACAGTAATTCTAATTTGAAGGGTGTCAGAGAACAAAGTGCCACATTTTAGGTTTAATAACACTCAAAAGGGTTGTTCTATTTTTAAGTCTGTTAAAAAGTTTAGATAATAGACTGAGTCTTTGTCTCAAATACTAGAAATTATTCTAAAGTTAATAGTGCATCAGAGAATGGAACTATAGTAGAGAAAATCTTAAAACTTAAAAAGTGCATTGCATCTGGAATAATTGATGTAGGCAGGGTTTTGGGGAGACAGTAATAACACTCCAATAATAACACTTGAAACATAATATATGTCAGGAGTAATGTTAAACTCTTTTTTTAAAGATTTTATTTATTTATTTGAGAGGGAGAGACAGAGACTGAGAGAGCGTGAGAATGAATGCGGGGAGGGGCCGAGGGAGAGGGAGAAGCAGGCTCCTCACTGAGCAGGGAGCCCGATGTGGGACTCCATCCCAGGACCCTGAGATCATGACCTGAGCCGAAGGCAGACGCTTAACTGACTGAGCCACCCAGGCGCCCAATGTTAAACATTTTTTAAATTTATCTGCTATTTATTTATTTTTCCCCTATGATGTCCATCTTGTGACTTATTTATTTTATAACTAGGGGTTTGTACCTCTTAATTCCCTTCACCTATTTTGCCCATCCCCACAGACCTCCCCTCATTTATCTGCTATTTTAAATTAGCCGTGTGAATTGGACACAACTGTATTTCATCTATTCCAAGGCCATATTGCCTAATGATAGTAATGATTGTATATATGAGTGTGGTAAAGTTCTAAAGTGATTTGCTATGTGAATCTGGCAGTTTGGACACAGGAAGGGCAGCTCACTAAATTAGCACTTCTCTCAGGAAGTTTAAGGGTCAAGTGAACAAATCTGAACGGGCCCCAAGATGATTTTGCTATAACTGTCTAAGAGGGAGAGGGGGTGTCCTCTACCCACACCCCTGGCTTCTCTGAATCTGTGAAGGAGGAGGTAGTTCAGCTGCCTTCCATCTCCTTTTATTTTTAACTCCTTCTTTTTTGTGGATCTTGAAATTTATCCAAGTCTCATCTATAAAGAAGAAATAAACAGATCTGAATATATTCTAAAACAGCATGACTAATGACTAGATTCTTGGCAAGCTTTTTATGTTTCAAATAAGATGTATGTGATATGTGTTAAGCCTTTGTTAGGATCTCATATCATATCTTGTTATGTTAAGAAATTTTAGTTTTGCTATTTTGTAACATGGCTGACTCGGCCAGAAAGTGGTTCTCAGCAATGCGGCATGTCTCATTATGCAAATATTGATCCATTGCCTACTGTGTACAAGGCCATTTTAGGCTTAGAAAATTTCCCAAGAAACACAGTAGAAGATTCTCTGCCTTTTTTGGAGCTTGAAAGAGGAAACAGGTGATAGTCAAAGAAGAAATAACTATGTAAGTTTAGGTAATAATAACTGTTGGGAAGAAAAATAAATAAGAGTAAAGAGATACTGTCAAGGAGAGAAGAGGCAGTGTGGGGAGTATTTGGGATAGGAGGTTAGAACGAGGAGGAATATTATGTGAACAGAGATACAGAGATTCTGTGAGGACGAGAGCTTGGCAAGGAGCTGGGAAAAGAGTGATCCAGGCAAATGGATCATTAATTGCAGAAGTTCTGAGTCAAGAAAGAGCTTCTGATTCAGGAGTGTTTGGTATACAGGTCTAAGAGTTAGTGTTTTCTTTCTTTCTTTTTTTTAAATTTTATTTTATTATGTTATGTTAGTCACCATACAGTACATCATTAGTTTTTGATGTCGTGTTCCACGATCCATTATTTTCGTATAACACCCAGTGCTCCAGGCAGTACGTGCCCTCCTTAATACCCATCACCGGGCTAGCCACCCACCCCCCTCCCTCTAAAACCCTCAGTTTGTTTCCCAGAGTCCATAGTCTCTCTTGGTTCATCTGCCCCTCTGAATTCCCTCCATTTTTCCCTTCCTTCTCCTAATGTCCTCCATGTTATTCCTTATGTTCCACAACTAAGTGAAACCATATGATAATTGACTTTCTCTGCTTGACTTATTTCACTTAGCATAATCTCCTCCAGTCCCATCCATGTTGATGTAAAAGTTGGGTATTCATCCTTTCTGATGGCTGAGTAATATTCCATTGTATTTTTGGACCACATCTTCTTTATCCGTTCATCTGTTGAAGGGCATCTCGGCTCTTTCCACAGTTTGGCTATTGTGGACATTGCTGCTATGAACATTGGGGTGCATACGGCCCTTCTTTTCACAGTATCTGTGTCTTTGGCGTAAATACCCAGCAGTGCAATTGCTGGGTCCTAGGGTAGCTCTATTTTTAATTTTTTGAGGCACCTCCACACTGTTTTACAAAGTGGCTGTACCAACTTGCATTCCTACCAACAGTGTGAGAGGGTTCCCATTTCTCCACAACCTCTCCAACATTTGTTGTTTCTTGCCTTGTCAATTTTTGCCATTCTAACTGGTGTAAGGTGGTATCTCAATGTGGTTTTCATTTGAATTTCCCTGATGACTAAGAGTTAGTGTTTTCTAAGCACAGTAGGTAATTTGGATGAACACCCTTAGCTAAAAATCACTAGTAAGACAATAAAAAGAAAGAATTGAGAGAAAAGACCGGGAAGAAATCTTTTTTTTTTTTTTTTTAAGATTTCATTTATTTATTTGACACAGAGAGAGAGAGAGTGCATGAGCAGGGAGAGGGGCAAGGGCAGAGGCAGAGGGAGAAGTAGGCTCCCCGCGGAGCAGGGAGCCCGATGCGGGGCTCGATCCCAGGACCCTGCAATCATGACCTGAGCCAAAGGCAGACGCTTAACCAACTGAGCCACCCAGGTGCCCCTGGGAAGAAATCTTTGAAAATAAAGAAATAGAAATGAAATTTCTTAGAGTGAAAAATATAAGTAGTTGGACTATCCTGGAAATTTCTCCAGCAGTTTTTCTTTATATTTTATATTCAAACCCCTACTGCCAGAAATCTGTTATCATGTGAATAACCATAAAGCTTGCTTTATTGAACTCTGAGTATTCTAGGCAGGTAACAACTTTTCCTTGATCTGAATGTAGTTTTTTAAAAAAAATCTTTTGACTTGCTAATTTCTACCTAATGGACTTTAGTACCCTTATACTGTTTCTTTTTTTTTTTAATTTTTATGTAAATTCCAGTTAGTTAACATAGAGTGTAATATTAGTTTCAGGTGTACAATGTAGTGATTCAGCACTTCCATACATCACCCCATGCTCATCACAAGTGCACTCCTTAATCCCCATCACCTGTTTAACCCACTTCCCCACCCATCCTCCCTCTGGTAACCATTGGTTTGTTCTCCATAGTTAGGAGTCAGTTTCTTGGTTTGCCTCTCTTTCACTTTTTTTTTCCCTTTGCTCCTTTGTTTTGCTTCTTAAATTCCACATGTGAGTGAAATCATAAGGTATTTGTCTTTCTCTGACTTATTTTGCTTGGCATGATACTCTAGCTCCATCCACATTGTTGCAAATGTCAAGATTTCATTCTTTTTTATGGCTAATATTCCATTGTGTATATATATACCACTTCTTCTTTATCCATTTATTAGTCATTGGACATTTGGGCTGTTCCCATAATTTGGCTGTTATAGATAATGCTGCCATAAACATTGGGGTGCATGTATCATTTTGAATTAGTATTTTTGTATTCTTTGGGTAAATACCTACTAGTGCAATTGCTGGATCATAGGGTAGTTCTATTTTTTACTTTTTAAGGACCCTCCATACTGTTTTCCAGAGTGGCTGCACCAGTTTGCATTCCCACCAACAGTGCAAGAAGGCTTCCCTTTCTCCACATCCTCTACAACACGTGTTGTTTCTTGTGTTGTTTATTTTAGCCATTCTGACAGGTGTGCGGTGATATCTCATGGTGGTTTTGATTTGTATTTCCCTGATGATGAGTGATGTTCATATGTCTGTCAACCATCTATATCTCTTCTTTGGAAAAATGTCAGTTCATGTCTTCTGACCATTTTTAATTGGATTATTCATTTTTTGGGTGTTGAGTTTGATAAGTTCTTTATATATTTTGGATACTAAACCTTTATCAGATATGTCATTTGCAAATATCTTCTCCCATTTCGTAGGTTGACTTTTAGTTTTGTTGATTGTTTCCTTTGCTGTGCAGAAGCTTTTTATTTTGATGAAGTCCCAATAATTTATTTTTGCTTATGTTTCCCTATGCTTTGTTTTGAATCCCTTCAGGATTCAGGAGACCTATCTAGAAAGAAGTTGTTATAGGAAATGTCAAAGAGGTTACCACCTGTGTTTCCTCTGGAATTTTAATTGTTTCATGTCTGACATTTAGGTCTTTTCATTACATCCATTTTGAGTTTATTTTTGTGTATGATGTAAGAAAGTGGTCCAGTTTCATTCTTTTGCATGTTGCTGTCCAGTTTTTCCAACATCATTTGTTGAAGAGACTCTTTTACCCATTGGATATTCTTCCCTGCTTTTTTGAAGCTTAATTGACTATAAAATTGTGGGTTCATTTCTGAGTTTTTTATTCTGTTGATCTGTGTGTCTAATTTTGTGCCATTACCATACTCTTTTGATCACTATAGCTTTGTAATATAACTTGAAGTCCAAAACTGTGTTGCCTCCAGCTTTACTTTTCTTTTTCAAGATTGGCTATTCAGGATCTTTTGTGGTTCCGTACAAATTTTAGGATTGTTTGTTCTATCTCTGTGAAAAAAATGTTGTTGGTATTTTGATAGGGATTAAATGTGTAGATTGCTTTGGGTAACATAGACATTTTAACAATATTTGTTGTTCTGATCCCCGAGCATGGAATGTCTTTCCATTTCTTTGTGTCATCTTCAATTTTTTCATTAGTATTTTAGTTTTCAAAGTGGTCTTTAACCACTTTGGTTAGGTTCATTCCTAAGTATCTTATTATTTTTGGTGCAATTGTATATGGAATTAATTCCTTACTTTCTCTTTCTGCTGCTTCATTATTAGTGTAGAGAAATGCAACAGATTCTGTATGTTGATATTGTATCCTCTAACTTTGCTGAATTTTTGTGTCAGTTCTGGCAGTTTTTTGGGTTTTCTATGTATGGTCTGATGTCATCTGCAAATAGTGACAGTTTTACTTCTTCCTTGGTGAGTTGGATGCCTTTTGTTTCTTTTTGTTGTCTGATTGCTATGGCTAGGACTTCTAGTACTGTACTAAATAACAGCGATGAGCACAGACATTCCTGTCTTGTTCCTGACCATAGAGGAAAAGCTCTGTTTTTCCCCATTAAGGATGATATTAGCTGTGGGTTTTTCATATATGGTCTTTATTATGTTGAGGTATATTTCCTCTAAACCTACTTTGTTGAGGGTTTTTTTTTATTATCATGAATTGATATTGTATTTTGTCAAGTACTTTTTCTACATCTACTGAAATGATCATATGGTTCTTATCCTTCCTCTTATTGATATGATGTATCACGTTGATTGATTGAACCACCCTGGCAAGCCAGGAATAAATCCCACTTGATCATAGTGAATGATTTTTGGAAGTGTATTGTTGGATTCAATTTGCTAGTATTTTATTAAGAATTTTTGCATCTATGTCCATCAGAGATGTTGGCCTGTAGTTCTCTTTTTCAGTAGAGTCTTTATCTGGTTTTGGTATCAGTGTAAAGCTGGACTCATAGACTGAATTGGGAAGTTTTCCTCCATTTTCTATTTTTTGGAATAGTTTGAGGAGAATAGGAATGAACTCTTCCTTAAATGTTTGGTAAAATTCACCCGTGAAACCATTTGGCCCTGGACTTTTGTTTGTTAGTTTTTGTGATTACTGATTCAATTTCTTTGCTGGTTATCAGTCTGTTCAAGTTTTCTGTTTCTTCCTGTTTTGGTTTTGGTAGTTTATATGTTCCTAGGAATTTATCCATTTCTTCCAGGTTGTCTAGTTTGTTGGCATATAGCTCTTTAAAAAATATTCTCTTATAATTGTTTGTATTTCTGTGGTGGGTTGGTTGTTATTTCTCCTCTCTCATTTGTGATTTTATTTATTTGAGTTCTCACTCTCTCTCTCTTTTTGATAAGTCTGGCTGGAGGTTTATCAATTTTATTAACTTTTTCAAAGAACCAGCTCCTGGTTTCATTGATCTGTTATGAAAAATGTTAAATTTGGAGAAGCTTGGTAAAGGGTATATAGGAATACTTTATATTATTTTTGTTACTTTTTTGTGAGTCTAAAATTATTTCAGAATGAAGTTAAAAATAAATGTAACAAAAGAACTCCTGATTTTATGCTTTCCCTTGTTTCATTTATTTTTCTAGTAACCTTTAAAGATTATAATATAAAATGATCTTTTTTGGAGAGTTCAGTTATGGATAGAGATAAGTAGTCAAAAGGAATGGCTTGTGTATTTTTGCTAACTACACATGAGGAAAATATGCAATGAATATGTGATTTAATAGTAAATAAAATCAGTATTGAAATACTATACAACATAGCTCTTGTACATCAACTTTTATTAAAGTATAACTTACATACGACAAGATTGATGAGATTTTACTTAAAATTACATTTTTGTTTCAGTGTGGTTCTCTCTCAGGTACCTTCAGAGATTATAGCAAACAAATTCAGTCTTGCCTATTTGTCCTTCGCTTTCTTAGCACCCTATTATTCAAGCCCGAAAACTTCTTTTATCACAGAAATGTTTTTCCCTTTGAGGATGCACTTCACTAGGAGAAATTAGGTTTATGAATATGTATAATGAAACCTAGAAAATACTGATTGATTGAAAGGAAGTATAGATTGGGTGCTATAGGGGCAGAATGTTAGAGATATCTTTGAAGTACGGGAATGAGGAAGGATATGAGGAAGATGTATACATGAACTTGGCCTTGAATGGTAAGTAGAAGTTAGATCTTTGGAGATGGGTGATAGGGAAATCCAGGCAGAGAGGAGATTTGAACATTCACATCTCCTGTTTGAGTTTGGTTGCTTGAAGGAAATCGATGCAAAATAAAATCAAGATAGATAGCAATTATACAACTCCTCAATGAGGGTTTCTCTTTGTTCAGTTCTGTTTTAAAAACCAGTTATTGAACTGACAATGGATGGGTATTTACCATGTTTAAGACATTGGGAGGATACAAAGAAGTTCTTAGCAGGTGAAGACCAGGAAACACAGAGTTTGTAAAGGTGATGAAATGAAAACAATTCCTCTAAATATTAGTTTGATTTGAAAGAAGGGCAAGCTGGTTCTGTAAAATCATGCCATTTTATTTTTTTTATTGGAATTGGTTAAACTTTTATTAAGTGAATGTCAATTAAAAAGACATAAAAGATATGTGTTCCATCTACTCTAATTCTTTTGGATACTAGAGTTTCTTTCAGTCGCTATAATACCGAACTAGTATTTACCGTATTTCACCCTGAGTGCAATTGCTGTCCATTATTAAGCTTCATATTTACAACATCAAAAACAGTGTCTGACACATCAAACAAGAAAAACATCAGGGGATCAGGGAGAGGGAGAGAGAGATGAAGAAGTGGCTCACAGGGTATTTGCATGGAAGTGAAACTATTCTATATAATGGATATATGTGGCGTATAAAGACCTTATGTTTTTGTCAAAACTCATTGAACTAGAGAACACAAGGAGTGAACCCTACTGCAAACTATGGACTATAGTGGATAATAACGTGTCAATACTGATTCATCAATTGCAAGGCATGTACCACCCTAATGCAAGGTGTTATCCTAATATGTGAGGAGGTAAATGGGTATATGGGAACTCTCTGCACTTGCCACTCAATTTTTCTTTAAACCTGAAATGGCTCTAAAAACTGAAGTCTAAAGAAACACACAAAAAAAGTCCCAATAAAACAAAACAGTGCCTGACACAGAGTAAACATGCAGCAAAATTTTAATTGATTCATTGTTTTAACAAATACTTGAATGCTATATACCAGGTATATAGAGGTGAACACAAAAGATTTATTTTCTGTCCATCCTGAGATTACAGACTGGTGGAGAAATCAAATAAATACATCATAGGTTATGCTAAGAGCAATGCATGGAACCAGCAGTTTGCTTGGAAAAGGAATAACAGAGCAAGTAGATGATAGGGATTTTATATAACCATGATGGTAAAGAAAGCCTTGGACCAAGAAGTGATGTTTAAACTGAGAGTAAAAGAGAGAGCCAGCCACTGAACAATGACCTGTGTTGTAGTTGCTAAACACAGCCACTGTGCTTTGAGTCTGACACGCAAGGAGTCAGGTGGAGCTTAAAGAAGATTAGCACCTTTAAGATCGCAGGAGGAGCTTGCATTCAGTTTTAGGTAAATTAAGGGAAAGCCATTGAAGGCCTCTTGCTGTTTTGTAAAGAATAGGTTGGAGAGGTTTAGAATGAAGGCAGACCAATTGGATATCAATTGTAGATGTGTAGGTAAGAGATGATGGCTTATTGGACAGTGGTGATTGCTCTAACAAGGGAGTATTTATGGTAGAATCAATAGGATTTGCCAGGGGAGCAGATAGGGGCTGAGGGAAAGGGGTGACTTAAAATTTTCTGGCTTGAACGCTATTGGATGATGATGGTGCCCTTTATGTAGATGGAGTGGTCTATGGAAAAAAAAACAGATTGTGTGGAATCAGGGTTAGTGATGAAATCTTTGAAGGTGTTTGAAACCATCTGGTTCAAGTGCAGGTTCAAAAGAATGATTTCATGTTGTTAAGCATGAAGGCTTATACCAAGTAACTTTTAACCTTTGCTCTGGCCTGGTCCTATGCTAAATATTTTACATGAATTATATAACATTCCTCAACCCTAAATATGTTCACTTTTAGTCTTAGTTTGTAAATGAGGAGATTGAGATTTAGAGAGGTTAGGTGACTTTCCCAGAGTCTTCCAGCTAATAGGTGGCATGGCCAGATCTTGAGCCCAGATAGATCTCTCTGCCTTCGGAGCCCAGTGCTCTGCTGCCTCCCTAAACTTTACTGCGTTTGTTACAAAGTCAAGGCATTTTGTGTATCCCTTGCCAGATCAAAATCTTTTTTTTTTTGCTTATAAATTGATTCTTTTTATTATGTTATGTTAATCACCATACATTACATCATTAGTTTTTGACGTAGTGTTCCATGATGCACTGTTTGCGTATAACACCCAGTGCTCCACGCAGTACGTGCCCTCCTTAATACCCATCACCGGGCTAACCCATCCCCCCACCCCCCTCCCCTCTAGAACCCTCAGTTTGTTTCTCAGAGTCCATAGTCTCTCATGGTTCATCTCCCCCTCCGATTCCCCCCCCCTTCATTCTTTCCCTCTGGTTCTATTTCTCGAATAGCATGATAGTTATATAGGTGTGAAAATCACCAATTACATATATATGCATTTTTATATATAAAACATAGTTTAAAAATATTTAATAAAAGTATTAGAAGCGGAGTGCTGTAACTTTTTAAAAATCCTGCAAAAAACAGGTACAGTGGCTTTTTGAACTTCATTGTAAAAGATATAAGAATAATTGTCTCCTTAGGTTGTGATCAAAATTGATCACTTGATCACTTGATCAAAATTAAAAATATGGATTTTACCACATGGAATATTAAACATAAACATATCTAAGTGCTACTTCTAATTATCATTAAAATGATAATTATGAAGAATATTAAGAATTTTTATATTAAACTTTTAAAGTGAAGAAACACTAAACATTTAGTAACCTACAATAAAATGAAAAAAAAATACAGTAAATTGTTAAGTTACTGTCTTTGTATTAGGTTAAAATGGCTTATTTTTCTTTTTCTACTTTCTTTTTTTAGATCTTCAAATTTTCTAAAACTAACAGGGCTTAGAGCCTAAAAACCATGTCATAAAAGTGCTCATTTCTCAAGACTGTTGAATCACAGATCTGTACCTCTGAAGCAAATAATACATTATATGTTAAAAAAAAAAAGCGCCAGATCAAATTCTGATGTCTTTTCTTTTACCTGTTTCTGTGTCTTATTAAAATACCATTCAAGGGCGCCTGGGTGGCTCAGTCGTTAAGCGTCTGCCTTCGGGTCAGGTCATGATCCCAGGGTCCTGGGATCGAGTCCCACATCGGGCTCCCTGCTCAGCGGGAAGCCTGCTTCTCCCTCTCCCACTCCCCCTGCTTGTGTTCCTGCTCTCACTGTGTCTCTCTGTCAAATAAATAAATAAAATCTTTAAAAATAAAATAAAATAAAATACCTTTCAAGTCATTGAAATGAGAATTCAGTTACTTGCCTGACTGAATCAAATCAATTAGCAATCTTTTTTAAGATTCTCTGTAATAGGGCGATGAAGCAGATTCTGTTTTTAGGAGGGTGTGTTGTTTTCACTATGCCAGATGGTCCCTGTCATCAACACTTTGCTGTCTGTGGCAGGTATCGTTGTCATATACTAAGATCTAGGAAGTGATCTGGGTCTTTTGTGCCTATTAAAATTTTCAGTGTTCTGCAGAGAATTGAGTCCATGCTTTAATCTCAGGATTTATCAAGTGAAAAGAAAACAATTAATTTAAAAGTATGAGAAATAATCATATTTCCAAGTAATCATTAATAATTAAGGAGAACTCATTAAGTCTTTTTTATACTGAAATTGGCTACTTATGTACAGTGAACTAATAACATTGTTGTGTCATGTAGACATGGCAGGCTTCCCTACCTAATATTTTTAAAAGAAAATCTATACTCTATGTAAGTACTCTGGTCCTAACAAAGCATTAATAATAGACTTTTTCAAGTGTTAGCAGATACATGTGGCTACTGGTTAATTAATGATGATTAAATCTCTGCACTGCATTTGATTTCTCAACTAATGATTCTTAAAACACTGAACATGAGTGCAAGGCAGATTTGTCTGGGGAGTATGCATGTTCAGGCAACCTAGGCAAATCATGAAGCATTTGTCTATTTGGGGTCATTATCTTTAATCCATTTCTTACATTAGAATTGACATCAATCCTCTAGGCATTGATTTCACCCAACAGACATACCTTCCCATAGGCCAAGTCCTGTGTGCTTCTAGGGAGACAAAAATTAATAAAATTGTAGCTCCTTTTCACAAGGAGCTAGTTCTAACAGGCAGGTGATATCAACAAATAATAATAAAATTTGATAATTTCTTGAAAAGATTTAGTTATAAATGATTATGTAAGCATGAATTGAGAAGAAAGGGATGTGGTTTGGCAAATAATGCTAGTGGCAGGTGGAGTCTTCATAGAGGAGATGCCATTTGAGTTGGACTTTAGAGAATAAATTGGCATTTCCCTGCTAGAAAAGGAGATGATGGCTCTTGGAAGATGGGGAACAGACTGGAAAAAATACTAACAGTGGTAGTTCATGGTGTCTTTGGAGCCAATGGAGAGGCTTGTTTATAGGTAAAATTGAAGGGTATTTAGGGGAGATGACAGAAAATGAGGCTGGACAGGGAAGCTGGAGTTACCTTTAGAAAAATGTTCGTGCCATTCTAAGGTATTTGAATTTCACCTTGCTAATGAAGAGTCAAAGGGTTTTAAAAATGAGTGACTTTGGGCGCCTGGGTGGCTCAATTGTTTAAGCATTTGCCTTCAGCTCAGGTCATGATCTCAGGGTCCTGGGAATGGGCCCCACGTCGGGCTCCCTGCTCAGCGGGGAGCCTACTTCTCCCTCTCCCTCTGCCGTGCTCTCTCACATGCTCTCTCTCTCTCAAATAAATAAAATCTTTAAAAAAAGAAAAAGAAGATGAGTGACTTGATCACAACTCATAGTCTGTCTGGCTCCAAACCCCTTGTGGTTTATACTGCATCATCCAGCCTCAACAAATTGTCTTAATTTCCCCAGTGTGGATTGACCATAACAGGTCACAGAGACAGACTGGAGTAAGCATGGGTCAGTTTGACCATCCCTTATATAAACATGCATACCTTCCCTGGAATATCCTGGACCCATAGTTCTAGAAGAGTCTGAACATCACAGGTGAAAATAACATAACAACAGGATGACCACACAGTGCTGCCTCAGAGGTCCCTTTGATTTACTGAAGCATCTCAGCTTCCTCTTTCCCCTTCCCTTTTGTTTTTTTTTTTTTTAAGATTTTATTTATTTATTTTTGTGAGAGAGAGAGAGAGAGTGCATGAGCACAAGCAGGGGGAGAGGCAGAGGGAGAAGCAGACTCCCTGCTGAGCAGGGAGCCCTTAACGGACTGAGCCACCCAGGTGCCCTTTTCCCCTTTGTTTCTGAAGCCCCAAATCTCCTTCCTGACATTCACTCATTTTTCCTTTGTTATGCTACAAATATCAGACTGACCTTATCCCTCCCAGATTTATAGCAGTCTTTATTTTTCCCAGGGTCCTAAAACACAGAAAAGCTTTTTAGTTTGTTGAGGGAATCATTCATTCTCATTCTTGATGAAAGGGAATCAGTTCTACCTAGGCTTTTGGTATGCTTTCACTAAAGGCTGGAAGAGTTTTTAAGTCCCTGTAGCTGAATTGCCTCTTCTTGGTCCACCCAAAGCTCCTTTGATGCTTAAAGGAGGTAAAGTCATAATTAACATAAAAGGATAGACTCATGCTTATTGAAAACAACCATCTGACCCTTATAATCTGCCCTTCCGGAGGACTACTGACATGGGCCCAAATTACCCAAACGTAAACATTTGCAAAAGATTTAACAGGTTATTGCAACAGTTCAACTCAGGATGGATACTAGCTCCTGGCTGTGGACAGAAAGAGATAGACTTGAGAGATGTCTACAGGACTGGGTAACAGACTGACTGCAGTATTTGCAGAAGAGGAGGGAATCAAGGATGGTTTAGTCTTCGACTGTGTAGAATATTGAGAGAACAGACTTTGGGGAGAAGACAAGTGTACTTTGAGATATATAGATATATTCCCAATAGGTAGTTCTTTTACAAATGGAGTTGAACACATGGCTCTGGAGCATGGGAGAGATGAATCAGTGTTACAGACATCAACATTTGGAGCTCATCAGCCTATAGGTATTGATTGAAGAAATAGCAGTGAATGATATATTGCAGGGAGAGCGCAGAGAAGAGACAAGTGTTGAAAATAAAACTTTGAGGCACACTGACATGTGAGCTAGGCAGAGAAAAGGGAGCTAATATCACTAAAGAAACAGAATAGTGTCATTGGAGAACATGCTTCCAAATAGTACTACATGGTGCTGAGCACTGTAGATGGGTTGGTTTTTCATGATGAGGGAGAATGAGAACGTTAATTAAAGAGGAAAAGGAACTCCATGAAAGGGAGAGATTGAATACAGGCAATAAAGAGTTAATTTTTTGGAGCAGATCATTTGGAGCAGAAGCAGCTAAGAGACTTAGCACTTCCACTGGGACAGAAAGAAAAAGGCAAGCCAAGGTAGTTGTGAAAAAAGAACAGCCATCAGCCTCACATAGACTTATCTGAATTTATTTGTGCTAATCTTTTGGGGTAAAATCCTGTAACCTCTGTGGGTCTCAGTCTCTTTCTAAAGTGGTGATAAAGATGTCCCCTTTGCAGGGCGTTGAGCTATTGCGATAATGTGGGTTGGGTTTCTTGCACTTGCTCTTCAGACATAACCTCGTGACTGTGGGTCTCCCTGCTCTGACTACTCAGTCCTAAGTAGCTTCTTCCTCTCCCTCTGGTCATCTGTCTCATCACTCAGATTTATTTCCTTCAGAGCACCAATTCCTATCTGATATGACCTTGTCTGCATGTCTTTTTTTTTGTATTTATTGATTTTTGTCCATGCATATAACTTATTTTACCTTTTAGAACATAGTCATGATAAGAACAGAGACTCAAACTCAGTTACTGGTCAGTGTCCTGCCCCAAGGACAATTGGACACATGGTAACTGTTCAGTAAATATTTGATAAGACTATTAATAAAGGCAGTTATTATTAGTCTGTGATTGGAGGTGAGAAGAGAAAAGAGAGTCAGCTACCTACTCTGAGTAAAAGGAATGTAGAGTATGGACTGAGAATCCACGTAGGTGTGTGTTTGGAACTTTTTAGCTCTGCAAGAGATGAGTTGTGGAGAGAGTACTGTTTCTTCCCAGTTCGTTTCAGAATGCTTGTATGTCCAGCCCAAATTACCTAGGCTATCTTGTCATTACTTGTTTGCCTTCCAGAAACCAAGTCTCTCTCTCCCTCTTTTTAAAAATCACACTTGGGTATCATTTATTTTCTTCTGTATGAATAATGGTATTAATGATGGCTAACACTTTTTTGATTTTTCACTTGCAAGGGCCAGCACTATTAAGCTCTGTAACATATATGAGCTCATTTATTCCTCTCAACAATCCTATAAGGACAGTATTATAATTAGCCCATTTCACAGGTGAGAAGACTGAAGCACAGAGGCAAATAAAATGGCCAAGGTCACATAGCCAAGATCAAACCGAGGTAATCTGGCTGCAGAGCGCATGCTCTTAACCACTTAGCCATACTGTCTCTCAAGACCTAATCCACCCATCTAAAAGAAAAATGAGTGTTGCTTTGTTGAAGCCAGACAAAGCTGTTCATCAGCTAGTCAGACAAAGCAGGTCAGACTGTCCTGCCAGGGAAATGTCCTGGAAGAAATTGTCCTGTCCGGGAACAAACCTGGAAGGAATTTTCCTTTCAAGGAAAGGAATACTTGACTTGGTTTTACCTTTTTTCCCCCCCTTCACATCATTGGCAACCCCTTCTAATTTAAGGTCATCTGAAAATTGAGTTAATGTTCTGTTTACCCCTTCTTTCAGGTAACTTAATAAAAGCTCTAAGGTCAAACCTGAACACCTCACAGAAAATCTATACACATTCTAATAGATGGGCTCACGTGGTAAAAGAATATTTGGTTTTACATAGATTTGCATTACATTGTGTCAAATATGTGACTTCTTAGAATATTTATGCTTACATACCAAAAACACTGGTTATAAATTTCAGCCCTATCTTTTCTTTTTTTACTCAGTTTTTCCAGTGATCTGCTCTAGCATCTCTTTCTTTTTCCTAGTATTTTTAGAATACCATCATATTGATCATTAAAAAAAAAATCATTATTTATAGTAAATTCAGAGTCCAGTTCCTCATTTCCTTAAAATTTACATGAAGGAAGATTATGAAAAAAAAGGGGAGTTGCTAAGTCCTCTTTCTCAATATACTCACACACCAATTTCTTAAATTCAGGGATAGCAAATCACTATCGATTATTCTAGAACCAGCTGTTTTGTGTAGAGTGACGGTGCTGTGGTCTGCGGGTCTGTGAAAGTATAGCAAGATGGTGAGCACTACTGACTCTGGAGTCAGACTGCCTAGGTTTTCATCCTTCGCTGTGTCTATCAACTGTGTGATCTTGGGCCAGTTACTTGACTTCTCTGGGCCTCAACATCTTAGATGTAAAATGGAAATGATAATATCTCTAAAGTTGTTGCAAGGATTACTTGAATGAATATAAAATTTTTAGTGCAGTGTCTAAAATCTGAAAAGCTCTGTATAATGTTAGCTGTTGTTTTTGTTTGATGTTGTTGCTTTTACTTAGGAAAAAAATTGCTTTCCTTGTCACTAAGAGTTGTAAAAATGCTTTCTTAACAAATATTATTTTAGTTCATCTTGACAGATTCAAGTGGTTCATTCAGTAGGATATGTTTTTAGTTCATTCTGTATATAATTTATTGATTGTTAAAAATCTGTGATTAATTTGTAGTCAGATTCTGGGAGTTTCTCTATGCCTCATATGTTTTAATAGATGACATTGGAAAACAATCTAAATTAAAGATGTCTTCAATATTTTTCTTTGCTTTCAAGAGTCAAATGACTCAATGTTTTCCTTAGGCTAGAATATTTTAAAACTCTTATTTAATTTTAAGGAAGTTATTTTATTTATGCATAAATATAGGAAGAGGCAGACATTAGCAACTGCTGAGTAAATACCTCCAGGTGTATTAAGCAGCCTTTACCCCCCTCAAAAATGTGCATACTGCCATCTGCTGGAAAGAGTTTTGTACATTACGACAGTATTTTTGAAAAAATTTAAGTGTCAAATGATTTTTCCCATATTTTTTTTTATAGATAAAATTTAAATCACATTTTTCATTCAATTGAGATTTCAAGTGTAAGAGTCTTGCAGTCGCTTTAAGATAAAACTAAGAAGGAGGCAGTTGTATTTCTTGTTCTTTTCATGTAGATTATGAAAATACACCCATAAGTCTTTAAAATCTTTCCCAAGAATAGATGGAAGGGTGCTAAAGTTCTTTGTGTTTTTCTGAAGGCAATTGTGTGGAATTTTGCTAGATTTGGACAACAACCCTTTGAAGCAGGCAGAGCAAGTCCAGTCATAATTTGCCAGTGAGAAAACAGAAGCCCAGAGAGGTTAAGTGATTAGCCCAGGATCACTCAGTTTTTCAGTGGCATAGCTGGGAGAGAATCCAGGTCTTTGAATATCTTATCCTATGGTGCTGATTATTTCTTCAACTCATCATATCCTGTAGGCCTCTGAGTATAAAAACATTGCATCCTCTTATTAATAAGGCCTAGCAAGATGAAAAGTAGCCAAATTATTAAGTACATTTTAAAGAGAATAATGTATTTTTTTTAACTTTGAAAAGCAGGATAATAAGTGATATCTAGCGCTTCGCATTGACATCTAATGTGTGATGGTTTGCCATATTGAAGGAATACTTTCTGCTTTGTGTACATACCATTGCCTTGTATTTGGTGATTTCTACCCATAATAATTTATGTATGTCCTGTGACGGTTTCACAAGTGTGTGCTGACCTAAAAGTTTCCCTGACTGATTTTTGATTTGGTTTCTGCTGGCATACCCTGCTATCTAATTAGCCTGGCTTCATAGTGATTTTTGTTAAACAATACTTTTCATTTGGTGAATGGTAACTTTGACTTTTAAAGAAGTGTCCTTCTATTCCATCATTTTATGATGTACTATTACCATGGGGAACATAAATTTTGTCCATTGGACTTCCTTGGTATTGTACTGATTTTAAAATTTCTCCAGGATACAGATGAATTTACTAATTTAGGGTGATTATACACTATACTAACTCAACTCTCATAAGCTATTTGTCATTGTTGCCACCTTTCCTCCATGGTACGAGTCTAAGATTTCTGATGTAAGTGTCTCCTGCATTTTATTTATTTATTTTTTAATTTTTAATTTTTTTAAAGATTTTATTTATTTGACAGAGAGAGACTTAGCAAGAGAGGGAACTCAAGCAGGGGGAGTGGGAGAGGGAGAAGCAGGCTTTCCGCCGAGCAGGGAACCTGATGTGGGGCTCGATCCCAGGACCCTGGGATCATGACCCGAGCCGAAGGCAGACACCTAACGACTGAGCCACCTAGGTGCCCAGTGTCTCCTGCATTTTAAAGTACAGTTGTCACTGCTGCTCGGCAGTGGCCCTCCTTCCATCATCTCTGCTCTAGAAATTTTTTTTTTTTACTTACTTTTCTTTCATTTAAAATTTTATCGTTCCCTATTTTGTGCTTTTGGGTTTTTTCTTTTTTTTAACAGCAAATGCATTTACATTTCAATTATGTGAAGCTGAGTATGTGTGATGCAGCCATGTTACTAATTCAAAGCATCTGCCTTACGAGAAGTCTTTTGGAATGCCCCTGAGTCTCTGGATGAATGTGTTAGTGACATGCCTGGCTTCAGACTTTTACTTGTATTGGAATTAAAATGTTAGGAATTTCTTATCAGATAATTAATCCAGAAGAGGAAGGGGATTCGGACTACAATCAAGCATGTATGGAGTAAGATAAGACAATGTGCCTGTGACCAAAAAGGTCGTAAGAAATCACAGTGTTTTGGTCCAGCATTTGGTCTTTTCTTATAATGACCTGGACTCTACCCCTCTCAGTTTAAACCCATGGTTTTTATTTATTTTCTGTAGATATATCAAATAAATTGAACCCCTTTTCCATATGGCAGCTATTAAGTCTTCTTTCTAGGTTTTTCTTTTCTGTTTCCCATATTCTGCTGTTCCCTAATGTCCCTCTCTCCTTCTCACTCGTGAATTTTTTGAGCAATCTGTTTGCATGAGTTAAATCTTTTAATTCTTGCACCAGCCCAGTCTGGTAGTATTCTTATTATGCCCCTTTGACCAAGGCGAAGAAAGATGGAGACCATACAACAATGAGGGGTTGAACCAAGAGGTCAATGAGACTATCGGTGTCCAGTGTTAGGCTCTTGGCCACTGTGTCTCCCCTTCTTTATGTGACACATTTTCGAGGCTTCTTGCTTTTTGCTCTTTTCTGGATACATTCATCTTTGTCAACTTCTCTTCTATAAGACATCATAGATAAAATGTACTCAATACTTCAAGGATACCCTGGCCCCAAAGGGATGGCTTCCTCCTGGGCTGCCTGTCTGCACACCTGTGCCACAAAAGAGCACATTGCAGAGGTGTTTTTGTTTTTTTTTTAACTTGGCTTATCTTGAATTGGGTCTTGCCATTCTCTGTGTGTATGTGCATTTGTAAACTCTATGTGTGTGTATGTAAATAGTGCATTTTTCCACTTTGGAGGATTTTGCATCTTCTCTTGTCAAACTGTACTTAGTCTTCTTTAGTATATACTCATTTCTGCAGCTTTTTTTTTTTTTTTACCTCCATCTTAGCTGTCCTCCCTTTTATTCCATACAAATTTAGTAAGTATGCCTTTAGTCGTATTTCAGGCCTTGATTTTGTAAGGTGTTCTGTGCAGTTCCATTAGATTCTTGAAATATTTCAGTTGGGATTTCTTGCTCCTGTTTCTTGGTCATTGTGGTAATTTGCAATTTTATGATTCATGAATTTTGTTGGGGAGCTTTTTAGAACATTCTATCATTCTTAAGTTAGATTTCTTTTTAAAGTCTCTCTCTATGAGATTATGGTTCTCTTTTCTCTATAGGTTTTCCATTTGCTGCACTTACAGTCCAACAAGTCTCCTGGATCTCAAGTTGAATTGCAGTTAGTTTTCCATCCCTGTTTTAGTTATTGTGACAAATGTTTGGTCCCTGTCCCTGGGAATAGCTAAGAATTTTTGTAATCTAGTCAGATAATTCCACCTTTTCCATTCCTAGCATTTGCCAACTTAATAAGCAACCTTTACACACACTGATTTTGCACCAGCTTAATCAGAAGACACAATGATGGTCCCCTTTAGATTCATATCTGCCAACAGTTGACTGTGGGTTTTGCATACCAGTTAACCTCTACCGTCTTCATCTTGCTCATCTATATAAGTCTGTGTTGGGCTATGAACTGTGAGGTTGCTTAAATTCTAATATCTATGATTTTATAAAGTATACCAAATCGCTTTTAGAAATTTCAGCCCAACTTTAAAAAATTAAATAAAAGGAGTGACTCAACTTAGTTTTTCTGAGCTATATACTTAAGGGTGATATTATCTAATATGCACTCATACGTTCACCTTAGTAATTCAAATGTTGAAGGACTTCTTAATAATTATTGATTCAGCTGCCCCACTCCTAGAGGGGGAGCACTGGGAGGGCTGCCCACTTCCTGGCCTGCAGATGAACCACCATAGCTCCTGCATACCAACTCCATTTCGATGGGCTCTCCCAGCCTGACGTCAGACCCCTGGTAGTGACATGAGCACCCAGACAAATGCCTGCTGTCTGTTTTCCTCTACGGGGCTGTGGTTATGCTCAGCTAGTAGACTCTTCTCAGAGTCACCCACTTGTGGTTGCTTTTGATGAGTATTATATGTAAATCTAACACACTGGACTCTTTCTAACACAACAATAGTTGAATGAAGCCCTTTTAAGGTATATTCTCCATTGTTCATTGTACCGTGGGGTTTACAAAATCAGTAATTCACATATCTGGGGATTGTTTCAAAGCTAAAGGTAAGAGAGTTCAACTTAGACCAAATTTAAAAAAAAGTAACTTGACTCTAGTACTTGTGATTACATGGCTGACCCCTGAAATGTTGTACATTTCATGAAATCATCATGTCACCTTTCTTTTAGCAACGATCTGCTTTGTTTCCAGGTGAATGAAATTTACCACGATGAGTCCCTTGGAGTGCATATAAATGTGGTCCTGGTGCGCATGATAATGCTGGGTTACGCAAAGGTAAAATGTCTTAAAATATGTGAACTATGAACGTGAAGGACTGGGCTGGCAAACAGAAGACTAAATTTCTGTAGCTCTAGCTACCATGTGGTATTAATGTCTCACAGAGACCTAACTGAGGAAGGGAAACTGCCACAATCAGCATGGATCTCCCAATCTGAGCAGATAATGATTTTTGTGCTGATCCCATTTGCTCTGCTTATCTATCTAATGGAGTCATAGGTAGTGATCCTGGCGCTAGGTATGACTATACGAGTGAAAACAAATGGATGCCATTGTGAGGAAAGAGAATTTCCTCAGTCTCCCATTATTGTCAAATTCATGAACCGTTTATTAATTCACAACATCTATGCTGAGTGCCTACTGTGTGTCAGATGCTTTCTAGGTGCTTTGAATATATCAGTGAAGAAAAATAGCAGAGATCCTTTCTCTCTCATGATTTGTTAAAATATTTTACATGTATCTTGTTCCACTTAAGAAAAATGAAGTATACAGTGGCTATTCACTTAGAAGAGCTTTAATCCTTTTTGAAAACAAAAAGGTCAAAATGCACACAGTAGGAATTTCATATAATGTAACTAACTTCAGCTGGCTTTAAAATGGCAGTAGATGTGTCCTTGTCCTTGGAAATAATGGAATGGATAACCGTGGTTTCTTCATTTGAGAAAGTGCCTAACTTGGCAATTTTCTTGATATTTAAGATTATGTGCCCCTTCCCATAATTAATCCTCCTGATTATGAAATACTAAGGAAATCATGCAGTTAGCAAACAGGAAAAAAATCCATGTGTTTGCATTTCATTATGTATTTAACACCCACTTATCATTTTCTGATGAAAGAGTGTCATTGATCTCTACTGTATTCCGTAAACCTGACCTACTTTGTGTTACTAACACTAAATACAAGTCAACTCCAGCTGGAGATGTTAACAGCCTTCAATTGGTTGTTATATGATTTGTTTGGAAAAGTATGTGATCAGCATGTAATAAACCAAGCTAATTTTATTCAGAATGTAAACACTGATAATGATATTTGCTGAAATGTAACAAAACTCTCAGCCGGTCAGGCAAGTAGAGACTAATTTGGGGTTCCAAATTCAATTTCTTATTCTATCAGAACTATTCCGGGAAGTATGGATACTGGGTTCTTGAAGGATGGGCCCTTTTCTCTCTGAACTTTTAACTCCTGATCATAATGTGGTAGTAGCAACATTCCAGGCCATGCCAATCCATTGCTTGTGACTTGCCAGATAAGAGTACATCTCTCTTCATCGCTCCAAGGTTAGAAAAAGGGGGAGTTGCTTTCTTCAGTGTAAGGTTTATGTAATTTGACCACCTCCCGAAATGAAGATTTGACCAGCTTTGCCAGCTCATTGAAGAATTTATATTCTTCACATTTGTTGATCAATTCTGGGCCAATAAAAATAAAAATAAAAATTTTAATTAAAGACCTTTCACTTTAACAACTCTGGATAAGTCTCACACCAGAATCGTTTCCTCTTTTTTTTTTTAATATCTATAAAACTAAGAAATCTGAGCTGAGTTAGGAAATGGACTACTAGAATTCTTACCCCAATGATTAACATTGAGTTGCCCCACGATAGCAAATGTCAGAGTTACGTGTTCCCATAAATGTGTCAGTCACCTTTCACGCAGGTACCATCGATCATCATTCACATATCCTTCATGGGCATTTAGAATTCCCAAACAAGAGCAGATATATGCATAAGCCCTAAATAATATTATTGAACATCTTTGAAATATTGCACTTCCAAATGTTGACTTCAGAGCAAGTGATGAAAGGAAGCCTTTGGGAAAGTGTTAAGCACTTCTTCAACGCTCTGTTTCCTCTTAGTCCATCAGCCTCATAGAAAGGGGAAACCCATCCAGGAGCTTGGAGAACGTGTGTCGCTGGGCTTGCCAACAACAAAAGTCTGATCCGAACCACTCTGAACACCATGATCATGCAATTTTCTTAACCAGGCAAGACTTTGGACCTGCTGGAATGCAAGGTATTTCTATTAATATGCAGAAGAAAAACTTAAGGGCATGACTTTTAAAAAATAATCCTAAATCAAGTAGTCTGTTCAAATGTTCAGCTCCCTTTCCACCATGCACCACTTTCCACCATGCATCAGCCAAGCATACACTTTCTTTCTATTGCTTCCAGTGGAATTCTGGACTTCTGTGGAATTCACAATTCACAATGTTAATGCCACTTAAATGCTCTAATATATTATACTTGCCTTTAAAATAATGACTGTGCATTTGGGGTGTGGAAGGGATGCTGTAAAATGCAGTGTGATTTCCACTAACTGCTCAGAAAGGGAAAGGAGATGCCATGAGAAATGATTGCTGCCAAAGAGCTTTCTTCCAAAGTCAGCTTCCATTTATCTAATAAATTCTGATGTAGGCTTCGGAAAAAAAGTGGACAGATGAGTTTCTTTTCAACGTTGATGGAATTTCTGGCTCCCTTTATCAGTACCATAATAGGAAGGACCATTCACTAAAAACAGAAAGACAGGGCTTTGTTGGTGGGCAGAACAGAATAGTAACCCCAGGCAGTTCCTTCCCTTAGGAAAGGAGAAAACGCAGACCCAGTGAATCTTTTTAGAGACCATTACCTGTGTGTGGCTTTCCCAAGAGAATGTGGTACAATGCTAGCAGCGAAATAATACTGCCTCTGTTTCCTGAAAAGCTCTTTTTTTTTCTTCCTAGGCAAAGGTCCAGTAGTAGTTCTTAATGGGCTTTCTCATAAAATGAAAATAAAAGTAATTGTTATTCTCTACAGGATATGCTCCAGTCACAGGCATGTGTCATCCAGTGAGAAGCTGTACCCTGAATCATGAGGATGGTTTTTCATCTGCTTTTGTAGTAGCTCATGAGACTGGCCATGTGTAAGTCACTGTTGACAGCTATAAAGCCAAAAAAAAGGTCTTTTCTTCCCTGCTTCTCTCAGTATTGTTCACACTTTGGGCAGAGTACATGCCAGCATGCAACTCTCATTCCTTGCCAAGTGTGAGGAGCTGAAAACAGGGAAGAGGTCACGCACTGAAACTAAATAAGTGACTCTGGCTTGCAGAGATACCCCTGTGCTTTCCATAGCTATGGGACAAGAAAGACATTTTTGTCAGATTATTCTCTATTTCACAGTCTCTGGGACTCCTCCGCAAAAGCCACGTTAATTTATAAAATGCATATTCCCCGAATTTATTTCCAAGATTGGAATCAAGCAAAATCCATGGCCCCTCTGATTCTTACCGGTGAGGTCTCACTTTTATTGTAGGCTGGGAATGGAGCACGACGGACAAGGCAACAGGTGTGGTGATGAGACCGCTATGGGGAGTGTCATGGCCCCCTTGGTGCAAGCAGCGTTTCATCGTTACCACTGGTCCCGGTGCAGTGGCCAAGAACTGAAGAGATACATCCAGTATGTCCCCTTTTGTGTGTCCTGAGAGCATTTATGTCGTAGCATAACACAGACGTGAAACTGTCTTTTAGGACCTCCATCTTAACCAAACTCCCAGTGAATGAGAATTATTGCTCATGATAAACATTTTCTTATAACTCAGAGCTTTTGGCACAATGATCCTGTAATGTAATCACAGTATTTTAAGCCGTAAGCCTAGAATTTAAGAGAATTTTTAACTGTGGTCTCCTTTTAGTAAACTCCTTATGGAATCTTTGACTGGGTGGTCAAACTTGAGTTGGGGATGAGGAGAGAGAGGACGATCATGTGATACCTGCAGAGAGTGCCTCATTTTCCCTGTAGGATAGGGGCCGGGATCTGTGCCACCATACTGTGTGGGATTCCCGCAAGGGTCATGAATAAGGCTGTCACAATTCTACTGTATTCCAGAGTCATGTTTGGCTTCTTTTGGGGGATGAATAAGGATGATGGGTCTTTTCCTGAATGGAAGTGAAACCAAAAACCTTAAAAGGTATGACTCTGTGATCTTGCTATATGATTGGATGAAATTCCAGAGTCTGTAACCTAAGAATAGTTTTTCATTAGGCTGTGTTAAAAAAAAAAAGAACATTTAATGACATGAAATATTTTCCTTTCTACAGTTCCTATGACTGTCTCCTTGATGACCCTTTTGAACATGATTGGCCCAAACTCCCAGAACTTCCTGGAATCAATTACTCTATGGATGAGCAATGTCGTTTTGACTTTGGGGTTGGTTATAAAATGTGCACTGCGGTATGTCACTCAGTCAATTGAGATTTTTGCATCTTGAAATCTGTTTGCATAGCTCCTATTTGGTGAGCTTTATAGACTCACTGGTGCAAGCAGAAGAGTATCTATCGATGACTTTGTGTTTGTTGTGTCACTGTGCTGAAGCTAAGAGCTTTGAATATATTATCTTATTTAATCCTTAGCAGACTAGATGGGAGTTGGTATATTTTTACTTTACAGATGAAAAAGCCAAGATTTACAGAGATTAAGCAATTTGCTTAAATCACGCGTCTGGTCAGTAGGGGAGCTAGATATTGAAACTAAGATTGTCAGGCTATAAAGCTTTATGCTGTGTTGCTCCCTTAGTTTTTGTGACCTTCGGAGATGGCTTCTAAGCCTTCATTTGGTTGCTTTTCATTAGTTTGCCAGGATTTCATGTAGCTGTGACCATAGGGAAGGGTCATCATATATTCTTATGTGAGAGTCCTATGGTATAGCATGAAGGTCAGGAATATGGGTTTCATACTCAGGCTAGGTGGGTTGTCAGAATCTGGATCTCCTACTTACTAAATATATGAGTTTGAGCACTTTATTCAATCTCTCTTAGTTTACTTGGGTGTAAAATATGGATAATGATAGTATTTATCTCGTAGAATTGGGATCAGGATTAAATTTGATACCATAATTACAGTGCTTAGCACAATGCAGGCACATGGTAAATGGGGTCCAGTAAAGCCAGTCCTCCATGTGGCTGTGCACATTAGGGCTATGTTTCACTAAATTTCTACATTAAGCTTTAGTAGTTCATTAAAAAAGGCAGGGGGGAGAAAGGAGGGGCTTTTTATATGTTGGAGCAAGCTTTATATGTTAGAGCAAAAAATTAAGTATTTCAAGATATTGAAAAGAAGTTGATCGCTGTTTGAAATCTTCCATATAGAGCTGTCTACAGCCATTTGGTCTGTGTATAAGGTACATGCTGTCAGCGCCTCATTACCTGCGTTAATGCTTTCGACCTGAGAATTCTAAAGCTTTGGCTCAATGTCATGGAAAAGTACAATTTCTACATTAAGTAATAGGGATTAGAACCAAAAAAAAAAAAAAAAAACCCAGGTCCAAAATGAGTACAATTTAAAAAAATAAAAGCTGTGACCATAAGGCTATATGCAGGTAATTAGTGCTGTAAACAATAAATATGTGGATAAACTGGTATTTGGTTTTTTTTTTTCAAATCTAGATAATGGTAAGATATTTCTAGTTACACGAGTACAAGTAAAGACCACACACAAATATGTGTGCTTCCACATCCATTTGGATATTATAATGTGGTGTTTTAGGAAAACAAAAACATTCTCACAAATAAGAATACTAAGACTCTAGTCTGACTGTTACTATCTCACTTATAACCTATAACCGTAACTAAAGCCTTACCTTATAACTTTCAGTCTCAGTCATGGATTGTTTTGAGGATTAAATATATGGAAAGTATGTTATAAACTACATGAATGTATTGAGATTTTGTTACACCTAGGACACCTTATCTCGTGTAGCAAGACTTATAAATATTTTCTGCTTTTAATCAGCTCAGTATTATTTATAATCTGGCCAGTTTATAACTACAGGGATAAAGAGAAGCAGTTTTGATAACTTGAGAGCTGCAAAACCATCTTAATAAGTTTTCATATTTAAAATGGTCATAATATTTACAAATTCTTTAAAATTCCCATATTGTCTGAAAACCATAAAATAGAAATGGTATGCAGAAATGTTGAAGTCAGCCAGAGAGTCGCAGACAAATTATTGTTCATCATTGATATTTTAGAAAAGCAGAATAAAAGTATTCTTTCCTTGGAATTAATTCTTAGGCAGTATTTTTTTTTTCTTATCATGCCACAACTATGACTGTTAATTTAAAATTAAAACACCCGAGGAATATGACATGAAGAAAGTGTCTAGAAGATACTCTCAGATATATGTTGGTATGACATGCCATCTCTATTTCATTGAGATCCTGATTCTCTCTTCCAGTTCCGAACATTTGACCCATGTAAACAGCTGTGGTGTAGCCATCCTGATAATCCCTACTTTTGTAAGACAAAAAAGGGACCCCCACTTGATGGGACTGAGTGTGCTGTTGGAAAAGTGAGTATATCTATTTATACAATGAAAATCTAATCTAGGTTTCATCATCATCATCTTTAGAAACCTGGAAAATTATGACCCTTGCTGTAGTCATTCTTATACCAACCATGGTGTATAGGGTTTCATTATGATAATGCAGTAGCATTGTTTCCTAGGGCTTCGATGGCAAATTACCACACACAACCTTGGTTCCTGAAGAAAACAGAAATGATATAGTTCTAGGAGCCAGAAGTCCAAAATCAGTTTCACTGAGCCAAAATAGTTGTGTGGATTATACTCTTTCCAGAGGCTCTAGGGGAGGATCTCTTCTTGCGTCTTCCAGCTTCTGGGGGCTGCCTGCATTCCTTGATTTGTGGCTGCACCATTCCAGTCTCTGCTTCTGTGGCCACAGTGTCCCTTTCTCTTCTGTGTGCAAATTTCCCTCTGCCCCTCTCTTAAAAGAATACAGGTGCTGTGCTGGCATTTAGAACCCACCTGGATAATAATCCAGGATCACCTCTCCATCTCAAAATCCTTAACCAAATCACATCTGCAAAGACCATTTTCCAAATAAGGACATTTACAGATTTGGGGGATTAGGACCTACCATCTTTGAGACCACTGTTTGGCTGTTCCTGATAGAATAGGAAGCAGTAGTTCAGCAGAATATCTGGGCCCCTGCTAACGGGATTTGATTTACTTGCTGGCGTCCCACTCCTTGTGAAAGTTGTCCAGAAATAAAGTCATGTGAATTTATACAGAAGATTTGGCCTTGCTCCTTGGGGAAAGATGCCCAGCGGTTTTAAATCTCAAATTGTGTAGTCAAGATTGAATGCTCAGAAAGTGGCCAGGGGCCAATCTATGCTACTCATAAGGGGAAAGATCACCAAACCCAAAACAAAGACATGTTAAGAACTCAAGTTGAAGAGCCATGACTAGTTTGGAAATAAGATACTGTAGACAGGACTAAAAGCGGCAAGGAAGATTTATGTAGCTTTTAGTTCTTTTAAAGCCATTTAGAGCTCTACTTCAAATATGTATGAACTGTATTTGCTCTGAGAATTACAAGCATAAAAATGATAATAATAATAAAAATAAAATCTGCCATTATGGGTGTTTAAACTTTGTTAGGTATTATGCTAAACATATTACATACAGTGTGTTGCTCTGGAAAAATTCAATGTTACAAACTTTTGACTAAAAAAACAAGAGCAACAATGGGTTGATTCATTTTTGCTTTATGAAAAATATATCCTGTAAATCAACTCTGAACATCCAACTTCTCTAAATATATTTGTGTTATGTTTAAATTTACCAAATCTGAGTATTAAGAAACATTTTTATTGTAAGTAGGACAAAAAAGGAAGTCAAAATGTTGAAAGGGAAAAGAACTAATACCTGTTGAGGACCTGCTCTGTCCTGGGTACTATAAGCTAGGTGCCTCTGTAGTATCAAGGTTCAATAGTTCCCATTTAATTACTTCCTGGTCAGTTGGTCTTACCCTCCTCATGATCATTTCTGGGTCTCAATATTCCTCATCTAAAGATGTAAAGATAACAAATGACCTATCTATCTCTCAGAATCATTGTGATTGGAAAATTTAGAAACATACCTAAGTGTTTTGAACACTGTATATGTTTAGATATGTTAATTAATTCCAAAGTTAAGGCATATATTTTTTAAACAACCCTGGTAATCTAGCTAATGAGGGATGAAGGGTAGAATACTTCCTACTATGCAAGTTGGGTTCTCATATCATTCTTAATGGTTTTTTTTGATATTCACTGTAAATGTATCATTTAAAAACTTGTCTGAGTGATTTTTTTTTTCATTTTATACTTAAAAATGCAAGTCTACATTATCCTCTATAGGGTACCTTATTGTTATAATTGAGCTGGGTTCATTTTAAATGCATTTTTACCTGGGGGCAGAAAAGGAATAAAGGCCTTTAACTGGTGGTAGTTGTGTAATAACTTGAGCTTTGGCTTAGGCATGATTTTCATAATTGCCTTTTGTCATTTTCCTCAGTGGTGCTATAAGGGCCACTGCATGTGGAAGAATGCTAATCAACAAAAACAAGATGGCAACTGGGGATCCTGGACCAAATTTGGCTCCTGTTCCCGGACATGCGGAACTGGTGTCCGTTTCAGAACACGCCAGTGTAATAATCCCACGTGAGTAAACTCCTGTAATTCTAGTTATTTTTGGGTAGACCAGAAAATGCTCCAGTATTCTGTTATTAATATTCTGTTTCACGAAGTACATGTCAAACACAAAACATGAAAATTAGGGGTTTAAGTATCTATTTGGGATAAATCTCCATTCATCAATCTTGTGAAGAGTCGTCAATGGCGAAGTTGAGGCTCAAGCAAAGATTAGAGATTTTGGAAGCTGTTGCTATTTAGAAGTCTTCAGGAGCTAGGCAGGGAAGGCCCGTCCCTGTGCTGTTAAGGCCTGGGCCCCAGTGCCGGGAGGGACACTGCAGGAAGCCCAGGTGTGTCAGCCTGTCAGCGCCGGGAGCAGCTCCAGCCGGGGGCTCACTCCCTCTGGGGTTAGGAGAGCAACACAGAGGAGCAGGACCACAGAAAGATGGTGAAAGAAGACCAAGGAACTGGGGGAACAGCTCCCTATTCACTCACTCAGACTAAATATAGTGAATCCCTCTTGTGTGCTCAGCAAACCTTAGGACCTTCTTTCTGGTCTAGGGTTTACCATGTAAGGAAAGCGCCTTCTTCAGTCTCCGGCAGCAGGATGGTTCTAAGAAAGTTTTTCATAAAAAATATCAAATGTCACATACCTGTTTTCATGGGAAGAGATGCTGGTAGTGTTAGTGGGAGTAATATAAACGATAAAAATTATCATAAGGGCAGCTAAAGTTCACCATGAGCCATGCTCTGTTGTAAGTATGTTAAATATGTTAACGTATGCAGTCCTCTGCATGTTTCTCTAAGAAAGAGGGGATTATTTTTCTCATTCTGCATAGGAGAAAACTAAGACATAGAGCTGTGATCAAATGTCTTTGGGTTACACGTACATGTTTTATGCATGGGAGAAAATATAATTTTCCTCGGTCCAGACATATGTTTTTTTAAAATTTCTTTATATATTTCACTGTGCATTCAAAATATACCGTTTGAAATGCTGACTTAAGTTGAGTTTTTGGTCCCCACTTCCCCACCCCGTCCCAGACAAACACACATAGGGGGAGGATGGTGCTTTTGGAGAGGGATGGAAATTAGGAAGCATGAGTTCATTCCCTTTGTGCCCATGGCTCAGCAGCTCTGGCTTTCTGCCTTCCACACTGGGTCTGCAAGCTTCAACTGCTGGCCCAGAGCCAAAGGGCCTTTTTCAATGTTGTCTTTTCTTTTAGGCCCATCAACGGTGGTCAGGATTGTCCTGGTGTTAATTTTGAGTACCAGCTTTGTAATACAGAAGAATGCCCAAAACACTTTGAGGACTTCAGAGCGCAGCAGTGCCAACAGCGTAACTCCCACTTCGAATTCCAGAATACCAAACACCACTGGTTGCCATACGAACATCCCGACTGTGAGTAGATGCTCGCTGTCTTTCCCACTGTGTGGATGGGGACTCAGAGTGTAAGCCTTGTCAACACCAATCCCTGGGACTCTGGGTCCTTACTTGGTAAATTAGAAAACTTGGTGTTTATAGGGGTAAGTCCTGCTGGGTTTCCAAGAACAAGGCTAGCGTAGTCCTTTCTCTAGAGAGGTGAGGACTGTGGGCTAGTTCCTGGCCAACGGCATTCCCACTGTCACTGCTGGAAAGACCCGTGGAGACATGTTGAGTTTCCTCATTTGACTGACATCCTTCTACTAGGAAACGCTCTAGAATACTGTGATCTTTCCTTTCCGAATAACCAGGGAAACACCACATTTCCTTTAGAACTGAGAAACAAGAAGATCATGACTTGAGAACAAAAGGCACATCATAACCTTTTACTTTTGTACCGTTACCCTAGTTATTAGAAAAGACACTTGGGGATTCCCTGTTAGCGTTTCACTTCATACCTCTGAATTTTTTTTTTATTATGTTATGTTAGTCACCATACATTACATCATGAGTTTTCGATGTAGTGTTCCACGATTCATTGTTTGCATATAACACCCAGTGCTCCATGCAGAACGTGCCCTCTTTAATAGGAATGTCTCACCGTACTTCGTAGTTGGGTGGATGAAACAAAATAGTGACATGGTTACCATATGACTCAATACACTGACGAGTTCAGTTTAAAAGCTGTTTTAAAGGAAGGATTGCATCCACACAGGAATTCCAAGTTGCCGTGCATTAAGAAGAAATGCATTAATTTTTATCTGTTTCGGTGAAGCGAGTCACATAAATTATATTACATTTAACTAATGAGATCCTACATGAGGCATAAACCATACTAGGTCATCGGTTCAAACAAAAGAGAAATGCTTTTAATTCCCTAAGTGTCACTAAAATGAAATTGGTTCTGAATTAAAGTTTATTAAAGAGCTGTGGTTAAATCCATGGTTGACATCCAACCTGCTTTGCCTGGGACAGTCCCAGTCATTCCTATGCAGTTATTAATTCAGCCACTTTTCACTCTCAGAAGTTTCACAGTTTAGATCAATTGTAAGCCAAGTATCTATCCTTTTCTGCTACTCTTTCTTTTATTTATTCACACAATGTTTTGTTTTCAGGACATCGTGCGGAAACTCTGTATTTTAAAAATAAAATCACTGTAGTGTGCAAATATGTCACTTTATGTACATGGTCGATTTAATCCTCCATCTTTGCAGCCAGGAAAAGATGCCACCTTTACTGCCAATCCAGAGAGACTGGAGATGTGGTGTATATGAAACAGCTGGTGCTGGATGGAACGCACTGTTCTTACAAAGATCCGTACAGCATATGTGTGCGGGGAGAGTGTGTGGTGAGTTCACATGGCAGCCCTGGAAGCTTCCTGCGCCGTTGTGCAATTCTGCTTTGACATTCGTTCACCTGCATGTTTTCAAAAGATCTTAACCCCGTCTCATCTGTAAAATCACATTAAAATGAGAATCTAGGACTAGCTGAGGAGGCCTAAACCAAACGCGGGAGAAATTTTCACTTTTCACATCAATGTTTGGCCATTGGCAGAATCGAGATTTAAATATGGTTTCGTCTTCTTCCAGCCAAATGCCTTTTCTAAATTACTCTGATCCCTCTGGTTGGGGATACAACAGCTCAGGATGGATAGTGCCTTTTTTGCTTTGAGTATTTTACTAGTAGTCATCTGCTTTTCCACTATGGAGCTGTTTTCAAAAACGCAATGCTAAGTGTATTTTATCTTTTATTTAAAAAGTAATAGAAATTCTCTCTCCCCCTCTGTCTCTCCTGCTCTCTCTCTTACTTTCCAATTGATTCTAAGTTTAGACACTGAATTCCACCTCAGAACAAAAGAGGCGAAGATGCAAAAACCGGGTTTTGCCCTACTGAGACTCTTTTTTATAAAAAACTGCAGTTGACTTTCTTGTTCATGTTCCCAAGTTGAATTGACATGAAATCAGCGTTATTTACTGAACACGTGACTCCTCTCTGTTTCTTCTTCACTTCAGCACAACCAAAGTGTTGTAGGAATGAATCTCAAGAATGCAGAGACTTCGCATTTGAAATGAATTTCTCCTGAAAGTAGAATCTGACTTTTGTCCATCTCTCACCCTCCCACAGTACATCAAACGTGTGGTCATCATTGTCTCTGCCCGTTTTCATTCCAAACTTCTGAGTGCAGTGGCCTATCATGTCCCCTTACCCTGCACTGATTTCCATGAAGGGGCCTGCCCCAGTTCAGAAAACCTTCCGTGGTTCCCTGTTAAAGTTTCTGTGAAAATGTAAACTCTGCCTGATATTCGAGGTCTTTCGTGGCCTGTGCTTTGCAAATCTTTCACTGTTCTTCCCCTCTCGTACAGTACTAACTTTCCATCGGCTTAAACATGGCTTCAGTATTGCTCTCAGAACCCGCTTTCCATGAGCATACAATTTCCATGGCTCTGTTTTTATCCCTCTGCATTCTTGAAATGCCTTTTGACAGGGCCCTATGAAAATATCCAGCCCTTCATAAAGTTTTTTTTGTTTGTTGGTTGGTTTGGTTTGTTTTTAGTTTCAGAGGTAGAGTTTAGTGATTCACCAGTCTTATATAATACACAGTGCTCATTACATCGTGTGTCCATCACCCAGTTCCCCCAGCCCCTCATTCCCCCTCCCCTCCAGCAACCCTCAGCTTGCTTCCTAGAGTTAAGAGTCTCTTACGGTTTGTCTCCCTCTGATTTCGTCTTACTTTATTTTTTGTAAAGTTTTGTTTTGCATCCCTAGCCAGCTTATAAAGCTTATGCTAATGCCCAGCTCATCGTTTTATTACTCATTTTTCCAAATAGGAGAGCAACAGGGGAAAAACACTTTCTGTCTTTTTGTCTTCTCAGCATCAATGACAATATCTGTGCTTAATAAATGTTCGATGGGTCATGACTATGTGTGATGGGGTAAATATTTCGTTAGACTGGGGGAATGTATCCTAGAGTAGATTTTAACCTAGAGTACAAGTCATTTGACTTCATAGTAGTTCTTCAAAAAGATTGAGGCATTAAAAAAATCAGAGCTTGAGTCAAGGTTTGGTCAGACTATGTCACTGTGGGCTCACGATAAAACAAATGGTTTGTCCTTGTCTAGGATGCTGACCTTCACTTGGCACATTGAAATTAGTCACGTTTAACATCTTCTCTTTCCAGAAAGTGGGCTGTGATAAAGAAATCGGTTCTACTAAGGTTGAGGATAAGTGTGGCGTCTGTGGAGGAGATAATTCTCATTGTCGAACCGTAAAGGGGACATTTACCAGAACTCCCAAGAAGCTTGGTAAGATGGCGTCTCTCATGAATTTGGTATCCTTCTCCGTGATTTATACTTTTTGGGACTTCTTTTAGGAATGTAACATTTTCCCTATAAACATAACAAAAAATTAGCTGCTGATTTATTTTTATTCAGATTACCTTTTCTTTTCTTTTTTTTTTTAAGATTTTATTTATATATTTGAGAGAGAGAGGGAGAGCAAGCACGTGAGAGACAGAACGAGCATCAGCGGGGGGAGAGACAGAGAGAGAGGGAGAAGCAGACTCCCCAGTCTTTGGGGAGAACGAAGCAGACTCCCCACTGTTTGGGGAGCCCGACGCGGGGCCCCAGCATCATGACCTGAGCTGAAAGCAGACGGTTAACCGAATGAGCCACCCAGACACCTCAGATTGCCTTTTAAGGAACTAAAAACCAAAAACAAAAATAAAAACACTTGGACTGAATTCATACTCCATGGCATCCATGATGAAAGAGTGTCTACTTAATTTAAATAAGAAACAAATAAAATCAATATCAATTATAGTAGTTAGCTAAAATATGTTTTGTTTTATTTTGTGTTTTTATTTGTTTGTTTGTTTATTTATTTATTTATTTTGAGAGTGAATGAGAGAGTGTGTATGCAAGCGGGGAGGGGCAGAGGAACAAGGAGAGAGAATCCCGGGCAGACTCCCCACTCAGTGTGCAGCCCAGCTCAGGGCTTGATCTCCCGACCTCTGAGATCATGACCCGAGCAGAAATCAAGAGTCGGACGCTTAACCAACTGAGCCACCCAGGTGCCCCTATTTTGTGTTTTTAATAAAACACATTAGACCTACTTATTAGAATTGAGGCTTATTTTGAATTTTCTGTTCACATAAACTGTTGTTCAGAAGTTACAAAAAAAAATCACAAAATTTTAAATACAACTTTTAAAATATTGCATGAGCTTTGCTTCTTTTATTTTAAAGGTGAACAAGTTTATCCTATCTATAAATCTACAAATCTAGACTCCATATTTCACATGATTTTAAAAGTTTTATATTACACAAAATTAGGTACACAACCAAAAACAACCCTGAGGTATGACTATTTGTGTGTGTGAATGTTAGTGTTTATTTTAGAGTCAATGCCTGGACTTAGGCATACAGTGAAGTTTCAGCAGATGGGGGAAAAAAAAAAACAGACATAATATGTAAAATTATGAGTAGTTTCATAATCGTTCACTGGAATTTTCATAAGAGATTTGGATACAAACATTTATTACGGAATGATCTGTTTTAGTTTGTGACAAATATTATTCAGTTATTCAATAAGCATTTATGGGGAAAATGTCTCTGGGAATTCAGCATTTAAAGATACATTTGATGTGGTGCTTCCCTTGAGAAGCTTCTCTTTCGTCATCCCCATTCAGTTGGTATAGTCTCTGGTAAAATGACAAAATAAGACAAAACAAAAATAAAGATAAGAAACTGGTTTACTTTGAGCACATTGTCATGGCGGTGATTTTCCCTTTTAGAAGAAGAGAAAGTATAAAAAAGGTAGTCTTCATCCAAATGGAATAATTCTCTAGTTCTTTGTACTCTTGTTAGACCTCAGCTACCCCAGTGCAAGCCAAGTGCACACAGACCAGTTTTGCTCTTTGACACATTGAGTGGGGCAGAGAGCTAGGTCACTCCAAAGTGTCTTTCGTTACTGATGGTTTTGATATTCCTGTGTGATCATTTAATAGTTAAATGGTTAAAAAACAAATATTGCCATTTCTGGCTGATAATATTACTTTAAGAACATTCACAGAACTAAAATGATATATTGTGGTTTTGGTGGAGTAACATATAATTTTCTTCATCTTATTGTGAAGCAATTAACTGTGCTTTCTCTATGGCAGCTATATTATTCTTTTTGGTATGAAATCACTCATATTATTTTATTTCCAGAGTAAATTAATGTAAGGAAAAAAGTTTTTGCCATTAATCATCCATCCATTAATCATCCATTCTGTGGTATGAGGTCGTGGTACGTTTTTTTCAGATAAGTCAAAAATTAGACTAAACCTGCGACTCAAGGTCAGGAGAGAAGAAAGGTTTCCTCAGTCATACAGATTCAGACTGTTCAAAGATAATCTAACATCCATTTCTTTGCACTGGTGTTGTCATCATAGTCACTCAATAGACTAATTAACGTTTTCCAACAGGGAAACATTTAAGCAAGAGGTGCCATACAGAATTCAAGTTGCTGGAAAATGAAATCTGCAAGTATTCAACTTCCAATCACCTTTATCATTTCTCATTCATTCTTAGTCTTACTTTCATTGACTATTAACTTTTTATTGGCATTAGCTAACTATTAAAAATGCATTTTGACTTCAACACATAAAATTACCGATTATTTGATATCTTACCTAATAGAATCTATATAACTTATAGTATAGTCAATGAAACAGCAAGACTTTGATAAACATGAAAACTTCACTAATTAAAAACATTCTATTTAAGGGAAGACAAGAGGCGCCTTCACTTTACCCAAAGGAGCTCGTAATATTTCTCTTGCTGAAACAAGGGAAGCTAAAAATGTACTGGGTAAGTTGTAGCAAACTGCAGAAAGATGGGCATCCATAAATGGCATCAAGCTGTTTTGCTGTGCTTGGTCGGCATCTTAAACATGTTCCGTCTAGCCATTGCACACTCAAACATGCTGCGGTTCCTGGACTCGACTTTACCCAGACTCAGGTACTGAAAACCCCGACCCCAAAATGACTATGCCATTGAGTTAAGACAGTAATAAATATTGGGAAAAGGTTGAGTAAATCTACCCACAGGTAGATATTTATTGTCCGTATGGAAATGACAAACATACTTCTTTCTGAGAACATTGGCAATTGTGTATTTATAACTGAATTTCTGTCACACTCATCCTGTAGTGTGTGAGTTGAATGTTTCATATGTAAGGTGTCAGTTGCAGCACCTCCCTATATTAATTTATATTTCCTGGATAAAACGCCTCGATTTCTACTTGTCCTATTGTTGATTTAAAGTTAGGATCTTAATTCTAAGTGATCTTAAGATAATTTTTAGGACATGTGATAATACTAAGATTTGTTTCATATGACATTGACTGTAATAGGATTGATACAAGATTTTATAACCCAAGGCAATCAATTAAACATATTGATTTAATGATTTCTAGATTAGAAGATTGAGTTTAGGGCACATTTTTAAGGCAGTGTAAGTAAGACATAACTTGCGGCATTTTCCAACCAAATGGTTTGGTCAAATCTAAAAAATATACTTTAAAACTTTCCCATAATAAAACTTGTTCAAGGCTTTAAAATTAATGGCTGATCACAAGAAAAATGAAAGCCACTCACTGATCCTTGTTTTGAAATCTCTTTAGAACAAAGCAGGCTTTCAATATGAAGATATTTCATTAATTAGAAGTTTAGCTATCTATACTTGCCCTTAAGCTTTTAAAATAATATACAGACAGATAAAATATCTCAAAAAGTTCACCAACGAAGTATGCTAAAAACTGGCCCCACTTCAAAAGGGTGGTTTAGAAAACTAAAATAGTGTAATGTATAAACTTGACAAATCACTATGTTGTACCATGTTGTGCACCTGAAACTAATGTAACATTGTGTGTGTCAGCTGTACTCAAAAATAAATAAATAAATAAATAAATTTAACAGCAATGACAACAACAACAGAAAACCTAAACTCACATAGAGGGACACAGGAAATTTGCCTGAATTGTTGTTGACACAATTCACAGTTCAATACAAGATAAATGACTGATAGGTTAGAAACAAGATCAACTCCCCCCTCTTAATACCTTAAAAAAAAAAAAAAAAAGAAGGGTTTCCTCTAATCTCATGCCCATTGTCACAAAAACGACCAGTGCTTTGAAGTTCATTCCTGAAACTGCTTCTTTGAGTTTATGGATGCCCTCTTCTGCATGCAGAAGCAGTAAGAATTTCATGCTCGGCTAACCATGGTTGTTGCTTTTGTTTTCTTCTTTGCTTTCTCCAATATTTACTACACATGCAAAGGGTACCTTAAGATGTTTGATATACCCCCGGGTGCTAGACATGTGTTAATCCAAGAAGACGAGGCTTCTCCTCATATTCTTGGTAAGTGTTTCTGTCTGCTGGCTTTGCTTTAGCATGCACTTAGAGAAATGTCAAAGAAATCATATAGAGAGAGAGGTATATGTGTGTGTAGACGTATGTGGATCTGTATGTATATGTGTATATATACATAGATACGCAAGATTCGGAATTCCATATAAATCATTACTATGTGGTTTTTGTTGGTCATTTCTCCCCACTCTTCTTTCTTTAAAATAAAAAATATTCAAAAATAGAGCTTTAATTTTTGGTGAAACCTGGGTTGGTTCATTATTTATATGAAGAAAAGTTATTTAACAAGTTTATTATGCATTTTTGCTCTGTATTAGGGGATGAGGAAAATAAATATGTTAATAAAATGCACTAAATTAAGGAAGAATATCAGAAAAAAAATTTGCCATAGTTATGTTGGCAAATTAGTTCTGATATTTTGGTTGATGCCATACTATATGCCTCTCCTTACTTTTATTGCATTTTAAGTTCTTTTACTGAAAAGCCAGTATCTGTGATGTGTCGAGTTTCTGCCTGACACATGCAGATCCATTTGCATGGCTGTTAAGAATTCTTTTCCTCCTTTATGAGAGGATCACATAAAAATGTCATCCTAAAGGGTTTGTTTTCAAAGTGTATGTACAAATGTAAGCATGACTTCCACATATTCCCTGACCTATTAAAGCACGAGGAAGTTCTCTGAAATGAAAACATCATCTGTCAACCCCATGAAAATTTGTCTCAAATTGCTTTTCTTTTAAATGTGTGACTTAAAAAATGAATTGTTTTATGGTGTTTCATAGAATTTTTTTAGTATTTAAATTAAATTCACTACTAGATTCCTTAATGATCTAGCAGTCAGCCATAGTTCTTTTTCCAATAATTCATATTCCTTATTTTTTGTCCTAGAACTCAGATTATTAACTTTGGAAACATGAGATAGTTTAAAAAAACTCAAGAGGAATAAATGTATTTAACTAAAATTACTCATGTTATCTACACATTTTCAGGAATGGTAATAACATGAAATTTTATTTTCTAACTGATTATATGCTGGTAAATACCTGCCAACTTTGAAATCCAATTTGTTATGTTTTATCTATTAGAGAAAGCATTTTTAAATAATATATAGTAGATCAATAATGCATTAAGAACTCTATCACCAATAAACAGCTTTTTCTAGCCATATCAAGTAGGGACGTGGCCTTGGAATTTCACAGATATAAGAACTAATTGTTTGTTGGTCTAAAAATTAGTTCAACTATGTTGGATACCTATCAATACTTTTACTAACTTGAAAGAGATAACACAATAGCACATTATGTTATGTGCTATCCTAGCATAAATGATTTGTGTTAATGATTATAGAAGTATCCATAATTTTCTAAATATGCCCAGCTTTCTGAGGAAATATACAGGAATGGGTTAGAAACTGTTAACCTCTTTGACAGTCCTTTCAAATGGGAATATTTGTCGATTTTTATCTCCCTTATTTAACCATCTTGCTATTGTTTTTGACTAGTTAGGAGTGCTGCTTGAGGATTTTGAAGGCCAAATGAAGGGAATGGGAGTCATATCAGAACTAACACTCATTTTGATTGCTTTGATGCTAATAAACAGTCTTTCATTTATAGAAAGGGATAGACTTGCTGTGGGTCATCAAACCTGTAATATGATCAAATAAAATGTATGCTGGTTACCCATTTTTCTCCCTCTAGCTATTAAGAACCAGGCTACAGGCCACTATATTTTAAATGGCAAAGGAGAGGAAGCCAAGTCGCGGACCTTCATAGATCTTGGTGTGGAATGGGACTATAACATTGAAGATGACATTGAAACTCTTCACACAGATGGACCTTTACACGATCCTGTTATTGTTTTGGTATGTGGTATTACAGGCTTACTATGTAGTTGGTTCTATAATTTTATAATTAATTTATCTGAAAACACTTTTACCTTGAACATTGAATAGTTAGTTACTTGTTTTTTATAATTCCATTTATCTGTCCCTCTCTACTCTTTGTGCAACTTTGTCATATATTTTATTATATGTACATTATAAACCCAATAACGTAGTATTATGATTCCTGACTTCCAGTAATCCATTATCTATTAGAGACAAAAGATGAGATAGATTTTTATATTTACCCACATAGTTACCGTTTCTGATGCTCTTCCCTCTTCCCTGTAAATCTGACTTTCCATCTAGTATCATTTACCTTTGATATAGAGAACATCCTTTAGCATTTCTTGCGGTGTGGGTGTGCATGCTAGCAAAGAATTCTCTCAACTTCCAATTATCTGAAAATATCTGTATTTCACCCTCATTCTTAGAAGATATCTTCAGCAGGTATAAACATTTTGGTAGCTAGTGCTGTGTGTGTGTGTGTGTGTGTGTTAGCACTTTAAAGATGTTTTTACACTGTTATAGGGGAGTTGAAGGAACTAGAGGGCCGATTAGGGAGGTAGATGTGACCACGGGGTGCCAGCAGTGCGCCCTGGCTTTATTGCCCCCTTAACAGGTTTGCAGGTCGGCCACCAGAGAGAGGCAGAAGGGAACTCCTGGGACAGAAGGGATTGGAGAGGGGGTGTTTTTGGTGCTGTGATGTCAATCAGCAGCTCAGTGGGGAGTCTGCTCTGAGAGCTCCTGAGAGCAGCAGCAGCTTGGGATCCTTACAGCCACAGACCCCTCTATAGTTAGCAAATGGCCAGTGCAGTTTCATCGGGGTTTGCTAAGCAAGCAGGTTCTAACAGGCTAAAAATATGCCTGTTTGGGCTGGATTGAAAAGAACTGGGTATGTAAAACTTTGAGTTTGGTGCCAGCGGGCTTCTGAGCTAAAGGCTCTCAGCCTGCTGTGAAGAAACAAACAAAGTAGGGGCCAACGTACAGGAACTATCTTTTGACTCATAACGTTTGTCTTCTACAACCCATCATTCATGATGAGAAGTCAGCCCCATTCATATTGCTGCTCTGCATGTGAAGCATCCACTTTCCCCGACTGCTTTTTAAAGATTTTCTCTTCATCTTTTTGTTTTGTTTCATTGTTTGTCAAGCCATTTGACTGTGATATGCTTAGTTTGTGAGGTTCTTTGTGTCTGGCTTGGGGTTCACCAAGCATCTTGGTGATCTAAGTTGATGGGTTTTTGTTGTTGTTGTTGTTTTACACCAAATTTATGTTGATTTTCCATTGTGTGCCAAGTGTGTTTTTCCCCCATCTTTCACTCCTAGGACTCATTTACACATATGCTAACCCAGTTGAAATTGTTCCATACGCCTTCTGGGCTTTGTCCATCCTTTTGTAATCCCTTTTTCTCTGCTCTTCAGATTGGATAATTGCTATTGAGCCGTGTTCAAGTTCACTGACTGTGTCTTATGTGGTCTCCAATCTGTTGTTGAGCCCATCCAGTAAATTTTTCATGTCAGATGGTGTTCTTTTCTTTTCTAGAATTTCCATTTGGTCCTTTTTTTTTTTTAAATAAAAAAATATCGTTTCCATTCCTATGCTGAGATTTCCATATATTTCACTCATTATGTCTAACGTTTCCTTTAAGTCCTGTGTCTTCATGTTGTCCGTTTCTATGGGCTGCTTTTTTTTTTTTCCTGGATTATGAGTCACATTTTCCTGCTTCTTACAATTTTTTAAGTGTATACTGGAATTATAGTTAAGTGTATACCAATTATATAGTTGGTAAGTTGTAGGGCATTTGGTTGCCTTCTTTACAGGCTGTGGGGTTTTGTTCTGGCTGTCATTTCCTCCTGATCTGTGAAGCCTGATTTATTCTTTGTTAGGGCTGATCTGTTTCAAGTTTGTCCTTATTCTTATAGCATGGCCTTTTTGATGCTTTAGCTGAATACCTGAAGTGTTAGCGAGGCCTCTTCCTCTGGCTAGATAAGAACTCCTATCTCCCTAGCACCACCGGACCTTGGGTGTCTCTGTCCTGCTCCCAGCCCCACAGCAGCTATTCGCTGGTAGACAGCATGGTGTCTTGGCCTGGGCATGCACAGACCAGCCTTCCGTCTAGGATGCATGCAGCTTCTGGGTCATCCCTCTGTGCAGCCCCTTCTTCTTTAGGGCCCTCCCTGCAAGTTCCAAACCCCACTCTCCATCTCCTCAGCTCCTTGAGACTGCTGTCTTGGCTTAGGCGCGTGCTCCCTGTGCAGGGCCCACAACCTGACCCTGTCAGGAAGCCAGGACCTGGCCCATTTCTCTTTCTCACAGCATCACTCTTCTTCGCTGTATTATTCATTGCCCTCCCCCACAAAAAAATTCCCTCATCTGTTCTGTCCAGTTTTATTGTTTTTAATATCAGCAAGGCAACTCTATTACTCCTTCATGGATGAAAGCAGAAGACATCTACCTGGTTTGAAGAATACTGTTGGATTCTGTATGTAATTTATCAAATTATAAGAAATATTATCCTAATTTAAAACCAAATATCCCCCACTCAATCCCAAGGATGTTTTTTCTTTCTTTGAAAATTATTTGGCAAAGTGTCTGTCCAAATCTTTTGCCCATTGTTAAAGTAGGTTTTTTTTTTAAATTTTACTTTATTGTTATGTTAGTCATAAAGCAGGTTGTTTTATCTTTTTTGTTGAGTTTTAAGAGTTCTTTATATATACTTGATATGTCCTTTATGAAATAATATGATTTGTCAAATAATCTTCTGTAGTTTCTTTTTGTTCTCTTAATAGTGTCTTTCACAGAGCAAAATATTTTAAGTATCCTGAAGTCTAATATATCAATTATTTGTTCTTTTATGGATCAAGATTCTGGGGGGGGTGTGTGTGTGTGTATGTGTGTGTGTGTGTGTGTATTTCTGCCTAATCCAGTGTTAGAGCATTTTCTTATTTTTTGCTAGAAGTTTTATAGTTTTATATTTTACATTTTGAGTTGATTTTTATATAAATTTTGTGTAATGTCTTAGGTGCTTATTTTTGCATGTGGATGTCTATATTACCTATTGCTGCATAACAAATCACCCTGACCATCTTAGCTAAACACAAAGCGACATTTATTATCTCATAGCCTCTGTAGGTCAGGCCACTGGGAGCTGCTGCAATGACTAGCTATGGCTCAGGGCATCTCATGAGGTTGCCAGTAGCTGTGGCTAGTCACCCCAAGGCTCCAGCGGGGACATCTGCTTCCCTGCTCAATCACAGGGCTGTTGGAAGGCCTTAGAAGATTGCCTCTAAGCTTTCCCATGTGGTGGCTGGTGGGCCTGCATTCTTCACTACATGAGCTTCTCCTTAGACTCCCTAAGTATCCTTATCATATGACAGCTAACTTCCACTGGAATGAGTGATCCAAGTTACAGAGTGCAGCCAAGACAGAGACTGTCTTTTTAAACCAAATCTTGGGAGTAACATCCCATCCATGCTGCTGTTGTCTGTTTGCTGGAAGCAAGTCACTGAGTCCAGCCCACAGTGAAGGGGAGAGGAATTAAGCCCTACTCATTGAGAAGGAAAATATCGAAGGGTTTGTGGACACATTTTTAAAGCCACCACAATGACTTGTTCTGGTACCATTTGTTGAAAAAGAAATGGTCTTTTTTTCCATTAAGGTATCTTTTCATCTATGTCAAACATTATTCATGTTTCTGTGCGTTTATTTCTATCATTCTGTTTCATAGGTTATATAACTTTATAGCAAAAATATACACTAATCAAAATTTTATTAAGTTTGAATGGCTGGAGCTCAGAAGGTCCGTTTCACTCCCATAATTACACTGCAGTCTTCTGATGGCCCAGGGGTCTGGCCTCAGAGCCCTGCCATTAACCGCCATGCTAGCCTACCTCAGGGCTCTGTCCACTGATAGCAGGGCACCTGCAGGGAACAACGTGAGCTAGAGATAAGGAGGAGATTTGTAGCTAGGACAGTGGGGTTGTGGACAAGCACTGCTGTATCACCATGACCTTTCTTTTCCTCTCTAAAGGGCTGGAACCCCAGGCTGGGAGCCCAAGAGCATGGCAATAGCTGTCTGGGGTGGAAGCTGTAGGCATCTGGCTAGAGTGTAAGGGTCAATGCTTGGTTTGTAATGTTGTTTTAAAAACAAAGACTAAGGGAAAAACAGAGAAAAGAACCCAGATAACCAAATCCTTCATCCTAGTGGGTTCAATATTGCTCAATTTCTCAAACAAAAGCTATTTCTAAAAGTTTTGTTTTAGAAGTGACTTTGGTTTTCTCTGGTTTAGTAGAATCATGGACAATTTTCATTTTCTTTGTATTTTTCCATAATGTGTACATTTTCTGGAGAGAAGATTATTATCTTTGTCTTTATGACAAAACAACTATTTTAAAGAATAATTTTCAAATGCAGTAAGGAGATATATAACTTAAGGAAATCCACAGTGAGTCTCATTGAAAATATATTATTTTTATTATATAAACTCTTATACCTCTATTTTTTTATGGTCAAAGTTTTATATGTTTACATTTTTTTTCTTAAAGAGAGCATCCTTATACTTCAGTTGATAGAGAAACATATTTTTAGAAACTGCTTGAAAGTTTTCCAGTTTTAATAGGACAACTGTTTTGAAATAGTTATAATTTTTATTGAAAATGTAAAACCCCTTCAGGTGACTTACCTATCTATTTCATGTATCCATTAGATTATCCCTCAGGAGAACGATACCCACTCCAGCCTGACATATAAGTACATCATTCATGAAGATTCTGCACCTACAATCAGCAGCAACAATGTCATCCAGGAAGAATTAGATACTTTTGAGTGGGCTTTGAAGAGCTGGTCTCAGTGTTCCAAACCCTGTGGTGGAGGTAACAATTGAACCCATTTAGTACGTTCAGTGTAATTCATAGAAGGCCAGTTATGGTGCTTTTCCCTTAAAGATTGCCTCTAATTGAGGCCATTATCTGAGAAATACCAAACATAACAACCAAAACATAAGTACAAAGCGTTTTTCCTGAAATCTCTAAATCTACAAAGGATGGATGGGAGTCTGTTCCTAACAACGGTAAACCTTCTTAAAATCCTCTTGCCCTTTTCCCTCATACTCATATGGTGGTACTTTTAATGACTTTACTTTTCCCAAACTCACCCAAATGCAGTGTCCTGTGGTTCTGGCCTTTCTTCTTCTTTTCCACTTTTGCTTTCCATACCTGTGCATTTCTTTTCTATCACTGTTAGTAATAAAAGAGCTATTAGTTGTACCAGGTGGCAGGTACTGTTTTAAATGTTTTAAATGTTCTCTATATTAGTGCATGAATACTCAAAATGGCTCTGTGAGGTCAGCACTATGATTATCTCTGTTGTACTGATTGGAAAACTGAAGGACAGGGAGAAGTCGTTTGCCGACCCTAAGATACAGACCCAGGTGGTCTGGCTTCTGGCTACACGCTCTTACTCCATTGTGCTGCCTCTCTGCCCTTTCTCCAGTAAATCCCATTAAGTCGTTTGCAGAGTTTTTCAGTTTTTCACTGCATCCATTCCTTCTGAACAATAAACGCTCCAGAACTGAGCTGGTCTAGAGAGAATTTTCCCCAACAGGCAGGAGAAGGCAAAGGGCTGAGTCATGATGCTGAGTAACCAAGAACAAAAAAATTATTCAGAGTAGGGAATGCATGCGTCAACCATTTATTTTATAATTCTAAATTCAAGGATGTACTATTTATTTATTTATTTTTTATTTTTTTAAACATTTTATTTATTTGACCGAGAGAGAGAGAGAGAGAGAGAGCACAAGCAGGGGCGAGCCAGAGAGAGAGGGAGAAGCAGGCTGAGCAGGGAGCCCGATGCAGGACTCGATCCCAGGACCCTGGGAGCATGACCTGAGTGGAAGGCAGACGCTTAACCGACTGAGCCACCCAGCTGCCCCAAGGATGTATTTTTAAAGAGGCTTTTTTTTTTGAGGTGAAGGGGACATAAAATGTTTTTAATTATTTAAAATGACACTTAATCCATTACAAAATGCATGTTTAATTTGAATCTTCTCTTTTGCTGCTCCCTCAGCATCTACTTGGTTACAAGGTTTGTCAGACACACCTTTTTAATATCTACCACATCTGTTCCTTCCTCACCAGGTTTCCTTCAAGATTTTGGAAGGGAAGATTATTGCAAAAGTCTTTTAACTAGTCAGCTAATTTGATTTTCTTCTCTTCCTTTATTTCCAGGGTAATCTTGAATGAATGACTGAATGAATGACCAAATGAGTAGTTACAGTATTTGTCTGATTTAAATCTTGTAGCCTCCTAATGTGTTGTCCTGCAGACACCACATCATTTATGTAGTATTCTTGTCAAAAGTGTTTTTGACCTGAATCTAATCACTAGGAGGCAATTAAATAAACCTAAATTATGGGACATTTTACAAAACAAATGGCTTGCACATCTCAAAAATATCCAAGATAAAAAGAGGCTCAGAAACTATTCCTGCTTAATTCCATGACAGCTAAATGCACTGCATAATCCTTGATTGGGAAAACATTGCTATGAAGAACATGATAGGGGCAACTGGCAAATTTTGAATTTGGTCTGTATATTAGATAATAGTACTATATCTGTGTTAAATATTCTGGTTTTAAGAATTATGTAGGAGATGTACTTGTTATGGGCAGTATGCCTAAGTATTTACAAGTGAAGGATCAGGATGCCAGCAACTTACTCTCAAAGGGTTTGGCAAAATTTTATGTATATTATATATATTGCATATTATAATTAAGCTATTACATATGTAAAAATATATACGTATGCACCTCAAATACAGTGACCCGTAATACAAGGTTAATTTAGACGCAAGGCATAACAATGTTCATTGTGCTTTCCTTACAACATTTTTGTAGGTTTGGGATTTTTTTTTTAATTTAATTAATTAATTATTTACAGATGTCAGGGTTGGTGAATGGGGAGACCTTCAAAAACTCCCAGTGACCGCCAAGATAAAAAGTCCAAACGCTAGTCTGGCACTCGAGGCTTTTAGGATTAGATTCTTTCCTATCTCCTATCCCCCTCACACAGGAAACTTCAGCCCTTCAAACAGACCTGCCGTTTTTAACATGTCCTTTCCTTCGCTTGGAGTATTCTTCTGCTTCCTTCCCTTTACCCGACACTGTTTGAACTTGAAGATGCTGATCAAGAAGTGCGGATCTTGTGAGCAGTCCCTGCCCCTCCTCCGGCTAAGTTGAGACCCTCCCCTCTGTGCTCCTTTGGTGCCCTCTACAGTAAATTATGTACATAACCCTCTAAAAGCCTGTGTCCCTGGTACTGTCACAGTGGTTGTTCAGATCTGTCCCTCACACTAGACTGTGTGTTCGGGGGTCTAGTTCATTAGCACATGAACACAACTATATTTAATCATTTGTACTTTATTAAATGTAGGCCCTGAAAAGTTAAGGATTTTGTTTATTTAATTGACTTCTGGACCTTCAGCATCTACAGCAATGCCTGGCTTCCTGTGCTTCCTCAGTCAATATTTGTTGAATGAATGACTGAATGACCACATATGTAACAGGATGAATAAGTGAGTAAACCCAAAGAAATGTGTATCCTTTCCTAGGTTTCCAGTACACTAAATACGGATGCCGTAGGAAAAGTGATAATAAGATGGTTCACCGCAGCTTCTGCGAGGTCAACAAGAAGCCAAAACCTATTAGAAGGATGTGCAATATTCAAGAGTGTACACATCCACTGTAAGCACTTATTTTAACTATCATGTCCTGAGCACAACGTGAGAGGGATTTCAATGTCTCCAGTTCTTTTTAGTTGTAATTTTATTTTTAGTCAAAGCTAATAAACGTACCTGGTTTAAAGAGTCAGATCATTTCACAGGAATTCTATAGAGCTGTGTTTCCCTGCCCTTTACCATACTCCTGCTTCTCAAAAACAACCACGTTCCAGCTATGATGCTTCTTTTGATATTGGGTAACTCCTTGTTTCTAGCTCTCTTAAGTAAAATGTTTTATCATCTACTTGGTTTTGGGGGGTGGGGGAGGTTTTGGATATTATGTATATTATGTATATTGAATTTCCAATGTGGAAAGTGAAGGGTTGAGCATTCTTTTACAATCCGTCCCCAAATATACACCGAGCCCAGACTTCTCTCTTCCCCAGTATTCCCAATATTGTTATAACCTACCTTTTACTGATATTAATCTTCAGAGTTTATATTGTCTTAATGACTTCTGTCTGTCCCAAGAGGTGAGTCATTTGCTGCTCTTTCTTTCCTTGTGAAACTTCCTTTCTTGAGAATTAATGAATATTTTTATTTTTATGCTTTGTTTTCTACTACTTTTCACTAATTCATCCCCATACTGTCTTCCATGAGTATCAATCTCCTATAAATACTAAACACTCAAGTATCCTGTTACGTGCAACTTCTGAGAGATATCTCTTAGAGAATTTTGTGTGTTCCAGCTCTGCCCTGGACTTCTGTTCGTCCTGGGGTGTCTTTTTACCTCTTCCTAGATAATCCTACTGCCTCTCCTTTGCATCGGATCTCCCAATTCCTGCATTTCTTGTCTTCTTACCTTTTCTTGTATTCATTTGTTCTGGTAATCATGTCGTCCGGTAGCTTCATGAAAAATGTATATACAAAGTGAAAATTTTTATCTTAAAAATTCTCTTACATCTAAGAAAAGTAGCTAAGAGGTTAAAGTATAAGTGTATAGGAAGTCTTTCTTCTCTCACTCTTGATCGTTGGGATACATACACATAGAATTCCAAACCGTAATGTATTTTCCTTCAGAATTTTGAAACCATTGTTCCATTGTTTTCTAGATTCCCATGTTGCTGTTGCAAAGTCATTTACTCTTCTGGTTCCCAACGCTTTCTGTTTTTGTTTGTCATTCAAAGTTTGTAGGATCTTCTCTTTGTTCCCGATGTCCTGAAATTTCACAGTGATAGAACTGCCTGTCGATGCTCTACTTTTCTCATCCATTGTGCTGTGTACTCAAAGACTTTTTAAAACACAAAACCAGTATCTTTCATCTCTGGGACATTTTCCTGTGTTTTTTCTTTGAAAATTTTCCCCTATTTTTTCAATATTCTTTCTAAGATATTTGTAGTTAGGATTCTTAAACAGATCTGATTCTCTTTTCTTTTCTCATCTATTGTTTATGGTTCTACTTGCTGAATTTTTCATTTTTACTATTGTGTTACTATCCAAGAGCACTTTAATATCTAAGCACTCTGTTTTGTTCCTCACGTGTTCCTTTTTTAAGGCATTGGATGCTTATTTCACAGATGTAAATATTCTTTTATCTGTTTTATATTAAAGATTTTCTTTTCCATGCATTATTTCTTTTGAGTTCTTTTCCTCTGTTTCTTTTTTCCCCCTCCATGATTTGTGTTAGAGGCTTTTCTGGGTCCGCTGATTGCTGGCTCTTCATGCACGTCAGAATACAGTATTAAAAGGCTGCTTGGAAGTTTGCTTTATGGTCAAGACTTGCTTGCTGGTGGGCTTCACTGTAGGACAAGCTGGCTGGACTCTTTCATTGAAGACCCTCAGTGTATATTTAGGGCTTTTTAAGGAAATGATCCAATGCCAAAGAGCAGCATCAATCGTCTGCCTAGGGAGCGTAAGCCTATTTGATAGCTGTTCTGGAAGTCATTGCACCATTCCAGTTGTGGATTCTTACCTAGCCCCTGTTTTCACTCTGGTCTCTTTCTCTATTGTCTTTTGACTATGTCTGTTGTCCACAAGCTAAAGGTCTCGTTCATCTTCCACCAAGGATAAACGTCAGACCTTCTGCTGGGTTAGAGGAGGGGCAATCCACAGGTGGGGGTAAGGATCAGGAGGTGGACGTGTTTGCATGCAGACTTTTCCTCAGTCCCCTGTTTTCAGCCCTGCCTTCACCCAGTTTCGCAGTGCACACTTTCCACCTGCGGCCACAATCCAGCACGTTCCTGGAGTTCTGCCACCAAGTCAGTCTGCTTGCCAGCTTCTACGGCTGAGTTAAACTTCATCCCTCTTAGGTCTGCTGAGCTGGTAGCCATATGTCCCACTGCTTATCTTTTGGGGCATTCTATCCAATTTTTTTTTTTTTTACCTTTGTGGATTTATGCCATTTTTCTCCTTTGTTGTCATTCTAGGAATTCCAGGAGGAACTAAACTTAACCAGGAGTATCTATGACTACGAAATGTATACTTCTCATATAATATCTGTCTTCAAATGAGAGTTGCTATTGAGGGCTTTACAATTGCTTAGTTGCCACAAACATTCTACTGCCAGTTTGACACTCGTCAAAGCCATCCTAAGCTGGGGATAGCAAAGACTGCCAAGGTTTTAGCACGGTTATATTTTGATGCCCCTTATATGTGAAAAGAAAAAAAAAAAGGCAGAGGGAAAGTAACTCTGGAAAGGATAAAGAGTATGCCTCAAGTACATTCTGACAGATTGAGGAACCAGATGGAATCACTGGGAACGGCCCCTTGGGACCACACGTAGCCACATGTCATGGAGACCTGTCCCTGATAATGCAGCCACAGCCGATGTGGAGAGTGCTGGGGCCATTGACGTCGCCCCAGAATTGGGGAATGTCTCATGGGAAATCTTTTTTGAAAATATCTTTTTAGAAATCTTTCTATCAGGTGCATTCAAGCCCCAGATGCACACTACCTTTACCTTTTTGTCGGGCCTCATAAGGGCCGCTATGAAGAACTGAATTTTCCAAACAGGATAGGTACATCAGGCAGCCTTCTCGGGGGCAATTGTAGAAATGAAACTGTCATCTCAGATTCTTAAATCGTGAGGAAACTCAGGATTTCATGGAAAAGCAGCAGCCGCCAAAGCAGTTTGTCTCAGCAAGTATCAGATGGATTGTCTTTCTAAATTTCCTTTCAGATGATTAACACCTTGAGGCAGTGTGGCTGAGAGCCCGCTGGTGTGTTTCTGAAAAACTGCCATGCTGCCCGCACCTAACCCAGCAACCTTCAGATGAGTTTCAGAAACCCTCTGTCGGTGGATCCTCCTTTAGAGAAAGAGGTTATGCCAGATCACAGGGAGACAGAAAAATACCCAGGCATTAAACACAGAAGTGCCGGGCCTATTGCTGTTAGAAAATGCTCAGACTTTGGACTTGGTGGATGCGTCCCTCTTTCTGAAACTGCTTCCTGAGCCGGAGCGTGCCCCCCGCCCCGGGGCTGCCCGTCACCCATGGCTCAGGGTAGGGGGGGGGGCGGGGCAGCCGCTCCAACTGGGCCGCCCCCCTCCCCCCCCCCCCCCCCCCCCGCGCTGCAGCTGGGTCGCCGAGGAGTGGGAGCACTGCACCAGAACCTGTGGGAGTTCCGGCTACCAGCTCCGCACCGTGCGCTGCCTGCAGCCGCTCCACGACGGCACCAACCGCTCGGTGCACAGCAAGTACTGCTCTGCCGACCGGCCAGACAACCGGAGGCCCTGCAACCGCGTGCCCTGCCCCTCCCACTGGAAAACAGGGCCCTGGAACGAGGTGGGTGCGCGCGCGCCCGAGAGAGAGAGAGAGAGAGAGAGAGAGAGAGAGAGAGAGACTGAGAGACTGACTGTGTGTGTGCACGCGCGGAAGCCTGCGTGGCGTATTTTAATTTGGCTCACGTATCAGGTAGGCGTTGTGTGAGTTGAGATGCGGCCGCAGATTGTGTCATCGTCAAGCACCTGGAGGTGCCAGGAAACAGGGTTTTAGAACAGTGCTCGCATTTAGGATGAGTTGGTAGGGGCAAACCACCTTTGGGTGTGTTGTGACATAGAGGCACGTCTAAAGTTGACTGGTCTCCTGTTTCCTGTCTTCGTTGACTTCACACCATTCCTACGGGATGAATTCCAAACGCCTGACAGTGCATGCAGGGCCCTGCCCCGTTTGGCACCATGGTAACTCTTCTCCTTCTCCTCCCCCTCGGCCTCCTCCAACCCCCACCCCCACTCCTCCTCCTTTTATTTCTTCAGGTCTAACTGACATAACACTATATATCAGTTTCAGGTGTACACGGTAATGATTCAGTATTGGTATATATTGCAAAATGTTCACCACAACAAGTCCCACGCTAACTCTTCTTGCTCTGTTGTTCTTTATTCCAACTCTGTGTTCCAGTTTGAGAACCTCCTTGCTATTCCAAAAAGACCATGCTCAATGGAGTCTCCCCACCTTTTCGCTGATGGCCCTACCCCCACCTCCTGACTCACCACCTCCTCCTCCTCCACTAGGGCTCATCTCCAGGGTCCAAAATACCACCTGCCAGGGCTGCCTTTCCCACAGTCCTCCCTCTACATTCCAAAAACAAAGAGGCCTACCTCTAGTATGCCATTCAAGACAGAATACTGTAACTTCTGTCTTGGAGTCGGTGCTGCAGCTGGTCCACACATTTCTCGAAGACTCTGTGTTGCTTCCCCACTACACAGCCAGGACCTGCCCAGTTGATGTTTGTTTGCTGACTCAGTATCGTGTGGCCTGAATTAATCCCACACCTTTGGTATTTCTAAAAATTCAAAAGGAGAAAAGTTTATAGGAGGAAAGGACATCACAAAGCAGAGAATGAAGGAGGAAGTGGAAAGCAGGCCCAGGAAGGAAGGAACAGGCGAGTGAAGGTCACCTGCATGGGACCAGAAAGATAACTCCCATCTCCTTCTCCTCAGGGTCCTGGAACAAAGGCCCCTCCTCTCTAGCTCCTACCTGGAACAATGGCTTAGATGGTCCTGGGCTTAATTTTAGAGCAGTTAGCCCCTTCATTAAAGAAATTAATTGATGGGAATAAAATAATCATAGTTCCAAAGAGGTTGAGTTAACCGAGGTAGCCTGCCAGTAAGTTCTACCATCAGTAAGGAAGGTGAAAGAACGGGAAGGTGAGTAACAGGATCTCTCCCTGAAAAGAGGGGCCACTACTGTTTTGGGAGAACTTTTGCAAGTATTAACATTACAATAATGGCCTCTTGCCTGTCACTTGCTTACTGCCTGTGGGGCACAAATGCTTTACAGACTGTCGTTTGCCTTCATTTAGTCCAACAGTCCTGAGGCAAGTGTTAACCTTCCCAGCTTTCAGAGAAGCTGCCCTGTGCCCAGGGCAGGCTGGTCAGTCTTGCAGTCAGGTTCTAAACCTATGATTGTCTGTCTCCAAACAAAATGGAGAAGGAACTACAGAGCTGTGCAAGCGTGTGTGTGTGTGTGTGTGTGTGTGTGTGTGTGTGTGTGTGCGTGTGTGTCTAGGCAGGGGAATAATATATTCCTGAATAATATATTCCTGAAATACCGTGCGCATGTGCATCCACAGGGAGAAAGGTGGTCTTTGGTGGAATAAACCTCTATAACCATAGCCTTTGTTTCTCTAGTGTTCGGTAACCTGCGGGGAAGGAACGGAGGTGAGGCAGGTCCTCTGCAGGGCGGGAGACCACTGTGCAGGGGAGAAGCCCGAGGCCGTCAGAGCGTGTCAGCTGCCTCCCTGTAATGGTAGGTGTGACGCCGATTGGTTTCACTGTTCTGACAATAGTTTTGAAGCCTCAAAAAGCAGAATTTCAGGATAAACTCTGGAATTTCTGTTTGCTTATCCAAAAATAACCTAAGGAGCACACTCCTGACACATGAGCCTAATCCTCTTCTTTCATATCAGTGTTTGAGGCAGTGTCCCATGCCAGTGAGGTAGCATAACCCCCGTGGCATCCCTGGTTCCTGTCAGGGTGAGGGCACGTCGCGTCTGTGAATCTGCTGTCGATTTGTTTTTCAGGTGGAAGCTACTTATTTTCTCTCTGTGCCTTTGTAATTTAGCATCATTGTAAAAGGCATAATATTGCAGAAAGTTTTGAAATATTTTTTCTGTAATTATCCAGTTTAGACATGTGGATGATCAGTGCCATTCACAAAGCCATTTCTGTGGGGCGCCTGGGTTGGCTCAGTCGTTAAGCGTCTGCTTTCGGCTCAGGTCATGATCCCAGGGTCCTGGGATTGAGTCCCGCATTGGGCTCCCTGCTCAGCAGGAAGCCTGCTTCTCCCTCTCCCACTCCCCCTGCTTGTGCTCCCTCTCTTGCTGCCGTGTCTCTCTCTGTCAAGTAAATAAATAAATCTTTATAAGTACAAACAAAAAAACAACAACAACAAAAACCAAAGCCATTTCTATTACCTCTCCATCCATATACACGCCCTTCAGCAAGGCAGTTTGGGAATAGACACTTGCACGCCTGCAAACGTTTGCCTAACCTTCCTCCTCGCTATTTCACAAGCGCAGAGCGTATTTTAAACTATATATCAGTTTGCTGTTGTGACAGGAAATATGTATGGGATGGCAGCCATTTCTGTCACTCTGTCCCTCTTCCTCCTTTTCTGTGCTCCCTCTGTCTACATGCATCTCTGTCCTCTGCCTCATTTTGTATCTCCATTTGCTGTCCTCTGTCTCGTTCTCTGTGCTGGTCCAGCCTGGCTGCCTGTCTCCGACTTTGCTGTCGTCTGCCTCCTGCGGTTGCTCACTTTTCTCTGCGTCTGTCACACATGCTTTCTGACCTCGCCTCCCTCTTCCACACTCTCCCTCTCCCCCCACCCTCATCGCCTGTTTTTCTCCTTCTTTTCGTCTCCTCTTGTCTCTCTCCTCGTCTCTTCCTGTCTCCTTTTTCCTTATTGACCTCTGTCTCTCCCTGACATCTCCGCAGCTCTGCCCACCTCCTGTGTCTGCCTGTGTCTCTCCTTCACGCCCACCTGGCCCTTTCTCGGGGTCCTCCTGCCCTCTCTCCCCCTCCTCGTCCCTCTGCCTTTCTCGCCCACTCTGTCTGTATCTGTCTCTTCGCCTCCCTCACTCCCGTCTCTCTCCTCTCCATCCCTTGTCTTCCTCACCTTCTTTCTTCCTCCTAGCCCCCACGTCTCTGCTCTCAGACTGTGTCCGGCTCTTCCTTCTTGTCCCCCGCACTGTGCCGTCTGCTGTCTGCTCTCTCTCTCTTCCCCACCTCACACCATCTCCCCCTTCTCCTGTTTCCTCACCCACCCCACTTCTGCCATCACAAGCTTCCCCTTAAACGCCGCTTCCCTGAGTCTGTAGCTAATGACAACTGGATGTTGCTGTCACACTAGTGAGACTTGGAACTAAAGAAGTTGCCTTTTTATGGCCTACAGCCTAGGAAGCCATTAACTAAATATTGACATCTGCTGCGTGGTACTTTCTTTTTTCAAGAAAATTGTCAAGGCACTGTTTAATCAAATGTCTTTTTTTTTTTTTTTTGAGGAAATTTCAGGTCAAGTTGTAAACCTTATAAACTATTGCATTATAAATTCTCATTTGAAATGTGTGGTAGCAAGAACAAGTATGGCCATGAGGGGGAGACAAAGGACTTAGATAGTTAATCATTTTTCTCTGGAAAATATAGTTGAAAATTTAAAACACAAGACAAAGCCAACAGAACAAACTTTACCCGGTTAGAAGCTGTAAAGTTTACTGTTGCCATAATATTTTACTCTTCTGTATTACTGCCAAGAGGCTAAAAACTTTGTGAGTACACTTGACTGTTCTTAATAGTTGGTAGAGCGATGCATTTCTGCAAATATGCCCAGTTGTCAGCAAGAATCGCTTGATCCTCTTCCTCTGGCTAAACGAGACTCTGTCTGATTGTAGAATAGAGGTACAGATGGCATGGCATAACTACGCAGGGATTCCACAATGTTTTAGGGGCTGTATTGCTCTGACATCCAGGTCCGACAGCCAATTCTATGAGGTCTAAAAGGCCATACATTTCTTTTTTTTTTTTTTTGAAGATTTTATTTATTTATTTGACAGAGAGAGACACAGCGAGAGAGGGAACACAGCAGGGGGAGTGGGAGAGGGAGAAGCAGGCTTCCCACAGAGCAGGGAGCCCGATGCGGGGCTCGATCCCAGGACCCTGGCATCATGGCCTGAGCTGAAGGCAGACGCTCAACGGCTGAGCCACCCAGGCGCCCCAGACCATACATTTCTATCACACATTTCAACTAATAATTCCCATCAGTCTCACACTGCAATTAAAATCAAATGACTTTTTGAGACTATGTGTAATACCCTTTTCCTGAACCTCGTATAATGATCTGGGCATGGAACTAGAAGGCTGAAAAGCTTCCTTAATTTACTGACTGGGTTTGTCATGTGAGTCCTTTCCCTAAGCCCCATTTTGATTGTACAATTTCATTGTCGCTGTTAAGCTCTGCCCATCTATCCTGAGACAAATTACCATAAAGTGAATGTATCCCTTTGCTCTTATCTCTTTTTTCTTTTTTCTCAGAATATCTCATCCTTTTCCTCGTCTATACAGAATGGCCCTAACTAGATCATGTTTTGAGCCAGTCCTTGCAGTGCTGAGGTGCTCACACAGAGGCGAGCCTCGTACATGAACTCCTCTAACACAGAGAGACTAGGTTATGCTTTGAGCTGGGCCATGGAAAGGGGGTGAGGGGGTGACGGGTCAGAGGGAAAAGGGAGTACAGGGTCAAATAAAGTCCTCTCATCACAGGGCCTAGAGCCTTAAACATACAGGAAGAAGAAATCAATATTCTTTTTTTAAGATAATACGCATGGAAAAAGTAATTCAGAAATAATAGGGATATTTGAGGGGACTCCAATTAATGTGATGTGCAGGCATTCACAACATAATTAGATGATTACCTTAGCTAATATGAAATATTCAGACATGTCATACTATCTAGTAGATCTATAAATGCCAGGCAAACACAGGTCATTCCAAAATTTGGAACGGGACATGGTATTATAACTCTAATGGGTAGTTTTATAATTAATTTTATAATTTGTAATTGGTAACAGATATAGGTGGTAATTTTAGCTCTCTCGGTCTTGCCAACTGACCTTTTTTTTTTTCAAACTTTAGAAAAAAAAGATTCTTTAATTTCTCTAACCATTTATATACAGGTTCCTTACCTAGCAATAGAGCAGCATTCCCCAATAATACATTGTAATTTTAAGTGATTATAGTACATAAGTGCCACCATTTACAATTCTTTGTGTTTACAAATCAGACATAGTTGTTGCACGATGTTGGTGGGCTCTGCATAGGATGTGCCCTAAAATGGATGAAAATAAGTACAAACTAATGTGTCCATGAGTTCAACATTTGGATTTTTTGAAATCTAATTCTTATAACCTGTACTCAAAAAAAATTTAAAAATAATAAAAAGAGTGTACACACACGTATCAAATGTTTTGAGTGTTACTTTAGTACTCTTTAAATGTAAAGTGTTATCAATTCAGTGAAATTAAATTTAAAAACTATGAATGATTCAAAAGAAAGTTGGCACACTTTACCCAAATTTATGCTTTTAAATAATAGTCTGAGAATATTTGATAGTAAAAATGAAACTATTGCATTGACTCTGGATGTTACCTTGGTTTTTCTTTTGGTAATATGTTTTTAAGATTTAATTTGTTCCAATAGGGCCTTAGAATTTATTTATTTATTTATTTATTTATTTATTATTATTTTTTAAAAGACCTTATTTTGGAGAGAGAGCGAGCAAGCAAGGGGGAGGGGCAAAGGCAGAGAGAATCTCAAGCGGGTGCCTGCTAAGCACTGAGCCTGACGCTGGGCTCAATCCCAGGACCCTGAGATCCTGACCTGAGCTGAAATCAAGAGTCAGACGCTTAACCAACTGAGCCACCCAGACGCCCCTGTTTATTATGTTTTTTTTAAAGGTTTATGAGAGAGAGAGAGAGAGAGAGAGAGAGCAGGGGCCAGGGGCAGAGGGAGAGGGAGAGAGAGAATCCCAGGCAGATTCCCCTGATGAGCAGAGAACCTGATGCGGGGCTTGGGCTCAAAACCCTGAGATCGTGACCTGAGCCGAAATCATGAGTCAGACGCTTAACCAACTGAGCCCAGGCACCCCAGGATTTATTTTGATTTTAAATTTAAATTTAATGTAGAAGCTAATCTATTAGAAAGCCAGAAATAGCATAAAGTTTAAAAAAAAAAGTCCCTTTATATCCTAAAAAATATCTGTGGCAAAATGAATCCTATTTCCTCATTCTAAAGTCAGATATAGGGGCTCCTGGATGGCTCAGATGGTTAAGCGTCTGCTTTTGGCTCAGGTCATGATCCCGGGGTCCTGGGATCAATCCCCGCATCGGGCTCCTTGGTCAGGGGGAAACCTGCTTCTCCCTCTCCTTCTACTACTCCCCCTGCTTGTGCTCTCTCACTCTCTCTGTCAAAGAAATAAATAAAATCTTTAAAAATAAATAAATAAAAATAAAATCAGATATAGGTTCCTCCTAGGAAGAGAGAAGTACCTTCAGTCTGCAGACTTGATGGAGATATGAAAATGGTGGTCAACCCAAGTGCTTTGCACAGAAAAAAACTACTTATTTTAGTGAATTTATCTAAATGTTCATATTTGTTTATTGAGGTATAATTGACATATAGCATATTAGTTTCAGGTGTATAATATAATGATTTGATATTTTTATATATTATAAAGTGATCACAACCATAAGTCTAGCTAATGTCTATCACTATATATAGTTATAAAATTATTTTTTCTTACCATGAGAACTGTTAAGACCTATTCTCTTAGCAGTTTTTAAATATGCCATACAGTATTATGAACTGTAGTCACCATGTGTACATTACACGCCCATGACATGTATTTTATAACTGGAAATTTCTACCTTTTGACCCCCTTCACCCATTTCACCCACTCCAACCCCCGCCACTGGCAAACACCAATCACTGCATCAAGGAGCTTTTGTTTTTAGATTCCAGATACAAGTGAGACCATGCAGTATTTGTCCATCTTGGTCTGACTTATTTCATTTAACATAATGTCCTCAAGGTCCATCCATGTTGTAAATGGCAAGCTTTCATTCTTTTTTATGTCTGAATAATATTCCACTGTATACATACACCACAATTTCTTTATCCATTCATCCATCCATTGATAGTTAAGTTTTTTCCATATCTTGGCTATTGTAAACAATGCTGCAGTCAATATGGGGGTGCATATATCTTTTGGAATTAGTGTTTTCCTTTTCTTCCGATACATGCTTTTGGGACTTACTGGATCATATGGTAGTTATATTTTTAAATTTTTTTTGAAGAGTATCTGTACTGTTGTCCACAGTGGATGCACCAGGTTTACATTGTCACCACGAAGCTTCGTATTTTTAATGCAAAGGCTCATTTGGGCAACTACCAATTAATGTCAGATTTTACTTGAAATTTTTTATATTCTGAAACAGTTTTCATTTCTTCCTTTTGTTTTCTGTTTCGATGTGTGTGTTGTCTTTGAACCTTTGCAGATGAGCCGTGTTTGGGAGACAAGTCCATATTCTGTCAAATGGAGGTGCTGACGCGATACTGCTCCATACCAGGTTATAACAAGTTATGTTGTGAGTCATGCAGTAAGCGCAGTAGCACCCTGCCACCCCCATACCTTCCAGAAGCTGCAGAAACTCATGGTGATGCTGTCTTTAACCCTAGCGACCTCCCTGGAGCTCTAGTGATGCCTACATCTTTGGTTCCTTACCATCCGGAGCCCCCTGCAGAGAAGAAATCTCTGAGTAGGCTATCTTCAGTGGGAGGTCCAAATGCCTTCACTGCTTCCAGGCCACACAGTAAACCTGATGGTGCTAATTTCCCCCAGAGGAGAGCTCAGCAAGCAGCAAGTAGGACTCTGAGACTGGTGTCCCCGGCCACCAGGAGTGGCGCCCTCAACTCCTCCTCAGAAGTGCCTACTGCCCGCCTCCTCGCAGTGAGTGATTCCACGGGTGCTGCTTCTCAGGCAAGAACCTCAAAGAAAGGTGACAAAATTGCTGACAAGAGCCATCCGGTCAGATCATCCGCTTTGGAAAGATGAGAACGCGAACCTCCAAGGCTCGAAATCAGAGGAGAACCCTGGACAGGCCCCCTCTCCCCGTGGTGCATACAGCTTGTTGAAAGTGTATATCTCCGTAAATTGTCAACTCATTTTGTCTGTGAGTGAAGAGCAAAAAGTGCTGGTTCACTTTCTCGTTGCTTTCATCCTCCTTTTGTTCCACATTGACTCATTGACCAGAAGTCATTGGAAGAAAGCACCAAAGATGATTAATAGAAGGAAAGTAAGTTGCTAAGTGTGTTGGTCACTCTCTCATGCCGCAGAGGGACTGGAACCAATTATGTATCTCGGCTGATTTTTTTTTTTTTTAAGTTACACTAAAAATAAAAAAAAAGAGGTGCCAACAGTTTACACTTTAACAAAATATTTTGGAAATGGAGCAAAAAATTCTTAGACTTGTATTCCTATTTATCTATATTAGAAGTATTGTATGAGCGAATTTGCAGCTGTTGTGTAAATACTGTATATTGCAGAAATCAGTATTATTTTAAGAGATGTGTTCTCAAATGATTGTTTACTATATTACATTTCTGGATGTTCTAGGTGCCTGTTGTTGAGTATTGCCTTATTTGACGTTCTATGGGTTGATTTTCGAAGCAGAATTTTATGAATAAGAAGTTAGAATTGTAGCTACTGACAAAGGGTTTTGTTGTGTGGTTTTGTCTAATCAACAGTGTGATACCTAAATTACAGAAAAAGAAAAGTCACAAATGCTGCGGATATACAGATTCCAGCTTCCCTATTACCTTCCACTTTTTAAATAAAAAGTAGGATTGATGTGTCAGTCGACTAGGGCTCACAGGGACAGAGACTAGTAAGTTAGCCTGTGCAAGACGAAATTAAAACCCTCTTACCAGGACCTCAGTAAGCACCTCCGAAGTGTCCTGGGTTCTTGTGTTGATTTGTCTTTTCCCTTTGTTGACATATACAAACGGCTATACTCAATGTACTGTAATAATAACAAAAGAAAAATGTTTTGAGATAATTTGTTTGTATGTTGGTAGCTGAGAAAAGCATCATCGAACTAGAATTGACACCCGAGTATAATAGGGCTTTGGGGCTTTGGAGGAAAATTCAAGATAGGATTTGTCAGTGGTCGCAATATTTATTTTCTGCATGGTCCATATTCAAATGTTCACAACCACAATGCATCTGACTGCAATCATGTGCTAGTAATTTATGTCAGTGGTCACCTTGCTCACAGTGAAGCCAGAAATGCTCTCTCCAGGGAGTAGATGTAAAGTACTTGTATATAGAATTCAGAACTGAAGATATTTATTAAAAGTTGATTTTTTTTCTTGATAGTATTTTTATGTACTAAATATTTACGCTAATATCAATGGCATATTTCGGTAAACTAGAGAGACATAATTAGAGATGCGCATTTTGTGCGTGGAGGAGAAAGGTCAGCGAACAACAACAGCCAAAGCAAAGAGCTAAAATTCGACAAATTTGATGTCACGCAGACTTTTTGCATTTTTAAAGTAGTTGATACAAAGTTAATGACTTGTTCCCTTTCGTTGAAACAAAATAGTAGAGGCCCAGATAGCTGTTTAATGAAATAGTGAATTAGAAACATTTTTTTAAAGGATCTGAAAGAGATCAATACTGAAAAGAAAAAAAGGAAGTGTTGTTGTGAGCATAATGTTCTTGAGGTCAGTTCCTGAACTGTCTAAAACTATATAATGCAAATGAACTCTAGAGATGTTAACCTCTGTAAGCACAGAATGTGCAAGGACTTTTGCCTCACAGCTTCACCTGTTGCCTCTATACCTCTAAAGAATCGCTGCTACTTCGTGCAAGACTTTTTAAAGTTTCAATGAATTAGGTGAATTCCAGATCATCAAACAATCTCTGAGCCTCAAGTAGAAGTCATTTCCACCCCCTCAAAGTTTTCCCAGAACGAAATTCTCTCTAGTTTGCTTGCATATGTATGCATCTGGTCCACAGGAGAACGCAGAGAAAGATGATCACACACATACACCTCCCAGAAAGATGTATCTATTTGTTATACTTCTGATCTTTGAGCTTCCTTTTCTACTAGGCTAAAAATTCCTTTTTATCCAGGTGTACACTACTGATGCCGTTTGTTGTATTGAGAGCACGTAGCAATAAAAACGTTAACAAAATCTAGACCCGGCTCGATCTAGATCTTATCATCACATTCATCGCTGAGCAATGAAAACTTTTCTTTCCTCCTACGAAGTTGAAATAGTGTCAAATTCATTAGCTACTTGGACTTTGTCCAAAGAGGCTCAAAGAAAGCAACGGTGTCTCCTATCCTCACACCAAGGTGTATCACAATATTTTTTTTAATTAAAAGAAAGGGAGACTATGAGTGGTGGCTTTTTGCTTAAATCCATCCCCCAGAACTATGAAGATGCAGAGAGGAAAGGGCAATAATGCTAGGATGTACGAGGAGGAAGAGGGGGGTGGGGACTTCTGTCTTTCAAATTTGCAATCTCAGAGTGGTTTTTAAAGAAAAGCTGCCCAGCAGCTTTAGAACCCTGACGACCTGAGGACTGCTGGGAACACGTGACACCGGAGTTGGGAGCATGGGCAGAAGCAGGGCATCAAGGAGGTGGTGGGCGGTGGGGTGGCGGCTTTCCTTATGTCACAGGGACGTACTGTATTGTCACGGTTACCAGCCTAAAGGGCAAAAGCAGACCAGCTCAGGTTGGAACTGCGCCTGTACCCTTACACCTGAATGATCCTGGGTGACCAGACTATAGTCAGCTTCCTCACCTGTAAAATGGGAGGCAGAACTGTCAAAACATCATTGCATGATTGCCATGAGAAGCGAGAAAGTAAAGTTGTTAGCACGGGGCTTGACACCTAGTAGCTCTCAATAAATATTAAGTATCATCATTGTCCTTATATTACCCCCATGCTCCTCCTCCTCCTCTTCATTAAGTGACCAAACCACAGCTTTCCTGTAGGGTCCACAGCTAGTTTGAATCATGGTCACTGAGTCTCCTTAATGGCGGTAAAGAACATAGTGTCAGGAATCCTAAAGACAAGCACTTTGGCTTTAAAAATTAATAGGAGGGACAAACTCATTAAAAATGATCTCCAGTCATCGGTTTTGAAAAATTTTAGCTAATTACGTCCACTCTCCCTTCACAAACAATAAGTAGTCAAACTAAAGAATGACGATTAATTCTGTATTTCTGCAAAAATGGCCCGTGATGAAATAATGCCCCAGATTATTAGCAAATAAAATGTTTTTCATGTATTTACATTAATACACTTTGCAGAAATATCAAGTCATTCCTTTAAACATAGCTTATCATGAATAAGCTGCTTAAATATATGATAGAAAAAAATCACTTGAAGAATGATGAAGCGTGGACAACCAAAAAGGACATCACTTGTGACAGAAGTATTCAAAGGGTAAAAGTAAAAGGTTAAAGTAAAACTACTTTTTAAAATGCAATAAAATATAAAAACCGCCCAAGGGTACATAGGCACTATCAACACATCCAACTAGTATCAGAAAACATTCGTTTTGGGCCCTGATACTTGAGAAATTTATTTAGATCTAACGACAATATTCAAAAATTAATTAAAATACTGCCTACCGAGCAAAGAAAGCATAATCTAAAATGAATTTGCCATCAAAAACACAAATTCTAAAACAAACCAAAATGCTATCAGTTTCTGCAAAATCATCAGAGAGTTCACCTAGGTATTAGAATTACTCCTTGAATTCCCCCATCTCGATAAATGGCAAGAGCATAAAAAGTTGCCCATCTTCTTCACCAAGACACTAAGGTTCCTCGTAGGAGCGCTGGGAACATTGATTCTGCCTTTGGTCCTCCCTCTTGTTCTCCCCTGGGTCACACAGATGGCGCCACTTTAGATAACTACCCTGTAACCTCTCCGCTGTGCTCCTCGCTCCATAAAAGCTGGGGATTAAGGTCCAGATACTGGCATCGGATGGGAGTGCTGCTTGGCTTGTTTGGTCCGACCGCCTGCTTGATTGTCCCTGTCTGTAAGTTACCCTGGGTAAAACTGTGTGAACGGTATGGAGGGGCTCGCTTCTTTTTCTGGTATTGCGATGCCTTCTCAGGTGGAGGATACATTACTGACCCTCCTCCACCCTCTAACAATTGGTTACTCCACTGGATACCGAGAAAGAAACAAGCATGAGAGACGGGGCTGAGCGGCGGAAAGCCCTTTGTTCCTGGGGGAGCACCCAAGCTGGCCAGCCACCGCCATGTGGGGGCACTTGGCCAGGTGTTCTGAGCATTTTGGACCAGTGCTTGAGTACAGATGCCCTAAAAACACCCGTGGGATTGCTAGCTATCCTGTCTGAAACGGGTGGGGAAGCACCAAGGGAAGGGCCGAGAAGGGGTGGCAGCTCAGGTGTCTTCACTGTGGGATCCTGGGAAGATGATATTGAAGACCGTTTGTTACCGTCAGCGGGGGGCACGACATGGTGCCTGTAGTATCTGTCCTTGCCCTATGCTTGCTTAGCCGGTCACTACAGTAGTCTCTGGGTGGCTGACTTCAGGAAAGCCTAAAGAATCTGTCAAAAGGGAAATAGATGGATTGAAAAACAGGGAAAAACAAAGGATATTGCCGATAATAAAATGGAAAGGGGGCCCATCTGGTAAACAGTTGTGGCAAGAGCTAATATCTGGAACCCTGAGAGAAAATCTAGACAAACAACCTAATTTGGTTTTGCTAAGCCTAAGGAAGGTGTTGCCTAAGGGAAAGCAGTTTACTCCCTTGAAGGAAGTCTTAAGAAGCCAGGGGTGTTGCAGAGTGCCCCTCCAATAAAGAGGTGGATATCCCCTACCACTAGAGACTGGGGGCTAGGCCAGTGTCGTGCCCTCTAGCGTATGTAATAGGGGGCAGCCGGAGGCCCCATGGTGAATTAACCATTTACTGGTCTGGCACTAACGGACAGACCCTACTAGCTCTAATAAACAGTGGAGCTGAAAGCACACTTATCTTTGGAAGCCCCCTCAAAATTTCAGGGAGACATAAAGGCTATTTATGGTTATGGGGACAGATTGGCAAGGCCAGACAAGCTAATCCCTACCTACAGTTGGCAGGCTTCCTCCCTGCTGTTTTGTTGCGCATATTTCCCCCATCCCTGAGTATAATTTGGGCACAGATGTTTTACAGGATCTGGATCTAACTGCAATGACAGGCAGATTCAGGTTGGGTATCTGAGGAGTGAAACCCATCTTCGTGGGTCATGCAAAATGGGAACCTATGCAGCTGCTGGTTCCCTGGAGAATAATACAAGTACAGGCCCTGGGGGTATTAATGCTAGGTGGGGGCTGGGAATTAGATGCAAGTTCATATCTAGAAGGGTTTGGATGGGGCTTGTGGCAATGACAAAATGGGAAATCAATTATTATTTTTTACGTTTTTATTTCAATTCTAGTTGTCTAACAAAGTGGTATATTAGTTTCAGGTGTACAGCTTAATGATTCAACATTTCCATACATCACCTGGTGCTCATCAGGTGCCCTCCTTAATCCCCATCACCTATTTCACCCATCCCCTGCCCCCCCCTCCCCTCGAGGTTCAGTAAGAATCTGTTCTCCTTATAACATGACACCACTGGAAACATTGATTAGATTACCAAGGCTTTGAGTGGAATGTCCTGTTTGAGAAAGACCTGCATAGTATCAGATATGACCAGACAGCTTTAAGGAACTAAGGTTGACTTTATGGAGCCAACGAAGCCCCTGCAGAAAAAAAATCAGCCTGATTTCTTGCTTACAGGGTTCCCAGGAACCTTACCAGGTGAATAAGGAAGGTCACCTCCTGGCAGGTTCGGGAATCTCAGGATATTTTGGGGGAACTCAAGAAGAGAGGAAGCATCCCGTATCTATAGGTATTGCAGGTGAGTCTGATTTGGCTTCACTCTTAACCTTGAAAGATGATTAAAAGCTCACTCTGCGGTTCCTTATGAAAAGTTCCAGAGTCCTGAGCGCCCTGTGAAGGCCTCACACATGAGTTCTGTCTTTCCACGCAACAGCTTTATTCAATCACAAAGCAAGGTTAACCTAATTGTAAAGCTGGTCAGGATTCCAAACTCAATGACCTTTCACCACATGTTTAACTTGGTTTCTATGGTGGGTGTTAGTCCCACCACAAACAAGATAGAACAAGGGGTAGGAAGTTAATGAACCAAATGTGAAGTCAGTCTGTGAGCACGCAGCTGGGATCAGGACTTGGTCTGCTCCAAGTCAGCTATTGGCACTTGCTGCTTGTTACCTGCAAGGGGTGAAGGATGTCTGTTCCGCTCAGAGGTCAATTGCACAGAGACTTAGGCAGCAGTTGCCTTTTTGATGTGGTCAGATGTGAGAGGGTCAGTGTCTAGAACATCGGACAGTTTGCTGCAAAATTCTCCCTTTTTAAGGGAGTTTGGTCAGTCTTGGACCTTTGCAGACCTCCTCTGGTTCTCCTGGTTATCGGCGCTGGGTATGTTGTCGGCCCATGCTGGTTTTGGCCATACCTGGTCTTAGCTCAACACCCTTGGCCGCTTGCGTCCCTGCTTGTCATGCATGACTCCATTTTGCTCTCTCTCTCTCCCACCCAGTGATTCCTTATGACTAATCTGTAAGGGCCATGCAGGAATCAAGTAGGTCTTAAACCAGGTCAATAGTGCTATTCTGCTAATATAACTCAGTTATAGCTAATAAGAATGAAGTCAGAGAGAAGAAAAACTAAATCTAAATTTAAGGTAAGTTAACGATCAGCAAAGCAATCAAATAAATGAAACAAAAATCATGTTACCAAGTATAGGTAGATCAAGGTCCAAAAATACATATGGAACCTTCAGTATAGGCTTTCAGTGCATCCAGGAAAGAATGGCAAATGTATGGTTAATCCTAGTCTTTCTGTGATTGTTTTTTCTGAAGCCTGAGGATGTGTAACATCCTAATATTGTTTAATAAGATATTTAACAAAAATAATAGCTGAAAGCAATAGAAGGATTTCCTTAATGAATTCCCAAACATGAATAGAGAGATAATTCTATGCCATTTCTAAAGTTTTTCAAAGGGCTATAGTCAGATCATGAGCCTATCACCTATTTGAAAGGTTTTGTCAACCATTCTAGAAAGGAACATTTATTGTGTACGTTTTGTAGATCTTTGTTCAGGGCAGCTAAGTTGGTGGTGTTGAGTGCTGAGGCTGCACGGATGACCTGTGCGCATGTTCAGAATGGGTTAGCTTGTGGGTCAAGGTTTTATGGCTGCTTGGAGCCCTTCTAAGTTTTCATCTGAAACTTTATCAATTTTGTTTTTACCCAAGGCGTTTCTGTTACTTCAGTGTGATAGGATTCTGGAAAATATATAAATATTCTGAGATAAAGTTACCCATTTTGGGTAACATTATTAAGTGTCCTATTAAAAGCATGCAATATTTAAATATACTCAGTGCCTATGGTGATGATAATATCATTCATCCTAGTATGACCGCAGAATGTGACCTCTAAGGAGTTATTAGCACAAATTATCCAGGTAAATTATCTCATGTCTGAGAATAAATTTTCAATGGATATTTTTGTGAGAGGATAAAGATTAGCCTGTATTTTTAAATCCATGCCAGGTATAATACATGTTATTAGACCATTGAAATGCCATCTCTTTGGGCAATAAATATCCATCAATCCACAGGAGTGTATGTGTTGCCAGAAATGCTGTGTTACCATGTATGTTACTGTGGTAGAACATATGTGTCATCTGCTAATAAGCTTTGACCCTCCCCCCCAATAGTCCTTACAATGAATGTTTACATTGTCCTGTATTGTCACAACCTGATGGTCTGGAGGTGTCTAACTGTAAGAGACTGTCTAGTCAGAAGAATACATTTTGCCTGTTACAGTAACATTTCTGATATCATTCCATGCTTTCTCCAGTAGGTTATTGATTCTGTAGCAACTATTTTTTAATTGTTCTCTCACCTAGAAATTTCTAAGATGAAGTAAATTTTGTTGGAGGGCTTGGACCTTTATGGTCAATGTTAAAGTTAAATTCCAGTTGGTAGGCGTGGTAATCATGCATAGTTGAGACAATGGAATGCAGTTCTCTGAATGCTGAGGAGATTTTGGAACATAAATTTCCTACTGCATTAAGTAGAGGGTTAACATGCTTTTTAAATGCAAATAGCTCCTGCTTAATAGTCTGCATTTCTGCTTCCTGAATTTCAGAGATAATTAAGTTAGAGGTGATGCCTCTTCCTACCAGAACTGTAGAAGCTTTCCAAGTCTAATTCTGTTGATGGGTGGTAGGTTGGGCAGTTCCTAGCTCTGTTGCATAAATCTTACATTCAGGTAGTATATAGAACAAATTGGATCATTCCTTTGTAAGGTTATTTCAACTCTCTGTGGCATAGGTTTATGTATAATTCTCATGGGGTTAAGTAATATAGGTTCAAGCCTATCTGGCTTGAGGAGCTTTGGTGTTGGGTTGGTAATGCCATGTGTCCATTCCGGCTTCCAATGGAAGGTTCTCATATAGTGTGTAGTATTCCAACATCCCTTCTCAATAATAAATGTGTCTGGACTATTAGGCAATACACCACATTTGTCGAAGGTGACGACTCTAGCTGTGTAAATCGGTACAGATGAATTAGTTCTGGTTATATTATCATAGATAGGATGCTGTGCCAATCATGTATTCTACCCATTAAGCATCAGATGGTTGGATCAATGAAAAAAAATATTGTTGCATACCTGGATCAATCTGTGTTCCTAAGCCTACATTAAAATCCATTCCCAACATTTCCCACCATGCTGGTGATCTTCTTTGTATAATTGAGGTTTTTATTAACCAAAGGATAGTAAAAATACATTGAATCTAACTGGACATACTGGTATGATCACTTCCTTTGTTGTTGTATAGGTTGACTTCAGATTTGGATACTGAGGTACCATTATACTGCCAATCATATTAAAAATTTACAAAAAGATGTGTCAGAGGTGGGATAGCATTGGAGCAATCAAGTTGTGTCTTATACCGTGTGGGTATGAAAGGACCTACAGTGACTGGACTCATAGCTGCAAGGCTATTAAAATTATCTGGTGTATGATCACAGGTAGAGATCCTACGACCCCATTTACCTCGCCTGTGCCGGATCTTATTTAGATAGGATTGAATGGGTGTCGTAGACTATTCTGGGAACCCTTTAAACTACTGGGTGCTCATATTTCAAACAATTAGTTATATTAACTGGTAGTTTAGAAGTTGTGATGTTAGTCTGCAGTAGCAGACTCCATAACAGGTAATCCTTAAAGCCATAAACGTGATCCCTAGAAATAGTCCACGTAATGTTGCATCCAATTTTTGATAAGCCTGGATCGTGTCCAAAAGTGTACTCATTAGAAGAGCTGTCAATTTCATGAGGGCATGGTGCAATGATGATGATGATATATTGCTGTGGGGAGATCTCCAATGATGGAGCTGTTGTATGGCATCCATGTGGAACTCTTGTGTCCCCATTCCACTGTATACCATATCCTGGATTATTGAAGTGTAAATTCTTCTATCCCATTAGGTGGGAGTTGCCTAATTATAGCATTGCTCAAGAGCTTTGTTTCCGTCCTGTTACGATTTGATTTGCAGAAGGTATCAGCCCTGAGTTTGAGCTTATCAGTCCTGCTATAGAGCAATTTATTAGTCCATCAGGGTAATGCCCCCACCCTGCAAACCATTGTTTTAAAATCTCAATTGTTCCACATGGATAGTTTAGGTGCTTGTTCCCTGAATATTCTGTGTAAAAATATCCCTTTGTGCGTGCTGCTCTAAGTTTCAGTTAAAAGCATACAAGAATTGTTTTAAAAACATTGGTCTTGTAGCATTGTCCCTGTGTAGATGTGTGGTAAAATGACTTTTAAGGCTTCTCAGGCATTTAATATCCAATGCTGGCACATAATATGGTTCCCTATAACGCTTGTTTGGGGTACACGTCAATCAGGTTTAGCTTGATGTGTGAAGCAGAGATCTGGCTACACAGGCAAGGTTGGTCCTCTTTTTAACTTCCAATCCAATTAGCAGCTGTGAATGTTCTATTATCTCTTTTATAAAATTCTTCAGGTGTTAAATAGGTTGGTGAAATCTTGGCATACCAAGTGCCACGTATGTTAGCCCATTGTGTATCTTTATGTCGCCTATAAAAATTGCCAAAGAATGAAAAGCTTGGAAAATCTGTTCAATAACAATCATAGTATGTGAATTTTCATTTCTGGATATGTTGTAATTCCTTGGGTATCCCATTGGCACTGGAACCTTGTCTAGGGGTGTATTAAAGTATGGAAAGTGATATGATGAGGGTTTACTAGTAATAATTTCAAGATATTCATATTTGTCATATTCATCAGTATTTATATTCATATTTCTCCTATATAATCCTCTTGTTCCATGTCCAGTTGGTACCAAAATTCATACCATGTGTTGACAAGGGATTTGTCTGAGTATATGATAAGGGTTCATGCGTGTGATGTCTGGATACCCTGCAGTATATGGCTCTATGTTCAGTACATATGTTTGTGTGGAGAGATTAGGCAGGATGGTAATATTTTTAAATTTAATGGTTGTGGTGGATTCTATGTTTTCACTTAAAGTTTTATTTTTAATGTGAGTGGCCTGTTGGTTTGAGACACTATTAAAGTCTTCATTGAATGAACATAATTCTGTCTTTTGTCTGCAATCCTGTGCTAAGTGATTTATGTATAGCTTGGTAAAGGTGTGCAGCGAATAAAAAGTTTGTTGGCAAAGCTTAATATCCTCACTATAAGTGCAAAAGTGTCTTAAAGCTGCCTTTTTTTAGTAGAATTATGTGCATATATAATTAGCTCTGAAAAGAGGAAGAGGTTGTTGTATAAAATATAACCTGGTATGTTTATAGGCAGTACTGGTATGGTTGGGGCATGATTTGAAAAATTGAGTTTCAGTGTAGGCTGGTTTTGTGGTCTAGGGACGTTTATATGGTATTTAGGGCTAAAGTATTATTGGTATCTCCTGAGCTCATCAGGATATCGGCCATATTTATGGCTGTAATACGTAAGACCAGACACCAAATCTGGGCTATCACGTGGTACAGGTGGGTATATTTGTAACCTAAAATTATGTCCTCCATTATCTTTCTGATCCATCAGCCCTTGTAGACACTGACATTAGTATATTAAAAGCCAATAAATATCAGTTGAGTCATTTGTCCCTATAAAGTTGCTAGCGCTGCTGCTAGTTCAGTTAAGAAGCAGTCATTGAAATGCAGATGCCTCACGGGAGTCACCACATGTTGGCACTCAGACCAACCAGCAGGTAGCTATTGTGGCCAGGTGTCATCATCTAACGTATCTTCTGAGAGGTCTTCCCAGGCTCCTTCAACCAGCGGGGTAATTTCTGGATCATCCTCCCACATGATTTGTGCCAAGTCTAGATTGTTAGGAGATTCTGGGGAGTCCAGTATGGCAGAGTCCAGTATTTGGTGCATCTCTCTCTTCCCTAATGTGAATAATCTGACTCTCTTAATGCTGTGCTAATTAAGCGGCTAGTGTAGTCAAGTTTCTGCGCAATAGTGGAGTCCCGTTATTGCTATGGCCATTTCTGTGGTGGCAATAGGTGAAGTATTTGGTTGACTTGGCAAGACAAAAAATTAGGAGAATATTGGTGATTATGAGGAATTTATGCAGGAAACAAGATTGACACTCCACATTTGTATCTTAACCGATGGTGCAATTGAGTGCAGGTATCCGACTTGTCTTATAAGGACAAGTGCAAACGTGGCCATTGCACAAGCGAGCAGGGGCACAAGAATTGGATGAAGTCTACAGCAGTGTTCTAATCTGCAATATGAGACCTAGCTGGTATGTCCCTTTCCTCCACTTAATCTTAAGTATGTCCTTGGGAGAAGGGCCTGGATTTTCTTTAGTTGTAGCTGTCCACCAGCCCCTGTAGTCCCAAAGTGTTTCCATGTCTGTGAGCAACAATATCCTATAAGGAGACAGAATTGTCTCTGTTTTTGTTGCTGCATTATAGGGAAGCTTTGCTGTGTATTGATGCCTCCCTTTTTCCTACATCTGGGGCAGAAGTGCTTAACATCGTATGAGGACTATCTTTTGGTAATCGCTTTGATGTAGCATAAAGCAAGCCACATCCAGGGCCTATTGAAAACTCCCTTGTCTTTCTATCAGTTGTAATTCTTTTTTTTTTTTTTTTTTAAAGATTTTTTATTTATTCATTTGTCAGAGAGAGAGAGAGAGAGCACGCACAAGCAGAGGGAGAAGCAGGCTCCCCGCTGAGCAAGGAGCCCGATGCGGGACTTGATCCCGGGATCATGACCTGAGCCGAAGGCAGACGCCTAACCGACCGAGCCACCCAGGCGTCCCCAGTTGTAATTCTTTTTAATCATCCATTAAATCTCGCTATATATCCAGTGGCCATAGGGTTGTAGGCTAAATGGTAATTCCATAGTAAGTCCCATAGATCATGGAGCTTTTTAACTGAGGCAGCTGTAAAATGCATTTGCTGATCATTTTCTGCTCTCATTGGTGCTCCAAAGTGAGCATCCCATGATTTTAGAGTTCTTTTTGTTGCATGGACTGAAGGGCTGGAGGCAGCCAGAGCTGTCCCCAGTCCTGTATTTCTGTCTACCATGATGGTTGGTGGCATATTTTTTTTTTAAATATTTTATTTATTTGACAGAGAGAGAGAGTGAGACCGCAAGAGAGGGAACGTAAGCAGGGGGAGTGGGAGAGGGAGAAGCAGGCCTCCAGCAGAGCAGGGAGCCCGATGCGGGACTCGATCCTAGGACCCTGGGATCATGACCTGAGCCGAAGGCAGATGCTTAATGACTGGTGGCATACTTCTGTTGGTAACTGTGATTTAAGAGTCCCATGAAATCTATTTGTATTATAAATTAGACATGGTAGGTTTATCTGCATCTGTTGGTGCAGTGGACCTATATTTGTCTGTCCTCTGTTTACATATGATGCACCCTTGTAATGCACTTCTTATGTCCTGCCAGATAAACTTAAGATTTCTTTCTGTGAACCACTTATATAAGGCATGTGTTCCTCTATGTCCCTGTCTGTCCATGTATTTCCATAATTATGTGTGGAGTTAGTACTTCTGTTTCCTTATTTATGTGATATTGGTCTTTTTTATTTTAGTGGTGGTCCTCCCCCCCCCGCCCCCCACCCAGAGGATTTTTATTTAAGAACATTCCAGGAGGAATAAGTGACCAGTGCAAAGGCCCTCAGGTAGAATAATGTCTGGCATGTTCAGGAAACAATGAGGAGTTCAGTGAGCTGGATGGGAGTGTTTGAGGGGTGAGTAGTAGGAGAGAGAAGGTCTGATGGAAAATCACCAAGACCTAATGGGTCATCTTAAGGACTTACTTTTCCCAGATTCTCCATAGCCTTTCATGGTCTAGTGAAAACAGTCTAGGATTGGATCCCAGACAACTTTGCTTTCATGAACTGTGGGACTTTTAACTTCTCTTCGTTCCCTCATCTACAAAATAGAATTAGGATCCTTTCTAGCAGACTGCTAGTGTAAATCAAATGAGTTCATGTGTCTGAAAAGGTTTTTTTTTTTTTTTAATGCTATTACAAATGTTTTTTATTACAAGTAAACCTTCTTAATTTTCATGTCATCAGCTTTGCCAATTTCCCTTTTATTGACATTATGCAATCTGTGAGTCGGAGGGATTTTGTAGGATCTCTGACTCTTCCTTCGTAGCCCCTTTGGCTGGCTCCTCTAGCTCCTCACCGCTTAGAAAAAGTTGACTCCCAAATCTCTGTGTATAAACCTTCTGTTCCAAGCCACAGACACATGTGCAAATGTCTGCTGGGTAGTTGACCTCTGCTGCCCCCCCAGCACTGTAGCCCGTTAAGACCGAATGAGGACCCCCTTACCCATAACGGTAGCTTGATGGTCTGTGTGTCCCCCTAGACGTAGCCTCTGTACTTTCCACTCTTGTTCTTTTGCTCTGCGTATTCCATCAGCTTCCTTGTCCTGTTGATTCTACTTCCGAAATGTCTCCTGTGTCTGTTCCCTCCTCTCTGTCCCCACGGTCTCTGCCTAATCCGAATCATTCCCTAAAGGGAATGATCGCAATTGCCTTGGGATTGTCTGTTTCTGTTTTTTCCAACATTATGATCACCCTACCGTCAGACTTCCCTTCGTGGAGGCAACTGACCTACCAAAACGACACCAACTCAGCCAAGCGTGTGTGGTTTCTCTTTCATATCTCGGAGTCCCTCTGCAACTTCTTATATTCCTATCTCACAAAATCTCAGCCCAGATCTATCTTGATACCCTTATTGTCCGCATAGAACCAACTCCAGCTTTTTTAGGCCCTGTAAAAAGCTTTTTTTTTTCCTTTGGTCCACTCTCTTTGTGGTTTTGATTTTCGTGAAAGACAGCAAGGGCCATGTCGCAATCTTTATTTACCCAAAAGTCTTGCAGACACTGGTGCTCAGCAGATGTTTACAGAGCGAGTAAATAATTGTGCGTAACCATTCCTTATAAGAGGCACACTTCTCCCACCTGCCCTTGCCTTTCTCTGCTTACGGGTTCTGCAGATTTGCTTGGCCAGGGATAACCAATTCATTGCTTCCGGTTGAGAACATGATTTCCATGGGGTAAACTAAAATAATTAAGCCCAGTGACCTGAAATTCACAGCCCTTATTTTGATCACATTATTAGAATATCTTTAAACTACTAGGTGGAAAAAAAATTTGTATCCATACTGTTGAATTCACTTCTAAGCGATGAGTGGAATCTGGGTAACTGGACTAAAGCAACCTAGACGGGGATTTCTAAATGCAGTAAGATAGGCTGGTGATATTGTCTAGTCTTCTGTCTTTAAAAAGCATCTCATAGCTGGTATTTTAAACTCCCAAATTTATTTCTCTAGCCCCTATGCTCTTCTGAACTCCATGTACTTCCTTGACATTTCCACTTGAACAGTTGATATAAATTCCTCACAGGAAAAGCCCAAAGTTAAATTCTTCCCACCGTATTGTCCCCCAGCCTCTTTCTTCCAGAATTTTCATTCCTCTGAGTGTCTCATGCCCAAATCAGTCACCCATGCCTCCCTGTGTTCCTTTTCTATTGCTGCTATAGCAAATTGCCACAAACTTACTGGCTTAAACAATGCAAATTATTATTTGTATCTGTTTCATTATTATCTTATAGTTCTGCCGGTCAGAGGTGTAACACAAGACTCAGGCCAATATGAAGGTGTCAGAGGCCTGCACTGCTTTCTGGAGGCTCAAGAACAGAATGCATTTCCTTGCCTTTTCCAGCTTCTGGCAGCAACCTGGGTGCATTCCTCTGCTTGTGGTATCTTCAAAACCGGCAGCAGCAACTCCTTTTCGGTCTGCATCATTATCACTTCCTAGCTCTTCTTCTAACTACCCTTGCCCTGGGTAGCTCTTTGTTTTACTCAGAATTATTTGGGATGACAATTGATGGTCTACGTGCATCTGCCCCCTGTATATCCCACCCCACCTCCAAACTCTTTCCTTCACTCCTCTCCTTTCTTACTAGTCTCTCTGTGCCGGCGAGAGCAGCCTCTTTCCTCTCCTGCAGACTTTCCAGCTCTAGGTCTGCATTAGAGCATGCGCGTTAGCTGTACTCTCTGCCAGGAGCTCTTTCTGAAGATATCCAGTGGCTGAATCTCTCCCCTCTTTCTAGTGCTTGTTCAAAAGTCACCTGCTCAATGGGGACCCTTGGCCATTCTCTCTAGCACAGCAACCCATACCCCTCCCCACAGGACCCCCGGTCTTACTCTGTTCTACTTTTCCTTTTTCTGTAGCATTTACTACCTTCTAATTTATCACATTAATGACTTTCCTTTATTAAAATATAAGTTCTACAAAGGCAGGGTCATCTGTTTTGTGTTCAAACACTTAGAGTAACTGGCAGGCACTCAAGTTTGTGTTGAATGTCGAATGAATAAATGAATAAAACAATATAAAGACCCTGTTCCTCCCCCCCCCCCCAGCCCCCGGCACCACCAACTTTTCTTTGATCCTCCAATACTTACATTTTTTTTTAATTTTTATTTATTTATTTGAGAGAGAGAGAAAGAGAGAGAGAGAGAGAGAGAGTACACGAGAGGGGGGAGGGTCAGAGGGAGAAGCAGGCTCCTTTGCTGAGCAGGGAGCCTGATGTGGGACTCCATCCCGGGACTCCAGGATCATGACCTGAGCCAAAGGCAGTCGCTTAACCAACTGAGCCACCCAGGCGCCCCCAATACATTTTTAGAGCCTCTTTTTTCTCTTTGCCCATGTCTGTTAAGTCCTGGTTATTGCAATACGCTTTTGGTTTCCCTCCTATTTCGTGACTATTTCATTCTACTTGATGGGATCACACGAAGGTTTTATTCTCAGGACTGGGCACTGGGGCTGTGTGGTCATCTCTACTTTGTCCTGCTTACCAGACTTTTCTTACAATGGACTGCTCAACCCTCTGCCTACCTTCATAT
>NW_027397066.1:57450484-57525244 GCF_003265705.2 Callorhinus ursinus | reverse complement strand
CTAGAGTAAAGACTGACATGTACACATATAACATGTATTATTTAAAAGCAGATACTTAATAGAAGAAATGACATACCAGTATTCATCATCATGTACAGAAAAACAATCCAGGACCAAATTTTGGCGGTCACAGAAGAAATCAGGGCTGCAAATTATAGGACTCTGAAGTAAAGCTGATATTCCTATTGGAATCTCTTCTGGAACCTCCTAGAACCACTGTCCTGATATCATATTAGAACCTCTGTTAGACTAAAACCATACTCTTCAGATTTTCCATTTGGATAGCTCTTTGACAGTAACAGAGAACATTTACTTTCTCAAGTTAGATCTACAGTATGAATACTCTCAATTGAAAAAAACGAAAGCTTTCCAACGTACTCTTACGGGTAGCTATAGCGTTTCGAAAGCAGAAGTCTGATCACCACCTCCTCCTCCTCCCACGTCTTCAGTAGCTCATCACGCGGAGCAGCTTCTGCTGCTCCTCGTCCTAAGTCTGCGCCTCCCCCCAAAACCACTCCCCGCTCACCTCTTTTCACTCCTTTTCATAATGGAAAACTATCTCAGACTTTTTCTGCCTCTTCCCACACTCTTTGGTATTTCCAGTGTACCATGTACAGACTTCAACTACTTTAATAATGAAATGACATTCTTATTGCTTGTCTGTCTCCTTTATTGGACTGTAAAATTTATAAAGCGGAAGGCCTTCTTCCAGCTCAGTACTAGATGCCGAGTATGCCAAATAATGAATGAAGGGATACATCAATGAATGATTAAGTAGATACAATAACAGAAATTATGAATGACCGCTTAACAGAAAAGACAGACTAACAGAAAAGATTCAAACTTCACACAGCAAATTTCATTGATGAGGTCACTTAAGTTTTATTGATAAAGTCATGATTTAAATTATGTTCCATCTTTTCTATCTAAAAAAGGAAGAAGTACTTGACATCCTTCTTTAATAATGCAATTAAAATGTTTATAAATCAAGGATGAATTTACTTCATTGATAAAGTTAGCCATTTGCAAAATTTACCTTGTTGACCAACAATTTCAGATAAATATAGACAGAAATACATGTCTGCACGAAAACTTGTCTTGATGCCCGATCTTCTGACATTTTGTAAGTGTTAAATGTTTTCAGTACTGTTGTTAGGAGGGGAAAAAAAAAAGACTAAGAGGTGGGTAAACTCTTAAAGTGAGAAGATGTAATAACCAGAGAAAATTTAAAAATCGCCAAAAGCTCTTTTAGCTAAAAGATAGTTTTTTTGGCATTGGTTTCTTATATGACAAGTGATCACATTCAGGATATATATATCTGCTTTATGTTAAATTATTACCCACCCTGCACTTATGTTTTAGGTTAATAGTTGTCGGAATACATATTGTATCTGGTACTCCTTACAAATTGTCACAATTTTAACTGGGAACATGCTGGGACACAAACCAAATGAATGCAAATCATAAAATGGTTTTCAATGCCCCTAAGTAGATGCCTAATTCTAGTTGAGAAGAGGTAGGGCCCTGAGGGACAAAAATGTTACTGAGGGCTTTGAAGGGCTTTAGGGTCCCACTTGAAGTGGTTATTTGAATAGAATGCAATATACAAAAAAAAAATTTGATAAAAACCCTAAGTTTCGCAATGCTGTCCTAATTCCAAGTTCTACTTACAGTGGCTCGCTATATGTAAATTTACTTCAATATGAGTCGTTATGTTTATGTTAAAATTTTGCAGCGAAGCCTTAAGAAAGGTAAGGACACAGAAGAGTTAAGCCCCAGGTCTCAAAGCACCTGCTACAGTGTGCAATGGGGAAGAAGAGAAGCTTGAGATTTACACAGAGACAAATCAAAGCAGTACTCGGCATGGTGGAAATTGGCAAACTAAAGATTAAAAAACAAAAAACAAAGATGAAGATTTAGATAAAGGACCAAACACACTTTTTTTTTTTTAAAGGCAAGTCTTCAATATGTGCATTTTCAGGGAAAAAAAGAGAATGGTCTTCAAGGGAGAGAGAGAATTGAAAATGTCTATCAAACAAGAAATAGTCGATGGAAATTGAGTGTGCTGTATTTTTCTCTACTAACAATGATTATCAGAGAGATAAGGGGCTTTAGGTCGAGCTGGACCACCTGGTTTGGGATGCTGCTCTACAGCTTTACTAGCTCTGTAGAACTTCTGTACTAGCTTTGGGTGGTTTACATCATCACTCCTGCTGCTGCCTACTCATTTGTAAGACGTAGAAACTACAAACACCTAGGAGGCCTACAATAGGCTAATAGACTTATGAATAAAACACGTTGAGCATAGTAAGCACTGTATGCCTGTTTCTGTTATCACTTTACCGTATATGAAATGTTACTTTTCTCCACTAGAATTAGGCATCTACTTAGGGGCATTGAAGACCATTTATGATTTGCATTCATTTGGTTTGTGTCCCAGCATCTTCCCAGTTAAAACTGTGACAGTTTCACATTTCAGCAATTCACAAATATCAGTAACATACTATATTGAGTTTCATTGATATTTTATTCCTTCAAGTAACTAGTCATTTGTATTATGTATAGATGGGCATATTCTACCACAGCACCCCTAAAAGTATCTGAAACAGATTACTCTAGTATTATGTAACACTGAATTTATGCAAATTTTCTCTCATGCAAAGAGGCATTTAATAATTATAGTTGAAATTTAGAGATGGGAGAAATATTGTATCACATCCTCATTCACCAGGTGGGCTAGTATGTGGTTGACAATCATGAAGAAAAGAGCACAGAGTAGAAAACAACCACCACAGCAAAGTAGTTTCCAGATACTTCTGTTAGCATGTGGATTCTTTGTATTCTATGGTTATAGTCTTATCTTCCCATTGATTACATGTCAGTTGCTCTCAGGCAGTAGCGTGCATGCACACACACGTTTCCCTTCCTGTTCCTGCAAAGTGCAGCATTTGAGACTCCAAAGTAGTTTTACTGAAGCCTGTGGATAGTACCTGTGTGGCTGAAGAGGAGAGAGAACAGGTTGCCATACAACAAAAAGTGTATCTTTTTAAAAGGTCCTTTTCATAAGTGTCCTCCCCCAAACCTCACTATTTCAAACAGCTACTTCTGGAAGTTCTCTATGCTGCCCCCACAACTCCTGACGCCTCTCTTTCCAGGCTTCTAATCTTTCCTCTGGCAGGAAGCACCAGGCACTTTTCTGTGGAAGCCAGTCTCAATTACCTGGCTGTCTTCATTTCCACCACCAGGAGGCTCTGGCAGGAAATCCTGAAAAGGGATGAAAGCAATTAGACTAAGTGATAGATGAAGTACTTAGAAGATGAATTTCAAGTGTTCAGTGGTCAACAGCACATAAAAGGAAAAGGGTGGAGATAAAATTGCTCAGTAGATTTCTGGCTTTATAACACATTAAGTGCATTAAAATGTATACACCTACATTACATATAATACTTGACACAAAAAATGATTGTAATATTATTTTGAAAAATATTTGGCTATGAGCAATTAATAAGTGGCTCTGATTTCTCTCAAATCAGGTCAGTGTGTAAATTCTTGCAAAGTGAAGAAAATTGAGTTTATAAATAGTTCCCAAATATAGTAGAAATCTTATTAATACCAAATGTGTTAATACCAAATAGTGTGGCTAGCATAAAGTTATATTTTATTGACCACTAAATATTTATTAATCCTTATTTTATAATTATCCTATTTGCTGAGCCAATATTTTCTGGTTTCAAAATTGTATAGGCCCCTGAAAAGCACACTGTCCTTGAGCACTGTGCCTGTAGTTCCTAAAGAATAAAATGGACACAGGTTTAGCAAACATCAAGGACCTGGCATCACCCACAGAGCCTCATGTGTGGATTCAGTGGATTGTTTTGTATTTATGTCTAGAGGACCCATCTGAAGCCTCACCAACTTGGTTAGGAGCCATGTTGATGTCCTTGGGGAGTTGCCTCGCTGTATAGAAATTTTATAAAGGGAAACAGTCTTGGAAGATACTGTTTCACATTTGTTATTTTAAAATAAGAATTCATGTAGAGCAATTTATCCCTTTTGGATGAGATTAGTTTAAGTACATATGAGTTGTGATCTCTTTCTCCAAAGCCTCAGAATTCCGGCTTTCATTTAAGTTCATGTATATTTCATCTTACACTCCAGTTGTCCTCTGGCAAGAATTTTCCCTTTGAAAGGCCACAGATGAATAATACACAATCATGCAACTCATTTCTGGTCAAATGTTAGATTGCTTTAAATCTGAAGGTGGAACACAGAGCTGTCAGCAATTTTTTTGAAAGTGAGCTGTAGATTTCCTTACAATTTCTGATGGCTCATTATTTACACGCATGGGAGAACAAGTTAAAGGAAGAAAGTCTCTATACACACATTCTCTCTCGCTCGCGCTCTCTCTCTCTCTCTCTCTCTCTCTCTCTCTCTCTCATTGCAGCCAGTAGGTATAACATGATGTCAATAATTATGAAACCATGCATTTTAATTGCCCAGGAGAGTTTATAAAATCCTTTCTCAAACATAATCTCCTCCTTTTTCTAACCAGGTGATGAAGGTAACACTTGAGATTGCTAATCCTATTTATTCACTCACATAACATTCAAAACAAGAGTTAATCCAGGTTTTAAGGCATTGTTGCTATTACAAAAATAAAACATGTGACCTGCAAAATGTTATTTCACCAAGAAAGATGACTAAACTTTTACAAATATTTTGAGTGGAAGCAAATGAAATGAGTTAATATCCCTATCATACAGAAGAAAAAATTTAGACTTTTATTAATAACCTCTTGATTATTACCAAAGGATAAAAGCTATTTGAAAATAAACCAAGAGAAACTGTGATAAGATTTTACCCCTGCTTTACAATATTTTAAAAAATTTCTCTGATTTAGACATGTATTATGATAAAGAGGAACATAATACAATTGTATGGTAGAAGTGGGTGATGTTAAACGTATATTTCTCAGTCTGGCAGATCGAGTAGGAATAATATAATATGGAGGATCTGAATGATAGAATAATCTCCATTTATGGAATAAATGTTTTGAACAAACCCTTCTATTAAGTGAAGTGCCTTTTTTTCAGTACCTAAAGAATATCCCTTCTTTCAACAATTCTCTATTAGTCCACAAAGAACACTTAACTGAATTTATGTGGGGAAGGATGATGGTATCGGGTGGGGCTTTATTAGCATCTCATCAAATCCTGAAACCACTGAATAAAATGTTGATACATGTAACCACATTAAAACTTAAAATTCTTGGACGTTGGAAGTCGAATATCAAACAAATCTAAGAAAATCAATTATATTGACTAAAATGAGTGATAGCCTTCATACATAAAGAACATCTACAAACCTATTTATCTTTCTTTCTCTTTCATGTATTCATTTTACTAATGGTATGGTAGTTTTCTAGGCCAGGTTGGGCAAACTTTTTTTCTTTGAAGGATTAGATAGTAAACATTTTTGGCTGTGCAGGCCATAAAGTCTCCATTGCAACTTCTGTGCACTGTAGCACGAAAGCAGCTACAGCAGGTACAGGAGGAATGGGCATGGCTGTGCTCCAGCAGAGCTGTTGGCAGAACCCGGCAGTGGGCTGTGTTTGACCCAGAAGCTGTTGCTCACCGATCCCTGTGCTAGACCATAAAAATAAATGAGAAAAGCAAAGTCCTCACTCTCAGGAACTTTCATTCAAGTGGTGAGACAGATGATCTGCCGGAGTCCAGCTCCAGCAGGGGAAGGGTCCTTGAAGGAAAGGTTGGCGTCGGCGAGTGAGGAGACGCAGACAAAGGATCGGGTTGTAAGCATCTCCTCCCTGATAGCCTCAGAGGAACTTTATTTATTCATGAGAATATCTCCTTGTTTTTCCATTCTTTCATAACATGTGATTTTGTTTTTTACATTTTATTGCAACCATTTCGGATTTAAAAACAAAGGTGCTAAACAGAGCGTGACAGTGCGAGACAAAGCGTGACCTATCTGCTATTGTGTGCTAAAGCGAAAAAGTTATATTTTTCCTCTTGTTCAAAGGTTTATCTTAAGTTTATTCTTTCTCCAAAGGCAGCTTACAATGTGTGCACCCTATCTTATCAAAGTACTTATTCCATTTCTATATGTTTTCGTCTCTTGTCCTTGCTCCATAGACACCACGGAGGATTACTCCTCTTAATCTTTACCCAGAGGCCGACAGATGATGCCCGCACCCTTTTTTCCTTTAATCTTATACGATTTGTTCCTGTCTTCATCATCAACTCCAGTATAAGGAATGGGAGGAGTAGGGGTAAGGAAGTTAATCCTACTCCAGGGCTTGCCTCGGGGGGCATACCAAAGGTGGCCTCCTATTTTGTATGCAACATAGGGAGGTCCCTGTACTGTGGGAATGACATGAGATTTTCCTTTCCTAGAATCCTGATGTTTCAGAGGTGCCTGAGGAATCTCATCAACAGGAATTTTTACTGGGCCTGGATCCAACAGCTCCCTTAAATGAAGCTTATCAAAGAACTCCACGTTGCTCATGTTAGATGAATTACAGATCGGAGGACATTGGGTAATTTTACTTCTTGGCCCATCGTCAGCCTTTTTTGGAATCAGTTTCATTATGATTGCTTGCATAGGCATAACTAAGTTTATAAATCATTTTATCATGAAACCCCAGAAAAAATCCCATGATTATAAAGATTGCCTCAAATAAAATGAAAGGAAGTAGCAGGAGCCAGCTGTGGAGTCTCCTGATCTTCAGGATTGTCCCCCGTACTTGGACTTTGTCAAACAGCATGAGTAGCTTGGCTCGCGCCAATGATCAATAAATATAAACATGTAAAATGTGAAGTGGTGATGAAGAGATATCAGGGTAAAGGGAATGAAAAGAAAAGATGAAAAACAGATTTGAAAAGATCTGGAAAAATAGGTAGAAGATAAATTCATCAAGAAAGCCTATAAAATGCTATACAATCTGAAGCCCATAAAAATCAAAGATATTAAAATAATGGTACAGTATAATTTTCACCTTTCAGAATCGCAGTGACTAAAGTGATAATTCATAACGTTGCCAAGAATCATGGGGAAAAAGGCCTGGAAATTCATCGCTAGTGGGAGTGTAAACTGGGACAATTCTGAGAGCGATTTGAAAATACCAATATTGCAAATAGACACCCTTTGGGTTTTTTAAATTTTTTTCATATCGAAGTACAGTTGACCTACAATGTTATGTTAGTTTCAGGTATATAGCCCAGTGATTCAACAGTTCTATACATCGCTCAATACTACATGTAGTCCCCATCTGTCACGATACAAGATTACTTCAGTATTATTGACTATATTCCCTAGGTTGTAATTTTCATCTGACTTCTTTTTATAAATGTTTTTAATTGAAGTATAGTTGACACACAATGCTACACTAGTTTCAGGTGTACAACACAGTGATTTGACAACTCTCTACCTTTTGCTATGCTCAAGTGTAGCTGCCATCTGTCACCATACAACACTGTCGCAATACCATTGACTATTCCCTATGCTCCACCTTTCATCCCCATGACTTATTCATTCCACAACTGGAAGCCTCTATCTCCTCCTTCACACAGTCACCTTTTTGATCCAATATTTTTGCTTTTCAAAATGCCTTCTACAAAAACATACTTAAAAGTTGCAAAAATAAATGTACTAGGATATTTGATATGACATATTTAATGGCAAAGAATAGAAACAACTTGGTTATTAACAAAAGGATTGTTGAAATTGTGACCATTTCATTCAACAAATGTCTGTCGACCATTTAAAGTAATGAAGTAGGCATCAATATATTGACAGTTATGAGAGATAGATTACTATGTAAAAAAGGGTTTGGTACAAATTATAGATAGAAACATCCTATTTTTGTCTTAAAAACAAAACTGTGTGGCATTGCAGACTGGTAGGTAAAGAAGATTTTTAATAAATGGTACTGGGACACTTAGGTATCCATATAGGAGAACATTAAATGGGATTCTTGCATCACCCCATCTATACAGGTAGGTTGAAGACTAAAAGACAAAAGTAAAATTTTAAAGCTTAAAAAGTTAATATAAATAAATATTATGCCCTCAGAATAGCAAATAATTTTTTAGCAAGATACAAGATTGATGACTTTAAAATTAAGAACCCTTATTTTCAATTAAAAGACCTGCAGAGAAAAAGGCAGGTAGGCTGAGATCAGCGGAAAATATTTGAAACACATATAATCTAAAGGATTTGTGATCTAGAATAAGGTATGTCTACAGTCAATAAAAGAAAGATAATTCAATAGAAAAAAATTGGGGGAAAAAACAGGAAGCCCTTTCACAGAAGATAACACAAATACAGAAAAATGTTTGATCTGGGCAATCATAAAAATTCAAATGAAAGCCACAATCAAAAACTATTTTATACCCATCAGATTGACAAAATATTAAAGGACAAAAGTCCCAATGATGGCAAAATAGTAGAGCAATGGCAACTGTTGTACATTGTTTCAGGGAGTATAACTTGGTTATATTTATGAAAAACCACTGGGCATTTTAACAGTAATGAAGGTGCATATGCCTTCAACCCAGCAGTTCTACTCCTGGGTGTATACTCTAGAGAAATCCTTGTGTATTTGCACCAGGAACTGTGTACCTAGCAACATGGTTTGTAAGTACAAGACATGGAAAATACAGAAAGATCATCTACAGTAGAACAAATAAGTCTATTTTGATATATTCACACAATGGACTGTCATGTAGCAGTGAAAGGAATGAATGACAGTTACATGCATTAAAGCAGTACTTCCAGCAAAATGAGAAAGCTAATACATTCCTTTTCTGTCAGCGCTAAGGGGAAATTCTACCAATTGGCTATGTTTGAGAACTTGCTTTCTTTAATATCTAACTAGTGTAATAATATAACCATTAATCATCAAAAAGCATAAAGAGCTGACTGCAAGCTTACCAGAAGTCCTGGAAGAGAAAATGCATTTTAAAATAATAACTCACTAGCCAAAATCTAATGTGTATGTATACAAAGTGAATACATGAATATTCTTCATATATTAAATATACATGTACTGGCATCCTTCTGGTTTTTGAAGATCATTATGCTTTCTGTCAGACCGAACTCCAAACTTCCAGGAACTTGGTCTTTTGTATTGTAATCTCTAGACTGAGAATAGCACCTGCTCCAACTTTACTGATTATTTTCCTCAAATATTTGGTCTCTGTTATTAGATAGAAAATTTCTTGTGACCTGTGATAACCTCTCTCTCAACTCTTACTGCTCCATCTCACTCCTGCATACTATTCAGACATATAGGAAAGAGGTTTAATAAATACTTGCAGGAACAGGATTATGAAATCTCTAAAGATCAAAATATAATTCTTTCATCTTCTTGATATTATCTTTTCCTCCAATGCATTCGTTCTAGAGCAGCTATAAAAATGAGTGTGGCCACAGGCACAAATTAGACATTAAAATAGACTTAAAAGACCATATACTCTGAGAAAGTTATGAGAAAAGAGAGAAACACAAGTGAACGTTTGGCCCAGAACTAACGTTGCATCTCTCTATGCTATGTCCCCCTGCCATTTGCATCTTGATTACAGAGTCCACAATAGTTTTGTAACTTAAAATAATGTTTATTGAAGTGGCTTAAAAAAAATGCAGAAGAAAAGAGTAAAAACACAAACCAATTGTTTAAAGTATGGTCAGACTGTTGGGAAAGAAAGGTCCAGGTAAAACAAAATTAAACAGATTTCTTAGCTGCAGGACTTTACATAGACTTGAACATGTTTAAGTCAATTATAAGTCTTGTAAAGTATAACATAAGTTAGAATCAAATTAAAGCATAGCAATAGAAATACTTGCCCTTAAACCTCAGAATTTAGAAGTTGCAAATTTTTAAATGCTAGTAAAAAAGTTTAGCACCTTGTTAGCAAGAATAATTTTTAACATAGGAAATTACTAGATAGTGCATATTGTTAGTAATACTATCTGAGCCCTGCAGAATGAACCAGTATGTTGATTCAAGAATAGTGTCCCATGGTACTTGCTCTCGGTACTACAGGAGGCTCCCATAATGTATATTTTCCCCCAAACTTACTTGACTATAAAACATCTTCCTCCTCCTTTTTTGAAAAATATCTAATGGGATTACTGTTCCTTAAAATGAACTTTGGGAAATGCTTACTATGCTTTGGGTCTATAAGTGTGGATGAAATATTTTAATATAATATTTTAATATAAATACTTATGGTGACCTCTCTGGGGTTTTTTTGTTTGTTTTTGACACAAATTCTGTTAATTTTAAACACAGCAAAGAGTAAAAAAAAAAGTTTACTTGGCAATAGCAGAGGGATTGCAATTTGGGAAAAGCAAACTATGGTGAACCATAGACAAATCTAAAGGGACCAATAGAAGGTCAGCTTTAACTACATTTTAGGAGGAAATTAGGGAAGGTTGTTTTGAACAAAAATTTTTTGGAGAACAAGAGTTCACTGAGGTTGCAGTGGTTTCTCATTGGCTGCAAGCAATAGTATATTGTTGCTGGGCGGGGAGGGATATTTGTTCATTTTCTGGAAGGCAGGAAATAAAATTCCTGTGTGAAAGGTGCCCTTTCTTGTCAAAATAATCGTCGTCTTCCCTCTTGCTGCTGGTTGGTTATGCAGACTGTGAGTGGTACGTGGGTGAGAGCGCCCCCTTCAGGGAGTCTCCATTTTAAATGAGGTTCCCTTTATTTTCACAAGACAAACTTAATTTTATAAAGGTAATTGCATTGGTAATTCATCAAATGTATCACAGACCCCTCTCCCCCACACACTTATTCTGAGTGTTTACTCTGTTTTTCAAAAAAAAAAAAAAAAAAAAAAGGCAGGTGCTTGTTCTTCAGAGGTGGTCCAACGGCAGAAAAACATTACTGGCATCCACTCCTTTCTTTGGAGCAAAAAATAAATAATACAACTCAATAGCAATATCTAGATACCTTTGATAACACATGGGATATGAATAATTATCAGATTGAATTCATAATCATAATTTTAAAATAGTGTTTAACCTTCATTTTGGATTGCAGTTTTACCTTTCCCTTCCCTGCGCCGCCCGCCCCGCCCCCAGCTAATCCCTAGTTACTACACTAACAGCAACTTGACTTTCCTCAAATTTTAACTTTTTAATTAGGTGGGTTTTTTTTTTTTCTCATGAAAATACCAGTGAATATTAAAATGATCAAAACCAAGAAGAAGCTGACAAAAAAGCCAAATAGAAGTACAGCTCCTCTAAGACTTTAATTGTCCAATTTAATTAACTGAATATATATTCTTAGAGTTCATATTCAATTTCATTAAATGAGAAATTTCCTTATCTAGATTTTTCTAATCATCATCCTCTTCCTAAAATCCCATGATGAGGTCATTGAGGGTAGTCAGGAAAAACAAAAAGCACAGGATTCGTTCTAGAATGAATTGTATCATTTGTATCACTGCTGGTTGTGGAGCACATGATTCGACTGGCAGCACAATGTCACCAAGAACTCAGGGAACTCTTTGTAATGTATTCTTTAGCTCTCTCTTTTGCACGTTCCCTTCTGGACATTCAGCTTCCAGGATCTTTTCTCCCCTTCCTTTCTCCAGTGTTTCCTCAGTTCCCACAGGCTGATAGGCTTTCTTTTGCCCTCCCTCTTGTCTTCCCTTTCCCTCTCTTCTTCTTTTCCCTACTTTCCCTCACTTCTGTCAGCTCACCACTCTATCTACCTTCGGGGGGGGGGATGCATACGTTTTCTTTGGAGTCTGAATGCAATTCAAACATTCAGACACGATTTAGACCTCACTGTGTTGCACGATTGCTTGATTCTTGTCTCAACGGAGTCAAAGAATGAATCTCACAAAAGGTGAAGTGAAAGTCTATTAAGTGGAGGTGAGAGCAGAAAGGAAAGAAAAAAGCTCTAGAGTGACAGAGGTCCCGAATGGGTTGCCATTAAGGCTTTTAGTGTCAGTCTTTTATGGAGAACTGACTGGGAAGCTTGTGGCCTTCAGATTCTTGTGCAGACTTGGTCTGAGCAAGGACTAGCGATCACATCCTTAATGGTTTACTTCTTCAAGGTCTGCTCATTTTTCTGGGATTACAATGTAGCTGCCCCAAAATATGCTCCCTGACATCCAGGGCCAGGTGGTCTGCTTTGTTCCCCTATCTGTGGTTTTCTACTCCTCAGCATTTCTCCACATTTGGGATTTCTGTGAGCCTGGTCAGGGGAGTCGGGGGCCTCCTATCTCTCCCTGCCTATACCTTAACCCTTTCCTTACTCAACTGGTTTGTTTACTTTTTAAAGGCATATTTAGGACTATATTATGTTGTTTCATATTGGGTCTATTAGAAGCTATGTTTTCTTTAATTGAAGTAAAATTGATACACAATGTTGCATTAATTTCAGGTATACAGTGATTCAGCTGTCTATGTCCATGTCTTCTACCATGCTCACAAGTGTGGCTCCAGTCTGTCTTGTGTCCCCATCCCCAAAATTCTGACTCACTGGCTTTGGGGCCAGATCTCATAATTTGCATTTCTAAAAAGCTGCCCAGTGATGTTTATTGAGGGAGTAACTTGACAATAGCAAGGCCTCCAGTATCCTGAGAGTCCTCTTTAGCAAATCAAAGTCCTTTTGGGTACCTCCCTTTTTCCCTATCTCCGCCAACTCCCAGGTATATCATCGGTCATCCCTGACACCCCCAGGGCAGCAGCTCTTTCTGCCCACGGGTCCTGTCCCCATGCTTTAATAAAATCACCTTTTGGGCGCCTGGGTGGCTCAGTTGGTTAAGCGACTGCCTTCGGCTCAGGTCATGATCCTGGAGTCCCGGGATGGAGTCCCACATCGGGCTCCCTGCTCGGCAGGGAGTCTGCTTCTCCCTCTGACCCTCTTCCCTCTCGTGCTCTCTCTCATTCTCTCTCTCTCAAATAAATAAATAAAATCTTCAAATAAAATAAAATAAAATAAAAATCACCTTTTGCACCAAAGAATTTTCAAGAATTCTTTCCTAGCCATGGGCTCTGGACCTCACCCATGTTCAAAAACTACATCAATATTGGTAGTGCTGGTCTGAGGACTGCCTTAGATAGCACTTCCTTAACCTCTATATCCCTTGACTATATTTCCCTCGAGTAACTTGAGAATATTTCTTATTTAAGTTGGAAAGCTAAACTACTTGTCCAAAGAATGCTGAAAATATTTAACTCAATTTTGCATTTTAAAATCTAGTTTTTGGCTCAAGAGTATACCTTCAACTGGCATTCTCCCAGAAAGTTTTTAAACATAGATCCTCAAAAGAACTGTCTCTTTCCACTTTGAAGACTATTAAACATGTTTTGAATACAGAAGAGATTTTAAAGCACCTCCTCTGTTCAATATATGCTAAGTAATATAAAATGCACAAGTATAAATATAATTTATTGGGCATCTTTTGTAATGTGTTAGATTGTTTCTGACATGGACTTCAGAAGATATATAAATTATCAATATGGTGGAATAGAAAGTGGAGTGGCTTTGACATCAGACACCTGTGTTTATACCCTCCCTATTCCATATACTAGCTTTGTGGGCATGCACAAAGTAACGGCTCTAGGGCCAGTCTCCCTTGCTTGTAAAAGCTTTTAGCTATTCAATGACATCATGTATGCAAATCATTTAATACAGCATTTGCTAAGTAATAAAGTAAACACAAATATGTGGAAAACTATCCACTATTAACTGCTTGTGAACTTCAAATTCTTTTTCAAGATTCAGAGGATATGGAACTTGTTTGTTTTTTTCTTTTTTCTGTCTCTGTTCCCTCAACTATGCGAATATCAATTTTTTTATTATGTTCAGTTAGCAACATATAGTACATCATTAGCTTTTGATGTAGTGTTCAACGATTCACTAGTTGCATATAACACCCAGTGCTCATCACCACACGTGCGCTACTTAATACCCATCACCTGGTTCCCCCATCCCCCCACCCCCCTCCCTTCTGTAACCCTCAGTTTGGTTCCCGGAGTCCAGAGTCTCTCATGGTTTGTCTCCCTCTCTGATTTCTTCCCATTCCTTTTTCCCTCCCCCTGTGGTCCTCCGCACTATTCCTTACGTTCCACATATGAGTGAAACCAGATGATGATTGTCTTTCTCTGCTTGACTTATTTCACTTTGAATAATCCCCACCAGTTCCCTCCAATTTTAAAATATAACCTAGGTAATCTTGGACCTCTTCTACCTCCATCTGAACCTATAGTCGCACCCAAAGAAATAGTCCAACTGCCAAATTATAATTAAACAGGAATTCCAAATTTTGAATCTTAAAAAAATTGGCAGGAGGTAAATCGCCACCCACAGAAATATGAAAAGCCTCTTGCACACTTTTCAGTCTTTTTCACTCTGTACCTGTGGCAGTCCCTCTCAGAGACAAATCCCCAAGGCCATAAAGGCCCCAGTAGATTTTGCCAGGCTCTCTCTTACATGGGTTTTTATTATGCAGATTGCTATCACCACTCTGGGTGTCATCCTCCCTAGTTCCCAACTGCCTTTCTAGTTGTAGCTCTCTTTACCTATTGCCTTGATTCTGAGTCAGTAAAAAATTCCAAGAGCTGAGTTAACCAAGATTCCCTTTTGGGTTCCAGAGCCGGAGGGGAGCAGTGTGAGGAACACTTACATGTTAGTAAATCATGACCCCTTCACAAATAACAGTAGGATCCTGGTACCAATTATGATCGTGTTTTTTTCCAACACTACTGAGCCATTCTTGGACACCAGCTGGGTCTCTACAACTGAACTCAATTCTGACATTATCTAATGTAAATAATGTAGAAAAGAGAAAAAGATTGTGAGTGCCAGGAAGATATAAAGGCATCAAGAATGATTTCTTTTTTTATTTCTAGTATTACACAAGAATTCACTTAAAATATCAAGATGTTAAGGAGCATGCTCATCAAGCTTGTTCAGTATGCTAACATGTTGCTTTATTAGGTTTAAGAAATTACTAAACTTAGTTCATTGGCTCTGAGTGACTTTTATGGCCAATATTTATTTGTCATCATTTCCCAACTCTAGTGAGTGATAAGCTTTGCTAAATTAGATTGGATGGTAATGAAGACTGAGGAATTTATATACTCATTTATATAAATTGGCAAATTATGCATAGATTCAAATAAATCTAATTTATACAAATGTAGAAGCTTAATGAAGCTTCAGACAACCTCTCAATTTGTAACAAATTGCAAGTAAGAGTCAGCATGGAGTAAAAATACAGTAGTCTTTCTGGTCAGGCAAACTTAGAATTCATACTCTATGAGACCTACACTGAAGGGTTTTGAATATGTGTTTCTTTGTTTTAACATGGGGGTGATTATCTCTACTTCACAGTGAGAATTCAATGAGAAAATGGAGGAAAAAGGCCCTGCTGAGTTCCTGGTAGGTGCTCTCTAAAAGTTAGCTTAGGCCTTGAAGAGTCAGAATAGGTTCAGCCACAGTATTAATTTTTATGATAGCACTTCAAATGTCACACCAATGATGTGTTAACTATAAATAGCAAATTCAAATAAGTACTCTGACAGGAAGGATTCCACAGTAAGATGAAGTAAGTGTCTATACTTAGGGAAACTCGATAATTAAAAACTTTTCTGATGTAGGAAAGACATTAGGGTTTGAAGCCGATGGCCAAGAAAGAATTCTTGATATGTCTTTGGTGCAAAAAGGTGGTTTTATTAAAGCACAGGGGCAGGACCCGTGGGCAGGAAGCACTGCACTGGGGTCATTAGGAGTGGCCCATTATATACTTCCAAGTTGGGAGGGGGTTAGGGATAGCATAAGTCTCTGAGGAATTTTGGAAGCAAGGTTTCTAGGACCTCGAAGGGGCTCGCTGTTATTGGGAAAGGTCATTTATTACAGCCTAATAAAACCTTAGTCATGACACCCTTCAGATGTATATCGGTGGGCCATATGCTTGGGGGATGATTGCCAACATATATCTTGGGGGTTTAGAGATAAAGGAGGTTTCCAAAGGAATTTCTATATGTTAAAGTAGACTTAGAGGATCCTGGGATGGGGGGTGTCGGGCTAGGATTGCCTTTTGCCCTTAGCAAAGTATTAACATTGAGAGTTGAGTCCCTAGAGGATTGTCACTCTGCCTGTTTTAAGGACTGTCAATGGGCTGTAAGTAGTAAGGAAATTTAATAATTTTTCTTCTGCCTTTGTTTCCCACATCATTTTCCTAAGTCATTTGGGTTTCCTGTTGTTCTCTGGAGTGTTTGCGCTTCCACTAAACTAGTGACGCGTTTAGCCTCAATATTTGCTTCCTGTCATTGAAGTACATCTTCCAAAGGACCTGGTCCTGACAGCTTGTTGATTAGATAGAGCCACAATTTATTCATCGCACCTGCCCTCACTTACTGAATTCCTAATTGTAGAAGAAGCCACCTGAGTCTTGATTACCATCATCACTCACCTGGATGATAAATAATCTCCGACTTATTTTCTTGACAATCCACATTCCACAGGCCAGTTAAAGTGATTTCTCTTAAACCTCAAATCAGAATCCTATTCCCCTCCCATCCTAACCAAGTGAGGTACTTCCAGTTGCATTTAGAATAAAATCTCCAAGTATGGCCTGCAAGGTCCTCCATGATCCGGTGCTACCCATCTCTGCAAGGTCATTTTGCTTTTCCTTCTCTCCATCATGACTTTTCACCCAGTTGGATGCTTCTCAGTTCCTCCGACACAGCGAAACCTCCCATACCACAGGGCTGTAGCACACACAGCTTCCTGCACCTGGAATGTTCTTTAAATGATTATTTTCCTCTTAGCCTTCAGTTCTCAGCATGAGAAAATGTTAGCTCTGCTGAAAGTTCTTTCTTTATGAATATATCTAAATGAGGTCACCTCTTGTTTTCTTTGTTACGTTATTCTACACAGTACTTTTCTATCATTTTATTTGTTCATTGTCTTGTTTTTATTTGTAATTTACATATGTCACCGACTAGAATATATTGTACAGGGGGGAGGGAACTACATCTGTCTTGCTCACCTTTGTATTCCCAATACTGAATTGTCAAATTATGTACGGTGGGTGACACAGATATATAAATTGATGTTTGCTGGAAGGTATGCACACTGTGTGTTAAAAGTACAAAAAAGTGGGTCCCAGATAGGATGGCACATCCACATCCACAGATCTTTCCCTCTTTCTTTACAGATCATACAGATAAGCAAAGCTGAGGGGAGACCATTTCTAGGGGCAAATAACAGCATGCCTACACATTCATAGCTTTTGTAAGTAGAGCTAATGAATCCTCCTATCCAATTTGATTTATCTGAATGAATGAATAAAAATAATGTTATTATCTAGTAATAACAGAAATTAAGTAATTGCAGTTTCTGGCCCAGTAGGAAATTGTGCCTGACTGGGTATCAACTAGCATATACTATTAAAATATTTGTTCAGTTAATTAAAATTAATGTTTCAAATTATATTTCAAAAGGTTCACTTCAAGCCTCAGGGCTCTGTATACATTTGTTAGGTCTTTGACTGCAAGAGTATTTTTATTAGCAAAAAAAAAAAAAATTTCTTTTTTCCTTAAATAGACAATCACTAGAGTAAATTGCACTGGGGTTGAAAGAATAGCATGATGTGGGTCACTGATTTTACTTCTCTTCTCACCAGGCTTCTGTCTCCCCTGGTGAGAGATGTATTTCCCACCATGGGAAATACTTTTTTTTTTTTTTTTTTAAGATTTTATTTGAGAGAGAGAGAGCTAGTCAGAGAAAGAGCATGAGCAGGGGGTAGTGGCAGAGGGAGAGAGAGAAGCAGACTCCCTGCTGAGCAGGGGACCCCCCCCCCCCCATGCGGGGCTTGATCCCAGGACCCTGAGATCATGACCTGAGCCAAAGGCAGACACTAAAACGACTAAGCCACCCAGGCGCCCCTCCCACCATGTTTTTGAGAGAGCAATGTTATGAAGTTGTTCAGATAGGTTTTATGAATAGAGCAGTGTCATTTTGAGTCAGCATCTCATTAGCTCTCAGGGATGGCCATCAGAGGTTCCTCTGAATCCCCTTTATGTTGTTTTTTTTTCTTGGGGAGTTGTTTGGGAAAGTACAGCATAGGCTTTGGGGTCACACAGATTTTGACTCAAATCATGAATTATCACTTGTTGGGTATTTAATACTCTGTGCCTCAGTTTGTCATCTACAATTTGGGGTGAAAATATTTATAAGATGCTGTCTATATGAACTAGTGTATTCATGCCCAATCTAGAATCATTATTAATGGTTGCCTGTTATTATTCTTGGGATAGCAGAATACTTTGGAAACAGGTGAGCTGATTTAAGTAAGATATGGAGTAAAGCAGTGCCTTATGCTATTTGTCTTCTATTTTCAGTTGACTTGCCTTTCTTCTTTCCTCCTTTATCCTGACTACCCACCTCCTTTCTTCATATCCAATGCTTGCAACTTGCTTTCTGCCTGAGCGTTCCATGAATATTAATAAAGATTTACATCTTTTGGCTAATACTTTGATTCTGCCAATGCCCCTCCTCCTCCCAGCCCCCCCCAAAACATGTGAAGAAACTCCTGAGATAAAAAATTAGAAATCTATCTTGCTTGAACAATGATACTTGTGGTAAATTTATTTATCTTTAAAGATTTTACCTGACAGAGAGCACAAGCAGGGGGAGCTGCAGGCAGAGGGGGAGGGAGAAGCAGGCTCCCCTCAGAGCAGGGAGCCCGATGCGGGATCAGCTTATGGTAAATTTAGATATACACCTAGTTTAAGACAAATATTGTGTAGATTTTATATTGGATATATTATGATACTGTACAGACTAGAATTTTCTTCTAGGATATGGTATCCTAAATTTACACTACAATCTAAAAAGTTGTTGCAATTAGAAAAAAAAAGGCGGGGGGGCACCTGGGTGGCTCAGTCGTTAAGCGTCTGCCTTCGGCTCAGGTCCTAATCCCAGGGTCCTGGGATCGAGTCCCGCATCGGGCTCCTTGCTCGGTGGGAGGTCTGCTTCTCCCTCTCCCACTCCCCCTGCTTGTGTTCCCTCTCTCGCTGTGTCTCTCTCTGTCAAACAAATAAAAATCTTTAAAAAAATAAAATAAAAATAAAAAGTTGTTGCAATTAAAATTAAAATATTAGAAATTTTAACAAAATAGGCATGCCTAAAGAAAAGGAATGCACTGCTTCCGGTAACCCTAATGAACCCTACATTGTATACATTATATACCAAGCATTTAGTGAAGCCCTGTTTGTGTGTTCTGTCATTTAATTCTCACAACACTGAGCTATGTGCTGCGATTACTGCAGATTTATATAGGAGGACCTCAGGATTTAGACCAGAATGAACTTTGTTAAAATCCTACAGTGGGAAGAGCTAGGGCTGGAGTCCTGACAGGAGTCAAGCTCCATCGTTCTTTCTCTTAATCCCTAAGTACCTTCTTCATCTTACTTACCCTCTACTGACAATCGACTGTCTCCTCTGTCTCCTACTGAAAACGTGCGTGTGGAAGTTACATGCGTTTGATTAAAAGCATTAACTTGAACCTAGCTGAGTACTTCCTTGGTATTTCTATCCATTTGAGGTATGTCCTTAGACTCATTTTTAAGGTAACACATGATTAAATTATTAAGTGATATAATGAAATTTGCATACTACCATGTTTTATTTTTTTCTTCTTACTAATGAATTTGGTTGTTTTAAATACTATCTTATAGCCATTTGAGGTTTTCCTTCTCTGCCCTATTCCTATCCTTTGTTTATTTTCTTTTTCTTTTCCTATTTTTCTTAGGCTAGGAAAGAGTTTCTTGTACTAGGTCAAGCCATATGTAATTGCTATTCTTGTAGGTCAAAAATTGACAATTTCATATGCTACGATCTAATTATAATACAGATTAAACGTTGCCAGTTTTGAATAGGTATCTTTGATTATTCTGTCATCTGTATGTTAACATTGTGTATTTTTAATAGAAATCACTGATTTTGATATAAGCAAATCCATCTAAATTTTTAAACATATAATTTCTATTAAGAAGTCCTTCTCTGGTGCCAATTTCACAAATGTTGAATATTCTCCTCTATTGGATTTGTTTTCCTTTCTCATTCAGGTCATCAGTCCTTCTGAAGTGTACTTTCCCACATGATGTCAAATGGGGCCCAGCTCTATTTTTCTCCATATAAACTAAAGAGTTTTCTCAGCACCACGTATCACAGTTTGTTCTCCTTCAGTTGGCAGGGCTACCTTGGTCATATATCCATATCCAATTTAAACATAAGGCTATTTCTGTGCTGTCTGTTCATAAGATATCATCCTATTTTGATCTCAGTGTATGACTCATCCCGTTGCTTTGCTCTTTTTTTTTTTTTTGCAAAACCGAAATTATCTTTTCAAACCCTTAACTAGTCCACATTAACTTTAGAATATATATTTCCTATTCCTCAAAAAAAAGTCCAGATGGGTTTTTGGATGGGGATGCACAGAGTAGTCAGATTAACAAATTAATGAATATCAAATAGTATAGAAAATTAAAACTAGTAATATTTTGTATATTTACAACATGAATTCATACTGTCTTTGGACATAGTATACCTCCCCATTTCTTCAGATCATTTATAATATCCTTTATGAGATCTTGAAATTTTTCTCTTCAAAAGTTGCATGTAGGGGCGCCTGGGTGGCTCAGTCGTTAAGCGTCTGCCTTCAGCTCGGGTCCTGATCCCAGGGTCCTGGGATCGAGCCCCACATGGGGCTCCCTGCTGCGCAGAGACCCTTCTTCTCTCTCTGTCCTCCCCACTTGCGTGCGCTCTCTCTCTCTCTCTCAAAAAAAAAAAAAGTTGCATGTATTCTTTGCTAACTGAATTCCAAACTACAGTGGTGATGAAGTACTTTTTTATATGCCCAATGCTGGTCAAAACTGGGAATATGGTGGATAATGTCAGATGTAAATACAGCAGTGGAGAAAGAGGAAACTGGGATGCGCTGCTGGTGGGAGTCTAGCTTGGCACAGCCCTTCTGGAAAGCATTCCAGGGGTTCTTAGTACACCTAAGTATGTACATACCGTTTCAACATTTCAGTCCTGGACAAATTAATGCATAAATCAATGAGGAAACCTGACACATACAAAGATACATATGTTCTAGACTATTATGTAATAATTATTAGCAAAATAATTAAAACTTTGGGTTTTTTTTTTACACATTTGAGAAAATAGGAAGCCACATATCTATAAACACAGACTTAATTATGTAAGTTAGCAAAACAGGCAAGTAAGATAACATTAAATGTTACAGTAAGGCATTCTTTTAAGACATCCTTGAAGCACATAACAGAGACTGAGGAAGAAGAAGAAAAATATAAACAAGAGTCGGGCCTTGCAGGGATTGTTGATAATAGTGATGTGCAGTGAACTGAGTATAGTTAATTCCATTTTTTGTGTCCAGGCTTAAAAGATAAATTTCTGATATCATGAAAATCCTGTTTAGGAGAGAGAGGCATGCTTTTCACTTTAGAGCTTCAAAAACCTAGCCATGAGAGTGCCTGTCATTTTGTACCCCATTACTTCACAATCAGGATACCCATCAACCTCTATGTGAGTTACAGTTGTCACTGTAACCGGTGGGCAGAACTCTACTAAAAATGATATTTGAATGCCAATTTTAATTTTAATTTATTTTAACTAAATCCTGTCTCAACTATTTATGTGATCCAAAGCCAGCAATTTTTGCATCAGATACTTAAGGAAGAACATGGGCTCATTTATTGGACACTGTAGAACAAATTAAAAAAAAAAAAAAGAGTTGTACTTAGGATTCGTATTTCTATTTTCCTCCCATGGCCAGGACACTCTTGTGATTTGACCTAGGTGTTTGTCATGATGGAGGTGGCTGGCAACGCATGTGCTGCTAGTGACCCCTTGTGGACTATGGTACAGCTGCACAGGAGCTTTTACAAACCTGGGCCTGTGCTTCTGGGAGAAATCAGTGGTTCTCAAAGCATCAGCAGGAGAAGGAAGATGTGCGCCCACAGTAGTCCTGCTCAGATCTTTGGCTGATGTCAAAACTTCCATGCCTCACTCCTATTTCCTTCTTTCAGAAGAAACCCACTTCTCACCCACTTTTATCTCCTAAGACTATCAGATCTTAGGTTGGCCATATTATTACTGTTAATATTATCTTGCTCCCTTATGAGAGGAGTGGAGCTCTAGACTAATTATTGGCTAATGTGTTTTATCTTACATGGGCAAAGACTGGTTCATATGAGAGACAAAAACTTTCTGGGGTCAGGTTTGTTGACTGGTCAAAATTGTCACCCATTTGTGGCATATAAAAATAAAAAAATAGACTTAATACATAGTTAAAATGGTTTTTTTTAAATCCTCAAGTGGAGATAATCATAAAATTCTTTAGGAAAGTGTCCATTCATGGGTTGGCAACTGCTTTTTGTTTTCTCTTGCTCCAAAGTGAGATAATATAGAATATAGGGAATTTTCTAGAAAATCTTGAAGACTCTGTAGAAAGAGGCAGGATGCATACTGTACATAGAAAGGCACATGTAGTATGGTGATTAAAACATGAGCTCTTTGCTGACCAACAGCAGCCCAAGTCACTGGCTCAGACAGCTTCTCGACATCAGGTAAGTCGCTAACTGCTCTCTGCTTTAGAATCCTCACCTATAAAATGAAAATAATCATAGTATGTAGGTCAAAGGATTTTGTGAGAAAGAAATGAGTTAATATATGTGAGATGCTTAGAATAGTGCCTGGCTGATAGTAATCAATAAATATTAGCCATTGTATTGTAGCTGCAGTGGTTAAAAGAACAGGCTCTGGAATCAGCCAGCCAGTGGTCATATGTGCTCCACCACTGGTTAAGTCTTTTTTTTTTTTTTTTAAAGATTTATTTATTATTTATTTTGAGAGAGTGAGAATGAGAGAGAGAGAGTACATGAGAGGGGGGAGGGTCAGAGGGAGAAGCAGACTCCCCGCTGAGCAGGGAGCCCGATGCGGGGACTCCATCCCGGGATTCCAGGATCATGACCTGAGCCGAAGGCAGTCGCTTAACCAACTGAGCCACCCAGGCGCCCCAAAAAGGATGTTGCAGTCTTTTACCACTGGTTAAGTCTTGATTGTGGGTAAGTCTTGACAGCTCTATGCTTTATCCTATTCAGTTATAAATGCCGATAATCCTAGTACCTAATTCATAGAACTGTGTGGAACATTAAGTGGGATACCACATGTAAAATGTTTAACATAGCATGGTCAGCATGGTATATACTGACCAAATATTAGTTGTATTGACTGGGATTTTGTTAAATCTATAGATCAAACTGAGGAGATCTGACATCTAAATAATATTGAATCTATTAATTGATGAATACATTGCATTCTCCATGTATGTAGATCTTTTAGATTTTTTTATCAAACCATTTAGAAATTGTTTTCATTTTTCAACATACATATCCTTTTCATATTTTGGGGACATCTGGAGAAATCCAAAAGAGTGAATTTTACATGAGTTTGTCATTAGGTAAAACAAATCAGTTGGTTTGGAATGAATAGGTTTTAGGTAAAGTGACTGGTTACTCCGCTCAACTAGAATTCACACTTAACAGGGGGATTCATTAAATATTTTTTAATCAAATTGAGCATGGTATCAATAAAATTTTTTATAATGTTTTCATTTAATTACAGATTTAAATATAAAATTACTCTATGCTATGCCTAATTATTCTGAGCATCCCTGTAATGATCATAGTGTGATCATATTTTCATTTAATTGAATCATGATTTGAATTTTTGAGCTCAAAAAACTTTTAGAAAGAATCTAATTTTATCACACTGAAAATACAACAGTTGGAGATTTTATGATCCTACCCCAAATCACATGGCTAATTACTGATGAAAATGGGCCCAGAACTTGGCTTCTCAATGGGAGTCTGCTGCAATACAAAATGATCTATCTCATTCCCCATTTTACAAAGAGAAGACAAGAAAGGTAATATGACTTGCTCTGGATGGTAATCCTAAAAGCAGTATCTGTACCCAAACTTCAGGAAACCAAGAGCTTAATCATTCCCCTCAAGTAACAATCAGCATTTGAGTGTTTTCATTTACTCTACAGAGAAAAGATTTTGTTATATCTACTCTTCATTTTAGTGTCTCTATTATTCTTTGATGGCAGATTGATTTAGTCAAAGCACAGCTGTGATGATATCACATCCTTGCTCAAACACCCTAGTGTTGACCCAGCCTAGGAAAGCAAAAATCCTCAGTCTGGTATTCAAGACTTCCACAGTCTATTTTCAAGCTTCCTTTCTAATTTTATTTCCCACTAGTCTTCAACATACCACTGAAAATGTTTGCTATTTGTTTTTCACTTTCTTATTGCGGAGTCATCGATTACATTGTTGTTTTTATTTGAAAATCTCTTCCTATCATCCACCCCACTCCTCTTACCAAACTGAAAGTAACATTTCCCTTTACTGAAATCAATTGTACTTTGTCTCAGGAATCCATCAAAATCCTAGAGGAGAACACAGGGTTAGTGTGCCCAAAATCTATAAAGAACTTATCAAACTCAACACACCAAAAACAAATAATCCAGTTAAAACATGGGCAGAGGACATGAATAGACTTTTTTCCGAAGAAGACATCCAGATGGCTAAGAGACACATGAAAAGAAGCTCAACATCACTCAGCATGAGGGAAATACAAATCAAAACCACAATGAGATACCACTTCACACCAGTCAGAATGGCTAAAATTAACAAGTCAGGAAACAACAAATGTTGGTGAGGATGCAGAGAAAGGGGAACCCTCTTACACTGTTGGTGGGAATGCAGGCTGGTACAGCCACTCCGGAAAACAGTATGGAGGTTCCTCAAGAAGTTAAAAATAGAGCTACCTTATGACCCAGCAATTGTACTACTGGGTTTGTATCCCAAAGATACAGATGTAGTGAAAAGAAGGGGTACCTGCACCCCAATGTTCATAGCAGCAATGTCCACAATATGTGGAAGGAGCCAAAATGTCCTTTAACAGATGAATAGATAAAGAAGATGTGGTTCATATATACAATGGAAAATTCCTTAGCCATCAGAAAGGATGAATACCTACCATTTCCATTGACATGGATGGAACTAGAGAGTATTATGCTAAGTGAAGTAAGTCAATCAGAAAAAGACAATTATATGGTTTCACTCATATGTGGAATATAAAAACTAGCACAGAGGATCATGGGGGAAGGGAGGGAAAACTGGAAAGAAATCAGGGAGACAGACAATGAGAGACTCTTGACTCTGGGAAACAAACTGAGGGTTGGGGAAGGGGAGGTGGGTGGAGGGATGGGGTAAATGCGTGATGGGCAATTAAGGAGGGCATGTGATGTGATGAGCACTGGGTGTTATGCACAACTAATGAATCAATAAACACTACATCAAAAACTAATGATATACTATATGTTGGTTAATTGAATTTAAATAAAAAGAATTGTAATTTGTCTCTATGGATCTGATGGCACTTGGTAGATTTTTTTACCATATTACAGTTATTCATGTAAATGTTTTATTCTCTTCTGCATGTTCCCTAAGGACAAGATTTCCCTATGTTCTGAGATCTTTGGTGAACTATTTTTTGGTGAATAGGCTTTAGTCAAATTCACCCAGACCTTTGCTAAATGCTTATGTTTGGAAATAAAGAGGGGAAAAAAAAAAATCACTGACTTAAAGGATTTTACAGTCCTATTGCAAAGATATGCCACATAAACAGAAAACTTTTAAATGGCAAATCAAGAGAGATGATAAGTAAATGCTCACATAAATAGTACATAGAATTTCAGAAGCTGGACCGTTCAGTGTAGGCTGAATAGATCAGAGAAGGTGGAATGAAATATGGAGACTTTAAACAGGTATTGAGAGTTGACTGATATTGAAAGGTGACAGGGTGAACTATGAGCATTTTACCTGAATTTACTGAGTTATGTACCATTTGTTGCTTACAGGCAGACATAACCCAAACAGCTCTAGACCAGACAGGTAATTTTTGCTATAGAATTAAATCTATTCTGGCAAGTATCCTAAATCTTACTTTGCTTTATCAGAAAAATCATAAATATATATAAGAGCTATCTCTTTGGGTGGGGAAGGAATGCTTTCTCTGTAGAAAAGAGAAAATGGCTTCTTGAAAGATGATACTATGTCCGCAGAGAGCCTAGCATTGTACCTTGTGTCCAGCATTGTTGATTTATGAACTATTGAGAGTCTTTCTAAATAATCATAGAAATTTAGTGGGAAAAATTAATCTTTTTGCTTTTCTATCCTTAGTTAGGAACTTAGGAACTTAGAACCTTGGAACAAGAAGCATAGAGATCTTTGCGATACTGTTTGGACTGAAACAATGAGATAAGTAGGTCATAATCTAGGAAAAAGTGGGAGAATCCAGAAATAGATAATCTCTATTATACTATTTCTTTCCCTTTTCATTCTATTTAACTGTCTCCTTTTCCATATGTCAGGCTCTAAGTGTGACTGACTAAAGAAGAGTGTGTGCACAGGTGCGTGCGCGTGTGTGACCTTCTAACATACTCTAAAACGTACTAATAGTGTCCTTAACTTGAATATATGCTACATTGGGAATTTTGGCTTATTTTGTTCACTGAAGTAGCCCTTGAGCTGTGCTTGATCCATAGTAGGTGTTCAATAAATATTTTTGGAAAAAAAAACATGAATGACTTCCTGTAGAACTTGAGTATAACGTAAGAAAAACATGCCTGCTTCTAACTCATATCAGTGCCTATATATATTCACTCATCTATAATCTGAATTCCAACAAGCATCATCCTCTTGTAATTAAAACAAACTACATTTGTCAAGCACCCATAACGTGCAAGACTGTTTTTAAGGCATGGTTGAAAATAAGTATAAAATAGATTTTATACTTTGATTTCCATTTTTTGAATATCTAATATGTTTCAAATATCACACCTGCATTCTATTAACTCATGTAGTCCTAACATATTAGGTGAATATTTTAATTATCCAAGTTTTACAAATAGAATAAGGAAGCTGATTTTTCAACAAACTCCTCCAAGTAGTTTGAGTACAGTGTCCATAAACTACATTTTGAGAAATATCAAGAAAAGGTTTAGGAAGGTTTTCAAAAACATAAATATTATTTTCACCCAAGGTGCAGAAGAAGGAGCAGGTAGAGTCACTAAATGCATGACTAAGGACTCAATGCCTATAAGTGTTTTTTGTATAGATATCTTCTATGGTGTTCTTGGCTTTTTAGCTCTAAAACAAATTTACAGAGATGAATTCCCTCATTTGTCACCTTCTCATAAAGTTTGGACTTTTTCTCATCCATCAAAGAAATGGGGTAACATTATTCAAAAGAGTTGTAGAATTTCTATTATAAACAGATCAAAAAATAGTTTCCTTAAATATGATAAACCATGCAATAAAAAGTCTGACATTCAAAAAACCAAATATGTATGTTAATGAAAGCAAGATATTCAAGCAATCGATACTCAATCTTTCAATAATTTAGATCCAGACATTTCCAATAAGGGAATGGTATTGAACTAAATGGTGACAAAAAAAAATGTGTCTTTAAACATTTCAGGAGGGCTTTTTACTAAAAGCACGGTTAACACTTGGTAGTATGTGACATAAAGAGACGGTTTATAAATGGGACTTAACACTGTCATTCTTTAATTTGGGTACTCATTCATTCATTTATTCAAGAAATATTTAGTGGTCACCTATCATAAGCCTGACACTGTTCTAGGCACTGGAGTAAATAAAATAGACTTTTTTCTTGGAAATTGCTTTTTAGTAGGAATAATAAGTATACAAGTAAATATATAGCATGTTAAAATGATAAAAAGAAAATGCATGGGAAAGGGACTAGGGATGCGAGGGTACCTGACAGGACTTCAGTATTTAATGCAACAAAATATTTTCTGGAACTTTCTCATGTGACTTCAAATAAGAAGTGTTTGCAAAGATAACCGACTACATTATAGACTGGAAATTCCAAAGAGATTGCTAAAGTATCAAGCAAATTTTAAAAACAAAAATCATTTTCCCCTTTGCTTAGAAAAGAAATTTAGATTCTTAGGACTCTTTTGAGGAACACAGTCCAGTTTAGTTCAATATTGTAAACTCTTTAACTGCTAGCAACTTTCTCTGCATCCTATTTCCAGTTTTAGCAAAACAAAACAAAACAAAACAAAGCCAAAAAAAAAAAAACCAGGTTGGAAATACTTCCTCTATACAAACAGCTGAACTAAATGAGTATTTCACTGTAGTATAAAACTTGTGAAAATTTTTATGGATCCAGTTTTTCTGATTAAAATTAAGTGAATTAGAGGAATAAACTATTGAACAAGGAATGAAAAAATAGGAGATAGAATTTAAAAGAAAACAAAGAATTTCAAGTAATCAGCAAATCTGACTAGCCCTACATACAAAGTGGAGTTGATCCTCACTATTCAAGGCAACTATCTGTGAATTCACCTACACACTAACATTTGTTATCTCCAAATCAATACCCAAAGTGCTTTTGCAGACATGCACAGTGTAGCCAAAAATGTGAGTCACCCTACATCGTATTTCCAGCTGCAATGCAACGAGGTGACACTGCATTATCATGTCAGCTCTCATACTATGAACCAGTGTACTTTTTGGTTTTGTTGATTTCACTGTTTAAAATGGCCCCTGCCCAAGATGTTGAAGTGCTGTCCAGTGTTCCTACATGTAGGAGGGCTGTGATGTGCCTTATAGAGAAAATCCATGTGCTAGATAAGCATGAGTGATAGTGCTGTTGACTGAATTCAACGTTAGTGATTCAACAAGATATGCATTAAATAAGGTGTCTTCAAACAGAAATGCATATAATACAAAACAATGTATTGATTGGTTGATGAAAATATTGTGACCAGAAGCTCACAGTAGCCTAAGCATATATATCCCAGGAACGGTTGTTCAGAATTTGCTTATTCAGTGTTCCTAGCAACTTTATAGAACGTAACTTCTGTGGGTAACAAGAACTGACTGTATCCACAATCTGAACACTTCTGCCTGGTTCATTAGCTTTAATTAGCCTTTTCTATCCAAGATCCTTTGTGTCTCTCCACCCAGCATCCACATTGAGCCTTCAAAAATATTAGCTGGGTCTTACTCTTCTGCTTAAAATTTTCCCAAAGCTTCGTTGTATGGTCTGAACAAGGCTGAAAGGTCCTGCACACTCGCTCTCCCTACTTGAAGGGAGAGGCCTTCTCTGAACCTCTCTGAACCTCTGCCACACTCATACACTCACGACCTCACCACTCTACAGCCACACTGGCTTCTGTGCTGTTCCTTGAGTGTGTTAAACACACTCCTGCCACAGGACCTTTATGCTTCTCATTCCCTCTGTCTAAAATGCTCTTCCACAGATAAATAGTTCATGCTCCCTCTTCCTTCAAGTGGTCTTCCCTAACATCTGTTAAATGGCATCTGCTAGCACAGCAGTTTTAGCTTTACCATTGAACTTGGTGCCACATTGCATATTATATATTTATTTGCTGGCTTATTTACGGTGTGTCATCTTCCTCTAAATTGTCAGCTCCCTGAGGATAGATTCGCTGCTGTAGGGAACAGCTCCTGATACAATAGGCATTAAATAGATAATAGCTGAAATTAAAAAAATGAGTAAATAAAATTGTTAAAGAACAAATCATTTAACCACAATCTCAGAACCAGAACCATTTTTATATATTTTATTTTTTATTTTTTAAAGATTTTATTTATTTATTTGACAGAGAGAGACACAGAGAGAGAGGGAACACAAGCAGGGGGAGTGGGAGAGGGAGAAGCAGGCTTCCCGCGGAGCAGGGAGCCCGATGCGGGGCTCGATCCCAGGACCCTGGGATCATGACCTGAGCTGAAGGCAGACGTTTAATGACTGAGTCACCCAGGCGCCCCCATTTTTTATATTTTAAAGCCACCATAGGTTAATTAGACAATCCTCAGATTGTGTAGACAATCGTTTAGAACTTAACAGTTTAGAACTAAACAATTATTTTTTTGAGGCTTGCCGTGTGAGGGCACAGGGATTGCAATGATGAGAAAGGCAGGCTTCCTTACCAAGGAACTCAACTTTTTTTTGTGGGAGAAAAGCTGCTACCTACACCCTCTTGGTGAGAAGTAAATCTCTTGGTTTCCAAAATAATAATCTCTAGTCCAGCACAGTTGTTAGATTTCCCCTAGATCGTAGAGAAAGAGCAAAAGAGAAAGGAAGAGAGTGTGCAATAAGTTCACCTATAAATACAGAATTTATGCTGTCTGGAAGATAAAATATACCTTCAAAGAAAAAGAAAAACGTGAAAATTATTTTATAAATCCAACTAGTGAATAAAGCTAAAAACGCAATCACTAGCAGCAACTTAAGGTATCTGGGATGTGCCCCCCAAGAGATTATGGGAGATTTATTATACCAGTTTGAAATAGTGTCTCCCTCCAACTGCCTTGAAAGTGCTGCTAAACTAAGGAGTGCTTCTGGTCTTCTGTAGCATTATGGATACAAAATGACTGTTCTCCATGGTGCATGCCTTCAAAAGTCTAGCTAAAGCTCAGTCGGAACAATGCTGAGCATTACTGTTGTCTCTCCCTCACCTGCCTACCCCATTTAGCAGCTCCTCATCTTTGGTCTAGAATAGCTCCATACTTTGTTTCCTGGTCCTTGACCATAATCATCATTTTCTTCTTGTGCCTTTTTTGGAAATTTAAAAAAGCAAAAAAGAATATTAATCTCCTTTTTGAAAGAGTGCTTTCATCTTTGGTAGTAGGACACAGAAGAGTGAGAAAAAGAGGAGATGATCACCTAATGTACCAGGTAGACACACACAACTATGTGGACATCACAGGGAGGAGAACCCTCTATATTTCCTACTTGATATGAAATCTTAGAGTTGCAAGAGAAATTATGATTATTATGTTCTGATGTTGACTGTTTTTACTGGGAACCAATTGAGCTAATCTTAATTTTAAACTTCTCTTAAACGTTCATTCATTGTATGAATGAATATATGTGTATTCATATTCATGTGTGTGCATGTGCATGCATGCATGTGTGCAAGGGAGCTTGCTAATAAAATGCTCGTGTGCTTAATTTACATTATATACTTCATTGCTTTAGATATGCAAATTGGGAAATGCTTCATCATTTGAAAGCTTCTAGAGGACACTAGGTTGTAGCAGACTCTCCAGAAAATTATTCAAGCCCTTTCTGCTACAGCATTATCTGGCACAAGAACATTTATTTGCTATATAACAACAATATACACTGATTTTTTAAAAGAAAACAAAAAAAATTCTTAGTACTAACATTGATTGAAATGAATTTTGGATTACAGTAGTTTCTAATTTATATTTCATTTCTCATGGGAAGATTTAGCTTTATATTAGCTCTCTGCGACAGTTTTATCAAGGGCTTAGCTTCACTCTGCAAATCAGGCCTAAGAACTTCTAGTTATTTGTAGCACCTGGATATGCTCTGCTGGCACATTAAAGTGAACTTGAGCATAAAAGATGAGCTATTTGGGTAATAAGAATGACATTGAAAAATTCACTTCACAAATGCGTACACTTATGATTAGAGTCTCTATATGTCAACTGATACATGAAGCCCAAAATGAATATAATTAGGAGCTCTGTGAATCCTTAACTTTCTACCCTGAGGAGGAGTAATGACCAGCAATTAGTTGTAATAATATTTTTAAAAAACATTGTGGAAAGGATTACAATTCTCTTTCCTCTTATTTTCCTAAATGGGATGGGTAGATATTCTTTTAAGTTCTCCTTTTCATTTAACCACAGAATAGAATCCTACACTCATCTACATTTGAATTCCTGAATCTGGTACTCTGCATTCAGCTTTTACGAAGATTCACTCTTAATTTCCAATAGGAAACCTTGTAGCTCTGTGATACTTGCTGTTTCCTCTGATACATTTCTTATATCTTTCACAGGCTATCTTAGGATATTCTTCCTCTGATATCTTTTACAAACTGACCATATTTGGGAATATCTACAAATATACATTTATTTTTACTTACAGAGGTTTTTTATTACTGTTGTTGAATACTAATACCTTTAGACTGAGCGTACAACCTCCAGTTTGACATATTCCTACTTTATCTTTCAGTTTTTAATTGGCCTGTTTCACTCTTTCATGTTAGCTCTCTTATCCATGTAGCCAATTGAGTTTGAAAGGCCTCTTGGAGCTTTAAAAGCCTTTACCTGCTTTGTATTATTCCTATGACTGGTCTTTTACTTATAATACATAAGAATATAAGAATCATTTTGGCCTTTCAAAACTTCTTCTATGACTCTTTTTAACATCAAAGAAAAAAACATGAGAAAATATATTGTGTAGTCTGAAATATTGTACTCTTCAAACATGGTTTGATTTATGTATTATAGTTACCTGAAAAAATGGAAAGCCTTCCCCTCTGGTCATTACTTTCCTTACATAGGATTTATAAAAAGATTATAAATTTAGGAGCAAGATAAATATTCTACTTAGAAAATTATTTTATCCCCCAAATTTCAAGATATGCAATTCATTCATCAAACAAAAGTGTATTGAGTGCTTACCATGTTCTAGGCATAGTAGAGATAAAGTCCTTACTTTCAAGACCTTACATTATAGTAGGAAGAGACTCCATAAACATTCAGGTGGTAATCTTGAGTATGAAATAATAAAGCCAGGGCCCTGAGGATACATAGTGATGAGGGATGCTGCTATTTGATATATGGTAGCCAAAAAAAGCCCCTCTGATGAAGTGACATTTGAACCAAAATCTAATTGACTTATTCTGGGAAGAGGAAACAGCAAATATATGCCTGGAGAGAAGTATGCCTTATGTATTTGAGAAAGAACACAGAGGCTAGTATGGCTGCAGAAATGTGCACGAGGATTGATTGGTTGGAAATGAATGCCGAGAGAGAGTGGAGCTGGGCAAGGGTGGGTCACATAGGTCCTTATACTCCATGGTGAGGGTATGGTTGTATTCTGAGACAGGTGGAAAGACACTGGAGGGTTTTAACCAGAAGAGTGATGTGACCTGACATCTTGCTTTAGAAGGACGGCTAAGGCTTCTGGGCAAACTATAATATAGTGAGGCAGAGGTTGAAACAGGGAGACTGGCTAAGAGATTACAAAAATAGTTAAGGTGAAAGACCAGTATCCTGAAATGGGTGGGTAATACTGAACTTAGGGAGAAGTAGTCTGATTCTGATGCATTTTGAAGTTAGAGCTGATAAGATTTCCTAATAGATTAGAGCAGTATGAGAGAAGAAGATAAACCAACGGAGATTTTCAGGCTTTTGACCCAAGCTACTGGAAGAAAAGAGATGCCATACACTGAGGAGAACAGTGATGGAGAAGTATGTTGAAAGGGGTGTAGTTAAGTCTTGTTGGATACATGCTACATCTGAATCGTCTGTAGTAGACATCCATGTTAGACATTCAAGTACCTTTGCTCAATAGGCATTGGGACATTTGAAACTAGAATTCAGGGTAGTTGTCTTCTCTAGACATACAAATTTGGGCTTGTACAGTATTTTGATGGTATTTAAATTACAGGACAGATTTCTTTAACAATTGAGTATTTGAGGGGAGAAATCCAAGGATTGAGCCCTGGTCCATGCCAAGTCACAGAGATTGCTAATATTATAAAGGAATAACAAAGGACAGTGGAAAGGAGTGGCCAGGGAGACAGGAGGAGAACCAAGGGAGGAGTTTCAAGGAAATCAAATGAAAAAGGAATTCGAGAAGGGAGTGACAAACCAAAAACAAAACAAAACAAAACTGTTAACAGCTTAAGGAAGGTGAAGACTGAGAATTGACCACTGAGTCTGATAGCATGGGTTCACGTGTGATCACAGTGAAAGGGTTTTGAGTGGAGTGGTTGGAAAAAATGCTGATTGGAGTGTTTCCAGAGAGAATGAGAGAGGAGAAGAGGCGCAGCAAATGTGGATAACCCTTTCAAGAACTGTCTAAGGAAAACTGAGAATTTGGAGTGCCTGGGAGAGGTGGTAGCAGGGGGAAATCTTCATGAACGTGAAAGTTGTAACAGCATGCAGAAGGGAATGATCCCAGAGAAGGGAAAGAACTTGACGCCACAAGAAAGAAGAGAAAGATTCCAGGAACAGTGTATTTCACTAGGTAGGAGGGTGGGAAGCAGATTCCAAGTGGAGGCATTGATATACAGTAGAACAAGAGATATGTTTGTCCACTGTCACCCACATGGTGGGTACAACTTTGGCGGGTTGGTAAATATGGTGGCAGAAGTGAGTTAAAGTTCTTTTCTGATGACCTCTATTTTCTCAAATTTTTTCGTAATCTTTAGAAATTACTCAGTTATGCATAATAGTGTATTAAGGAATAAATACCTAAAATTCTTAAACATATGGAAAACATTATACAATATATGTTGAATACTAATCATGTCCATAGAATTAAGTGTTAAATACTTAAGAGGGAAGCGTCTATCCAGTTCTCAGAGTGAGTAAAGAAAAAGACAAAGATAGAAATAATTTTCTTGTATTTAAAGTAAATTTGATTACTATGGTTAGTACAGTTAGAATTGTTTGGTTAACATTTTTAGTTTGTTAGGACTATGATTGGATTAGAAGAGTCTATTTAAGGTTAAAAAATGAAAGTGTACTTTTCATTGGAGACAGGTCAGTATCATTGTCTTTGCAGAGGCAAGATAGCATATTACAATTTTGGAAAAATGAGACCGGAGAAAAGTTGTTTTAGGATTAGATTACATAGGCAAAGGACTTACTGAGTAACCTAAATTAATCTGCTTTGATAAGATAAATTTAATAACAAAGTTATAGCCACGAGAAGAAAGTTACCATTAAAAACTTTTCTCTATAAGAAAATCTTCCTCTGGCGACGCCTGGGTGGCTCAGTTGGTTAAGCGCCTGCCTTTGGCTCCGGTCATGATCTCAGGGTCCTGGGATCGAGTACCGCATCAGGCTCCTTGCTCAGTGGGGAGCCTGCTTCTCCCTCTACCTGCCGCTCCCTGTTTGAGCTCTCTCGCTGTGTCTCTCTCTGTCACATAAATAAATAAAAATCTTTTAAAAAAATAATTCCTATCTCACAAACAAAATAGTATATGTAGAGTTGACCCTTGAATAAAATGGGTTTGGACTATGTGGGCCCACTTATACCTGGATATTTTTTATAGAAATACAGTACTGTAAACGTATTTTCTCTTCTTTATGATTTTCTTAGTAACATTTTCTTTAGCTAACTTTACTGTAAAAATACAGTATATAATACATATAAAAATATGTGTTAATTGTTTATGCAATCAGTAAGGCTTCCAGTCAACAGTAAGCTATTAGTAATGTTTTTGGGGAGTCAAAATTTATTCATGGGTTTTTAATTGTGGGGGAGGTTGGCACCCCTAACCCCAGTGTTCAAGGGTCAACTGTATTTGGTACTATGCTTCACACATAATAAGCACTCAACAATTCATAGTAGCTCTTACTGTTTTTCTTCCTTTTCTCTGTTTAAAATTATTACTGGGGCACCTGGGTGGCTCAGTTGGTTAAGCGTCTGCCTTTCGCTCAGGCCATGATCTGGGGGTCCTGGGATCGAGCCCTGCATCGGGCTCCCCGCTCAGCGGGAAGCCTGCTTCTCCCTCTCCCACTCCCCCTGCTTGTGTTCCCTCTCTCACTGTCTCTCTCTCTCTGTCAAATAAATAAATAAAATCTTTTTAAAAATTTAAAAAATAAAATTATTAATAAAAACTAAGAGAAAACATTATGAACCACATGAATATAGCTATATCTGTCGAATACCTAAACTGCCTTATACCAGTTGGAAATACCGGTTTTTCTACTCTAACATTTTGTGATTCCATGTGGAGTCTATTTTGATATATCACATTAACCTGCAGTGTTTGACAGAGGTTCCACTCAGCCTCCTGCCCATATGTCAGTCCACCTGTCCCTACACCAAGTGGCAGTATGAGTTGAGAGTAAATACTTAGCACCTCTAAGTTATCCTGACTTGTAACTTGAACTCCCTTGGCTTATTCTTCCTTGTGGCCTTATATTCTCTTCTCTTTTGCTGACATCCTCTTGTTTTTTGAATATAGCCAACACACACTAACCCTTGCAGCTAAGAGAATGTTCTGTTGGTGCCAAACTATAAAACCCTCCTCAGTTACAACCACCATCTCTCCACTGAACCTACTATGATTTGGCACAATAAGATAATCAATAAATACTTGTGATTTTGTGTGTCAACCGTCCTCTTCAATCTTGATAATCCAACTTCACAGAACTGGTTTGGTGGGTAAGATGTGGTGGTATCAGCGCACACGAAACAATGAGGGAGGAAGGTATTACCTGTTTAACAATTTGGATCAGCAAAATCATCCCTGAGATACCATTATTTATCATTATTTATGGAAAACACTGTTAATGGAAACAGTGACAGTTTTTCTTTCCTGGTTTTGATCCTATGTACCCCTAAAGACTCAACTATATTACTTTTTTTAACTTTTTTTGCACCTTGTTTTTATTTTTTTAGTTTTAGTTTCTTTCACTGGAACAAATTCTAATTCCCAGCTTCCCATACAAGACAGACTTTTACCCTGAACTTAATGCAGTGTGGGCTCCACGGTGGCTGGAGGAATAGACAACATGTAAAAAAGGTAAGGTTAGGGGGGGTGCCTGGGTGGCTCAGTCAGTTAAGTGACTGACTCTTGGTTTCAGGTCAGGTCATGATTTCAGGGTCCTGGGATCAAGCCCCGCATCAGGCTCTGTGCTGATACAGAGTCGGCTAGAAATTATCTTCCTCTCCCTCTCCTTCTGCTCCTCCCCTGCTCACTCACTCTCTAAGACAAATAAAATCTTTAAAAAATATATTTTAGGGACTCCTGGGTGGCTCAGTTGGTTAAGTGTGTCTGCCTTCAGCCTGGGTCATGATTCCAGGGTCCTGGGATCAAGCCGCCCCCCCGCCCGACTTTGGGCTCCAGCCCCAGGTTGGGCTTCCTGCTCAGTGGGGAGTCTGTTCCTCCCTGTCCCTCTGCCACTCCTCCTACTGTGCTCTCTCTCTGTCAAATAAATAAAATCTTTAAAATATATATAGGTATATTTTTTTAAAAGGTGAGGTTATATATTTAGCTGCAGTTAAACTTTTTACCATTTTATTTTAATTCAAATTTAAATTATAAGGAAGTAAAATCATATCTTTGCAGCTCTAATTTTTAAGATATTACTTCAAATAATTTACATACTATATTTTCATTAGGAGAAAACTTGGGTCTTAGATGAATTTTTATTACATTAGCAGGCATTTCAACTTAATATAATTTTTTTTGCATTCATCTCCATGCTGATTATATCAATTATTCAGAATTTTTAGAAAAATACATATTTTATACCAATACATTTGCAACAGATAATAGGATTTAGATTGTTTAAACATACATATTAAAAATATCCACAATTTCCTAAATTGCTGTTTAATTTTCAACATATAAATTATATACAGATCAATACTGAGTTGTAAGGATAAAATGAAAATTATCCCAGGGTAAACAATGTATCTGTATCTACATTTTTTTCTCAGTTATAAGACCTAGTGTTTTACTATGAGTAATTGATTAATTGGTTAGTTGATTCATCCAGTAATTACTGAATATTTGTACAAGAACTGTGCTAGGCTCTGCAGAACATAATAGTGAACAGAACAGGCAAGTTCCTTGTTCTTATTGAACTTTGAATGGAAGTTGCTCCTCTAGAGGTTAGTTTGAAAACAAACCAATGTTTGTGTCTTTTCCTGAAAATATTCAATTAGTGCATAAAATTATAGTTGGAAAGATGTAAAGAGAAGGGTTAACTGGCTTTTTAAGCTGATTCTCAACAATGGTAGCAGTATCTGGAGATGTCAGTGGGGTCAAGGGTTAAATCATCAATTCTATAGGTATAGGATGCTGATTTAACCAGAAATAATCTAATAATTCCTTCATCATGAGTGTGACTTAGGAGATGTGGATAGATTTTACATATTTGGCATTTAATTTCTAACAAGTGCTAGATTTTAATGATTGCAGGAAATTATCACCATGCTTATCAATGGAGAACTGCCAATTTAGTAGTTCAACAGTTATGGAAATGCCTAATTCTGTGATACACAGCATCATGAATAGGCCAGCATTAACTCATACTTAGAGTATAATGGGTGAATTGAATTCCCCCCTAAAGCATCATTTATTTGACTATAGCTATTAGCATTTGGAGTCATTGCCTATTAGGAATAAAGCAAAAAAAAAAAAAAAAGAATAAATAGATTCATTCTTGTTTCCACAACTCCCAATATTCCACATTCAAGGTCATGAGATTTGTTCTCAGGTCATTAGTGTCCTATGGAAGTAATTTCAATAAGATCTGAATATTGTTGATATAACCACATAATGTAGCTCTAGGATTAATACTGTATCAAGAAAACATTATTGATTATCAGAAATCTTGGGATAACTGTATTCAAAATTAATGAAGTTGAATTACCTTGAGGAATATTTCATTAAACTATAGGATAATCTGAGAAATTATTCTTGACTCACAGTAGAATGTGCCTCTCTTGTAACAGAAACACTGCTTTCTACTGGATATAATATATTTATATCTACATGGCCATTGATTCGTGAAGTCTTCATAATTATTTTGGAAGATAGATATTGACATACTATCTTTTAATGAGAGTATATCAAATCTGATGCATCATCAATTTAATTACAGCTTTCTCATGGGCAACAGAGTTTTAAAACTACCGCAGAAAAGGTACTCATTGATGAAAAGTCACATTCTTTTTTTTTTTGTTGTTTGAAAGATTTATTTATTTTTTTATTAAATTTTTTTATTGTTATGTTAATCACCATATATTACATCATTAGTTTTTGGTGCAGTGTTCCATGATTCATTGTTTGTGCATAACACCCAGTGCTCCATGCAGAACGTGCCCTCCTCAATACCCATCACCAGGCTAACCCATCCCCCCACCCGCCTACCCTCTAGAACCCTCAGTTTGTTTTTCAGAGTCCATCATCTCTCATGGTTCGTCTCCCCCTCTGACATACTCCCCTTTTCTTCCTCTCCTGTTATCTTCTTCTTTTTCTTTTTTCTTAAAATATGTTGCATTATTTGTTTCAGAAGTACAGATCTGTGATTCAACAGTTTGCACAATAAAGTCACATTCTGATTTAAAAAACATTAGTAAGGAAAATGAATGTAGATCTTAGAATCAAGGTTATACTATACTATGCTAATTAAAAAAAACTGTTACGTAAGTTAAATGAATGTAATATTTCTCTTACAAAATGGGGAAATTGAGTCATTTCCCTAAGTCTTCTCAATAGTACTTTACAGATCCACCATTAGGATCCTGGTATGTCTCCAAGCTGGGTCAGACCCCAAGGCTGCTTGAGGAAGTTTAAGAAAGATAATATAGACCCAGCTGAGGTTCTATTTCTTTGCTTTTACTTGTCAACCAACTAACAAATTGGGGTACGCTGAAAATTGCCCCCCAAAATATTTCCGTGTCCTAATTCCTGGAATCTGTGAATGTTATCTCATAAGAAAACAAGATCTTTGCAGATATGATTGAATTATGGATTTTGAGATGAAGAGAGTAAACTGGATTACTAGAGTGGGCCTAAATACAATCCCATGTATTTTTAAAAGTAAGAGGGAAGCAGAGGGAAATTTGACTACACACACAGAAGAGAAAGTGGCACAATGGTGGAGCAGAGAGAAATTTGAAGAATGTGGCCTTGAATATTGGAATGGTGTGGTCACCAGCCAAGGAGTGCTGGTAGCCCCCAGAAACAGGAAGAAGCAATGAATGGCTTCTCCCCTATAGCCTCGGGAGGAAGTGTGGCCCGACCAAAAGCTTGAGTTTAGATCCTGGCCTCCAGAACTGTGCAAGAATACATTTCTGTTGTTTTTAAGTCACCAAGATTGTGGTAATTTATTACAGCAGCCACGGAAAACTAGTATACAAGCAATGCAAAATATGGACATGATATTAAGAATCTATGAAGGCGTACCTCCATGTTGCTTTCCATTTTATTCATATAAGTGTACCTGAGGATGACTGTTCTTGGCAACCCAAGTGGTGTGAATAATCTGGCAAGGTCAGGCAGTATCCAAAGTTCATGTTTTTCTCTCTGTTATGTTGCTAATTTTTAGATAACGCAGAGTTAAGAAGATGGCTAAAATGGATGGCAAAATAGAAGTTTTTATTTACTTTCATTAGAGAAATAAAGCGACCTCAAAACATACTATGACCTTGGAACTGTGGTCTTGTATGTTAGCAGGGAGGTTGTTTCAATATGGGTGAAAAAGATTGACTGAGTCAAGCCAAAATGTCCTGCAAAATTCTACTGAGCTCTGGCATGGAGCTACAATGAGCAAGCTAGAATATATGTATAAGAAAAGAGTTATATATGAAGTATCTTTTCCTACACATCCTTTTCTCCCACACCCTATACCACCCTTCATTTGTTACCCTGAACATGGTACCTTAATTAATATTATCCAAAATGTTTTCTTTCAGAGACAACATGTTAGTTCATGTCTCTGAAGCAACATTGCCTAATTCTTATTTGAGACAATCTGCTTACAATATAATACATCAAAGGATAAGAGTTTTCTTAGATCTTAGAACTGAGGATATACTCTTAGTTACCTTAATTGGAAATGAGTGTCTTCCCAGTCTCAGCATCACGTTCATGAGAAGTACCACAGACAGTTCCACCAGCTCTTGCTGCTGGGGGTTGGAGGGGGAGGAATTGGATTGTGAATTACCAATATCTTTGCCTTTCCTGAGATGCCTGTGTACCTTATAGTGGACATGGGCAGCCTTACAATGAGCTTCATTTCTCCAAGTAACTTGAATAAGTCTCCTTTCTCTGAAACTAAATGAGTTGTTAGTGAAAACACTTGCAAACATAAATGCAGAATGGATACTATTCAAAGTCAATATTTATTTAGAAACAAAAAATATGAAATGACATCTACTTAAGCAAAATTTCACAATTTCATGTAAAAACTTAAATGATTTTGTCCATGCTTTTCGATGACTTTACAAAAAAAATCAAGAAAAACAATTCTGTAAATTAATAGTAATCATGTCTGTGAATAAATAGTAATCATATATATTATGTATATATAATAGTGACCAGTAGAACTTAATAAGAATTCAGTGAAACTGTTGTGACATTGCCGATGATTTGTGTGATATTGGATGGCAAAAAAAATTGATGTCAATCATCTTTATAAGATAATTTTTCAGAACATGAAATGCTTCAAGGTATTTTTCTCTATTGAACCATTTAATAGTGGTAGACATTCCTGATATAGTAGTCTATTTTAAAAGATTATTTTACATGCTTTTGAAATTTTTACTTTGGTAAGTGATTACATTGAGAAAATTTCAATGAAAATACTCTCTTCACTGTGAGTCTTCTATATCTCAATGTTGGAGAATTAAAGTGATAGTAATTAGTGTTCTCAAGCTAGCTGTTATTTTGATGTTAGGAATATTCTGTTTGCAGCTGAATCTTACCAGAATCTGGAGTTTGAGGCATAAGAATCCTTGGTGTGATTTTTGCAGTTAAAATGTAGGCTGAAGGTGATCGACACTGAGATATTTATTGAAGCACTAAGAGTTAGTTTTGTTGTTTCAGAATAAAATTGAGAAGTGTAATACATTTGGAAAAAAAAAACCATGGATCTCAATGACTAATCAAATTAAGACATTCTTAACGAAAATATGTATACAATTGTTCAAATGAGAAGGGCAGCATATAGCATCATGTTTGAGGACATGGTATTTGGAGTCAGACTTCCTGATCCCATCTCATTTACAAGTTACGGGACCTTTGTTAAGCTACTTTATTTCTCTGTGCTTTCATTTTCTCCTTTATAAAATGAGGATGATAGTGAAAATATTCATGTCTGAGGATTAGTTGAGGCCATCTTGAGATGCATTAGAACTGTGTCTAACACACAGCACTTTTGAAATGGGTGGCTAATATGAACTACTGGCTGATAATTTATCCATCCGATGAATCTTTATTAGGTTTCTACTCTGCCGTAGCTACTTAAAGGTGGGCACTTTTGCCATATGTAAAAATAAAGCAGTAGATTCTGGAGTATAGGCAGAATGCAGGTTAAAACAGGAAACCTAAAGAGTTTTATGTAGATCTTGTCTTCTTCCAAATAGAATAGGATGGTGGGTCAGTTTATAAGTCTCATGTTCCAGAGAACACTGGAGACAGAAGATCTGCCTAAGAATCATAGAGGAAAAAAGATTTTACTCCCCTAAAGTGTGAGTGCACAAAGAAGGCACATGGTTGGCAAATGAATGGAAAAGATATAAAGTACATTGTTCCACTATTGTATTCTTTGGTGTCTATTGATAATTCTACTGGACCAGAGGAAAGGGCATTTCTCCTCACCCCTCAGTGAATTCTCTCTTCTTACTTTTATATGCTGCCTGGGAATAACCATCTTTACTAACATTTACACATAGTATTTCATACACTGAAGATAGACATTTAAAATACCATTTGTATAGGAGTTAATTTATATATTGCATGCAAGAATATGGTATAACCTGTGAAGCACCACACAAATTGATTATTTTTATACTTTGTGTAAAATCTGTTTATAAAGATATCTGTCCTCCAAAACAACAAGCCTTCTTGAAAATATGGCTTATGTCATGTCACTTTTATTTTCTTAACACTCTCACATTGTTAGATGAGTATTTGATGAGTAAGTGAGTAAGTGCATGCTTCAAGGACTCTGAAATCTCATAGCCAGCTCTACCTCCTTTACTCCCTGACCCGTGTCTCACCTGACAAAATCAGGCTAAATGAAACATGACTGACTGCTTTGCATATGAAAGGAAGGACATAACTGGCAAGAGAAGTACGTGTTAATAGGGAGAATTAGTTTATATTCTTTATATTGATTCTATTAATTTGTTAGTTCTATATTTTGCCAAGTTAATGGGAACAGTGAAAGAGGAGTTTCCAAGATATCTTCACATTAACGAAATATCCCCTGGTCATTTTTTTTTTTTTACTTAAAGTTTTTATCTTAATTTCAGCTAGTTTACATACAGTGTTATATTGGGTGTGTAATACAGTAATTCAACACTTGCATATATCCCCCTGGGCTCATCACAAGTACACCCCTTAATCACCATCACCCATTTAACCCATCCTCCCATCCCTCTCGCTGGTGGGATATTTTTTCCCCCTTTGCTTGTTTGTGTTGTTTCTTAAATTCCACATATGAGTGAAATCATATGGTGTTTGTTTCTCTCTGTCTTATTTCGCTTAGAATTATATTCTCTAGCTCTAGCCATGTTGTCGTAAATGGCAAGATTTCATTCTTTTTTATGTCTAAATAATATTTCATTGTGTGTGTATACACACATACACATATCTCACATCTTCTTTATCCATTTATCAATTAATGAACACGGGCTGCTTCCATATGTTGGTTATTGTACATAATGCTGCTATAAGCATAGGGTGCATGTATCCCCTTGAATTAGTATTTTTGTATTCTTTGGTAAATACCCAGTAGTGGGATTGCTGGATCGTAAGGCAAGTCTGCAGACTGCAGGTACTTTTCTCTTCCTACTAGGAACCTATATCTGGGGGCCCCTGGGTGGCTCAGTCATTAAGCGTCTGCCTTCAGCTCAGGTCACGATCTCAGGGTCCTGGGATCAAGCCCTACATCGGGCTCCCTGCTCAGTGGGGAGCCTGCTTTTCCCTCTCCCACTCGCCCTGCTTGTGCTCTCTCACTCTCTCTGTCAAATAAATAAATAAAATCTTTAAAAAAAAGGTCTAAAATGGCAAAGAAGTGCAATACCATTTAAAACCAAACATAATCCCCCATAAGAAATAGGGACAGAAGACGTTACAGTTGCAGGCTGTTCACTTTGGATTAACTGAGAAACACAAACTAAAACTAAACACTAGGAATACTACCCAGTGAAACAGTTACAGGCTTTGGAGATTCCCCCTTGTAGCTCTCAGGACTAGCTTGTTGCTGACCAATGTTCCCACTAACCACTGAAAAGCTGAAGGAGAACAAAACAATACTCCATCTGTTTGAAAGCTTTGGAATGCAACTAAGGCAGCCAACACTTAAGAAGCTAAGATTCCAGAGGAAAATGGAACTCACTGAGATGCGCTTGACGTTCTCCTTCTTTTTTTTTTTTTTAAGATTTTATTTATTTATTTGAGAGAGAGAGCAAGGGAGAGCACAAGCAGGGGGGAGGGTCAGAGGGAGAAGCAGACTCCCCGCTGGCCCCTGGGATCATGACCTGAGCTTAACTCACTGAATCACCCAGGCGCCCCCAGCTTGACATTCTTTACCACCTTTCTTTTGAAGCATCTGTTGCTTTGTAAGCTGCATGGTTAGAGATACTTACAAGCCAAGCAGAAAATGGTTGTTAAAAAGTTAAGAAGCTAGAGAGGTTTTAGCAATCTTCTGGGCCTTTGAACAGAAAAAGTTCAAAACAGACAAGGTAACCCAAAAATGAGGTAAAAATACCCGAGAAAGAAACACAGAGAAGTGAGCCTAATCGCCTCAGCTGCTTTTCTGCTGTAGGCATTTGGTGATTCCTAAGTGATCCTAACCCAGAGGCAGAGATGCTGACTAGGAAGTGGCTGCCGAGAGGTTGAGAAATTCACCTGTGGTGGGAAGGAAGGGAGCTGACTTAAGTCATTTGGTAAAGCAGCCTTTCTACTAGATACCATAGGGCCAAAGCCAGAAGGAACTATATACAAACAGTTGGTAAGTTTTTTTCTCATGGAAGTTTGAGTTAGCAATTTTGAAATTACTTTCCACGTGTACTATTGTTGAACAAGTAAGTATATATATTTTAGATAAACATAGCCAGGTTTCTCATTGTCAGAGAAAGAAGTTATAAATGAGCAAAGGGGGATGCTGGAATTCTAGAATGGACCCTATGGTTTCGGGTTGGAGTGGGAAATAGGAATTTGAATAGATACAAAGATGTAGAGATAGATATAGATATTGTTAAAAGAGAAGCTGAGGCATAATAAAATTTTCAGGAGTTTGAGCGTACATCTATTCCAGTATGACAGCGCCAAACTGAAAGTGGTTAGGGTTGCTCCCAGAACAGGAGCCAGGAGAGAGGTTTTTATAGAAAGACCAGGAAGCAAAGCAAGGAAATTATTTGATTGGTTATAGCTTAAGAGTTTTCCTTATTTGGGAAAGCCTAGTTGAGTGCATTTACTCTGATTAGGTTTTGGTTTGCTTAAATAGGCTACCAAGGCATTTGAACCACCTTGATTTAATGGCTTCCTTGTTTAATTACTATAACAACATATCTATCTCATATATATATGTATATATATATATATATATATATATGCATATAGCTTAAAACAATCCAACTTTATTATGTTATCATTCTGTAGGTCAGAAGTCCAATATATGTATCATTGAGCTAAAATCAAGGTGTCAGCAGGCATTCCTTTCTGGGGGCTCAAGAAGAGACTACATTTCCTTGCCTTTCCAGATTCCAGAGACCTCTCTCTGGTCCTTGCACATAGTCCCCTACATTTCAATAATAGCAATGGGGCAGTATCAGATCTTTCCCATGCTGCCATCTTTCTCTGACAATAGCTAGGAAAGATCTGCTTTTGAGTACTCATGTGATTCTATTGGACCCACCTGTATTAACCCAGGGTAATCTCCCCATTTCTGGGTCCTTCACCCTAATCACATTTTCAGTGTCCCTTTTACCACGTAAGGTAACGTAGTCACCAGTTCTGAGGATTATCTTACACAGATCTGCAAATCTGTCAATATAGACTTTATATATTTGGGGGCTATATTTTTATCTGCATATACTTGCATATAAGATCAGAATTTTTATTTTTTATTTTTTTTACCATCAGAATTTTAAAAATTTTCTTGTGAAATACATCTTTTCTCATCCTGTAATTGCTGATTTTATTGCTAGTAATGCTATTTGCCTTAACATCTAATTTGTTTCATGTTTAAAATTAGCCATAGCAGCAAAAGACCACTGATGAACGCAAAGAGGAGGCAGATCAGAGGAGTGATGGAAAAAATGTACGGCATAAAGTGGGGATCAGATCTTAGAAAGCAAGCATGCCCAAGCAGAAAAAAAAAAAAAAAATGAAGCCAAAAAAATAATGAAATCTATGAGAGAGGAAAATTTTTTGATTAAAATAAGCATATAAACAACAACCTTGAGCCTTGACACTGCAAGAATTCTCCATATTCTCATTAAATTTGATGAAAGCATTAGTCTTGAAATTTAAAAACAAAAAGCTCACCCAGAATTCAGTTTAAAAAATGTAAGCAATAAAAAACCAAGACCAAAATAGATAGCCATGTGGCAGAAGTCAGTCTGACTAAATTTTCCTGCACAGTGCTAAATTTCCGAAAATGCAATTCTGAGAGGAAATTTATGATGTCATAATTTTATACTCAGTTGATTTTCATTCATGTGTGAAGAGAACGGTCTCAGATATACAAATACAGCTGTTTTAGAAATCTTACCACAATCAAGAGTAACTCCTTTTCCGCATCCTCCTTAATTACTTGATTCTTTTAAAAGTGATAGAGAATATATATATTCAGAATACCAAAAAAGAGAGCTTGCCAAAGAAAAAAGACTTCCACTCAAAATAATATAAATAATACTAGGTGACTGCCAGGTGTTGTGTGGACTGGTGGCCCAGGTCCTGCCTTAGTTGAAATGCCCCTGCTGTCTGGTTCCTCCATCTTAGGAACAGAGTCACTCCTGTTCACAAAGAAGCTTCATGAACAGTGAGAGCCCGGCAACTGCTTCCAATGGGGATGCTGTCCTAACCACTCGTTTATAACCCAAATGACCGACGGTGATCATTTCTAATTACATTTTTTTTTCTTTTTTGAGTAAGGGCCACGGAGAGCCAGCCCTCCCTATTTTCTAGTAGGCATGTCACAAAAAGAGCAAGATGCATAACTTTTCTGGACCTGGGAAGAAAAATAAGAACTTTGCAAAGGATTACTTTGCATTATTCCATCAGTCTTTCAAATGTTTCTGCAGCACTTCTATATTTTCTCCTGGAGGACTTATTCCAAGGCCTTGTGCTGTCCTTGCTCTGGAGTCAACAGCACAAGTTTATCAATTCCATCTCTTCTCAGCTGAAGGAAAATCACATCATGGTTATTCGCTCACAAACAGAATTTTTCAATTTCCTAAAACAATGATTTATGTAAACTTCTGTTTAAATAGATACAAGATGGCATTCAGCTAAGAGATGCTCTTATTTTAAAAAGAGGAAATTATTCATATAAAAATTAACGAAGCCAGTAAAATAATAAATTCTTAACATATGGAGGGTTCTCATGAATTGATTTAGCTGAGCAGTAGTATCTTACACGATGTCTAAAAGGCATATATAGATTATTGAGCAAATAATAATGGCTAACAAACATAGCAAGCATTCAGTGTCACTGATGATAGAAAATACTTAAAAAGGGCTGTTATATCATTTTTGTCTTGCAACAGAGAAAATACAAAAAACAAGAATACTTGCTACCAAGAAGGGAATGTGTTAAAGGATGTAGTACAGATGGGCGCAGGACCCAAGCCAGGAGGAAGAGACAACAACACATCAAGTTCACAATAATTTACTTGCTGGCAAATAAGGGGCCTCTTGGGGGATACTCAAGCTTGTTGTCTCTGTCTGACACATGAGCCAGTTAGGCCAAGAAGTCTTTGTGCAGAGGATTCAGGCCCCTTCTGTGAATACGAAGCCTCAGTGAGCCCAACCAGAACCTGTGATTCGCATGGGGGCTGACACTGTACAGATCCACGCTGCATGCAAGCTGGAGGAGAAACGGAAACAGTTGCTAGGGTGAGACTTTGCAAACCACTGTGGACCAAGCAGGTGTCTCGGGGGTTTCCTCATTCATACACTCATCCTGCCAGGGAAGGGTCTTCTACTTTCCTCAGCTTGTTTGCTGTGCACTTTGGCAATTTGTGGGATCTAAAATACCAGTGGTGACACGTGGTAGGGTGGCAGTGGTGACCAGTGGAGACCACGGTGACCAATGGAAAGAAGGGACATTCCATTTGGAATTGTGGCATTTGCAGGATAGCAGCACCCGGTGGGAGAACCATGTTGGCTGGGGCATAATGCTGGGCGTTTAGTTGACGTGCTAGCATGTGCTGGATCCCCGTAGGGACTTTCAGAGGTACTTGGGCCTGGGGACTTATGAAAACAGGATTTTATCTCTACCCACAGACACGGAAGCTTGAATGAAAAACGGTTCATATTTATAAAAAAAAGAAAAAAGAATAGATAGTCTGAGAAAAGACAGAAATATTCCAAAACGAAAATGAGAACAGTGCTAGCTTTTAGGTTATTGGTAGAATTATAGGTGACTTTATTTTAGTGTCTCTTCAAGTTTTAAAATAAATTTAAAAAATTAAAAGGAAAGTATACGTAAGATATGATTAAACAGTGAAGCTGTGATGCCCGTCTTGAAGTGGGGCATTTCAAGTGGGAGACACTGAATGCTTTATAGGGTCACTGGGGATTCTGCATAATGTAGTAGTTATTTGGAGGTTCTGGGTTCACATCACAGAGCCACCACTCCCTGTCTATGTAACTGTGGACAACTTAACATTCTGAGCCTGCTTCCTCATGGGTATAATGGGGGGTAGCAATACTGCTTACCTCATAGGCACATTCTTCTCTGACTTCTTTAATCTGATTATCTGCTGTATTAAATTGGTATTGAATGAGTTAAGATAAAATCATTTGGAAGAGTGTCTGGCACATAATTAGTTATTAAAACAAGTTAAGGCATGTCATTGAGGAAAAATTGAAATTAAAAGCTAATTCACCAGGGGTGCCTGGGTGGCTCAGATGGTTAAGCATCTGCCTTCAGCTCAGGTCATGATCCCAGGGTCCTGGGATCAAGCCCCACATCAGGCTCCCAGCTTAGCGGGGAGTCTGCTTCTCCCTCTGCCTCCACCTCTCCCTCTGCTTGTGCTCTCTCTCTCTCTCTCTCTAAATGAATAAATAAAATCTTTAAAAAAAGCCTAATTCACCAAAATTATGTGTTTTTTGTTTGTTTTTTTGTTTTTATAGTACCCTATGTTTTTATTTGTCTTGTTTTACTCTGAGTTCAGCAAAGACAGTGACTTACGGTAGACATAGCATTCAACTCTCTATTAGGGGACCTGATTCCCAGACTTGACTTATTACAAACTATCTGTGTGACCTTGAGGAATTCTTCATCTGTAAAATAGAGGCTAATTTTGATTACTCATAAAATTTAGCCATAATTGTTTTTAAAAGGTTGCTAGTAAGTATCATTAATCCTGTCTTTTTTAGTGAGAGCTAAAAAGAGATAATAATGAGATAACAAATAAAGACCCTTTGAAAAATGTGATTTTAATGTTAGAACATGTTTTAACCTCAATTCAGGTGTTCAGTAGAAAGTGAATGCAGTCCATGTAAGGTTCTTCTGTCTCTGCATTTGGTTCACTCTCTGAAGGGGAAAGCACTTACTAGGCAGAGAGCTTGCAGATGATTTTAGAGGTTCTTTTGGATTCCAGCTATTCACATCTTTTTCTAGAGATTTCATTTGGAATCTCATGATATAATTTTCTTGTATTCATCTTACATATATTTATATAAAAATTAGGTTTCTCTAAGGAGAGATTTGTGCCATTGAAAAATCCAAAGTAACTGAAGACAAAGTTAATGAAGGTTGTTTGCTATCTGTTTACTCTCTTGGTTTGGCAGAAATTTATTTTCTATCTCTAGGCTCTCCATTCTCTACAGAACACAGCTTGTCATTCCATTTCATTTCCCTATCACCAATTAAATGCATCTGATAGTAGAGAAGAACAGTGCCATACAGCAAAGAGAAAATGGTAAGGACTTGGGAGATACATGATGGGGACCTAATAGTGCTTCTACCTCCATTGTTCTGAGCGTGGCATCATTTTTCAGAGTCTTAGTTTACATCTGGACAGGATGAACATCTACAGATCAGTGAACACAATGTCATTAAGTCCTCTGTGTTGAGTAATACTGAGGAGGAATTTGGGGAAAGAGATTGCACTCTTGGCCCAAGCTGAGCCAGACAGCATGGAGAAGGCACTTGGAATTCTCTCTACATGTTCTTTGCTTACCTGATGGTGTCATCTCCAGGTCAGAGAGATCCATGTTATAGGGGAAGAAACAAGAGCCCAGAGAGGCTGAGTGTAGTTGACACAGGCAGAGGAGTAGGTGGTTTCTCAAATTGTTGGCAATCCTGTTCAGACGCCTAGAGATTCATGACCTATCATTCACCTGAGGACCCTGTTTTATTCTTTGCTTCTCACCTCACTAACCCGTCTTGAGTCAGGTATACATTCCGGGCTTGCTCAATTATTTCCAGAAATGAAATGGTACAAGCATGAATGTTGGTGGCTACACCTGCAATAAGGGTTTTAAAAAATATGGGTATGAGCTTGATGGACACTTCAGAAGATGCCCTAAATTTTCCATGAGACACCACAGTATCCTTGTTTAAAAGCCCTTAACAATTCCTATTCACAAAATGGAATTGGGGGTAAAAAATGGAAGTGGATTCATAAAAGTGGGTAAGGCCTAGAAAATATTGTGAAGCTCAGATAGAATTTAGACCCTCTAGTGATCTTGACAAACAAAATTTACTAAATTGCCTCGCCTAATTATGATGTATTCCCCTGCAGCAAGTGCATGATTGTATACTATCTCTGTATTTTCTGGGCCTAAATCAGTATGTTGCAATTTTAGGAGTACACAGTTCTGGAATTTTCGAGTTGTGAAAAAGGCATAACATGCTACGTGATGAACACACAGAGGAAAGAACTCTCCTGTCTTCTGCCCATTTTTTGACTTGATTATTTGTTTTTTGGGTGTTGAATTTGAGAAGTTCTTTATAGATCTTGGATATCAGCCCTTTATCTGTAGTGTCATTTGCAAAATATCTTCTCCCATTCCGTGGGTTGCCTCTTTGTTCTATTGACTGTTTCCTTTGCTGTGCAGAAGCTTTTTATCTTGATGAAGTCCCAAAAGTTCATTTTTGCTTTTGTTTCACTAGCCTTTGGAGATGTAACTTGAAAGAAGTTGCTGTGGCCGATGTCAAAGAGGTGACTGCCTATGTTCTCCTCTAGGATTTTGATGGACTCCTGTCTCACATTGAGGTCTTTCATCCATTTTGAGTTTATCTTTGTGTATGGTGTTAGAGAATGGTCGAGTTTCATTCTTCTGCATGTGGCTGTCCAATTTTCCCAGCACCATTTATTGAAGGGACTCTTTTTTTTCCATTGCATATTTTTTCCTGCTTTGTCGAAGATTAGTTGACCATAGAGTTGAGGGTCCTTATCTGGGCTCTCTATTCTGTTCCATTGGTCTATATGTCTGTTTTTGTGCCAGTACCTGCTGTCTTGGTGATCACTGCTTTGTAATGTAGCTTGAAATCCGGCAATGTGATGCCCCCAGCTTTGTTTTTCTTTTTCAACATTTCCTTGGCAATTCGGGGTCTTTTCTGATTCCATACAAATTTTAGGATTGTCTGTTCCAGCACTTTGAAAAGTGTCATTGTAATTTTAATCAGTATGGCGTCGAAGGTATAGATTGCTCTGGGTAGCATAGACATTTTAACAATACTTGTTCTTCCAATCCATGAGCATGGAATGTGTTTCCATCTCTTTGTGTCATTTTCAATTTCTTTCATGAGTGTTCTATAGTTCCTGGAGTATAGATCCTTTACCTCTTTGGTTAGGTTTATTCCGAGGTATCTTATGGTTTTTGGTGCTATTGTAAATGGAATTGTTTCTCTAATTTCTCTTTCTACAGAAGCATTGTTAGTGTATAAGAAAGCAACTGATTTCTGTATTTTGTATCCTGCCACATTACTGAATTGCTGTATGAGTTCTATTAATTTTGGGTGGAGTCTTTTGCCATCAGAAAGGATGAATACCCAACTTTTACATCACCATGGGTGGGACTGGAGGAGATTATGCTAAGTGAAATGAGTCAAGCAGAGAAAGTCAATTATCATATGGTTTCACTTATTTGTGCAACATAAGGAATAGCATGGAGGACATTAGGAGAAGGAAGGGAAAAATGAAAGGGGGGGAATCAGAAGGGGAGATGAACCATGAGAGACAATGGACTCTGAGAAACAAACTGAGGGTTTTAGAGGGGAGGGAGTGGGGGATGGGCTAGCCCTGTGATGGGTATTAACTGCATGGAGCACTGGGTGTTATGAGAAAACAATGGATCATGGATCACTACATCAGAAACTAATGATGTATTGTATGGTGACTAACATAATAAAATTAAAGTAAAAAAAAACAGAATCAACATCAAAAAAAGAAAAAAAAGAAGATGTGGTCCATATATACAATGGAATATTACTCAGCCATCAGAAAGGATGAATACCCAACTTTCACATCAACATGGATGGGACTGGAGGAGATTATGCTAAGTGAAATAAGTCAAGCAGAGAAAGTCAATTATCATATGGTTTCACTTATTTGTGGAACATAAGGAATAACATGGAGGACATTAGGAGAAGGAAGGGAAAAATGAAGGGGGGGAATCAGAAGGGGAGACGAACCATGACAGACTATGGACTCTGAGAAACAAACTGAGGGTTCTAGAGAGGAGGGGGGTGGGGGGATGGGTTAGCCTGGTGATGGGTATTAAAGAGGGCACGTACTGCGTGGAGCACCAGGTGTTATACGAAAACAATGAATCCCGGATCACTACATCAAAAACTAATGATGTATTGTATGGTGACTAACATAACATAAAAACAAAAACAAAAACAAAAAAAACCTCTCAAATCGTGAGTGAGCTTTTACAAGTAACTACTCCCAAATGTGGTTACAATAGTTTAGTACCCTTTTCTCCAAGATGTGTGCTAAGAGAATGCAGAAATAAAGGAATAGCTACTAATCTGCATGTTAAGGAGGCCAGAAAATAGTTGCTTATGAAGGAGTAGTAAAATTTACTTTGGTGAATTAGGATATTTATTTATAAACATACTGTCAAAGGAAATTAAATTGGTAGTTTGTCCATAAAATTACTAGATTTCCTTAGAGTTGGTTATTTGTCAGAAATGTCATATTTTATATTAATGATGATCTTCAGAGGGAGGAAGATATTATCTCTACTGAATAGTTAAGCATACATTATAAAAGGACATAAAAATCTTGGCATTTAATGTTTCTTCTTTTCTGTTAAATGTTAGTCACTATTGTGTTCTGATCTTCAGTGCTATTAATAACTATATTTACATCAACAATTCCTCTGAAGTTACGTAAAGTCTCAAATGAATTTTTTGGCTAAACAAAAAATATGTTTCCTAGACTTTGGGAGTTACTTTGCTTATGTAAGTTTTTCTATATTGGAATGAAATATAGACTATCAGAAAAAGGGGTTTGGGTGCCATCTTTTCCAGCTTTGCTCACAAATCAGAAAGTTTCTGTTTCTGTCTAGAGAGCTCTAATTACTTGAAAAGTTTGTTTCTAAGGTGAAATCTTGCTCTGTTAATTTCTATGCTTGATTCTTTTTTTTTTTTTAATTTTTTATTGTTATGTTAATCACCATATATTACATCATTAGTTTTTGATGCAGTGTTCCATGATTCATTGTTTGTTCATAACACCCAGTGCACCATGCAAAACGTGCCCTCCTCAATACCCATCACCAGGCTAACCCATCCCCCCACCCGCCTACCCTCTAGAACCCTCAGTTTGTTTTTCAGAGTCCATCATCTCTCATGGTTCGTCTCCCCCTCTGACATACTCCCCTTTTCTTCCTCTCCTGTTATCTTCTTCTTTTCCTTTTTTCTTAAAATATGTTGCGTTATTTGTTTCAGAAGTACAGATCTGTGATTCAACAGTCTTGCACAATTCACAGCGCTCACCGTAGCACATACCCTCCCCAATGTCTATCACCCAGCCATCCCATCCCTCCCACCCCCAACCACTCCAGTAACACTCAGTTTGTTTCCTGAGATTAAGAATTCCTCATATCAGTGAGGTCATGTGATACATGTCTTTCTCTGATTGACTTATTTCACTCAGCATAACACCCTCCAGTTCCATCCACGTCGTTGCAAATGGCAAGATCTCATTCCTTTTGATGGCTGCATAATATTCCATTGTGTATATATACCACATCTTCTTTATCCATTCATCTGTCGATGGGCATCTTGGCTCTTTCCACAGTTTGGCTGTTGTGGACATTGCTGCTATAAACATTGGGGTACATGTACCCCTTCGGGTCCCTACATTTGTATCTTTGTGGTAAATACCCAGTAGTGCAATTGCTGGATCGAACGGTAGCTCTAATTTCAACTGTTTGAGGAACCTCCATACTGTTTTCCAGAGGGGTTGCACCAGCTTGCATTCCCACCAACAGTGTAGGAGGGTTCCCCTTTCTCCACATCCCCGCCAACATCTGTCGTTCCCTGACTTGTTAATTTTAGCCATTCTGACGGGTGTGAGGTGGTATCTCATTGAGGTTTTGATTTGGATTTCCCTGATGCCGAGTGATGTTGAGCACTTTTTCATGTGCCTGTTGGCCATTTGGATGTCTTCTTTGGAGAAATGTCTGTTCATGTCTTCTGCCCATTTCTTGATTGGATTATTTGTTCTTTGGGTGTTGAGTTTGATAAGTTCTTTATAGATTTTGGATACTAGCCCTTTATCTGATATGTCGTTTGCAAATATTTTCTCCCATTCTGTCGGTTGTCTTTTGGTTTTGTGGACTGTTTCTTTTGCTGTGCAAAAGCTTTTTATCTTGATGAAATCCCAATAGTTCATTTTTGCCCTGGCTTCCCGTGCCTTTGGCGATGTTTCTAGGAAGAAGTTGCTGCGGCTAAGGTCGAAAAGGTTGCTACCTGTGTTCTCCTTTAGGATTTGGATGGACTCCTGTCTCACGTTTAGGTCTTTCAACCATTTGGAGTCTATTCTTGTGTGTGGTGTAAGGAAATGGTCCAGTTTCATTCTTCTGCATGTGGCTGTCCAATTTTCCCAACACCATTTGTTGAAGAGACTGTCTTTTTTCCATTGGACATTCTTTCCTGCTTTGTCAAAGATGAGTTGACCATAGAGTTGAGGGTCCATTTCTGGGCTCTCGATTCTGTTCCATTGATCTATGCGTCTGTTTTTGTGCCAGTACCATACTGTCTTGATGATGACAGCTTTGTAATAGAGCTGGAAGTCCGGAATTGTGATGCCGCCAGCTTTGCTTTTCTTTTTCAGTATTCCTCTGGCTATTCGGGGTCTCTTCTGGTTCCATACAAATTTTAGGATTATTTGTTCCATTTCTTTGAAAAAAGTGGATGGTATTTTGATGGGGATTGCATTGAATGTGTAGATTGCTCTAGGTAGCATTGACATCTTCACAATGTTGATTCTCCCAATCCATGAGCATGGAACGTTTTTCCATTTCTTTGTGTCTTCTTCAATTTCTTTCATGAGTATTTTATAGTTTTCTGAGTACAGATCCTTTGCCTCTTTGGTTAGATTTATTCCTAGGTATCTAATGGTTTTGGGTGCAATTGTAAATGGGATAGACTCCTTGATTTGTCTCTCTTCTGTCTTGTTGTTGGTGTATAGGAATGCCACTGATTTCTGTGCATTGATTTTATATCCTGCTACTTGACTGAATTCCTGTATGAGTTCTAGCAGTTTTGGGGTGGAGTCTTTTGGGTTTTCCACATACAGTATCATATCATCTGCAAAGAGTGAGAGTTTGACTTCCTCTTTGCCGATTTGGATGCCTTTGATTTCTTTTTGTTGTCTGATTGCTGTGGCTAGGACTTCTAATACTATGTTGAATAGCAGTGGTGAGAGTGGACATCCCTGCCGCGTTCCTGACCTTAGGGGAAAGGCTCTCAGCCTTTCCCCATTGAGAATGATACTCGCTGTAGGTTTTTCATAGATGGCTTTTATGATATTGAGGTATGTACCCTCTATCCCTATACTCTGAAGAGTTTTGATCAAGAAAGGATGTTGTACTTTGTCAAATGCTTTTTCTGCATCTATTGAGAGGATCATATGATTCTTGTTCTTTCTTTTGTTAATGTATTGTATCACGTTGATTGATTTGCGGATGTTGAACCAGCCTTGCAGCCCAGGAATAAATCCCACTTGGTCATGGTGAATAATCCTTTTAATGTACTGTTGGATCCTATTGGCTAGTATTTTGGTGAGAATTTTTGCATCCATGTTCATCAAGGATATTGGTCTGTAATTCTCTTTTTTGATGGGGTCTTTGTCTGGTTTTGGGATCAAGGTAATGCTGGCCTCATAAAATGAGTTTGGAAGTTTCCCTTCCATTTCTATTTTTTGGAACAGTTTCAGGAGAATAGGTATTAATTCTTCTTGAAATGTCTGATAGAATTCCCCCGGGAAGCCGTCTGGCCCTGGGCTTTTGTTTCTTGGGAGATTTTTGATGACTGTTTCAATTTCCTTAGTGGTTATAGGTCTGTTCAGGTTTTCTATTTCTTCCTGGTTCAATTTTGGTAGTTGATACATCTCTAGGAATGCACCCATTTCTTCCAGGTTCTCTAATTTGCTGGCATAGAGTTGCTCATAATATGTTCTTATAATTGTTTGTATTTCTTTGGTGTTGGTTGTGATCTCTCCTCTTTCATTCATGATTTTGTTGATTTGGGTCATTTCTCTTTTCTTTTTGATCAGTCTGGCCAGGGGTTTATCAATCTTGTTAATTCTTTCAAAGAACCAGCTCCTAGTTTCGTTGATCTGTTCTACTGTTCTTTTGGTTTCTAGTTCATTGATTTCTGCTCTGATCTTTATGATTTCTCTTCTCCTGCTGGGTTTAGGCTTTATTTGCTGTTCTTTCTCCAGCTCCTTTAGGTGTAGGGTTAGGTTGTGTATTTGAGACCTTTCTTGTTTCTTGAGAAAGGCTTGTATTGCTATATACTTTCCTCTCAGGACCGCCTTTGCTGTATCCCAAAGATTTTGAACAGTTGTGTTTTCATTTTCATTGGTTTCCATGAATTTTTTTAATTCTTCTTTAATTTCTTGGTTGACCCATTCATTCTTTAGTAGGATGCTCTTTAGCCTCCAAGTATTTGAGTTCTTTCCGACTTTCCTCTTGTGGTTGAGTTCTAGTTTCAAAGCATTGTGGTCTGAAAATATGCAGGGAATGATCCCAATCTTTTGGTACCGATTGAGACCTGATTTGTGACCTAGGATGTGATCAATTCTGGAGAATGTTCCATGGGCACTAGAGAAGAATGTGTATTCCGTTGCTTTGGGATGGAATGTTCTGAATATGTCTGTGAAGTCCATTTGGTCCAGTGTGTCATTTAAAGTCTTTATTTCCTTGTTGATCTTTTGCTTAGATGATCTGTCCATTTCAGTCAGGGGGGTGTTAAAGTCCCCCACTATTATTGTATTGTTGTCAATGTGTTTCTTTGCTTTTGTTATTAATTGCCTTATATAATTGGCTGCTCCCATGTTCGGGGCATAGATATTTACAATTGTTAGATCTTCTTGTTGGATAGACCCTTTAAGTAGGATATAGTGTCCTTCCTCATCTCTTATTACAGTCTTTGTTTTAAAATCTAGTTTGTCTGATATAAGGATTGCCACCCCAGCTTTCTTTTGGTGTCCATTAGCATGGTAAATGGTTTTCCACCCCCTCACTTTCAATCTGGGGGTGTCTTTGCGTCTAAAATGAGTCTCTTGCAGACAGCATATTGATGGGTCTTGTTTTTTAATCCAATCTGATAGCCTGTGTCTTTTGATTGGGGCATTGAGCCCATTTACATTCAGGGTAACTATTGAAAGGTATGAATTTAGTGCCATTGTATTACCTGTAAGGTGACTGTTAACTGTCTGTTGTCTGTGTTCGTTTCTGCTCTTTGCTGCTTTTAGGTTCTCTCTTTGCTTAGAGGACCCCTCTCAATATTTCTTGGAGGGCTGGTTTCGTGTTTGCAAATTCCTTTAGTTTTTGTTTGTTCTGGAAGCTTTTTATCTCTCCTTCTATTTTCAGTGATAGCCTAGCTGGATATAGTATTCTTGGCTGCATATTTTTCTCGTTTAGTGCTCTGAAGATATCTTGCCAGTCCTTTCTGGCCTGCCACGTCTCTGTGGATAGGTCTGTTGCCAATCTAATGTTTCTACCATTGTAGGTTACATATCTCTTCTCCCGAGCTGCTTTCAGGATTTTCTCTTTGTCTCTGAGACTCGTAAGTTTTACTATTAGATGTCGGGGTGTTGACCTATTTTTATTGATTTTGAGAGGGGTTCTCTGTGCCTCCTGGATTTTAATGCCTGTTTCCTTCCTCACATTGGGGAAGTTTTCTGCTATAATTTGCTCCAATATACCTTCTGCCCCCCTCTCTCTCTCTTCTTCTTCTTCTGGGATCCCAATTATTCTAATGTTGTTTCGTCTTATCGTATCACTTATCTCTCGAATTCTGCCCTCGTGATCCTGTAGTTGTTTCTCTCTCTTTTTCTCAGCCTCTTTATTTTCCATCATTTGGTCTTCTATATCGCTGATTCTCTCTTCTGCCTCATTTATCCTAGCAGTTAGTGCCCCCATTTTGGATTGCACCTCATCAATAGCCTTTTTGATTTCGATTTGGTTAGATTTTAGTTCTTTTATTTCTCCAGAAAGGGTTTCTCTAATAACTTCCACGCTTTTTTCAAGCCCAGCTAGTATCTTTAAAGTCATGATTCTGAACTCTAGGTCCGACATCATACTAATGTCTGTATTGAGTAGGTCCCTGGCTGATGGTAGTACCTCTTGTTCTTTTTGCTGAGGTGATTTCTTTCGTCTTGTCATTTTGTCCAGAGGAGAATAGATGAATGAGAGAACGAAATGCTAACAGGTTTACAACGTCCCCAGCAAATATACTGTATACAAATCAGAAAAGACCTGAAACCAGGGGAAAAGAAAGGGAAAGAAAGAAAAAAGAAAGAGAAAAAAGAAAAAAAAAAAGATAAAAAAACAAAAACAAAACAATACAAAAATAGCAGAATATGATCAAATATGATCAGGCTAGTGCATAGATCAGTGCCACACACTAGATTTTGGGCGTATTTTGGTCTGTTAGAAAAAAGTGCCTCCTAAAATTTTAAAGGAAGAAAGACATATATGTACAATATAAGGGTTGATACAATGAAGGGATGGAAGATGACTGTAAAGATGAAAATTATAAAAGGTTTTATAAAAGGACTTGGTAAGATAAGTTGTTTGAAAAAAGAAAGAAGATTTAAGAAAAGAAAAAAAAAAGGAAAAAGGGAGAGAATGTGATCAGGCAGGAGACTAGAACAAAGCCATACACTAGTGATTTAGGGTATATTTTGATCTGTTAGAAGAAACTGTACCTCAAAATTTTAAAGAGAGAACAACTTATATATATATGCCAAAAATAAGGGTAACTACTATGAAGGGATAAAATATGACTCTAAAAATGAAAAATGAAAAATGTTTTTTTTTTTAAAAAGGGATTGATAAGATGTTGGTTAAAAAAAGGGAAAAAGAAAAATAAAAAAAAAACAGTCAACAAAAATTAACTTTGATGAAATAATGAATCATGGTTAAAAAAAAAAAAAAAAAACATGAATCTATGTGCAGTATTCCCCTAGCGCTGGAGTTCTCCCGTTCTCCTTGATCGATCAACTTGGTCTTGGCTTGCTGGCTGTTTGTGCTGATCTTCTGGGGGAGGGGCCTGTTGCTGTGGTTTCCAAATGTCTTTGCCGGAGGCGGAATTGCCCCGCCCTTGTCGGTCCGGGCTAAGCAAGCTGCTCCGGTTTGCTCTCAGGAGCTTTTGTTCCCTGCAAGCTCTCCGCACAGCCTTGGAGGACCAGGGCAGAAATGGTGGCCTCCCAATCTCCACCCGGAGGAGCTGAGAACTCGGGGCCCCGCTCCTCAGTGCGCCCCCAGAGAAAAGCAGTCACTTCCGTGTCCCCGGTCTCCGGCCGCGCCCCGTGCTCACCCGGCCTGTGACCGAGCGTTGCTATCTCTGGTACCCGGCCCCGCGCAGAGTCTCCAAACCCAGCAGATCCCCGCAGTGCGCTCCCGCACCGCTCCTCCCCGGGAAGGAAGGGGAGTCTCCCCGGATCTGCCGCCTGCTGGGTCCCTGCTGGAGGAGCCGTGCCCCGACTGGGCCGCGGGTCACAGTCTATGGCCACCCCGAGCTGAGAGCCCGCGACTCTGCTCCGTCTCTGCAGCCGGCTTCCCCGCTCCGATACCTGGGAGCTCTGGCGCACTCAGGCACCCCCGGTCTCTCTGTGACCCCGAGGGTCCTGAGACCACACTGTCCCGGGAGGATTCCACCCCCCGCTTAGCCACTGGAGCGACGTCCCTCAGCGGAGCCGACTTCTAAAAGGTCCGATTTTGTGCTCCGCGGCTCTAGCACTTGCCAGAAGCGGCCGGCGGAGGCCCCTCCCCCGCCGTCTATCCTCCCGAATATCGCCTCGGATTCACTTCTCCGCACGTCCTACCTTCCAGAAAGTGGTCACTTTTCTGTTCAGAGAGTTGTTGCTACTCTCTTCTTCGGTCTCCTGTTGAGTTCGTAGGTGTTCAGAATTGTTTGATCCCTATTCAGCTGAATTCCTGAGACCAGACGAAATCTAGGTCTCCTACTCCTCCGCCATCTTGCTCCGCCCCCCCTCTATGCTTGATTCTTGTTTTGGTCTTTTCCTGGATGAACTAATCTTAAAGTCTTCAAATGTTCTTCATATAAAATGGCTTCATTGTTCTCCTTGCTTCCTTTTCGATGTTCTAAAATGTATCCATGTTTCCCTTAGTTTACAATCCCTGTTATATATATATATATATATATATATATATATATATATATATATATATACATATACACACACAATGGAATACCACTCAGCCATCAAAAAAAAAATGAATTCTTGCCATTTGCAATGACATGGATAGAGCTAGAGGGTATTATGCTAAGTGAAATAAGTCCATCAGAGACACAATTATATGATCTCCTTCATATGTGGAATTTAAGAAACAAGGCAGAGGAGCATAGGGGAAGGGAGGGAAAATAGAACAAGATGAATCAGAGAGGGAGACAAACATAAGAGACTCTTAACCATAGTACATATTATTTTATGGCCAAAGAAAACCTAGTCTCAACCATCCTGTATTCATATAATTTACGTTTTCAGCATAAACCACTCTCCCATCTTGGGGCAGCAAGATAGGACCTGGGGAACCACACTAGAGATCTGAGATTTCTCCAGGCTCTACCTGTACTTCTTAATTTTTATACCCTTGAGATAATTAGTAATTCTTAATTCTGAGCAAGATTTCTGATCTGTGGGCATCTGGACAACCCAATTCTTTCAATTATCAGATTGTCACTATGACAGGACTGTTTTTTAGACCCATGAACAATGGTTAATACAATTTTTGGTAAGAAAAAAGGAATGAGTTATGAACTGAATGTTTGTGTCCTCCTCAGAATTCTTATTTTGAAGCCCTGACCCTCAGTGGGATAGTATTAGGAGGTGGGCCTTTAGGAGATATTTAGGTTTAGATGAGTTTGTGAGGGTAGTGCTCCCATGATGGGGTCAGTGACCGTATAAGAAGAGTGGCCAGAGTGAAAGTCTGGAAAGCCAGGAAGAGGGTCCTCACCAAGAACTGAATCTCCCAGCACCTTGATCTTGGACTTCCCAGCCTCCAGAACTGTGAGACATAAATGTTGTTTAAGCCACCCAGTCTGTGGTATTTTGTTACAGCAGCTCAAACAGACTGAGATGTAAAAAAATGATGAGGACTCAGATGTCAGGTTGGCTGCCTACCCAGCTTTGGACTGAAGTAGGAAGAGCCTTGGACAGATTACAGGGGTGGGGGAGGGGAATCTTAACCATGGGATATGGCGGAAATAGACTTAGATCTGGGTGAAATGCCTAAGTAGGTAGGAAAAGAGTAGGTAGAAAAAAGCAGGCAGAGAGGAAATTAGTGAACATTTTCTTCACAGCCCTCTAAAAGATGTGGCAGTTGGAGGAAAAAAACTCAGTAATACTGTTTTTCCCTTGTAAAGCCTTCCAGTGCTCTTTTGGCTACCTGCAAAGATATATTCATTCAAAAGTAATTAAATTGATAAAAATCTAAACAGCTAGGGGGAAGCCACGGCTATGCGACTACAGAATCCCTAGGGTATTCTGTTAAGAACTAAGCCTCTTTACGGAGAATACTAGCAGAAGGCTGCCAAATCATTATTGGTACATTAGTATGACAGATACTGCAGAATGGAAGGCATTGTGCTTGATGACTGATGTCCAAGTGGCTGAGAGCTTCCTTGAGCAGGTCTCTCCTGATGGTATGACAGCTGACCTCCCCTATTTGACAAAGGCGGGGCATTGACGGACTGACTCTGAGAAGGGTAACTGACACACCTCCCCACAAAGTGAATACTTGTTCTGAAACAGTAGGAGTAGTCTGTATGTACTGGGGAAACATAATTAAAAGCAAAATCTCTTGTCAAACCAGAAAACCTCTCCAAAATCATAGAAGAGAAAGAAGATAAGTTTTATTACTGAATAAGCATTAAATCAGAATGTGATGTGCATTATAGGCAATTCACTACAAAGACTGTAAAGACAGAGAGAAATCTCACCATCTTATATAGCCAGGCAGATACAACCCATTACATACATGTTCACAGGTGAGCAATAACTAATCCTCAAGTAAGAGGACTTGACAGCACCATATGTCACACGGTGTTTATCCTAAATCTACTTGGTAATTAGGGTAGCCATTCACGTTAGCTAATTGGCTTTATCCCAAGGAAAAATAAACTTCTTATCTTTATGACAAACTTTTGGATTTCAGCTCTTACTGTCCTGGAGACAAGTTAGTCAGGTGTTTGTTTGTTTGTTTGTTTTAAATTGGAATTACTGAAGCTGGGGAGAGGCTATAGTCAATTTCATTGTGTAAAAGCCTCTTGTGATTCTAGGGACAAAATCAGAGACTCCAGAGAATCATGCAATTAATTGCTCATTCAGAGATTTTGTTCACTCTGCAAAAGCTGGACTCCACTGTCTACTATTCTGTACTCAGCCTGAAACTGTCTGGTTTTGTATTTGTTTTGTATAGTAGCAAGTGATTTTATCTGCAAAATGGGCTGACTCCTAGATTGTAAGGCTCTGTGGCCCACCGCTGATAACATATGCCATAATATTTTAGCTCAGTTGAGCAATATTACATATTGTCTAGTGAGGTTTTGTGGCCATGTGAAGCCTAGGATTGTAACAAAGCCAAAGAATCAATTTAGCATTGTTCTCTCCTTTCTGAGGCTACCAGCAAGTCATTTACATTTTGAATAATTATAAATCCCTCCAGCGGGACAGATTTCTCTCCCCCTGCTTTTTTTTTTTTTTTTTTAATGACTAAAGAACATAGTGGGAGAGTCCCAAAACCCTTGAGGAATCCTCTGACATAAAAGTTAGACTCCTTCATAAGCACAAGCAAAGAAGAATTTAGACTCCACTGCTAGAACACAAAGAGAGAAATAGAAAATGCAGAACATAAATCAATTGCAGAAAAAAACTTTGCAGACAGTGGTATTGAAGTCAGAAGTCAGAATAGTTGCAGTTAGGAACTACCGAGATTAATGGCTAAAATCTTGTACAAATGTATATCCAACAACTGCCTTAAGTAGAGTCAAGGAGAAGCATTAGTAAGAATGATGGTATAGCTGGTTCTATGGTTAAACAGCACCAAAAAGGCTGAGCACTGAGGGAAGGAGTTGTGTTAGGACTTGTTATCACTGGAAACTAGAGATCATAGCCAATGGAAGAGGTGCTCCTAAAGTGAAGAGTGCCTGACCAGGGGAAGGAATGAAGTGAGGAATTTCTGAGGGAGCACCTCAAAGCAAGAGATAATACTAATATTAGTTATTGCTAGGTAATTTACTTATTTATTGGCATAGTTAAATAGTACTATATTTAGTTAGCATTATTACTACATTAATAAATATAGTTTACATAAAATCTATTAGTAACAAATCTATGTCTAATGGCTGATGCTAGGGAAATCGCTGGAACTGTATTCTTCAGAGAAGAACTTAAAAGCTTTATCTAAAGATTCCATCACAATTTTCTGGATAAATGTAGTGACACAGGACTGCCTGATGGCTCATAGTTTTGATGATCAATGCTGTAAGTGAATGGACTAGTAAAGTGAGTTTAATGCTGGGAGATAGCTTGTGCCCTCACCCATGGACAGACTATATTGGCTATTTTTTTTTTTAAAGATTTTATTTATTTATTTGACAGAGAGAGAGACACACAGCAAGAGAGGGAACACAAGCAGGGGGAGTGAGAGAGGGAGAAGCAGGCTCCCCGCGGAGCAGGGAGCCCGATGCGGGGCTTGATCCCAGGACCCTGGGATCATGACCTGAGCCGAAGGCAGACGCTTAACGACTGAGCCACCCAGGTGCCCCAACTGTTGGTTATTCTGAACACTATGAAATCTTATGTCTTTAAAGGTCAATCTAGGAGTGTGTGATATTGTGATTTATAAAAAGATATATATACATGTATTTGGTTTTCGACCCTGTCCCTGGGACCAACTCCTAAAACCCTTGGAATTTCCAGTGATAAGAGTATTCAAGGTATTTTTTGTTATGTTAGTGGATGACTTTTGGAAAGCCCTTAGGTAACCTAAGGCTGGGGGCTGGTTGGCCGGGCACACACCCTGTGATTAGAGGGTTGGAACTTTCAGTACTCCACCCACACAACCTCTGGGGAGGGAAGAGGAGCTAGAAGCTGCATCAAGAACCAACGGCCAATGATGACATCAATCATACCTATATAATGAAGCTTCCTCCATAAAAATCCAAAAAGACAGGGTTTGGAGAACTTCCAGGTTGCTGAACACATCCACACCAGGTGGATGACTCACCCCAACTCCAGGTGACAGAAGCTCCTGTTTTTAGGGTCCTTCCTGACCTTACTCATTTATCTCATCTGGCTGTTCATCTGAATCCTTTATCCTATCCCTTTGATATAGTTTTGGGATGTTGGTGTGTTTGGTGGGGTCCTAAGCCAATGGCCAAGAAAGAATGCTTGAGCTGTCTTTGGTGCAAAACAGGTGGTTTTACTAAAGCGCAGGGACAGGACCTGTGGGCAGAAAGAGCTGCTGCCCCAAGATTGTGAGGGGAAACTGATTATATACTTTGGGATGGGAGGAAGTAAAGATAAGGGAACTTCCAAAAGGATTTTCATATGTGAAAGAAGACTCACAGGATACTGGAGGCCTTTGCTATTGTCCAACCAAGGTTGTTTTTCCCTCCAGCAAGGCATCAATGTTAAGACAGTTGGGAGCTTCCCGGAGGAACATTATACTCTGCCACAAAATACTTGTCAATGGCTGCATGTTATAAGGATATTTAATTTTATCTACATTTCCTTCTGTCTTTGTTTCTTTAATAGACTGGAAATTTAAGTAACTCTTTCCCTGTGTTCTATGAGTGGCGAGAGCGAACCTAAGGTTATTGGAATCTCCAGTCTGTAGCTGGTTGGTCTTAAGCTCAGGCGGTAAGTTGGGCTCTCAACTCCAGTCTGAGGGGGAGGGAGCAGGATGGAGAGCAGTCCTGGGGGACAGACTTAACATGGGATCTGATGCCATCCCTGGGTAGATGGTGTCAGAATTGAGTTGGCAAAGTGAGAGTAAAGGAGACTCACAGGGAAGGAGCCCTCAGAGAAGATCTGGGTTTTTCCTACATAGGAAGGAAAAAAGACTTTCAGGTAAGCCAGGCTAGGGTGTGCATTGATGAGAACGCTACATGGTAAGCCCAAGTCAGGGCAGGATATCTCTGTGTAAACAGAGTTAGGGGTCCCCAGACAAAGACAGACATAGCTTTGTGACACAAGTCATTTTAATCCCCCAGCTATCCATCCCGCCACCCCATCCCTTCCCTGAGCTTTGTCCTACATGCCCACTTGCAGAACTTCTTAGGAGGTGTCAGAATTACAGAGAAATACAAAAACCTCAGTAGTTAAGGATTTCAAGGGAACATGGGGAATGCAAAAACTGTAAAAGCCTCTACCAGACCAGGAAATAGCCCAACCACATCAGAGAGAACAAATCCATGGTAAAAACTCCCAGTGCTATTTCAAAGGTGAACAAGACCCTGCATTCCTTACCCAAGATAAGGAGCCCAATACCCCATCTACTTTATGCCTGCTCTTGGAGCATGCCCATAGCCCCTCCCCCTTGCCCCAGTTATCTCTAGTTCATAAGAGTGTTAAAGTCTTGGGCACCTGGGTGCCTCAGTCGTTAAGCGTCTGCCTTCGGCTCAGGTCATGATCCCAGGACCCTGGGATCAAGTCCTGCATCAGGCTCCTTGCTCAGTGGAGCTGCTTCTCCCTCTGTCTGCCACTCCCCCTGCTTGTGCTCTCCCTCCCTCCCTCCCTCCCTCTCTCTCTCTCTCCCTCTGGCAAATAAATAAACAAAATTTTTTAAAAAATCACAGTTGATAAACTGTCTCCAACAATACTTGTAAAAAATTTCCTTTTTTTAACTTTAAATTTTTTATTGTTATGTTAATCACCATACATTACATCATTAGTTTGTGATGTAGTGTTCCATGATTCATTATTTGTGCATAACACCCAGTGCTCCACGCAGAACATGCCCTCTTTAATACCCATCACCAGGCTAACCCATCCCCCACCCCCCTCCCCTCTAGAACCCTCAGTTTGTTTCTCAGAGTCCATCGTCTCTCAGGGTTCGCCTCCCCCTCGGATTTACCCCCCTTCATTCTTCCCCTACTGCTATCCTTTTTTTTTTCTTAACATATGTTGCATTATTTGTTTCAGAGGTACAGGTCTGTGATTCAACAGTCTTGCACAATTCACAGCGCTCACCATAGCACATACCTCCCCAGTGTCTATCACCCAGCCACCCCCTCGCTCCCACCCCACCCCCACTCCAGCAACCCTCAGTTTGTTTCCTGGGATCAAGAATGCCTCATATCAGTGAGGTCATTTGATACATGTCTTTCTCTGATTGACTTATTTCACTCAGTATAATAACCTCCAGTTCCATCCACATCCTTGCAAATGGCAAGATCTCATTCCTTTTGTTGGCTGCATAATATTCCATTGTATATATATATATATATATATATATATATATATATATATATATACACACACCACATCTTCTTTATCCATTCATCTGTCTATGGACATCTTGGCTCTTTCCACAAGTTGACTATTGTGGACATTGCTGCTATAAACATCAGGGTGCACGTACCCCTTCGGATCCCTACATTTGTATCTCTGGGGTAAATACCCAGTAGTGCAATTACTGGATCATATGGTAGCTCTATTTTCAACTGTTTGAGGAACCTCCATACTGTTTTCCAGAGTGGCTGCACCAGCTTGCATTCCCACCAACAGTGTAGGAGGGTTCCCCTTTCTCCACATCCCCGCCAACATCTGTCATTTCCTGACTTGTTAATTTTAGCCATTCTGACTGGTGTGAGGTGGTATCTCATTGAGGTTTGGATTTGGATTTCCCTGATGCCGAGCGATGTTGAGCACATTTTCATGTGTCTGTTGGCCATTTGGATGTCTTCTTTGGAAAAATGTCTGTTCATGTCTTCTGCCCATTTCTTGATTGGATTATTTGTTCTTTGGGTGTTGAGTTTGATAAGTTCTTTATAGATTTTGGATACTAGCCCTTTATCTGATATGTCATTTGCAAATATCTTTGGGATAATGTCTGTTTATGTCTTCTGCCTATTTCTTGATTTGATTATTCTTTGGGTGTTGAGTTTGATAAGTTCTTTATAGATTTTGGATACTAGCCCTTTATCTGATATGTCATTTGCAAATAACTTCTCCCATTCTGTCAGTTGTCTTTTGGTTTTGTGGACTGTTTCTTTTGCTGTGCAAAAGCTTTTTATCTTGATGAAATCCCAATAGTTCATTTTTGCCCTTGCTTCCCGTGCTTTTGGCGATGTTTCTAGGAAGAAGTTGCTATGGCTGAGGTCGAAGAGGTTGCTGCCTGTGTTCTCCTTTAGGATTTTGATGGACTCCTGTCTCACATTTAGGTCTTCCAACCATTTGGAGTCTATTTTTGTGTGTGGTGTAAGGAAATGGTCCAGTTTCATTCTTCTGCATGTGGCTGTCCAATTTTCCCAACACCATTTGTTGAAGAGACTGTCTTTTTTCCATTGGACATTCTTTCCTGCTTTGTCGAAGATTAGTTGACCATAGAGTTGAGGGTCCATTTCTGGGCTCTCTATTCTGTTCCACTGATCTATGTGTCTGTTTTTGTGCCAGTACCGTACTGTCTGGATGATGACAGCTTTGTAATAGAGCTGGAAATCCGGAATTGTGATGCCGCAGCTTGGCTTTGCTTTTTCAACATTCCTCTGGCTATTCAGGGTCTCTTCTGGTTCCATACAAATTTTAGGATTATTTGTTCCATTTCTTTGAAAAAAGTGGATGGTATTTTGATGGGGATTGCATTGAATGTGTAGATTGCTCTAGGTAGCATTGATATCTTCACAATATTTGCTCTTCCAATCCATGAGCATGGAATGTTTTTCCATTTCTTTGTGTCTTCCTCAATTTCTTTCATGAGTATTTTATAGTTTTCTGAGTACAGATCCTTTGCCTCTGTGGCTAGATTTATTCCTAGGTGTCTTATGGTTTTGGGTGCAATTGTAAATGGGATTGACTCCTTAATTTCTCTCTCTTCTGTCTTGTTGTTGGTGTATAGGAATGCCACTGATTTTTGGGCATTGATTTTATATCCTGCCACTTAAATGAATTCCTGTATGAGTTCTAGCAGTTTTGGGGTGGAGTCTTTTGGGTTTTCCACATAAAGTATCATATCATCTGCAAACAGTGAGAGTTTGACTTCTTTGCCGATTTGGATGCCTTTGATTTCTTTTTGTTGTCTGATTGCTGTGGCTAGGACTTTTAATACTACGTTGAATAGCAGTGGTGATAGTGGACATCCCTGCTGCGTTCCTGACCTTAGGGGGAAAGCTCTCAGTTTTTCCCCATTGAGAATGATATTCGCTGTAGGCTTTTCATAGACGGCTTTTATGATATTGAGGTATGTACCCTCTATGCATATACTCTGAAGAGTTCTGATCAAGAAAGGATCCTGTACTTTGTCAAATGCTTTTTCTGCATGTATTGAGAGGATCATATGATTCTTGTTCTTTCATTTGCTAATGTATTATATCACGTTGATTGATTTGTGGATGTTGAACCAACCTTGCAGCCCAGGGATAAATCCCATTTGGTCGTGGTGAATAATCCTTTTAATGTACTGTTGGATCCTGTTGGCTAGTATTTTGGTGAGAATTTTTGCATCCCTGTTCATCAAGGATATTGGTCTGTAATTCTCCTTTTTGATGGGGTCTTTGTATGGTTTGGGGATCAAGGTAATGGTGGCCTCATAAAACAAATTTGGAAGTTTTCCTTCCATTTCTTTTTTTGGAAGTTTCAGGAGAATAGGTATTAATTCTTCTTTAAATGTTTGGTAGAATTCCCCTGGGAAGCCATCTGGCCCTGGGCTTTTGTTTGTTGGGAGATTATTGATAACTGCTTCAATTTCCTTAGTGGTTATAGGTCTGTCCAGGTTTTCTCTTTCTTCCTGGCTCAGTTTTGGTAGTTGATAAATCTCTAGGAATGCATCCATTTCTTCCAGGTTATCTAATTTGCTGGCATAGAGTTGCTCATAATATGTTCTTATAATTGTTTGTGTTTCTTTGGTGTTGGTTGTGATCTCTCCTCTTTCATTCATGATTTTGTTGATTTGGGTCATTTCTCTTTTCTTTTTGATCAGTCTGGCCAGGGGTTTATCAATCTTGTTAATTCTTTCAAAGAACCAGCTCCTAGTTTCGTTGATCTGTTCTACTGTTCTTTTGGTTTCTAGTTCATTGATTTCTGCTCTGATCTTTATTTCTCTTCTCCTGCTGGGTTTAGGCTTTATTTGCTGTTTTTTCTCTAACTCCTTTAGGTGTAGGGTTAGGTTGTGTATTTGAGACCTTTCTTGTTTCTTGAGAAAGGCTTGTATTGCTATATACTTTCCTCTCGGGACTGCCTTTGCTGCATCCCAAAGATTTTGAACAGTTGTGTTTTCATTTTCATTGGTTTCCGTGAATTTTTTAATTCTTCTTTAATTTCCTGGTTGACACATCCATTCTTTAGTAGGATGCTCTTTAGCCTCCATGTCTTTGAGTTCTTTCCGACTTTCCTCCTGTGATTGAGTTCTAGTTTCAAAGCATTGTGGTCTGAAAATATGCAGGGAATAATCCCAATCTTTTGGTACCAGTTGAGACCTGATTTGTGACCTAGGATGTGATCTATTCTGGAGAATGTTCCATGGGCACTAGAGAAGAATGTGTATTCCGTTGCTTTGGGATGGAATATTCTGACTATGTCTGTGAAGTCCATTTGGTCCAGTGTGTCATTTAAAGTCTTTATTTCCTTGTTGATCATTTGCTTAGATGATCTGTCCATTTCAGTCAGGGGGCTGTTAAAGTCCCCCACTATTATTGTATTGTTGTCGATGTGTTTCTTTGCTTTTGTTATTAATTGGCTTATATAATTGGCTGCTCCCATGTTAGGGGCATAGATATTTACAATTGTTAGATCTTCTTGTTGGATAGACCCTTTAAGTAGGATATAGTGTCCTTCCTCATCTCTTATTATAGTCTTTGGTTTAAAATCTAATTTATCTGATTTAAGGATTGCCACCCCAGCTTTCTTTTGGTGTCCATTAGCATGGTAAATGGTTTTCCACCCCTTCACTTTCAATCTGGAGGTGTCTTTGGGTCTAAAATGAGTCTCTTGCAGACAGCATATTGATGGGTCTTGTTTTTTAATCCAATCTCATAGCCTGTGTCTTTTCACTGGGGCATTTACCCCATTTACATTCAGGGTAACTATTGAAAGATATGAATTTAATGGCACTGTATTGCCTGTAAGGTGACTGTTACTGTATATTGTCTGTGTTCCTTTCTGGTCTATGCTGCTTTTAGGCTCTCTCTTTGCTGAGAGGACCGCTTTCAGTATTTCTTGTAGGGCTGGTTTTGTATTTGCAAATTGCTTTAGTTTTTGTTTGTCCTGGAAGCTTTTGATCTCTCCTATTTTCAATGACAGCCTAGCTGGATATGGTATTCTTGGCTGCATATTTTTCTCGTTTAGTGCTCTGAAGATATCATGCCAGTCCTTTCCGGGCTACCAGGTCTCTGTGGATAGGTCTGTTGTCAATCTAATGTTTCTACCATTATAGGTTACATATCTCTTCTCCCGAGCTGCTTTCAGGATTTTCTCTTTGTCTCTGAGACTCATAAGTTTTACTATTAGATGTCGGGGTGTTGACCTATTTTTATTGATTTTGAGATGAGTCTCTGTGCCTCCTGGATTTTGATGCCTTTTTCCTTCCCCACATTAGGGAAGTTCTCTGTTATAATTTGCTCCAATATACCTTCTGCCCCTCTCTGTCTTTCTTCTTCTTCTGGGATCCCAATTATTCTAATGTTGTTTCGTCTTATGGTATCGCTTATCTCTTGAATTCTGCCCTCGTGATCCAGTAGTTGTTTATCTCTCTTTTTCTCAGCTTCTTTATTTTCCATCATTTGGTCTTCTATATAGCTGATTCTCTGTTCTGCCTCATTTATCCTAGCACTTTGTGCCCCCATTTTTGATTGCACCTCATTAATAGCCTTTTTGATTTTAACTTGGTTAGATTTTTGTTCTTTTATTTCTCCAGAAAGGGCTTCTCTAATAACTTCCATGCTTTTTTCAAGCCCAGCTAGTATCTTTTAAAATCATGATTCTGAACTCTAGGTCCAACATTGTACTAATGTCCGTATTGAGTAGGTCCCTGCCAGATGGTACTACCTCTTGTTCTTTTTGTTGAGGTGATTTTTTCCATCTTGTCATTTTGTCCAGGGAATAGATGAATGAGAGAACAAAATGCTAATGGGGTAACAATGTCCCCAGAAAATATACTCTAAACAAATCAGAAAAGACCTGAAATCAGGGGAAAAGAAAGAAAAAAGAAAGAGGGGGAAAAAAAGAAAAAGAAAAAGATAAAAACAAACAAAAACAGAACAAAACAAAAAAATAGAATATGATCAAATATGATCAGGCTGGTGCATAGATCAGTGCCACACACTAGATTTTGGGTGTATTTTGGTCTGTTAGAAGAAAGTGCCTCCCAAAATTTTAAAGAAAGAAAGACATATATGTACAAAATAAGGGTTGATATGATGAAGGGATGGAATATGACTGTAAAGATGAAAATTATAAAAAATTTTATAAAAGGAATTGATAAGAAGTTGTTTGAAAAAAGAAAGAAGAGGATTAAAAAAAAGAAAGAAAGAAAGAAAAGGGGAGAGAATGTGATCAGGCAGGAGACTAGAACAAAGCCATACACTAGAGATTTAGGGTATATTTTGATCTGTTAGACGGAACTGTATCACAAAATTTTAAAGAGAGAACAACTTATATATATATATGCCAAAAATAAGGGTAACTACTATGAAGGGATAGAATATGACTCTAAAAATGAAAAATAATTTTTTTTTTAAAAAAGGGATTGATAAGATGTTGGTTGAAAAGGGGAAAAAGAAAAATAAAAGATATTTAAAAAAAATAAAGACTAAAGAATCATGGTAAAAAAGCCATGAATTCTATGTGCAGTGTTCCCCTAGCGCTGGAGTTCTGCCATTCTCATTGATCGGTAAACTTGGTCTTGGCTGGCTGTTCTTGCTGATCTTCTGGGGGAGGGGCCTGTTGCCGTGGTTCCCAAATGTCTTTGCCGGAGGCGGAATTGCCCCGCCCTTTTCGTCTGGGCAAAGTAATCTTCTCGGGTTTGCTCTCGGGAGCTTTTGTTCCCTGCAAGCTTTCAGCACAGCTTTGGAGGACAAGAGTGAGAATGGCAGCCTCCCAATCTCCGTCCTGGAGGAGCCGAGAACTCGGGGCCCCACTCCTCAGTGCGCCCCCAGAGAAAAGCAGTCAGTCACTCCCGTGTCCCTGGTCTCTGGCCGCACTCCGTGCTCACCCCGCCTGTGACCGAGCGTTTCTATCTCTGGCACCTGACTCGCTGTGGAATCTCCAAAACCAGTGCACTCCTGCACCTCTCCTCCCAGGGGAGGGAGGGGAGTCTCCCCGGCTCTGCCGCTTGTTGGGTCCCTGCTGGAGGAGCAGTGGCCCGACTGGGCCGCGGATCACGGTTTATGGCAACCCCAAGCTGAGAGCCCGCACCTTGGCTCTGTCTCTGCATCCGGCTTCCCCGCTCTGATACCCAGGAGCTCTGCCGCACTCAGGCACCCCCGGTCTTTCTGTGACCCCGAGGGTCCTGAGACCACACTGACCCGCGAGGGTTCCACCCCCCACTTAGCGACTGGAGCGACGTTCCTCAGCGGAGCCGACTTCTAAAAGTTCCGATTTTGTGCTCCGCGGCTCTAGAACTTGCCAGTAGCAGCCGACAGAGGCCCCCTCCCCCGCCGTCTATCCTCCTGAATAATGCCTCGGATTCACTTCTCCGCACGTCCTACCTTCCAGAATGTGGTCACTTTTCTGTTCAGAGAGTTGTTGCTATTCTTCTCTTCGATCTCCTGTTGAGTTTGTAGGTGTTCAGAATCGTTTGATCCCTATTCAGCTGAATTCCTGAGACCAGACGAAATCCAGGTCTCCTACTCCTCTGCCATCTTGCTCTACTCCCTCAATACTTGTAAAAAATTTCTAATTACTCTGGGTGATGGAGGAAAAAAAATAATTGAGCTATAGAGAGAATATCAAAAGATTTGTGAAGGGATATGCTCATGATTAATACCCTTTGTAGAGGGAATCTGTTAATAAAGTATGACAGAAGTTGTTGTAAGACAAATAATGAAAACATATCTGAGAAATATGTAGCAAAGAGATCACCCACATCATATGGTGTGGGGCCATAGCATATCTAGATGTTGCATTGGGGGTTCCAGACATTTCCTCCTTCACATGGGCCTCACAAATGCTTGTATCCTTGAAATTATCAGTAAAGCCTGATACGAGGGGAGATCTGATTTGTAGGTGTCTGTTTCGACCATCTAATCCTTTATGTTAATCTCTCAGAGCATGTTTAGAAATTATCTGGCTAAAAAAATAAGAAAAAAATTATCTGGCTCAAATTCATTTTGTTATAGATGAAGAGACAGTAACATTTTTTTTTACTTCTTTAGAATTTTTGCTTCTTAACCATTAATTATTGCATATGAATAATTTTATTGATTTCTTACAAAAAAACCTATATTTGATCTATGTGATATTGCCTTTTTAAGTTCAGTGTCCTCATCTCAGTGATACCAATGACCTGTTTGTCACTAGGAGTAAACCCTTCAAATTTAGGTTTATCCCCACATTCTGTGAATTGGCATATAGACCTTTAAATTCCAAATTATTGCTCCTGATACTTGGCTCCTTTGTTTCCTACTAGGATTGTTTGAAAACATTTTCCCCCTATGTTGTGCCTGCTCTGTATTCGTCAGTGTTCTCCAGAGAAGCAGAACCAATAGGGTGTGTGTGTGTGTGTGTGTGTGTGTGTGTGTGTGTGTGTGTGTGTG
>NW_027397066.1:57269918-57450474 GCF_003265705.2 Callorhinus ursinus | reverse complement strand
GTGTGTGTGTGTGTGTGTGTGTGTGTGTGTGTGTGTGTGTGTGTGTGTGTTTATTTTAAGGAATTGGCCCACGTGATTATGTGATTATAGAAATTGGCAAATCTGAAAACTGCAGGGTGGGCTGGCAGGCTGGAGACCCATGCAAGCTATCTGCTAGCAAGAATTCTCTCTAGCTTGGAGGAAGTCAGTCTTTTGTTCTGTTCAGGCATTCAACTGACTGGGTGAAGGCCACCCACAATATGGAGAGCATTTGCTTTACTCAACATCTGCTGATTTCATCCAAAAACAGCCTCACAGAGATGTCCACAATAACGTTTAGTCATATATCTGGACACATGGCCCAGCCAAGTTAATACATGAAATTAAATATCACAGTTTCCATAGTACCCATCTTCCGGTTTTCTTTGGATATTTTCATCTCTTTCCTACAAATTTCATTCTGTATCTTTATTGATAATTTTCACAGTTCTCCAGCAAACGTATTTGTTGAGAAAACATTGGGAATCACACACATCCGGTCCTATCGAATGGTACTTGTGGGGACAGACTCACAGAGAGAGTATCAGTATGAGGTGTGTGCGGGTAATAGCACTGCCCATAAAATTCTGGAATAGTACATAGGGATCTTATCACACCAGACATCAGATTCCAGGAGAGAGACTCTGTTTGTCATGATGTGGAACTTGAGCTTCATGATTACTGAAGCAAGAGCTGCTACTGTATCATAATCATGGGTTAGGATCTAGGCCAATTTTGCCACTTCACATTCATTGTTTGGAAGATCATGAGTCCCTCTTCTTGCATTGTAATGAGTGGTCTATGCTTTAAGTCTTGCATTTTTAGCTATATAGCATGGTGCGTAGGGGGCCTCATCTGCCTCCTTTATATTCTTGAATTAATTGCCTTAAGGTTTTGGCTCTAGTTGGTTTCCATAAAGCTCTGTTGGAGGCCAACATCTTCTCTGAATAAAGAACCTGGAAGGAATCAGTCATGGACAAATTAACTCTTATTTAACTTAAAAAAAATAATGTTTGTTTCATCCTTCATGAGATGATTAGCCACACGTGTCCAAGTTTGTTTTCATAGTTTATGATCTGAAAATCAAAATCCCTTGAAACTATCTTAGTCATCTATCTCTTCATTTTTCATAGTTAATGTTTTTATATCTCTGTCTCCACAAGACTCAGCCATCAGTTTGTCAGAGGAGTTTTGACATCTTCAGAAACTTGCTTCAGAATGCCAGAACACATTCCATCGAAGCTTGTCAGATCACTATTAGGTGACACGCATGCTTTTTAATAGTGTCTCAGTCATTAATCACAATGTCTAGTCTCCCCTCTGGGGGCCAGATGGAAACATGCCTGCTGTTTGGTTATGCCTGGGAGATTTTCTTAATTTTCTTGAGTAGGGGATTCTGTTGTTTATTTAGAGTGGTGTTTTTCACTCCTGGCTGCATGTTTAAGTCATCTGGAAATTGTATAAAACTATCACTGTCCCACTACAGACCAACTAAAAGAATATCTGGGGATGGTCAGCAACTATCAGTGTTTCTTTAAAATTCTCCAGGTGATTCTAATGGGCAGCCAGCATTGGGAGCCACTACTTTAGTATTGCTTAACCTCAAACTCTTAAGATAAAATGAATCACCTACATATCTTGTTAAAATTCAGATTCTGATCAGTATGTGTGGCGCAGGGCCTGAGAGCCTGCATTTCTAGTAGGTGATGCTGCTCTGAGGACCACACTTTGAGTAGAAAGGCTTTTGAAGTTCTTGGTTCCTTCTTAATGGTTTTAATCTCACACTGAAACATGGCTTTCCTAGTATGTCACCTTTATTAATCAATGTTCACCAAGTGCAAATTTTATGGACATGATGTATCTCTCTCCTGTTAAATAGCATGATCCCTTGTGAGTTGTGGCATTGGGCTTCCTGTTTTTACACCATCTGGATATTAAGATTTGAAAACAAACTTAAAGATGACCTGGCTGGTGGTTTCAGATGTGCTTTCCAAAGCACAGAGGCCTGAGAGGGACACTTGGGAGGTGTGGGAGGGTGCAGACAAGGCTGGAAGCTTCATCTCCATTCCAATGGGGAAATTCCATTTTTGTTGTTTGTTTTACACGTTGGTGTGATATTTCAGTTGAAAAAATAGTAGAAAAACCGCTCCTTTTGTCATTTCAAAGATGAAAAACTTGAGGTACTTAAGTTTATTAAATGTTAGGTACTTAAGTTTATTAAATATTCAGTAACAAATCCATAAAGTTTCTGAGAATAAAAAAAATCACAGACAATGCTAAGTTTACAATATAAAATGGGATAAAACTATCTCATGGTAATTTTGCTTTTAGTGGCATTAAGATGCCTGGCACCTTGGTGTTTGTTTATAGATGAGACATCAAAGACGTAATGGAAGCAATTCACAAAAATACTCATAAGGCTCCAAGCATATAGCCAATGGTAAAGCAGGGAATGAAAAGACTACGTTGTCTGAGGATACCTAACAGTTCAGCAAATGAGCACAAAGCAAAACAGATAGTGTCATGCCCTTCCCTTTCTCCCAGCTGTTCTAAGCACTATAGGCTTGTATACTAATTAGAAATTATGGTATGCAGTATTTTTCCTATTATTTATAATTACCCTGATTCTCTCAGGGAGGAGAGAATAAGACATTGATCTGCACAGGAGGAGCAAACAGATGGCCTTGTGGTCTTTCTGTAATTACCCCTGTAGTGGTTGAGAACATCATGCAGTACAGCCATAGGGCTATACACACAGCAAAGCCAGACCTAAGTAAGTACCATAAGCAAAAGAACTTAAGGTATTCGCAAGGGATGGTTTAGCATATGTGGTCCTCCTTGATGCCTGTGATCGGCTTTGCTCATGTTCATATTTGGAGAAAAGGGAAAACAAGGGATTTTGGCTGATGTATAGAAAAATTCATTTGGAACTATAGTTTCAGAAGATGTGCGAGTGACTTTCTAGGTAGTAGCAAATCCAGGACAGAGTGGAAACAGGTATGTCTGTCTTCTGTGGTCCTTGACGTGTTGTCATTGCATGTGCTAGGAAACCTCAATTCCATCAATTTTATGTTTCTTTTAAAAATTTGATTTTATGTTTGAATTTATAGGGCATTGATCTTAAAGGACCTATTTCAACACATTTAAAACTAACAACTAAAACAGTTTATGTTTCTGTTTTTGTCAGCAGCATATACATACCACAGTTATAATCCAGCCTATAGGCAAATGCCTCTGTATTTGGTGGTAGAAGGAGAGGGCATGAAAGGTGAGGAGTAGGTTGTCAGAACTGGAAAACCTTGCTTGTTCAGGAAAAATGTTCCTCGGTTCTCTGTAATCTTCCTCTCTGTGTGTTCTGTATTCTTTTGTAGTTTATCCATCAGTGGGATTCTATCCACTTCCCATTTTCCATATATTTGCAAAAAGTACTTGATATGCTGATTACAATCTCCTGTTCTCAGCAATGCTATACATTTATTGCTTTTTGCATGTTCTGTATTAAAATTTTAATGTCATTATGAGATACAAGGAAGATAATCAGAACTGTTTCTCGAAAAACTTTAAGTACTTAAAATATGTTCAATTTTTAAAATATGTATCACACATCCTTATTTCATGCTACATGTTACATCAGCTTCCCAAGCATATTAAATGATAGCAAATTAATTGCAAAATTATTTAGAGATCAAATTCAGGTTTTCCCTTCCTTGAAATGGTAAATGCTGTAGACATAAGGATTTGTCTTTATGTGTCCATATAAATCCGTAAGACCATCAATCTACTTGACATTAGTGTTCTTTGGGGTTTATTAGATTCTCAAGGACAAAAGATAAAGTTCTGGAGTTGGCAGGAATCATAGGCCAGCAACTAGCAGTTCCCATATATCAGTCTACTTTATTTTGAGCACTGGGATAAGTCTGGATGATCAAGAGGTGGCCCAATTTTCTCACTCCTCTCTTCATCTATAATCTTTCTTGGCACACAGGTTATACAGCATTGACCTTGATCGGAGAGCCCCATAGGAAACTCCCTCTCTCTTTGCCCCAGGTTTGCTCACTTATGCCCCGCACTGAATTCCGTGAGCAGCCCTTGGCTCAGGTCTGCCAGTCAGAGCAGCCTTTGACTTTGCCACTTTGAGGTCATAATTTCAAGGTCCTTCATATCCATACAATGTTTTCTATGTGAAATCAGAGTTCTTCTAACCTCTTGTGCTCATATGACACCTCTTGAACCTCACCCTAGAAAAATTCAAAATTTTGTGCCACAGAAACCCTAATTCTCAGTTCCCCTCTTTCACAACAACAGATACAAGGACACTCTGAAGAAAACATCCCAGAGAGTTATGCACAGAGAAGTGTGCATTTCTGTGATTTTACCAGATTCTCTTCTGAAATCAGTCAGAATGCATAATTCAACCCAGCACCTGTTGAGTCCCTGCTGTATGTTCAGCATGGGGTAGAGCCAAAAGCATTTAAAACAAAAGCATGAAATCAAACTTATTTTCACTAGGGAAACAAGAAAACTCACGGGACCATTAGGAAACAGTGGATGACAGCAGATGACGGATCTGGTATACCTGCCGCTCAGAAAACATGCTGTCATAATCCAAAACATGGAAGGATCATTTATTTCTGGATTTCTCAGCAAAGACTTCAGATCGAACTGGATTTTGAGGGGACGGATATGATCGGGCTGCTGTTAGAAGCATTGGCATAAATCCAAAGCACGTGTGCCCAGAGTATACTCATAACGAAAAGGAATCCTTTTCCGTGCGGCTGTATGTGCACTGGCATCCAAGTTTGAAGGGAAGCGAAGGGATACTGAGCCAAGGGCTGAACCAGAAATCGAACAGAACTCAATAGATGCAGACTCACAAAAAAGGGAGAGTCAGCGGAAAACTGCCGTCTCTGGAAGCAATGGGGAACAATGCAAAGGCTGGTCTGTTTCTTCATTCTCTAACTTGGAGACAGAGCTATCAATAGATGTCAGATTTAGTACGCTTTGCAAATGCGATAAAACAGATGAATAGTGGTTTTAGAAAACTGCCCGATACCCCTATTAGGCTGTATTTCAAAAGTCATACCTGACTTCCTCTCTGCATTGACAGGTGACCCCACTCCTTCTCCAAGCCCCTTCCATCTTCACTTTCTCCTTTGTCAGTAACACAGTACTTTATGTCAGGCTGACCTCTTCCACTCTATGCCCAAAATTGAGAACTGATGCAGGACAGCTTCTAATTAGTTCCCCCCATCTCCCCCCCCCCCCGCCCCTGATAACCGAGGAAAGAGTAGCTAAGGCCCTTTCATGTCTTGTCCGGGAGCTCTGGCAGGTGTTCACTGAAGACAGCCCAGATAACACAGTGAGGGGACATACCACCTGCTGAAAATGACAGCGCTAGTAACAATATCCAATGTGCATTTATTTTTTTTCAAAGAAAAGGCAATGTGGGCTTCTATGAAAGTATGTTTCTTCCCCTTTCAACCCAACTTGCCTGCAGCATCATCTACAAAAAACATTTCAACCTGTTTCTTCCACAAACCCCAGTAAGCCAAGGCATATTTAATTTGGTACTATGATTCTACTTGACTGTGGGATTTTCCCCTACAAATCGTTTGCCCCAATTGTTGTTTTATGTATGTAAAGGTATAAAGTGAAAAATCTTTCAAACCGTATTGGATTAGCTTATCAAAAGAACCATTATCTTAAATTATTCTGTTTTTTTCCTCCCACTGCCTTTCAATCTCTCAGTGTTATGGGTTTTTCTCTCTATAAGCTTTCAAGTATTTCTCTCTCCATGTCAGTTAAGACCATCTCAAAACAAGTAAAAAGTTCTTCCTTTTTCCTGGATTGGGCTTTTGTCTGTTACTTCCATATAAATGGAAATAAATGGAATAATCTTCTAATCACATCCAATCACATCACCTCCATAGGTCTACCATATAATGCTCTTAATTGCTATGTGGATTTTCTGTTGTCTGGCGTATGAAATTGAAGTCTCAGAAAAGAAAAAAAAAAGAAAGAAAGAAAGAAAGTGAGTTCCTGGTCTCCAACAGGAGAGAAGTGCCAGAAAGGACAATGGGAATGTATTTCGAGTAAGGGAGGAGATAAACTCCTTGGGAGTAATAATTAAAAGCTAAGTAGAAAAAGTGTTTTCAGGAGGAAGGAATGATCAACTGGCAGTAATGCTACTGATAATAAATAAGGCCTGATCATGGGCCATTGGGCAGCAACATGGTGGTCAGTGGTGACCTTGACTGGACCTTGACTGGAGCACTTTTGATGGAGTGGTGGAGGTGAAAGACTGACTGACGGAATCTTCACAGAGAATGAGTAGAGAAAGTGGAGACACACTCACTTTAACAAACCTCTTGAGGATTTTGCTGTAAAGAGAAGCAGAGGGACCTGGAAAGAGATGAGAAATCAGGAGAAAGTTTGTGTGTGGTATTTTTAAGGATTGCAGATTATACAGTATGTTTGATTCTCAAGACAGTCCAGCAAAGAATGAGGTGGGGAATTTATGATGTGTGAAGAGAGAGGCAGATGATCACAAGAGACAGTCCTTGAATGGATGAGAAGGATGACAGGCAGTGCGCATGTGGAAAGTTTGCCTCTAGATAATTGGGCAAGAGCAGTCAATGGCAGTAAAATTGATAAATTCTATGGCAATTGTGCATGGAGGATCTTTTCTGACCCTTTCAATTTCATCTATAAAATAGCGAGATTATTTTAGAATTACCAGCTCTCATGTGTTCTGGTATTTTTTAAAAACTTTTTAAAATCATTTTTTGCTTATTTATTTATTAACAAAGACCACATCATGAGCAAAAATGCAGGCATGTGAGAAAAAAGTTTGTAGGCTTCGGGGCTAGGCTAATCTGGTACATGGAAAGAAATAGTAAGAGGTGAGCTTTGCAGAGTAGGTTACTGATGGATTGAGGGTTGCCTTGTACATTTGAATGTGTTCAGACCTTGGGCTTTATTATGTAGATGCTGGGGAAATTATCATTAATCATTAAGTAGGAGAATGGACTGATCAAAAATGTGTTTTCAAAAGGGGGGTTGTAGATATTTGGATGGAAGTCAGAAAGCAAATGTGGTAAGCTCACATTAAAGCCTAAAACCAATAGATTTTTTTCAACCTGGGAAGTTTTGATATCTCTGTTGAAAATGTTTTCCTCAAGCTGAGACACCAGTAGACATTTGGGAATTTTACAGAAAAACATGTATGCAAATATACACACAGTGCTCTGTGTATAATTTTGAATGAACTACATTCAACATAATTGCCAATGTAAATTAGCTCAGCTTGTTCTGTTACAGATTCTCTGCTAAGTACAATATTTTAAAACAAAGATCCCTTTTAGTGTTTTAGTACAAATTTGTACCTTTTCATTTCATCAAATTGTAGTGGTAAATAGTAAATTGGGTTACTTGTATGATTCTTTGGAAAGCTCTATTATGCTTCTTACATGATAATGGTATCAGAGAGAGAATATCTACATCATCACAAAATCTGTCAAAAATTTGTAAACACTTTTCGCAATCTAATTTAAAATCAACATCATTATTTTCCTTCCCAATTTTTTTTTAAAGATTTTTATTTATTTATTTGACAGAGAGAGACACAGCGAGAGAGGGAACACAAGCAGGGGGAGTGGGAGAGGGAGAAGTAGGCTTCCCGCCAAACAGAGAACCCAATGTGGGTCTCAATCCCAGGACCCTGGGATTATGACCTGAGCTGAAGGCAGATGCTTAATGACTGAGCCACCCAGGCATCCCTTTCCTTCCCAATTTACTCTTTGAATTACAACCTGTCATGAAAACACTTGACATTTGTGGGTACGAGGGAAAACTTGGTTTACATTGTTTCAGTTATTTGTTCAACCAATATCTGTCGAGTGCTCCTTATTATGGTTCTACCACAGGACGGTCGTGATGGACATGCTTGTAGAAGATTGAAAACTATTACTCTGGAGAGGAGGGAATATGTCCACAGGACATTGGTTGGGAAAGGGTCTTCAATTAGGTCCTGTCAAAGTCTGGCATACCAGGATGCCTCCAAGCTCCTAGTGCTTTAGTAACTTTAGCTGGTTAGAATAGCCATAATGAAACCTAGAATTCAGCTTTGATGTCTTCCAGGGAAAACCTGGCTCTAAGTGGGACTATTTCTTAAAAGGTAAGGGAGCAAGCCATGCAGTTCCAAGGAAGAGTCTTAGAAGCAAAGAGAACAGCAAGCATAAATTCCTGAAGGCAGGAGCATGGATATTTTTTCTTCTCAAAATGTCCTTTTGGTCCATAAACATAAGTTTGTAACAGCAAGTTTTGTATGAAAGCTATCTGTTTCCATTTGATTCAACACATATCTCTTGAGTAGTGTCATGCTGAAGAGGTCTCCTCCCTCCCCGGAGCAGTCCTACCAAGTGACCCCAGTATGAGGAAGGCTAGGTATGCAGGACTGAATGCGGAAACCAAGTGTAAAAGTGGCCAGTGGGATGAGGCCATCCTGCAGCTAGGGAATGGTCATGTATATTCTAGGTGAGAATGAATTAGCTACTTGCTAACTATATGGCTGTCACACACAAGGCACATAAAACCAGATCGCTGGAAGAAATTTTCACCCATCAAGTAGGACATTTTCTGTTTCCCTACCTGTTCTCCATCACTAACGTGGCTATTTCTCCAGGCTCAATGATCCTGGAGGAGCCGCAAACAGCCACTGGCAGGAGAGGGAAGGAGAAATGAAGAGGCCCCTGCTGCTCGGTATATATTTCTCTGCCTTGAGTGCACATGAGCTACAAGGTGAGCCGTTTATGAGGGTTTTAAAATTGTACTTCACTGGATTAAAATTTCAATGCCCAGAAAAATAGGTTATTTACTAACTGAGAATGACCAGAAAGGCTGTGGGACCTGCTATAGAGACCCTCTCGAAGCACAGGGAAAAAGGAGTCCACAGACTGAGTCTGGAGCTCATCAGGAAAACCAGTATGGTTTCTCTTATTTGAGCTCAGCTCATTGATGAAATATATCATCCTCAATTGGTTCAGACCGTGGTGACCAGCTGCCGCGTAGCCAAATACAGCACACACTCCAATTGAGAAGGGGTTTATTGCCAATGGCTGTGCAAAGGCAGCAAGTGTATTTTTTTTTTTTTTGAAAGATTTTATTTATTTGACAGAGAGAGACACCGCGAAAGAGGGAACACAAGCAGGGGGAGTGGGGGAGGGAGAAGCAGCCTTCCCACCAAGCAGGGAGCCCGATGTCAGGCTCCATCCCAGGATCCTGGGATCATGACCTGAGTCGAAGGCAGACGCTTAATGACTGAGCCACCCAGGCGCCCCAGCAAGTGTATTTTTACTTAATCAAATCCATTCTCTGAGAAGGCCAAAAGCAAACAGTGCTGTGATTAAATGTAGCCATGCTTTTCTCTGAAAAGATCTCAAGTTGAAGAAAAGGAAAGAAGGCTGGAGGAAAACCAAAGATGGAATGTATGAAAATAAGAGGAAAACAGAGGAAGAAGAAGAGACTCTACTAGGAAGACCTATTATAGGTCTTAGCTGGTTATAGAATACCATTTGAATCTGGTTCCAGTTTCCTTTCTCACACTAATTGCTCCTTCTTCCTGCCACAATTTCCTTCTTGCCTGAACATACCAGGTTCCTTTCCAGCTGTCCTATGTCCAACTTAATGCTGTTATGCCTGTTTACCCCTCTGCCACTTCTGCCTCTTTGCACTTCTGAGCATTGGGTTCAATGTCACTCCTTCAGTGCAAATGTCTTTATCTCCTTCAGGCTGAGTTGGACATTCTGGGTTCTACCTTCTCTGGGTTGTTATTCTTTGCTTAATTCACTTGGATGCATTTCCCCTATTGCCCTACAGCTATTATATCAGAAGATAAAGCATGCCTATTTTCTGGGATCCACTAAACTCCGAGCTGCCTGGAGACAGCTCTGTGTTTTCTGTATTTTTTAATCTCCAGAATCTGGTATAGTTCCTCACACATATTAGGTGATCAGAGTGTTTATTTACTTAATTCACAGTGACCATTAGGCAGCTGACTAATGGCAGGAGAAGGAAGAAATCACACACTAGTATATGTCATTGCTAAGGACCAACCTCCATTTATTCATTGTTTTCAAGGACTCTCAATGACAGGAATAGAGAAACGAGTGGGATTTCCAACCCAGAATTAGACGATGGCCCTGAACTTTTCTCCTGCTGTCCTTTCCGGAACTAGAGACTTCTTCCATGCAGCCCAGCTAGAGCGGAGCAGTACCATAGAAAGGACAAGACAAGACTAGTCAACTCAGAGCTGCGTAAGGCTCTATCCCCACAAAAGGGGCGACTAGCAGGCTAAAGATGCAGAAGTAATAGATCCAGTGCTGAGGAAGTGGACTCCCAGTGCCTAACTGAAGACTGTCTGCTCTGCAAGTTACTCTGCAATCCCAGGAACAGGTGCTCCATATGCAAAGCCTTAATTATAGTCAAGGAAATCCTTAGCTTTCTAAATTTCTCTTGAGGGGAATGTTTCTACGTTATCCTCTTGCTGTTTCTGTCTTCCCTCATCTATAGAATTTATCTTTGCTTATTGCTTTACTCTTCTTCAAAATAAAACCTTTTTCTCCCAAAGGATACAGGTGTTTTAGCTCCGAGATTCAGGCTAGTAAACTATTTCACACCAGCTTGGATGTTTTTAAGACTGAGTGAAATTTTTTGGAGTTATAAGGACATACTTGCTGTCTAAGCTTCCTTTGGATTCCTATATTCCGTGACTCTCTGAGAGGATAAAATTGTATATCCTTAAAATTAGAAAATATTTTCTCAGGATCTACAATTTTATTTTTCCCTTCAAGAGACTGGGTATTTGTTTTTAGAATTTTTAAATCACAAAATTAGAGTAATTCATGTGGCTTTATTTCTGGTAGTTCAATGTAAAGTTTACTTCTATAACTTAAAATTTATATTAAAATGCTTATGCAGTAATATGTCTGCTGGAGTAATAAAACTTGGAGATGACTTGTAATTGTCCAGCCTCCCTCAAAATTGTCTTCATAAAGAGTGCTTTGGAATATTTATCTAATGGCACATACACTTCCTATTACTCATGAGTAATAACAGAGTGCAATGCAATCAGTCCAAAAAAAAAAAAAACATACAAAGCATCATTTCCTTCAGAAAAACTGAAATTTCATAAAAAGAAAGATAAATTTTTTTTGAACATTGCAAGATGAGATATGCTGTAATCGGAACATGATCGATTTTAAGTACTTAAGACTGGAAAACATTTACTTATGTTCCAGTAAGCCTACTTAAGGCTTTTAAATATTGATAGACTATCTTTGCACTAATGTCTCTGGTCCTTGGGCTGAAATAATAAGTTGTTACTTATGTACATTCAAACTCAAATATCTGGAAATTAATTGTTGCTTATACTGGTAATAGTCAGTTTTCTGTATATATGAAATCCTGTGTTATTTGCTATAAATAATGTGATGTGTTTTTTCTCTTTCATCAATAAGGAAAATAAGTCCTATAATAGCTTAGAAAATTTCCTGTAATTATACAGGTGGCAAGTTGCAGAGTTAAAATCCCAGGGCCTACAAATCCAGTCTGTGCCCTTTATACCAAACTGCCTTGAATGAGCAATAACATTATTTTTAGTTTAGGAGATTAACCAGCAAACAAGAACTCTGAAAAGGGTTTTTTATTTTTTATTTTTTTCACAATGTTTAAATATGCAATTGACAAGGAAATTTGGTTATTTCTGTGACATACAGCACTTCGAGATAATAACTAGAATTATAAAGGATAACATACCAGGACAGATCAGATTTTTAGGAGTTCCCTACAATTTCTAGAATGCTTATTTTAGTATTTATTTCTACAAATATAATCTAGGAAGGTTTAGCATCAATTATTTGACAATGTTTCCCATGTAATTTAACATATCAAATACATCTATTTAGTATCTCTCTTTTATGAGGAGAACAAATCCTTTGACTTGTTCCAGGGACCCTTTTTGAAGTTATAAGACTTTATTTCAGGGGCACCTGGGTGGCTCAGTTGTTAAGCGTCTGCCTTCGGCTCGGGTCGTGATCCTAGGGTCCTGGGATCGAGCCCCATGTCGGGCTCCCTGCTCGGCAGGGAGTCTGCTTCTCCCTCTCCTGCTCCCCCTGCTTGTGTTCCCTCTCTCGCTGTGTCTCTCTCTCTGTCAAATAAATAAATAAAATCTTAAAAAAAAAAAGACTTTATTTCAGAATTTGATTTTGGGAAGTGTATCAACAAATACCAAAAGATCTGGACATTTGATTAAATAGGATCACTGGTCATTATGAAACAATACTTAGTTATCCATTTAACCAAGGTGGCATTTAAAGGCATCATAGGCAAATTCAGAAAGTTAACTAGTTGTTAAAAAGTCTTAGTTCTTCTAATATTGAATAGATTCAGTTTTTTTCCAGTAAGTAATCAAAGGCCTAATAAAGACAAAACAGAATCTTTGTTTTTCCAGGTAGATTACATAGAAGGTAAAGAAAAACGTTTGTTTGTAATTTCCTGTAAAAAAAGACCAGTAATCCTAGGGGGCGCCTGGGTGGCTCAGTCAGTTAACCCCTCTGCCTTTGGCTCTGGTCGTGATCTCAGGGTCCTGGGATCAAGTCCCGTGTCAGTCTTCTTGCTCAGCAGGGAGTCTGCTTCTCCCTCTTGCTCTCCCTCTGTTCTCTCTCCCTCCCAAATAAATAAATAAAATCTTAAAAAAAAGACCAATAATCCTAAAACATTTTCTTTTTAACATAAGAAACAAATTTTAGTTTTGTATCAGCTTTCTTTTGATAGAAAACTCATTTTTTAATTAAATTTTTTAAATTCCAATTAATGGACAGTGTGATATTCGTTTCAGGTGTACAGTATAGTGATTGAACAATTCTATGCATCACTCAGTGCTCATCATGATGAGTGTACTCTTAATCCCCTTCACCTATTTCACCCAGCCCCCTTCACCTCCCCTCTGGTAACAACCAGTTTATTCTCTATAGTGAAGAGTCTGTTCTTTTGTTTATCTCTTTTTTGTTTTGTTTTGTTTTGTTTCTTAAATTCCATATATGAGTGAAATCACATGGTATTTGTCTTTCTTTGACAGACTAGCATTATACACTCTAGATCCATCCATGTTGTAAATGGCAAGATTTTTATGGCTGAATAAGTATTCCATTGTGTGTGTGTGTGTATGTACACACACACACACACACACACACACACACACACACACACACACTGCTTCTTTATCCTTTCATCTGTCAATGGACACTTGGGCTGCTTCCATATCTTGGCTATTGTAAATAATGCTGCAGTAAACATAGGTGTGCATCTATCTTTTTGAATTAGTGTTTTCACTTTCTTTGTTTTTATTTCTTTATTCCCTTAGTAGTCTTTGTCAGAGGTAAAATTACTATATGGAAAAAAATGGCCTAAAAAATGTATTCTAAGTAAAATATTAGATTCATCTGAGATTAATTATGCATTGTTTATCATTGTGTTCTCTCCCCTGCAATTTTGGTGAGAAAACACATCTTTCTGGTTACTCTGCTGCTACTAGGTAATTATAAGAAATACTGAGAGGTAAGAAATATGTATGATGTTGGAACATTTAAGGAAGCTCCATTATGGAAGTATGAGCTGATAAAAGAGCATAGGCTTTGGAAAACATGGACCTATATCCCATTCAGAGCTTACTTTGAGTTTGGCTGTATAAGTTACTTGATGTCTCTAAGTTCCAGTTTTTATACCTGTAAGAATGGGGATAAACAATAACTTCTCTGGTAGTTACACTGATTTCCTGTGTACAAAATAGTGATTCAACAATTCTATACGTTACTCAGTGCTCATCAAGATGAGTGTACGCTTCATCCCCTCCCCCTACTTTACCCATCCTCCCCACTCACCTCTCCTCTGGCAACCACTAGTTTGTTCTCTATAATAAAGAGTCTATTTTTTTGTTTGACTCCTTTTTTTCTTCATTTGTTTTGTTTCTTAAATTCAACACATGAAAGAAATCATACGGTATTTGTCTTTCTCTGGCTGATTTATTTCACTTAGCATTATACCCTCTAGATCCATCTATGTTGTTGCAAATGGCAAGATCTCATTCTTTTTTATGGCTGAGGAATATTCCATTGTGTGTGTGTGTGTGTGTGTGTGTGTGTGTGTGTGTGTGTGTGTGTATACCGTTTTTTTATCCATCCATCTGTGGATGGACATTTGGGTTGCTTCCATAATTTGGCTATTGTAAATAATGTTACAATAAACACAAGGGTGCACCTATCTCTTTGAATTAGTGTTTTCATTTTCTTTGGGTAAATACCCAGTAATAGAATTACTGGATCATATGGTAGCTCTGTTTTTAATTTTTTGAAGAATCTCCATACTGTCTTCCATGGTGGCTGCACCAATTTGCATTCCTACCAACAGTGCATGAGGGTTCCTTTTTCCCCACATCCTTGCCAACACTTGTTTCTTGTCTTATTGATTTTAGCCATTCTGACAGATGTAAGGTGATATCTGATTGTAGTTTTGATGATTTCCTGATGATGAGTGATATTGAGCATCTTTTCATGTGTTTGTTGGCCTCTATGTCTTCTCTGGAGAAATGTTCATGTCTTCTGCCCTTTTCAAATTGGATTATTTGGCTTTTTGGTGTTGAGTTGTAGAAGTTCTTTATGCATTTTGGATACTAATCCCTTATTGGATATGTCATTTGCAAATATCTTCTCCTATTTAGTAAGTTGTCTTTTAGTTTTGTTGATTATTTCCTTTGCTGTGCAGAAGCTTTTTATTTTGATGTAGCCCCAATAGTTTATTTTTGCTTTTGCTTCCCTTACCTCAGGAGACATATCTAGAAAAATGTTGCTATGGCCGATGTAAGAGAAATTATTGCCTGTGATCTTTTCTAGGATTTTATGGTTTCAGGTCTCACCTTTAGATCTTTAATCTATTTTGAGGTTTTGTTTTGTTTTAGTATGGTGTAAGAAAGTGGTTCATTTTTATTCTTTTGCATGTGGCTGTCCAGTTTTCCCAACACCATTTGTTACAGAGGTGGTCTTTTTCCCACTGCATATTCTTACCTCTTTGTCAAAGATTAATTGACCACATAATTGTGGGCTTATTTCTAGGCTTTCTGTTCTGTTCTGTTGATCTATGTGTCTATTTTTGTGCCAGTATGATAATGTTTTGAATACTATAGCTCTGTAATAAAACTAGAAATCTGAGACCATAATAGCTCCAGTTATGTTTTTTCTTTTTCAAGATTGCTTTGGCTATTTAGGGTCTTTTGTGGCTCCACACTAATTTTAGGATTATTTGTTTTGGTTTTGTGAAACATGCTATTGCTATTTTGATAGGAATTGCATTAAATGTGTAGATTGCTTTGGGTAGTGTGGACATTTTAACACCATTTGTTCTTCCAATCTGTGAACATGGAATACCTTTCTATTTGTGTCATCCTCAATTTCTTTCATCAGTGTTTTATAGTTTTTAGAGTATAAGTCTTTCACCTACTTGGTGAGGTGTATTCCTAGGTATTTTATTATTTTTTGTGCAATTATAATTAGTGGTATTTTCTTAATTTCCTTTCTGCTACTTCATTATTAGTATATAGAAATGTAACAGATTTCTCTATATTGATTTTGTATCCTTACTGAATTCATTTTTCAGTTCTAGTAGTTTTTAATGGAGTCTTTAGGGTTTCCTAAATATAATATGCATCTGCAAATAAGGAAAGTTTGACTTTTTCCTTACCAGTTTGGATGCCTTTTATCTCTTTTTGTTGTCTGATGGCTGTGGCTAGGGCTTGTAATACTATGTTGAATAAAAGTGGTAAGAGTGGGCATCCTTGTCCTGAACCTGATCTTAGAGGGAAAGTTCTCAGGTTTTCACCATTGAGTATGATGATGACTGTGGGTTTTTCATATATGGCCTTTATTATGTTGAGGCATGTTTTCCTCTAAACCTATTTTGTTGAGGGTTTTTGTCATGAGTGGATGTTGTACTTGTCAAATGCTTTTTCTGCCCCTATCAAAATAGTCATATGTTTTTTTTTCTTTCCTTGTTGATGTGAGGTATCATGCTGATTGATTTGTGAATATTGAGCCATCCTCACATCCCAGGAATAAATCCCACTTGATTGTGGTGAATGCATTTTTAAAATGTATGGTTGGATTTAATTTGCTTGTATTTTGTTGAGGATTTTTACATCTATGTTCATGAGAGATATTGGCCTGTATGTAGTTCAGTTTTTTGCAGTGTCTTTATCTGATTTTGGTATCAGGGTAATGCTGGCCCCATAGGTTGAATTTGGAAGCTTTCCTTCCTCTTTTATTTTTTATAATAGTTTGAGAAAAATAGGTATTAACTTTTCTTTAAATGTTTGATAGAATTCACCTGTGAAGCCATCTAGTCCTGAGCTTTTGTTTGTTGGGAATTTTTTGATTACTGATCTTATTTCATGGCTGGTAATTGGTTTGTTCAAATTTTCTGTATCTTCCTGATTCAGTTTTAGGAAGTTATGTTTCTATATTTATCTATTTCTTCTAGGTTGTCCACTTTGTTGGCATATACTTTTTCATAATAATCTCTTATAATCCTTTGTATTTCTGTGGTGTCAGTGGTAATTTCTCCTCTTTCATTTCTGATTTGGTTGAGTCCTCCCTCTGTCTCTGTTTTGTTTTTGTTTTTGTTTTTGATGAGTCTGGCTAAAGTGTATCAATTTTGCTGATCTGTTCAAAGAACCAGCTCCTGGTTTCATTGTGGGTTTTTTTATTTCTATTTTCATCTGTTTCGTTGTGGGTTTTTTTGTTTCTATTTTGTTTACTTTTGCTCTCATCTTTATTATTTCCTTCCTTCTACTGGTTTTGCATTTTGTTTTTTTCTAGCTCCTTTAGGTCTAAAGTTAGGTTATTTATTTGACATTTTACTTGCTTCTTGAGGTAAGCCTGTATTGCCATAAACTTCCCTCTTAGAATACCTTTTGCTGCATCCCCCAAATTTTGGACTGTTGTTTTTTCATTTTCATTTGTCACCAGGTATTTTTTGATTTCCTCTTTGATTTCTTGGTTGACCCATTTCTTGTTTAGTAGAATGTTATTTATCTCCATGCATTTGTGTTCTTTCCAGACTTTCTTTTGGTTGATTTATAGTTTCATAGCACTGTGGTCAGAAAAACTTCGATCTTTTTGTATTTGCCAAGGCTTATTTTGTGGCCTAACATATAATCTGTTCTGGAAAATGTCCCATGTGAACTTAAAAAGAACATGTATTCTGCTGTTTTATGATGGAATGATCCGAAAGTACCTGTTAAGTCTGTCTGGTCCAATGTGTCATTCAAAGCCACCGTTTAGTTGTTGATTTTCTGTTTGGGTAATCTATTCATTGATGTAAGTGGGGTGTGAAAGTCCCCTACTATTAATGTATTACTATCAATTTCTTCCTTTATGTTTCTTAGTAGTTGCTTTATGTATTTAGGTGCTCCCATGTTGGGTGCATGAATATTTACAATTGTTATATCTTTTTGTTGTTTGTTTCCTTTATGATTATGTAGTGTCCTTCTTTGTCTCTTGTGATAGTCTTTTTTTCAAAATCTGTCTTTTTCTGATGTAAGTACTGCTACCCCAGCTTTCTTTTCACTTCCATTTGCATGATAAATGCTTTTCTATTCCTTCACTTTCAATCTGCATGTGTCTTTAGGTCTGAAATGAGTCTCTTGTAGGTAGCATATGGATGGGTCTTGCTTTTTTTGTTATCCATTCTGTCACCGTATGTCTTTTGATTGGGGTATTTAATCTATTTACATTCAAAGTAATTATTGATAGATATGTACTTATTGCCATTTTGTTACTTGTTTTATGATTGTTTTTTGCAGTTCTCTTTCCTTTGTTTTCTTGCTCTCTCTCATGGTTTGCTGGCTTTCTATAGTGATATACTTGTATTCCTTTCTCTTTATTTTTTGCATATGTATTTCTGTTTTGTGTGTGTGTGTGTGTGTGTGTGCTTACTATGTTTATATATAACATCTTATGCATATAGCAGTCATTTAAATCATTAAGTTTGAACTCATTCTAAAAGTACTAAATTTTTACTTCTCTTTCCTCCCCACATTTTAGGTATATAGTGTCATACTTTACATCATTTTACTTTGTGATTCCCTTTTTATAGGTATACTTAATTTTATACCTGTGTGTCCTTTTTTTCTTATTCCTGCTTATGGTCTTTCCTTTCCACTCAAGGAATCCCATTTATCATTTCTTGTAAGGCTTGTTTAGTGCTGATGAATTCCTTTAACTTATATTTTTCTGGGAAACTCTTCATCTCTTCTTGTATACTTAATGATAACCTTGATTGATGGAGTATTCTTGCTTCTAGGCTTTTTCTTTCACCAGTTTGAATATATCATGTCACTCTATTCTGGTCTGCAAAGTTTCTGCTGAAAAATCAGCTGATAGCCTTATGGGGTTCCCCTTGTATGTAACTGTTTTCTCTTGTTGCTTTTGGAATTCTTTGTTTATCACTACTTTTTGCTATTTTAATTACTGTATGTCTTGGTGTGCACCTCCCTGGGTTGATTTTGTTGGGGACTCTCTGTGCCTTCTGAATCTGGATTTCTGTTTCCTTCCTCAGATTTGGGAAGTTTTCAGCTATTATTTCTTCAAATAAATTTTCTGCCCCCCCTTCTCTCCCTCCTCCTTCTGGGATCCCTATAATTCAAATGTTATTATGCTTGATGGTGTCACTGAGTTCCCTTAGTCTATTTTCATTTTTTATTTTTATTTTTTCTTTCTCCTATTCAGCTTGATTTCCATTACCTTATTCTCCAGGTTGTTGATCCCTTCTGCTTCCTGTAGTCTACTATTTATTCTCTCATGTATTTTTAAATTCACTTATTGAATTCTCGTCTCTAATTGGTTCCTTTTTATGTTTTCTCTTTGTTGAGGGTCTCATGGAGGTCCTCCACTCTTTTCACAAGTCCATTGTTTATATTTATGACCATTACTTTAAATTCTCTATCAGGCACATTATGTCCATTTCATTTAGCTCTCTTGCTGTGATTTTGTCCTGTTATTTCATTTGGGACCTATTCCTCTGTCTCCTCATTTTGTCTAACTCTCTGTGTCTGTTTCTGTGTGTTAGTGAAGTCACCTATGTCTCCTGCTCTTGAAAGTAGTGGCCATATGAAGAAGAGGCCCTATAGTGCGTCCACTGACTCCCCCTAGTCACTGGAACCTGGTGTTTCAGGGGTGTCTCCTCTGTGTGCTGTGTCTGTGCCCTACTGTTATGACTAAGCTGAATTAGTCTTCAGTCCAATTGTCCACAATAGTTCTCTTTGCCTGTTGTAGGCAGTTTGGTCCCTGTGGTGTTGGTGGGCCACCTGGGCTGCCTTAGGCTTGAGTTGGGCCAGAGCAGGGTTTGTCAGAGCTGTGGTCACACCAATCTGCAGGGCACTCTCCTGTGTTGTGCCCTGAGAAGCTTTTGTTGGTTGGCGGGGACTGCAATCAGACCAAATGTCTGGGACCCAAAGTTTTATGTGTGGTTTTCTTCCTCTCCCTGGGTAGGAGTCACTTTGGACTGGTGCCAGCCCCTCTAGGTGTTGCTTGCACAATGCCATGCTTTAGATGGACTCTTGCTGATGGTGGGTTGGAAGAGTCCAGCTTACAAGACAGTGTGGGGCCAGCTGTGTGTCCTGGTCTGCTGTGGGAGGGATCTGTAGTTGTTTTGGAGAACTGGTGAGGCCCAGCTGGTGGGGGCAGGCTGGGGAAGAGCACAGAGGCTGGGTGTGCTGAGGTGAGTGAGGGAAATAGCACCTGTCAGCAATTCTGTTCTTAAAGTGTCCTAAAGATCCCTGCCCCTCTAGCACATACTCTAAGATTAGTAAACAAGTCTTTTTTCCCATATACCATAGGTTTTTTTCAAACTTCTGTTTCTATGCTGTATATCAGTGGGGCTGTTTATTACGCTGTCTCTTTAAGGACGGGGATTCAGTTTCCTATCGCCCTCCAGCTCTCCCAGAGGGGAGTCCACTATTTTTAAGCTTCTAATTGTTAAGCCCCACTGACTGTAAGAACTCACAAAGTTAAAACCCTCTGGTTTCAAAGCCAAACGTGGGGATTCGTCTTCCTGTGTGGGTCCTCGATGCCTGGGGTGGCTGATGTGAGGTCTGCTCTTCTCCTTTTCTCATGCCTGTGGTGTTCCTCCCTCCATGGACAGTCTTGCCGGTCAGTTTGATTTCTGACTATACATTAGCCCTTCCTACCTTTTTCGATGTGGCCTACTTCTCTACATTTAGGTATAGAGTCTGTTCTGCCAGTCTTTGGGTTGTTTTCTGGCTTATTTACACTGATGTGGGTGTTATCTAGGTATATCCGTGGGATGAGGTAAGCTTAGGATCCTCCTACTCCACCATCTTACTCAGAAGTCAGACTCTAAAATTTTTAAAATATATTTTCAGAAATTATATTAAATAACTAATTTAAAAAACTAGTAATAAAATTCCTGGCAAAGTTCTTTATCTGAAATTTTACTCATCATTATACTTTGGATTTTACAGTAAAATCAAAAGTACTGTTCTGAGTCCTTCAGTAATGTATTTGTTTATGAGAAATATTTAATTGAAAAACAATACTTATTAGGGAAATGTTTTATTTATTTTATTACAATTCACAGTACAGATCATAATGTTCTATCCTAATGAAGATGGTAGAGTAACAAATGCATAAGAATACTTGTTCTGATATTCAATTTACTTAAAATCAGTTATTATTCACCTACGTGTTCAGGACAACATGCTGAGCTCTAGAGATGCAAAGATTAAAAAGCTGCTTCTTCACACTCAGAAGTCCATAGTTAAAAGAGGAAGACAAAAACATGAGAAAACACATATGCTATGTACAGAGAAGTGATGCATATTTCTTATCCATTTTTAGCCCACTGTCTTTCGTCCAGGCTTGAGATGTTCACTTACATTTACTTTTTTCCATTTTCCCTTTAATTAGTATTTATATGTTACATATATATGTCAGCCTCTGGAAGTCAGTCAGTATGTGACATAAGTAAAAGCTTATACACAAATACTCAGGGATTATGTATCAAGTGAAGAAACTCCCTTTACTTTTATTTTTTTATCCAGTAAGAAATTTTGACTTTTTCCACTTGAATATTTGGTACATAAATTACACACATGATTATTTGACGACTAAGCACTATTTCAAATGCTTTATGTAATATAACTCATTTAAGGACAACCTTACGAACAGGTACTATTATCACGCAGTTTTACAGCTGAAGACACCAGCACACAGAGGGATTAAGTAATTTGCACATACTCATGCAGTTGGTAACAAGCAGAGAATCCTTGATTTGAACCTGTCTGCCCTTCCCTAATATCTGTCATCCTAACTACCACACATACTGCCTTTGTGCCATGCTGGTCTTAACCACTGACCATGCTGATCCTTGTTCCATGTTGTGATTAGAAACTGAAACATAAAACATATCTATACTGAAATTCATATAGCTTTTTATGTTCTTCGGAGTACAACTTTCTGTATAAATTCATCAAAGCTGGATTTTTCTTATTTTATGAATTTGCTGAATTGAACTTGTGTTTAATCTGTACATGGTATACTTCAAAGGCCAGCCCCCACCCCACCCCCCAAACTTCCTACCTAGAGGGAGGCAATGCATCACAGCACAGTCCCTAAGCAAGGGAGTAGCACAGGCAACCAATCCAGTAGAGCTGGCTGCTACCTAGAAGGGAGGGCATTCTCTATCTAGAATCCCTTAATGAGCACAAACCAGGCAGAGAGATGATTGAATGGAAAAACTGCTTAAATACCATAAAAAAATTTATATTTTTCTCTTATGAAAAATACACTTCGAATGTACCAAAGAATTAACTATAAAAAAGAATACCACAAATTTAGTGGCACAATTTCTGTCCATCTATGGACCTCTAAAACTAAAGAAGCAGGTTATTTGCTCCCAAAACACAATGGTGGGACAAGCATGGAGTAACATTTATATGGCATATCTGTTCAAAAAGGGAGAACATGGAAGAAAAAAGGTTCACCAATCCCAAGAAATTCTTAAATCCAGTCAGGCAAATTCCATTGGGTCTAAAGGTCTGGAAACAATACTCTGTGGCTTAGGTTGTCTTGAACAGGCAGGCTGTTAGTAAAAATATGGGTATTAACAACTCTGCTTGTGAGGATTTAAGAAAATGAGCATGGTAAAGAAAATATATCACCGGGGCGCCTGGGTGGCTCAGTCATTAAGCGGCTGCCTTCGGCTCAGGTCATGATCCCAGGGTCCTGGGATCGAGCCCTGCATCGGGCTCCCTGCTGGGCAGGAAGCCTGCTTCTCCCTCTCCCATTCCCCCTGCTTGTATTCCCTCTCTCGCTGTGTCTCTCTCTGTCAAATAAGTAAATAAAATCTTAAAAAAAATGTTTAAAAAAATGTCACCTTAGATAATACCTTCATGGTCATAAGCAGACTGTTGGTGGAAACACACATGTGAAAGGGGGTTAAAGTGGATAAAAGGTAGGTTAATGACAGGTAAGGGGGTGGGGTTTAGTTATGAGTTTGAGGGGCTGGTAGAATGTGAGGATGCCCATCAGAAAATAGTCTAACAAAATAGTCCTCAACATCTACTGTACATAGTATTTTAGTAAATGAGGGCAAAGGAATAGAAGATCAATACATAAACTTCAGAAGTTGCCCTTCCTGGTTGCAGGAAATAACACTTGTATATTCAGATACCACATAGCTCAATTCAGTTGAAAACTCAACAGTTATTTTCTCAAAGGCCTATAATGTTAAAAGACTTTTAGCTTGAACCACATAAATAACTGGAAAAACACAACAGGTCTAAACCAAGAGATTTATTTTTATTTGCCAAACTATCTATTATATTTTCAAACTTTCTAGGGACTAATCTTACCCTAGAGTAAAAGCTAGCATTTACAGCTGTTATCATTACATAATTGAAACATAGTAGAATCCAAGGGTTTGCGAGTCTCTTTTTTAACAGTGGTACTAACTTATAAATTCAGTAAGAGTGCCAGGCTTAAATGCTGTGCCCAGCAGGAAATCTGGAATAATTGGCCCTGTTCTGTACAGACTTTATGGGAGTCTTTTAATGATTGTTGAACGTCTTTGACTAAGCACTAGAAAGGAGAGTTGTCATTCTTCTGCCAACTGCTGCATTGTTCAAGGATTTGCTTCTTTATGTCAGAGATTCTTTCAGAGAGGGGGTCAAATTGGGATCCTGAGTCACCTCTGTAAGAAACATGGGTTCAGCTAGGGCATGAATTTTATTTATCAAAATATATTTTTTTAAAGATTTATTCATTTGAGAGAGAGAGAGAGAGAGCACGAGCAGGGGGAGGGGCAGAGGGAGAAGCAGACTTCCTGCTGAGCTAGGAGCCCAACACAGGCTGGATCCCAGGACTCCGAGATCATGACCTGAGCTGAAATCAAAAACTAATGATGTACTATATATTGGCTATTTAAAAATAATAAAAAATATTTGACAAGAGTCAGATGCTTAACCAACTGAGCCACACAGGTACCCCTATTTATGAAAATATTAAAAAGTCAACAATGTTATGATTTCACCAACTTTAAAAGAAAAAACAATCAACCTTTAAACACAAAGAAATAGTGTCTATTTGCTATTGTAGTTCTTATTTCTAAGAAGGCTAAGTGTATTTTAAAAGCACAAATAATTCTGCAGTCTAAAATTCCAACCCCAAAAGTAAAGATGGATTGACAAAATGTACTCTTATGCAAAGAATTGCCCATTTGTCACCATTTGGGGAAAATGGGTATGTGTGTATGTTGTCTTTATTGGTATACCCAAAATACACAGGTTTGACTCATATACAAATGGCTAAAATGGAAAAGGTCAAGCTTTGAAAATTATTCCTAGAAAATGGATTTATCCAGGCAAATTTGTATGTGAGTATCTATATATTTTATGTACCATAAGATTGAATATGAACATAAGACAGCTTTTTTTTCATTTCTGTTCATAGAGGTCTTTCAGTACATGTTTTCTTTAGAACATTCTCAGAAACAATTGAAGTACAAAGCTAAAGCAAGAGTATTTCCATATATAACACACAGTATAGTTAAAATCATCATACCAGCTCTTTTAAAATCTCATTGCTGTGGATAGCTTCCCCTAATTCTTCCATCATCAATTCTTGTTTGGGTTTTTCAGCACTTTTCCTACAAGGCAAATTTTCCTCATGTGAATTTTGAACGGTAGGTCCCTGGGCTAACTGATGAGACTTATTTATAATCACATTGTCTTTAGCTCTTAGGGTGTAGGTTTCCTTGGGTCTTGCTCTTTTTTGGCAGAGCTGGAGGTGAAAAGCATCTTGGAAAGCATGGTGAAAATTCTCATTGAAGAAACCATAAATGATGGGATTGACGCTGCTGTTGCAAAAGGCCAGCCAGTGTGCAAAAGGGTAGATGTAGATATTGATGACCCGTAGTTCATTTGGAGACAGGTCAGCGTAGTCTGAGAGCATCATCAGTGTCCACAGAGGCAGCCAGGAGAGAATAAAAAGCAGGGCCACGATCAGGAGCATTTTAATGACCTTCTGCTTCTTCTTGGACACCATGTGCCACTGTTCCTGGTTCTGTTTGCCTGTGTGGGGCACTGTCATCTTGAAGAGTGAAATTCCAATCCTTCCATACATGATGACAATGAGGGACAGGGGAACCAGGTAGATGTTGGCAAATAGCACGGTGGTATAGATCTTCCTCATTTCCTGATTTGGCCAGTCTTCCCGGCACCAGTAGACTGGACTGGTTTTATTCTGGGAGTTGAGTTTCACTTGGTAATATTTTTCTTCTTGTACATGTAACATTATTGCAGATGGGGACATAATGACAATGGCCAGGACCCAGATGATCACAATAATGACAAATGCTGTCTTGATAGTGAGCTTTGGTTTGAAAGGGTAGACAATGCACCGAAACCTGCAGTTAAAGGTAAGTATCAGTGGAGCACTGCCTTATACCTTCTGACCAAGTTGTGAATTAAACTTAATTCTCCCACTCATGTTCCCCTCAAAAACATAAAGTTACCATTAGCAATAGAGAAGCATGCATTGATATTTTTTGTGACTGATACAAATTTCAAGTCAAAATATGAATAAGTTGAGTATCAGACACTATATTAGTCACTATTAATAATAGGTGACCATGGTAACTAGCAGATATTGAACATGAATATTTAGTATTCTGTTCCAGACTCTTTTTAAACTTCCCCACTTAAAAGATGGCAAAATAGGCTTAGAAAAAGTAAAAAAATCTTGCCCACAACTACACATAATTTTAACACAGGTAGTTTGGCTCCAGAGTCCATATTGTTAAACTCTCCTTCATGACCTATTGTGCTCCCTTCCCATGTCATCTTTGTGCTTGGCCGATTGAACATTAGCAAGCATGACATAAATAGAAGCCCAAGTGATGACACAGAGGCACCCAACCAAACCATAAAATCATGACAAATGTTTAAGCATTTTTGTTTTAGGCCAGTAAGTGTTTTGGTGGCTTGATTCACAGCTATAACAGTCTGAGAGTTTCCATTATGAGTTCTGATTACATGCCTTCCAGAAGTTCTATGTCCTCTGATGAGCATGGAAATTCAACGTCAGTACATAGCATAACCCTGATTTCATTTAACTGCAATTTTGCTATTGCGAGTCTTGGCATTATTATTCATACTCGCTATGATAATTATAATCATACCATATACATCTATAGAATACTATATTTTCCAAAGTACTATCACCTATTTAATCTTTGGTTTTTGTAATGACTCTGTAAAGTGGAAATATGAAAATTATTACTTTCCAGATCTGCAGGTAAGAAAACAAAGCTTTTAGTGGCTCAGCAGCAACTCCATATTAATTTATCTGACAACTCTTCATATACTAATTAACTTGAACATTGATTGCTTTGTTGTCCTTTATTTCATGTGTAAAGTCTGCTGTCTTAACCTCCAAATTTTCTTTTAGTCTTCTAATTAATGAGTCTCCCCATCTACTCATCCTTAAATTATGGGTAACTTCATAGGCACAATTCTAGGTATCTTGTTCTTTTTGTAAACCAACTATTGGGGCTTCACATATTTTTTCATTTATTCAACAAATATATAGATATATTCAAAGAGACAAAGATGAACATGAAGAAAATGCTCTCTGCCAGGAAATAGTCAATGAAAATATTGTGTAATTATGCTAAAATCATGCTAGAGTTTAGACTTGGCCACTGCATTAGTCAGGGTTCTCTAGGGAAACAGAGCCAACAGTATGTGTAAGTATATAGAAAGATATTTATTTTAAGGGATTGGCTCATGCGGTTATGGAAGTTGAGAAGTCCCAAGATCTGCAGTTGGCAAAATGGAGACACAGGAGAGCCAATGGTATAGTTCCAGTTCATATCCGAAGGCTTGAGAACAGGACAGCCATGGATATAAGTTACACTCTAAAAGCCATTAGGCTCACACCCCAGAAGAGCTAAGGTAGTTCGGGTCGGAAGACAGAAAAAGACTGATGCCTCAGCTCAAAAAGTCAGGCAGAAGGAATGCTCTCTTACTTGCAGGAAGGTCAGCCTTTTTGTTTGTATTTGGGCCTTCAGCTGATTGAATAAGGGCCACCCAGATTAGGGAGGGCAATCTTTTACTCAGCCTATTGATTCAAATGTTAGTCTCACCAGGCACACCCAGAATAATGTTTGATCAAATATCTGGGCTCCCCATGACACAGTCAAGTTCACATGTAAAATTAATCATGACAACCAGTTAGGGGAAAAAAAAAAAATCTCAGTATTCTATCTCAAGCAATGGGGGATGGTGCCTTGTTCAGGACCATTGAGCAACCAGAATTGATGGGATTTGAAGAGTGACTAGAAAGAAGTTGGAGAGAAAAGGAAGGCTCAAGGATAAATCTCAAGATTTTCACTTAGATTGGATATGTGATCCTGCCATTCCCTGACTGGGGAAAATGGGAAAAAGAGCTTTTCGTTTAGTTTTTTTGTGGAGGACTGGTAGTGAAGAAAGTTCAATTCTGGGTCTGTTTATTTTGAGGTGGTTGTTGTTGGACGTTCAGGTGAAGTTATTCAGAGGCATAGATATGAAATTTAGGAGAAAGACTTCATCTAGAGAAATAGGTTTGGGAGATTTTTTTGTAGAAGAGACCCGGAGAAAGGCATTTTGGTGCCAGTAGTTCAGAGAGAGATGAAGGTGCGGTGGTTTTAAAACAGGTCTAAATTCTTGAACATGCTTTCCAAAGTCCATTGAATGCACTTTGTGACTCACTTCTAATGAATAGGATGCAGAAGGGACACTGCATGACTTTCACTGGCACACTCTCTTAGGACACACATGCCTTGGACTGATATGAGAAGTTCAGCTACCTTGAAGCTGCCATGCAGTGGAGCCCATGTAGTGCTTGGGAAGCCCCAGTTCTATCTCCTAGCTGTTCAAGGCTTCCCAGTCTGGGCACCAACATAAGGGGAAGGCTGCATTCCTGGCCTTAGAACTCCCTCTCTGATGCCAAGTGGAGCAGAGACAGGGTATATGTTTCCAATCAGTGAAGCTTCCCTCATTATAGATTCATGAGCATCATGAGCCACTAAGTGGTTTGTCTTGGGAGGTGACTTGTTATATTGCAATAGATAACTGAAATATAGAGAAATGATACATGAATGTGAAGGCAGAGAGCAAAGGGTATGTCACGGCAGGGGACCGTAGTTTCATCACTTTTTAAAAGACCTAAAATGTGACAGATACAGATGAAATTTTTTTGGTAGCGCTATGCAATCCTAATCCTATTCCATTTTCCTCAGAAATCCTAAAGTTGCTATATATCCTTCCTGTCGGTATTTTTATGCTTTGACAGTATTAGTCCGCATTTATAACATTTTAAATTCTATATTATGGCACCATATTATATATATCAATTTATAGCTTTGAGATTGTATGCTTTTGAAATTTATGCATTTTGATATACATTGACCTAGTTAATTGATTTTAGCCAGCATACAGTTATCCATTGAATAAATATAGCACAATATACTTATTGTTTTAACCTTTTTAAAATGAAATCTCTGTTTAGGAGTCATCCTAGAAACAGTGAAAGAGAAATTTAGGGATATTTAATGCTAAATGCAATGTGCAAGTAAACCTGATAAGCTCAAGATTCAAGTAGAAAATGCAAAGGATATTAGTTTTTTTATTCATGGTAGAGATAACAAATAATTGTAATAGTATTACAAACATTCATAACAAAATAATTTAGTAGTAGCATTATTTACTAGTATAAATTAGTATGCAAAAAATTAGTAGTAACAGGATGTAGTAAATTTGGAAATAATTAGTTCCCAAATTTTAATGTAAAAAGCTATCTTTGGCATTTGTTGGTTAGCATATATTGTAATTCTGTTCTCTTTATATGGAAACCAAAAAGCTAGATCTATAAGATAGGTTCTTAGATTAATATTGAAAATAGAATCTACCAAGTTGTTTTTTGATGTCAACAATTCTATATAGCATTTTACATATTTTGGGGTCATGGTTCAGTTTCCCTCTCAAATCTCTCTTAATTGCCATTGCCTTACATCCTCTCCCATCTAGGTTGTTACAGAAGTTTAACTGTTCTTCCTTTCTCCAATCTTACACAACTCCAAACCCTTTCTGTTTTTCTAAATTGAAAATCTAGTCATTATTTCCCCCGTATAAAAGACTTCAGTAGCTCCCTGCTGTCTTCAGGACGAATGGAAGACAGGCCCATAGAAAACCTACGTGTGGTCACACCTAATGTGCCATTCCACCCTCCCATGTTCTAGCTGGCCTGCCTCTCTGCACTTCTCTTGATAAATATCCTCCTATTTCAAGTGCCCTATATATATATCCCTGTCTTAAGAGATGCTCTTTCCTCTGTTTCTTCTCAAGATTAATTTCTAAATCTTGAGGGATCAGGAGGTGAACCCAACACTCTCTGTCCTGAGAGGTAACTTGATCACTTTCTCCTTTGTACAGTTGTTATGTTAGAGAGTATTATTTGTAAGTATTTGTTAATGTGTCTGTCTACCTCTGCCAGAGTGTGGGCTTCTTTAGGTAGCACTTTGTCTAATTTGTTTTATTTTTTAAGATTGTATTTATTCATTTGAGAAACAGCACAAGCAGGGGAAGAGGCAGACTCCCTGCTGAACAGAGAGCCCGACGTGGGGCTCAATCCTAGGACCTGGAGATTGTGACCTGAGCTGAAGGCAGACACCTAACATCTGAGTCACCCAGGTGCCCCCTGTCTGATATGTTTTAGATGATATACGCCCAGTACAGGCACACCTCAACACTATGTGTAAATGAATGTATTAGTACATTTTCTCTTAAAATCTGAATAAAATTTCAGGTTTATTTCACCACATTTCCACCATTAGAAAATTGAAGGTTCTAGTGAAAAACAGTATAACTATGATGGTATGGACTTTATGTTTGTGTCCCCCCAAAATTTATTCCTCGAATAAGGGTTAGGGTTTCAAATGGTAGATGGAGGCAATTCGGTTCAGATGAGATCAAGAGGGTGGTGTCCCCAGGATGGGATTAGTGTAAAAAGAGGAGACTAGAGCTCCTGGTTCCACAGCGAAGATGGCCTTTTGCAAAACCAGGAAAAGGTCTCTCACCAGACACAGAAGCTCCTGGCATCCTGACCTTGGACAGCCCAGCCTCCAGAACTGTGAGAAACAAATTTCTGTTGTTTCAGACACACTCTCTGGCATCTTGTGACAGCAGTACAAACTAAGACACATGTCATCCCTAATTATTTAATTTAAAAAATGGAAATTTTAATAGTTTTAGTTTATTACTAAACCTTTAGCAGATATATGCCATGCTCTTAAAAGAGTAGATATTATAAATATAATTTTGGGCAGATATAACCAAATTTAATAGATTATACAGTTTTCACTAGGTTCAGATTTTGGTACTGACTTACCTATCCACAGCTATCGCAACCAAAGTAAAGACTGAAGCTGCGACTGATATCCCTTGGATGAATCCACTGATCTTGCACATTGTGCTTCCAAAGGGCCATCCTGAAAGGGATATGAAACAGTCTTTGAATAGATCATATATATATTTTTTTTAAATTTCACCAAAAATATGAACAGAAAAGCATGAAATCAAAACTGATGCAACTATTTCCTAAATGATGTCCAGGGAACAGTCATTGTTTTCCATTATTTTCATTAATATCTCCAGAGCTCTATTTTTAGTATACTACTAATAATGTCAGAACTTAATTATAACTTTTTAATATACTACTACTAATGTCAGTTATAACTTCTAGGCACTGTAGTAAGTGCTTTGTATCTATTAATTTATCTAACTCCTCAAGGCTTTTGAAGGCTTTATTCTCCTCCTCATGATATAGAATAAGTAATAAATACACAAATATCACATACCTTGCCACAGCTAGTTAGCATATTTAGGATTTCAGCCCCAGCTGTATGGTTCCAGAGCCTAAACCATTAACCCTTATGCAATAAAGCCCTTTAAATGAATAAGACAGGAAGAATATTGGTTTTATAATTTGGAAATATACCCCATAAATTATGAGGAACAGGAGGTACATGTAGAATAAATAAGATTAGTATTTATTCATATATAATGTAATGAGACAATTTACCTCAGAGGTACATTGTTATAGAGTGAATGTTTGTGCCCCTTCCCCGTTCAGATGCATATGTTGAAGCCTTAAGCCCTAGTGTATTTGGAGGAGGGGCCTCTGGAAAATAAATATTTTTAGATAGTGCCACAAGGGTGGTACCTACATGATGGGATTAGTGCCATTAGAAGAGAGAGAGCTTTCCTTTCCATGAACATGCATTGAGGAAAGTCCATGCGAGCACACAGCAAGAAGGTGACTGTCTACAAACCAAAAAAAGGACCCTCACCAACAACCTGACCATGTATCACCCTGATGTCAGACTTCTTGCCTCTGAAATAGTGAGAAAATAAATATCTGTTGTTTAAGCCACCTAGTCTATGGTATTTTGTTATAGCAGCCTGAGCTGACTAAAACATACTTTGAGAATCAAGAGCACTTTACAAAAGTAGTCTATTTGAATTACTTTCTAATCAAACCTCATTTAATGAAATGCTTATAAAGGAAATAACCACCCATCTGCTATTATAGGAAAATAAGCATGACAGAGAGAGAGAGTGGCAGACAGAGGGAGAGGGAGAAGCAGGCTCCCCACTGAGCAGGAAGCCCCCGACGTGGGACTCGATCCCAGGACCCTGGGATAGTGACCTGAGCTGAAGGCAGATGCTTAACCAACTGAGTCAGGTGCCCCTATTTTTACCTAATTTAAAATATTCCCCCCAAATCTAAATAATCCAAGCATATCTAAAAGAAAATATTTTGTCATCTATCCAGACCATCTTAAAATAGATGCTTGAGTTACTCTACTGAATAGAAACCAAGAGAGAGCATGTTTTCCCAGTCCTAAAATTATTTGGCTGTTACAATATTAAACAAAAAAAGCAAAAAGGAGTGTGAATAGCCTTTGGTCAAAAAAAAAAGCATATGATTTATCTCACCTCCCTCACTAAATTCCACTAAAATGAAAGCACTAGGGAAAAGAAAACTCAAATAGAAAGAATGTGAAGCTGGGAAAATAAGACAATGGGGCTGAATTATGAATAAATTTAATCAGATGCCACTTGCTTTTCCCCTGGCCAGCAGAAGGATGGAAGTTACTCTCTGAGGAGGTGGAAGCAAAGGGGCTCTAGACTCTGACTCACTAGGAGTGGGTACCACAATGATGCACAAGGATTAAGTAAAAATATATACTCTGCACTCAGTTCTGTTGCCCAGGGACCCACTGAGCTCTGGAATGCAGCAGCCAGTCTTATGATTCCTCTAGCAATAGATCAGAGAATTTCCTTCTGGGGAATGTGATCCTTCCAAGAACACTGATGTGCAGATTTTGACAGTCGTGGATTTCCCAGCGAGTGGCCCAAACTAAAGAAGCTGAGAGTGGGCCAAACCTCAAACCTAAGGCAGGCAGAGGTCCAAGACAGCCACACTGTGTCCCAAGACAGCCGCACTGTGTCTCACTTTGAAACACAAGCAGCTAAGTAGCAACTGACATAAGGGAAACCTCAAATATAGAAGTGACTATAACAAATAGGAAAAAAGAAACTTAACAGAAAACCAATATAAATCAAGTAGATGAAAATAACCAGATGTATAGAGAAGGATGTCCACCCTCACCACTTTTTTTCAACATAGTACCATAAGTCCTAGCCACAGCAATCAGACAAGAAAAAGAAGTAAAAGGCATCCAAATCAGTAAGGAAGAAGTAAAACTTTCATTATTTGCAGATGACCTGATGCTCTATACTGAAAATCTGAAAGATTCCGCCAAAAAACTGCTAGAACTGATACACGAATTCAGTAAAGGATACAAAATCAATGTACAGAAATCTGTTGCATTTCTATATACTAGTAATGAAGCAGCAGAAAGAGAAATTAAGAAAACAATCCAATTTAAAATTGCACCACAAATAAGATACCTAGGAAGAAACCTAACCAAAGAGGTGAAAGACCTGTACTCTGGAAACCATAAAACACTGATGAAAGAATCTGAAGAGGACACAAAGAAATGGAAAGACATTTCATGCTCATGGATTGGAAAAACGAATATTGTGAAAATGTTTATACTCCCAATGCCTATAAAAATACAAAGAGCACTTTTCACAGAACTAGAACAAACAATCCTAAAATTTGTATGGAACCACAAAAGACCCCAAATAACCAAAGCAATCTTGAAAAAGAAAAAGCTGGAGGCATCACAATTCTGGACTTCAAGTTATATTACAAAGCTGTAGTAATGAAAACAGTATTGTACTGGCAGAAAATTAGACACACAGATCAATGAAACAAAATAGAAAACCCAAAAATAAACCCACAATTATATAGCCAGTTAATCTTCAACAAAGCAGGAAAGAATATCCAGTGGGAAAAAGATAGTCTCTTCAACAAATAGTGTTGGGAAAACTGGGCCACTTTCTTATACCATACACAAAAATAAACTTGAAATGTATTAAAGACTTGAAACCATAACAATCCTAGAAGAGAACACAGGCAGTAATTTCTCTGACATCATAGCAACTTTTTTCTAGATATGTCTCCTGAGGCAAAGGAAACACAAAAATAAACTATTGGGACTTTATCAAAATAGAAAGCTTTGGCACAGCGAAGGAAACAATCAACAAAACTAAAAGGCAACCTATGTGATGGGAGAAGATAAACAGCTTAACACCCCCAAACCAAATAACCCCATTAAAAAATGGGCAGAAAACATGAACAGACATTTCTCCAATGACAACATACAGGAGGCTGATAGGCGCATGAAAGATGCTCATCAGCACTTACCATCAGGAAAACAGCCCAAGCGTCCACTGATTGATGAATGGATAAACAAGATGTGGTATATAGATAGATAGATGATTGATAGATAGATAAAGAAGATGTGGTGTGTGTGTGTGTGTGTGTGTGTGTGTGTATATATATATCTGCGATGTGGTATGTCTATGTATGTAGACGCAATGTGGTGTGTATATATATATCTGCGATGTGGTATGTCTATGTATGTAGATGCAATGTGGTGTATATATATATATGCAATGTGGTATATGTGTGTATATATATATATATACACACACATATATATACACACACACACACACAGATGTGTGTATATATATATGTGTGTGTACATGCAAAGGCTGAATATTATTCAGCCACAAAAAAAAAAAGAAATCTTGCCATTTGCAACTACATGGGTGGACCTAGAGAGTATCATGCTAAGTGAAGTAAGCCTGTCAGAAAAAGACAAATACCATATGATTTCACTCCTATGTGGAATTTAAGAAACAAAACAAACAAGCATAGGAAAAAAAAACAAACCAAGAAACAGGGTCTTAACTATAGAGAACAAACTGATGGTCATCAGAGGGGAGGTGGGTAGGAGGATGAGTTAAGTAAGTGATGGGGATTAAGGAGTGCACTTGGCATGATGAGCACCAGGTAATGTGTGTAATTTTCGAATCACTATATTGTACACCTGAAAGTAATATAACAACTAACTGGAATTAAAATAAAAACAAAAAATAAACCTCAGATACAACAAATTTTATCCATGAAATGTGCATGACAGTATAAGAAACATGCAGAAAATAAAAATAGCTCAAAGAATTTAAAATATGACAAATGTAGAACTCAATATGTCTAGAAAATTGAGAAAATCTTTGAAAATGGAATAAGGACAGAAAATGAAAAAGATTTAAAAAAACGGCAAGCCAGAACCTCCACTATCTAATAGGAATTGAAAAAAGTAAAATGGAAGAGAATTATACAAGAAAATTCCCCAGGATTAAGAAGCATTCTATTTTTGAATGGAAGGACCTGGTTTGTCTCCAACACAATAAATGAAAAATAACAAGACTTTTCCAAGGCATAATTGCCTGAAATTCAGAACACTAAAGATAAAGAGAAGTTCCAGGAGTTTTCAGGAGAAAAAACAAAATGCAAATCAGGATAAAAGCAAGAGTGTAATGTCATTTAGATTTTTTAGCAGTAATATCAGGTTTCTCAGCGGTAACAATAGAGACATCTCTGTTAAAATGTCCAGTCTTGAATACTTTATACAGCTAACTATAAATCAAATATGAGGGCAGAATAATGATAATTACAGACAACCAGATCTCAAATTTTTTAAAAATCTTAATGCACACTTTCTCAGGAAAGTGATAGACAAATAAACCAAGAAAGAAGACATGCCTCCAGAAAACAGGGGATCAAGCACTAAGAGAGGTGAAGAGAATCGTTAGGTTCTCAGTGAAGGGACATCCCAGAGCAGTAGCTGCTGAGCTCCATGCCTGAAGAGCAAAATGTCTGAATAGGGACCATAGGGTAGAGAGCACAGTTGGGGGGGGGGGGAATCTCTAGAAAAAAGATGCAATTCACATGTTGCCTGATATGTTTGAAGGTATTTACAAGAAATTAACACTCCTGGAAGAGAATTTGAGAATATATTACTTAAACATACATACCCCAAACTAAGTAAATCAAAACACGATGCCCTTATTAAATCCAAGAAAACATTTTATAAGAAAGAAATTGATGCCCTAGCACTCAACATGCCTCAGCAGGGCTAAGCTACATGAAACAATAGGAATGTATTCTCTGCATACTGACAACAAAAAATTATAATTACATTGGGAAAGAGTGTGAATGTGTATTTGTATGTCTATATAAATGCATCTGATTGCATTTGTACATGATTCCCGCTAATCCTGCTTTCCCAACTTCACACTCAGCAGTATCTGACAGTTTCTATGGATTTATGTTCTTTTGCTGTGTATCATTTCAGTGGAGTCTGGTGAGGGACACTTCCTCTTGTGGTAGGAGAGGATTAAGACAACTAAAGTACATCTCCCGCGTGTGAAGATAATACATAATAATGGAAACAGGTTGCTTAGAAATAGGAAAGTAACTACAGAAAATAAAGGCAACATGCTGAATGTGGCTGCCTCCCGCAAACAGGAATCAGGGGTAAGGAAGGGTAATAATGTGTATGGAAAAGTTGAGATAATAATTTCATTATAAATACTTATAGGAGGGAGATACTGAGAGCATTTCTTACTGGCAAAATAAGTTTCTTGAGAGCAATAACAATAATTTAAATCAATTCTTTCATTCTTTTTGCCTAGCACAGTATCTTAAAAATGTACATTCTCGATAAATATTTTTTTAATGCTAGACCTCACAAAAATGCAGAATCTATGAGTACAGATGCTAAAAGAGGCACTCTTAAACTCTCCCCGGCTCCCACTCCAGAGAAAGGGAGGAAACAGAAGTCAAGTCTAAAGAGAAACCTCTTATTCTTCAGTAAACTGATAATGCTATGAAAGGCTAAGAACTACAATAGGGCTCATGGCTGCTCTAAATATTTTTGATATGCAACTATGGTATCATTTAAAATCTTTTAAATTTAAATTCAGTTTAATTAACATGTACTATATTATTATCTTCAGAGGTAGAATTTAGTGATTCAACAGTTGCATACAACACCCAGTGCTCCTTACTTCAAGTGCCCTCCTGAATGCCCATCACCCAGTTACCCCATCCCCCCACCCACATTCCATCGTTTTTTTTCTTATACAGATTTGGAATATGAATATCTTGAATACTGTTCATTAATTAATACAACAAATACTTGTTAAGCAGGTACTATGCGCCAAAATGGTTCTGGGAGCTGGAGATACAGTGCCCCTGCACTTCCAGGGTATATAAGGTAGTACTAGAGAAGTAGTAATATAGGCCAGAAGTACTCTAGGGTAGTACTCTAACCACCACTACAATGTGAAGTTACTTTTGTTGCATACGTACATTATCACTGATGAACAAACACTTTTTGAGAAATCATTGGGACTGCTGCTCCATCTTCCCTCAAAAACTATTGGAAATCTCCCTAGCTAACCACAAGAGGGCCTCAATATCTGCCTGTTAAATTGAAGACATTGGATCAGTTGAAACCACACTTAACCAATTCCTTGAACTTTACAGTGCATACTATTACCAATAATAATTCTAACACATTATAGGTGCCCTGAACTATATCAAGCCAATTCAAAGTCTTTAGTAAGAAATGGTAGATCTCATTTTCTGATGACCTTCAGTGAATACCCTAAAAATGAGTTTCTACTCTTCCTCTCTGTTACCTGCTTTATTTTTTATCCCTAATTCTTATTAACCTCTGACTACTTATGTTATATCTATTTGCTCATTTTCTTTCTCCTCCTTCAGAATGTAGACTCCATGAGGGCAGGTACCCGGAGCAATTCTTGGAACTCCATAAATATTTGCAAATGAATGGATGGCCCTGCCATCGGTGCAGGGATAGGGGACAGAAGTTTCCTCCTATCATCCTTGCACTGTACACAAGTCAACGTACCTGTTATGATATTGTCCAGCAGCGTGATAGGCATACAAAATATGCCAACCAGTAAATCACTTATTGCCAGGTTCAAGATAAAGAGATTAGTGACTGTATGCATATGTTTGTTCCTCATTACAGTAAAGCAAACCACTGTATTTCCCACCATGCACAGGAAGAAGATCAGAAAGTAGGAAATAATGAAGATTGCTGCCACTTGAGGCTGGTGAAGATAGTAGTCCACATAGGTGATATTGATATCTGAATATAGGTGATACTTTGTGTCATTGACACTCCAAATGTCATGCCAGTTTTCTGAAGAGTTTGAGTCCCATCTCTCACTCATGATGGACCTGAACAAAGGAGAGGTAGAAAAGAAAAAGCATAATTAGAAGCTGGTAGAACATAAGTTCTGTACCTGAGTTTAAAAAGAACACTTAAAATGCTAGGGGATTTTGATGGTCCTTCTATAATAATCCTTTAATTTTGCATGGAACAGAGTTATAAATAAAGCATTCAAATTATTAGGATTTTAACCAAGAAGATTGAAATTTCTACTTTGTTTCATAAGTAACAATTAGTATTATTTTTTTATGTCCTCAAAAAGCTCTGTATTTCACTTTATTACACCTCCTATCCATTTGCAAAGTTTCAAGGGAAACTCTAAGTGAGACCTTTTAAAACTCCCTTTCTCCTGTCTCCAGGTATCATAACCTGTCAAAACCTACTTGTTCCTTTAAGGCTAACTAACTTACAGGTTTTTAGCTTTCCTGGCAATTTAAACAAGATGATGTGTCTACATCTTCAAAACTGTCTTTGAAATAAGCTTCTTATAGATTCCTTATTCTGCTTTGAGTGAATTAATTGAATATTCTTTTTATATATGCATGGATAGCCACTATACTATGAATTTCTTAAAATAAGTCCACACTTGCCTTGGTTTCACTTTACATAATTCCATTCACATAGAATGTATTCAATAAATATTTTTATTTAGAATCTATATATCTTCACGTAGACATTTCAGTCAACCTTTTGTGTCAGAGGTCCTCAAGAACATGCCCAGGTTTGGTGATTTACTGGAAGGATTCAGAGGACTTAGCATATAGTGTATTCACAGCTAATATTATAGCAAGAATTCTTCCAGTAAATCATCAAACCTGGGCATGACATATCAGATAAAGGGCTAGTATCCAAAATGTATAAAGAACTTACCCAACTCAACACCCAAAGAACAAATAATCCAATCAAGAAATGGGCAGAAGACATGAACAGACATTTTTCTAAAGAAGACATCCAAATGGCCAACAGATGCATGAAAAAGTGCTCAACATCGCTCGGCATCAGGGAAATCCAAATCAAAACCTCATTGAGATACCACCTCACACCAGTCAGAATGGCTAAAATTAACAAGTCAGAAACTACAGATGTTGGCAGGGATGTGGAGAAAGGGGAACCCTCCTACACTGTTGGTGGGAATGCAAGCTGGTGCAGCCACTCCGGAAAATAGTATGGAGGTTCCTCAAAAAGTTGAAAATAGAGCTACCATGTGATCCAGCAATTGCACTACTGGGTATTTACCCCAAAGATACAAATGTAGGGATCCAAAGGGGTACATGCACCCCGATGTTTATAGCAGCAATGTCCACAGTAGCCAAACTATGTAAAGAGCCAAGATGTCCATCAATAGATGAATGGATAAAGAAGATGTGGTGTGTATACACACACACACACACACACACACACACACACACACACACACACACACAATGGAATATTATGCAGCCGTCAAAAGGAATGAAATCCGGCCATTTGCAGTGACGTGGGTGGAACTGGAGGGTATTATGCTGAGCGAAATAAGTCAGAGAAAAGACATGTATCATATGATCTCACTGATATCAGGAATTCTTACTCTCAGGAAACAAACTGTGGATTGCTGGAGTGGTGGAGGTTGGGGTGACTGGGTGATAGACATTAGGGAGGGTATGTGCTAGTATGTGCTATGGTGAGCGCTGTGAATTGTGTAAGACTGTTGAATCACAGACCTGTACCTCTGAAATAAATAATACATTATATGTTAAAAAAAAAAAAAGAAGATAGTAGGAAGGGAAAAATGAAGGGGGGGGGAAATTGGAGGGGGAGACAAACCATGAGAAACTATGGACTCTGAGAAACAAACTGGGGGTTCTAGTGGGGGGGATGGGTTAGCCTGGTGATGGGTATTAAAGAGGGCACATATTGAATAGAGCACTGGGTGTTATACGCAAACAATGACTCATGGAACACTACATCAAAAACTAATGATGTAATGTATGGTGATTAACATAAAATAAAAAAAGAATAGTAAAAAAAGTTGAAAAGATTTTTTTGAGACAACATAAAGAAAAACAAAACAAAAAGGATACAAAGCAAAATCAGCAACTAATAAGGCACATAAGGTAAAATCTGCAGGGAACCAGCTTCTAAGAGTCTCTCTCAGTGAAGTCACAACAGTGAGTTAATCCCTCCTGCAATGAGTTTGACAACATGTGTGAAGTGTTGTCTACCAGGGAAGCTCATTAGAAACTCAGTGCCCTGGGTTTTTAATTGGAGAATGGTCACATGGTACCTTCCTCCTAGCAGTATCAAAATTTCAGACTCCCTGATGGAAAGTAGGTGTGCAGCAGGAACAATGTTGTTTGTACAGATTAGGTATAATAAGCCACTCTTGTCATTTATGGACACTTTATATCAATATAGGGAACTGTTTTAGACTTAAGTTCCCACACTCTAACCAAGGGCAGCCCTTGCAAGCAGTCCTTTCTAAAGATAGCAGGCTCAGGCCTGCTTGTTAACTCTTTCCTGCATACCTTCTAAATTGGTTGGACAGAAGGTTATATGTGCCTTTAAAGGAAAAGGAATTTGGCAGTAGACTTACACAACTGAGCTCCCCCCAAAAAGCTTCCCTTTTTTGGGGGGGGATAATTTCAGGGACTTTGAACTGGTGAGATAATCAGACCCCAGTCTGCAGTAGTGACCTCATTATCACTCTATTTTCCAGTCTTTCAAGCACATATCTGTATCATTAAGGGGAGCATGTTTATTCTTGTAAATATAAATAAAGATTAAGATATGTAGTATTCATTTCAAATACTTTGGATAGCTTTCTCTGTTTTAGGTACAGGGAAGAGTGAACAAGGTAAGTTACTATAAAACAAGTATATAAATATAAAACAAGCCAATAAAAAGTGATTTTTCTCCAATATTTTGCCATTTTATTTCTTCCCTTCTAATTTTTTTAAATCTTTTTAGTGTTATGTTAATCACCATACAGTACATCATTAGTTCTTGATGTAGTGTTCCATGATTCATTGTTTGCGTATAACACCCAGTGCTCCATTCAGTACGTGCCCTCCTTAATACCCATCACCAGGCTAACCCATCCCCCCACCCCCTCCCCTCTAGAACCCTCAGTTTGTTTCTCAGAGTCCATCGTCTCTCATGGTTTGTCTCCCCCTCCGATTTCCCCCCCTCATTCTTCCCTATTCCCTTCTAATTTTTAAAGCTCATCTCTGCTTTTCAATATTTAATGTCCCTGAGCCCAAATAAAAATGAAAAATGAAAAGAAAGTGAGTGTGGGATAAGGTGAGGGCCTGGAGAGAAGGAAATAGGATTTGAGTAAGACTAGATGTATTCTGCTAGACAGAATCAAGCTGAGAATGTCTGGGGGTCTGTCACAGCCTGACAGAATATCCGCTAGCTTGATAAAAATCATTTCAAAGTATCCAAAAGAAAAGCATTCAACAAATATTTAAAGGCATTTGTATCTAAAGCAAGGAAATGCTGTAAACATAAATGAGAACGCATGAGAACACTGTAGGTAGCTAAAAGTTACTGCTAAGAAACATCTGTCCACAGATTCAGGTACAGCTGGAAAATATATTGGGTGGAATATGTCATAAGAGGTAATGCTTTATATGTTCACATTCTTTTTCCTTATACCCTAGCTGAAAGCCACCACATGTTTCAGAAGCAGAGATGCAGGCATTGTGTATGTGTTAAGATAAGGGTATGAGGAATGTTGAGATGGAACAAGGTTTTCAAAACCTTCCTGTGTATCAACTTCACCTCCATGTCAGTTTTTTGGGAGATGTTGCTTTTCCTCCTCTTTCAGTGGATTATTGATAAACTAAAATCAGATTTTGTTTCAGGGGCCAAAATGGATTTTACTATTCCTATTATTGGCTTGATAACTCTATGTGGCAAGAAAACATGAAACATGCATTACAGAGGAGTAGCGGAAGGATGTGTAATATTTAAGCATTCTTTCCTCCTGATACATAATTGTAAAAATGTATGAGCTTTGATTATTTGATTATTGGATTAACCTATAATGGAGGATGGGATAATACCATCACCCATAGTATTATGGTAGTGAGGCAGAGAAAAGCCAGGTTCTGATTGATCCTGAGAAGATCCCCTTATCTCAGTTTAATACACCAAGGAAAACTGCTCTTTGGTATTGCATCTGGCATCTTTTTCACTGGGCACTTAAAAGTTCTATCCAGTTGATTAAAAAGCTTTAAATAAAATCACCCTTCAGTTGAATACCTTTAAGACTAGAATTAAAGTATATTCTTGCATCATATTAATTCTATAGATGAAAAAATATAAGGACTAAGAAATTTGTGCATGCCAGTTTCTGGAATGCAGATTTATACTCTGCCTATATTAATGATTCAATAGTTTTAGAATATTCCACTGAAAATGTGTAATGTGTAATGTCTTTTAGTAGCCAAGTCTAAATTTTGTAAGTTAGTATTTTACATGTTGAATAAATGAATTGTAGGCCATCTTACCACTAATTAGTCTTATATTCATTATTTCTACATGGAAATATATGCGATGAATAAAATGCTTGGTGTGGGCTTTATCATTCCTTCATCTTCCACTCTGGGGAGGAAGCAGATAAAGGTTAAACTGCCTGAGCTCCATTTAGAACCCAAGTTACTATGGCTTGTCCAGACCCTAATTCTTATCTTTAGAAAGAGTGTCTGTGTCTTCAGAAAGAGAAATCAGGAGAGGAAGTCATTTAAAAATTTTCCTTCCTGTAATTGTATTTGCCAAAACACTAACAGTGAATTACTCAGTAGGAGATGGACTGGTTGGATATTATTATATATTTGTGTTTTCTATATTTCTCAACTTTTTTCCTGTTCCCAGATTTTTTTTTATAATCTGGAAAAAATGTGTTATCATATCATTATCTGAATTCAATTATATAGAATAAAACCAGATGACATAGCTTAAATTCTTATAAATTCACAATCATAGTAAGTCATACACTGGCTAGTAATGGTTTTATTTTACCTAAAATAGATATGTCTCCCAATTTCACTTAAGAAAGAATCCATGAAAACTCTAACCTATGATGTTTAAATGTACTGTTTCATACATATCATCTAAAGAATTGGTCATCTGAAAAAGAGTCTATATTCTTCATTTCTGTATCAAATACTCATTAAAGTGACGAAGACTGCAATAAATTGTCACCAATCATGGACTACCCAGACTACCAGATCCATGCAAGTGAACTATGGCCAGCACTCCCCATTTGGGACATCCATCTCTCCTTGGGCTTTGCCCTGTTGCCTCTATTACTGTGGTATTTATTATTAATTTTACTGTGTTCTTTTTTTTCCTTTTCTTCCCCCCAAAGTACAAGGGCTCAAGGACAGGAAGGTGGCAGTATTTACGTCCATCTATGTTGGATGATCTAAACTAAACTCTGGTGATTATCACTAAACAGTATTACAGTTATTAAGTAACTAATTTATGACAAATTGCTAAAATAATTGAAAAGGAGAGATAGGGAAAATGGGAAGGACAGACATGTTACAAATGCACATGCTCAAACTGGGGGTGAATCATTGGCAATCATTATGAGTCAGTAATAATGCCTAATATTTAAATTTTCAAAGCACTTTCAAATGTATCACCATAGGACATTAGCATCGTGGAAGCATAAGACATCCCTCTTTTTTGCATGCCCTTTTAACAACTAAAATTCAGCATCTGTCTGTGAACAGAAGTGCTTCTGTGGGAGCTGTGGGATCCAGCACCAAAGGCCAAAGCTGTGGAGAGGGAGTCTTACCCACCTGTGAACTGAGTAAGAGTCAGACCAACCTCATATGGCTCTGGACCCAGCAGGAGCCCATGAGCTGGCCCCAGTCCCTTCCACCGCCCTGAGATAAAGCCTAGACAGGACTGAATAGGAAAGATGAGTGAGTCTTTGTAGAAGTCCAGGTTTCCTGAGGAGAGAGTCCAGCCCTCTCTTGGAGCAAAACAAACAAAAACCAGAAACCAGTCTGGAAGCATTGGAGAGGGAAGGAACTTTGCCAGTGCCACTCTCTCAGATATGGTGCTGATTAATAGCCAATATTGGGAGAAAAATCAGTGGACTGCTTTTCGCTGGAAAAAAACTGGTTTCCCATTAATCTGTAATCTGAAAAAAAGAAGAAACACATGGCCCTGAAAGATACTGTAAGGTTTACTAAAGCATGGGGTGCCAAATGTTGCATGAATCTCTGCTGCAGCTAAATCAAATACTAGAGGGTCAGTAATTTTACTGGTAAAATTAAAATGAAAACCAGACTTAAAGCAAATGATGCTCCCCAGGATATGGTAATGCATTAGGAAGCTGAGCTGAACCTGATTGATAGAAAACATGTTAAAACTGGTTATCCAGGGGAGGAAGAGAATTGGACTTTAGAAACCTTGAATATTCAATTCAATGTCTCCATCAAATCATACAAAAAGTTTCAAGTAACTGCACAATTGAAGATAAACAGTACTTGAGATCGCAAAATGATATCAAGATAGAGATACAGTCACTGTGAACATGCTTTATTCCTACCCTCACTGGGCCTTCAAATCATGGTGGTCATCATGGCATTAGAAATGCTATTCCCTATTGAAAATATTAAAGAAAATGGAGTAAGACATATAATAACAATGAGAAATATGTGGCAAAGAAACACTGAGGTCAAAAAGAATTGGTGAAAGATGTTAAAGCAGCCAGCCAGTAATCCAATCCCCCAGACATCAGGAGAATGCCGCCGGGGAAAGAAAGGAAGACTGATGATTCAGACTAATGTTCTTGTGGACATAGTAACTGTAGCTCAAGGTAGGGTCATGATATTTGCTAGGATGATAAGCCTTCACCTATTTAAAGTTTTTAATAGGATATTCCTGGATAAATATTGCTTATAGTAAGTAAACACAATCTCTGGATTTATGCGGTGTGAATTGACTCCCTAGAAAATGCCATTAAAACTGGGATATAAAATGGAGATATTTCATGGCTGGAACACTCACTTTGCTGTTCGGTAATACGACTAAACCTTACTTTGAGACCTCATCTATTACTCTGAGCCAGAGAGTGAACATCTGATGCAGGAAGAGGGGTCCTAAAAAGCCACCCTCAATGTCCCATACCTTCTTTGATTATGCTCCTTGATTGCTTATATCTTTGGACATCAATTAGTAAAGCACGGAAATGAGTAAGATCTCTGACTTTAAAAAAGAAATTCAGGTTTTAGCTATAAAATCCAATATGCATGGAGAATTAAGTAGTCTTTCATACTCTTATGTCTGGAAATACACAATCTAATATTTTAGTAGATCTCCTACCAATGTTTTTACTTTATATTTTTACATAAATATCCTGGAAAGAAAAATAATACTATTTACAAGGAAGTAACATATTCTATTGGGGTAAGAACTGTTTCATTTAGAAAAATACTTTGAGGAATTGCCTTTATAGGAGAAGGAGACTACTCGCATACAAACTCACCCTCTAGGGCATAATAACAATGAGTAGAATATCCAAAGTACTTTATGATATTTAAATTATTACCTTAATGACTTTATTATATTTTGAGTATTTTGATATCTATTCTGTGCTGAGCACTATATGAATTGCTTTATATGTGTTGACCTGTTTAATCTTCCAGTGTGAAGTAGCTACTGAAAGCATCCCAATTTAGTATATAAAGAAGATAAGACAGGAGATGTTAAGTAATCTGATCCAGGTTCCACAACGAATAACTGGAAGAGGCAGAAAACCTATAAAGAGGGTCTCCTAAGAGTATGAAAGCAACATGGCTGGGGGTGGGCAACTTGAGAGTTAGAAACTGACCAGAGTGAAGTTCCAGGAGATGGATATGGCCAAGGAATGTCTAGAATCTGCCGTGTCTAACGTTTAATTTCAAACTAACTTTTATATTACACAGAAAACTACTCCCTGCTTATAACCCAAAACTGTCAGCAAGAGTCTATTAAACACTAACTGCCTTTGTGGGGGTTATTTGTCAAATATCAAGGGAAGTGTTCTAATGTTTGGGGTTAGTGTAAGGCAGAGAGAAAAAAGCATCTACAAAGGATAAGACAGGAACAAGAACACATTATATAGATCTAGAGAGTTCCTGGAGATACTGGGGGAGGGAGAGAGAGAGCTGGATGCCGGATTCTCCAAAGCACATGAGGCAGTTTGTGTATAACAGCTACAGTGAACAAGCATGGCCTGTCTGATGCGGTGCGAAAGCAACTATATTCCTGTTCTGTTGATCCTTTAATTTTATTATTTGAGGCCAATTTCTTCCTTGACTCTAGGTGAAATTTGAAGAAAGTTTTATTTTCTAATCATTTCCTGACAATAAAAACAGTACAGGAATTAGTACATCTAGTCCAGTATAATAAACATTTTAAATGTCCACAGGATGCCTCCTTGTCTTCTCTCTTTGCTGACTTGCTCTGCAGTTATCTCCCCCGCCATCTTGCCATTCTCAGTTCCCATCCTTGCCAGAGTTGTGGGGGGACAAGGTTAGGGTGGTAGAAAGGGGCAGGAAGAGTCCTACTTTTCTTTCCAGGGTTGTGTGAGGTATTCTTGGACTAGAGAGCATTTTAAAGTTGACCCTCACTTTTGTAGGCACTTTCCTGGGCTCTTTAGAGATGCTAAACTATTGCTTTGGATCTCTCATCAACCGTTCTCTTCATGTGAGGAAATTTCATCTCTGGCTTCTGACTCTTTCTTCAGCCTCGAGAAATCCAGTTGTTCACCCTGCCATAAAGCATGTGTGTTAACCATCATGCAGATGGGCCAATCACCCTGGCCCACAGTTAACACATGTAGCTTTTGTCCAGAAAGACTCTAAGAATGTAGGCTGGCCAATGCCACCAACTGCTGTCAGAGAAACAAGCCAGCCAGGTCCTAGCACTTTGAACGTCTTGCGCATGAGGCAGAGACAAGTTCACCGTGTTCTCTGAAATACTAGGTTCATATGTTAAACTCTCTGCGGGTCTTTGTCAGTCCCTCTTCTAAGCACGAGTTGGGGGCAAGCGCCCCCACTTCTCCATCTTGTAAGTGTCATTCACCACACCTCAGCAAACCTCTCTCAATCCTCTTCTGATCTGTAATTCTGGGCCTTTTAATCTCTTCAACCTGAGGATAAATGTTCCTTGGTACCTTCCTTTACAAGTCTGTATGGTGGTCCCACAAAACTGTCTTGGGGTTTTAGCTGAAACTACAACCAGAATTTTTTTTTTAAAGATTCTATTTTTAAGTAATCTCTACACACAGTGTGGGGCTCGAACTCACAACTATGAGACCAAGGGTTGCATGCTCCACGACTGAGCCAGACAGGTGCCCCAGAATAGTTTAATTTTAATATTCTGTTATATAATTATAAGAAGGATAAACCCTAAAGGCATGAGGATCTGGGAATATCCTAGCAAGCAACACTCATGTTTGAAATCAGAATTGTACTAAAAAAAGTTTATATTATTTTTGTCACTTAAGGATATACTGGACGTTTTTGTTCCTATCAAAAAGCACTCTTTCCAAGAATAATTTTTCATTGGTTAATTGATCTGTTACGAGATGTGTAATTTATTTGACCTTTCACCTGGTGTTGGACAATTTAAAAATTTCCAACTTTTCTGAAATTAAAGTAATATTTTGATATTTTATCACTTATTAGAATTTTCTAGAATATTCTTAGGATGGGGAATAGATAAAAAAAATCATAATTTTCCTGCTCATGATAGATATTACTTACTGTCTCTTAAGATGCTGATCTTAATTCACATTTATTCCAGGGGTGCTTAAAAATATTCCTTCTGTTGGGGTGCCTGAGTGGCTCAGTTGGTTAAGTGTCTGACTCTTGATTTTGGCTCAGGTCTTGATATCAAGATTCTGAGATTGAGCCCCATGGGGGCTCTACGCTTAGTGGGGAGTCTGCTTGAGATTCTCTCTCCCTCTTTCTCCCTCTGCCCCTCCCTTCCGCTCACTCTCTCTAAAATAAATAAATCCTATAAAAAAATGTTCCTTCTGTCTAGCTAATACTAGGCACTAAGCTCCCCCCCCACTTTTCAAATTTTTCCAATTTACTATTTAAAAAAATGGTTAACTTATTTAAGTGTACTTTTAAAAATATTAATAAAGTTGAACTTTAGTTCCAGATGTTTGGAATTTGTATTTTAAGTGAACCGTTCATTTCTTTTGTCTTTTTTCATATTGAAATATTCATTTTTTTGGTTGTTGTTAATGGTTCATAAAAGCTTTCTTATTGGACATTTTACCCTTTGTTACATATATTTTATATGCCATTTCCAGCTAGCAATTCCCCACTTAAATTTTACAGTGTTTTTAAATTAAAAAACATACTACATATGTTTATGTAGTAAAATATATTATTTCTTTGTATTTTCTCTAAAATTTTTTTTTCTGGAAGCATGTAAGTATTCACATTTTATAGTATTTAAAATGTTTTATATTTTATAATTTTAATTATATATCACTTCTATATTATTCATTTGAAGGAGCCCTTTAAAATGGAAATGGAGTTATCTTAAATCTGAATTTTAACTAAATTTCCTTCATGTTCTGAGTTAACATTACTCAAATACATGTGCTCCTGTGAATCCTGCAGAAATTTGGCTGCTCTTTGTTTTCTTTCTGAACACCTAAATTTACTTGCCTAAGTATATATGTCATGTTGAAAATTAAGAAGTTTTTCAGATATATCACTTATATATCCCTTGAAAATATTAAATATAAGTCATACCACTTAATTGTCAGGACTTCATATGCTTTTAAAATCTGACTAAAAATTGCCATTGTACTACAGTTGTTCATCATTCTTTCTTACATAATGTTTCTGTAGTTGATCCTTAAACATCTGGACTACAGAAGGAGAACAGATTTCCCAAGTTCCTGTGGCACCTAACAATGCCCTATCTATCTATCTATCTATCTATCTATCTATCTATCTATCTATCTATCTATCTATCTATATACATTGCATATAAAACCTTCTTTAACTTGAATATTCCTTTGATATTAATAGCATACTTCTGGTTTTATGCTTAGACCCATTTTGAAGGAAGAACTGATTTCCAGGAGTTAAGAATACCCATATCTTCTAGAAAGACCATATGAAGAGAAGCACAAGGGAAGAATCAAGAAGAGAAACTATTTCTGAGTCATTCCTAATGCGAACATAACTGGTCCTAGGCATCCCCAGCCCACTTTATCCCACTCCCAGTTATGTATACTTTGGGGTTGTGAAGCTTGATTCTTAGATGATTTGAGTGGAAAATGAACAAAGGAGCATTTAAACTAAGTAGTTTACCACTCTTCAGAAACGTATAAAAACATTTCACGTTTTTAATCAGGGATTTCACCATACATCATGTTGTAAGCATTTGTGAAGAAGTAGTAGCCAGAATATAGGTTATCCTGGCAGCTTCAAGAAATTGAGGTCCTACTTACTATGAATCAAGGTTCCATGCTCCAAAGAAGATGAATAAAAGCCCAAAATAACAGACTTATCATCAAGGGGAACTTAGGCCTGATGAGGTACCCTAAGACCTTTTATTCTCATGGTAGCTTCTTTACTTCCTGTGAAAGAATGTTTTACTATCTGCAGAAATGGGGAGAATTAAATGTGGCTGAAGGCTTGTGTGGGCTACAGCAGAGATCCAGAAACCTGACTTTGCCATTTACTTCCTCATGGTTTTTACCATTCCAAGACCTCTTCATTCTGCCAAGGAACCACAACTAAACTGTTCATTAAACATTCCACCAAGAATACTAGTCCTCAAAAAACATTACCACTTTTTGAGGTAATCCCTAATTTTTTGAGAATGATTTCAGAACATTGATATTTTTCTTAAAAGATAGATGATCAGATGAACATTTGTGACTTAGGGTAGTTTATGATTGAGTCTAATTTCTCATATAAAATGAGATGTATTTCTTGAATGACATCTGATAAAATTTATTTGGAAGGCACTTGTTTTCTGATGAAGAATTCAACACAGATTATCAGTGGCTAAAATTTTCTATTAGTCCAGTTTAGAAATAACATAGCACTATCAACTAATTTAGTGTCACTGTGTTTCCTTAAAGGCAAGTCTACTGCCTTTGTAGTATTTCTCTCTGACTACAAACAGTTCTTAGATTTTAAATTAGTAAGAAAGGGCCCTAAACAGTTTTTTATGAATCATACCTGGAACTGGCTCTCAAAACAGTGCAACTCTCAATAAATCATTGGTATTTGCATCTTCTAAGCGGGTCTCAGCCTATAATCTCTCCTCATTTATCCATCCTGTATATTAAGTTGCCTTAGTAACTTTCTAAAATACTTTTTCATGTTTCCCCAGCTGTTTAGCTTTTTTCAAAGCCTTCTCACTCCTACTGAGTAAAGTCCACTCATTTATCTGGCATTCAAGTTCCTCCACAGGCTAAACCCAATGGATCTCATCAGCCATGTTTCCTTCAAGTCTCAATACTCAGGTTTGTCCACAAAATTACTCAAATGGCTAAGGAGAATGAGCACATACTTGTGGATTTTGTGGGAGCCATGGAACAGTTAAAAATGACTTAGATTATATTTAATATATCTGAGTTTCTAAAAACAAAAGTCATATTTTAAATTCATTAACTCCTGTAAAAATGCAAAATTTCAGGAAACTATGCTACATATCCTGTGGTTTTGTGGAAGTGCTGGCTAACAACCTTACTCAGGAATATCCCAGTTGCAGAATATATTGTAGTGTTCCTCAAGAGGAACACTTCACTCTGGCTGATTTCTTTTTTTTCCCTCACATTGTTCCTTGAAGGCGTCTTACTGTTTCCCACTTCTTTGCTTCTGTTTATAATTTTACGCCTTCTTTCATCTTTACCCAGGACATTTCCGTTCCCCTTTATCTTCTTTAAACCCCCAACATAAATCTTATCTCATCTAGGAAATTCTGACTAGTCTAGTGTGAAATATGTATTCTTCCCTCAAATTCCTAACTCAATTTTATGTCATGTAGTTGATTTTTAATCATCATTGAATATCTTATGATCTCTCTTCTGTTACATATAACATTATGTTTCAGTATTTTAAATACCTGTGTACATATGTCTATTTCCTCTAAACGTTAATGTCTTGAGGGAAAAAAAGTTGTAAATATCTGTCTCCTCCTGTGCACCTACTCTGTTCTACTCTAGACTTTTTTTATGGATTTAGTATTTAATATATATTTATTTAGCTTTTATCTTTGGAAGCTTAGATTGCATGGGCTTAGGTATATCTTGTTCAAGAAGTAATAAGCAGAAATCAGTGAACTATATGGTATGTGAATTATCTCAATAAATTTGTTAAAATAAAATGAAGTAATGTGCAGAACAAAGACTGATTTTTGCGACCAAGCATTTTTTATTTTTCTTAATGGACCTTTATTATTTAATGTGTAAGTAAGTGGACAGAGCATAGATATTTCTTTTTCCTGTAAAGTGAAAAATAGCTCTTGAAGACTGTTTTCAAGTAATTATATTTTAGCAGCTGGATACTATCATTGACAAGAAAATGGAACTATTTCTCTCAATATAAAGCTCTGAGAGTGGAAAATGCGTGGAAAGATACTTTTCAGACCTCTGAGTTCTGCCTAGATGATTTAAAATGACAACAGCCCTAAAATTAACCATCTTCCTGCTGGCAGTTTTCTAACACAGGAAATTTTTGAAGTCTACATCACTTTTAAATTTCTACCCTTTGTTATGTTCAATTACAATATAATTACTTCTGTGTTTGAATGACATATTTTTTACATGTTAAACAATTTCAAGAAATTGTCTTAATAGGAAACCTCCTTGCCAAAACTCAATCCACTAATGATGGTATGCAAAGGAAAACAAAACCAAGCAAACCTTTTGATACTATCTTAGTTTGAAGATAATTTGCTAAGTCTGCAACTGGAAAAAAAATGACATTATTATTACTATCAGAGACAGGAATTTAGTAGTAATAACTAAAATTCTATTGAGCCACGTATTAGCTGCTTTACAGTCATTATTTCATTTAAACATCACAGCAACTCTGAAATTCATGTATTATTATCCCCATTTTATAAATGAAAAGATTGAGTTAGGAAGATTAAATAACTTACACACCATCACACAGAAATTTAACAGAAGAACCAAAATTTGAATTCAAGGGTGTCTGAATCCAGAGTTTGTAGTTTTTTTTTTTTACAACTTTTTGCTTTTTCTTTTTTCCCTTTTCTTTTTCCTTCCTTCCTTCCTTCTTTCCTTCCTTCCCTTCCTTTCCTTTTTTTTTTTTTGAGAGCAAGAGAGAAAGAGTATACCAGTGGGGGGGCGGGCACAGAGACAGAGGGAGGATCTCAAGCAGGCTCCACTCCCAGTGTGGAGCTCATCTCACAACCTTGAGATCATGACCTGCACAGAATTCAAGAGTCAGATGGTCAACCGACTGAGCCACCCAGGCGCCCCTCTTCACAAATCTTAAGTTATAACTCAAGTCTTGAGTTACTGATTCATCTTAGCCAGTAGTAAGCAGTTTCTTCATTTGTATATTATGGAGACCAAATCCTACATGATTTTATTCTGTAATGTTTTGCTTATATTTCTTAGTTATATTTGGAATGAAATTTTTTTTTAAAGATTTTATTTATTTATTTGAGAGAGAGAGAGAATGAGAGATAGAAAGCACGAGAGGGAAGAGGGTCAGAGGGAGAAGCAGATTCCCTGCTGAGCAGGGAGCCCGATGCGGGACTCAATCCCGGGACTCCAGGATCATGACCTGAGCCGAAGGCAGTCACTTAACCAACTGAGCCACCCAGGCGCCCTGGAATGAAATTTTTTAAAAGATTTTGTTTATTTGAGAGAGAGAATGAATCTGAAGCAGACTCTGCACTGAGCATAGAGCTGGACATGGGGCTTGATCCCACAACCACAAGATCATGACCTGAGCCAAAACCAAGAATCTGTCGCTTAACTGACTGAGCCACCCAGGCACCCCAAAAATTTACTTTTTGAAGCACAAAATGTGGACTGTTGAAAACATATTATCTGAGCAGAATTATCATATATTAAGTTAGATACCAAATTTGTATATAAAATATGAAGTTAGAATTTAAGCACAAATGACCTAAACTTATTTTTAGGGATTAAAATATTTTAATAATTTTGGAGGTACAAATTCTAACAGTAGGTCTATGCTAAAATTACTAACTTTAAAAAAAATTCAGGGGCACCTGGGTGGCTCAGGCATTGAGTGTCTGCCTTCGGCTCAGGTCACGATCCCGGGATCCTGCGATCGAGCCCCGCATCGGGCTCCCTGCTCGGCGGGAAGTCCGCTTCTCCCTCTCCCACTCCCCCTGCTTGTGTTCCCTCTTTCCCTGTGTCTCTGTCAAATAAATAAATAAAAATCTTTTTTAAAAAATTTCAAATGTTATGTATTTTGCAATAAAGTCTTAATTTTGTTATTCATTTTTCATGTCCTTTTAATAACAATTCAAATATTAAAAATTAATAAAATATTTGAATATTGTTGATACACGTTTCATTAGTTTCAGGTGTACAACATAGTAATTCAACTTCTCTATATGCTATACTGTGCTCACCACAAGTGTAGCTACCATCTGTCACCACACAACACTGTTATAATATCATTGACTATATCCCTTATGCTGTGCCTTTTATTCCAATGACTTATTCACTGCATAACTGGAAGCCTGTATCTCCTATTCCACTTCACCCATTTTGTCAACCTCCCCAGACCCCTTGCCTCTGGCAACCATCAGTTTGTTCTCTGCATTTATGGGTCTGATACGGCTTTTTATTTTTTCATTTATTTTTTAGATTCCACATGAATGAAATCATATGGTATTTGTCTTTCTCATATGGAATAATGACTTATTTCACTTAGCATAATAGCTTCTAGGTCCATCCATGTTGTCTCAAATAGCACAATCTCATCCTTTTTTATGGCTATGTAATATCCCATTGCATCTATACTTCCTTATCCATTTGTTTATTAGTGGACAATTAGGTTGCTTCCATATCTTGACTATTATAAATAATGCTCCAGTAAACACAGGGGTGCATATATCTTTTCAAATTAGTATTTTTATTTTGAGATTGTTAACTTTATGTGTGCCATTTGTATGCTTCTGTACTGGTCTCATATATTCACAGTACACACGTCTGTTCTCTAGGAATAGTAGCATAAAGACTTATTCCAATAACCCTTATTAAAGTAATAAAATGTTGATTTTTTTTTTAAAAAGGAATGGTTCTATTGGTATGTCCTTAAAGGTAAAATAAGGAAAAGATAAACTTCACCCTATGTATCTCAGTTAAATCAATTTTTAACAGATGCATCATGTGGGTTCAACAGACATTGATACAATATTTACAAACAGCAATTTATCAGAAAGTAGATGGAATAAGAGCTCAACAGAGCTAAGATGCATATATGTGATTGTTATGCTTTCTTGCTTGGAGTGAGGTTTTTATATTTGTAATTTAATGATTATATGAAGAAAATACTTTGGAGTATAGTGGTAAGAATAAAATTGAAGGCCTTGTGGCCGGAACCACCATCTTCCAGTGAGTTGACAGAATGACCAACACAAAGAGAAAGAGGAGAGGCACCTGCTATATGTTCTCTAGGCCTTTTAGAAAACATGGAGTCATTCCTTCGGCCACATATATGCAAACCTACAAGAAAGGTGATATTGTGGACATCAAGGGAACTGGCACTGTTCAAAAAGGTATGCCCCACAAATGTTACCATGGCAAAACTGAAAGAGTGTACAGTGTTACCCAGAATGCTATTGGCATTGTTGTAAACAAACAAGGGTAAGATTCTTGCCAAGAGAATCAGTGTTGTATTGAGCATATGTTAAGCACTCTAAGAGCCAAGATAGCTTCCTGAAGCATGTAAAGGAAAATAATCAGAAAAAGAAGGAAGCCAAAGAGAAAGTTACTTGTGTTCAACTGAAATGCTAGCCTGCTCCACTCAGAGAAGCGTATTTTGTGAGAAACAATACAAAGAAGTCTGAGCTGCTGGAACTCATTTCCTATGAATTCATCCATGGTAGGTCTAAAAAAAATAAATAAAAGACCTCTGGCTTGTAAAAAGAAGGAGGAGGAGGAGAAGAAGGGGAAGAAAATTGAAGAACTCTATAAGTAAACTGTCCTTTTTTAAGTTGCCTGCACAAATTGACTTAATTCTTATATACTTGGCAACTGATCTAGAGACAATATTATATGCTAATCAGTAAATTTTTGTGTGTGTTTGTTTTCCTCCTAGGCAGACAGGAAGACATTTCTGAGCTTCCTGCATCTAGGTGAAGTAATAAAACAAGTTTGGGCCAAATGAATGTGACAATGAATATGTGAATTTACAAGGGAGTGACCACAAATCTCTCATGTATATAAACGTGCTACTAATTAGTTCTTGCAAAATTCCCAGAGATGGGTAAACTTTATTAAAAGCATATTGATGTAGCTCTCTTCAAGCAGTATTTAAAGTATGTTTTCAAGAATTTTAATTTTGATATGTTCTTAAAACTATATAAATTCCATAATATACAGTTCTCAAAACTGTATATTAATTCAACATTTATGAAGTATCTTCTATTTACTAAACCCTAGGCTTGATGATGAATGCACATTGTGAATAGGAGACACATTATTGTTGCTTTAATAGAACATAGGCTTGTTTTGTATATGAACACTATACAAAAACAGTAGAAGCATTACAATGTTTAGCTTTAGGTTCAAAAAAGGCAAATACAGATATGATGTCCTATTCTAAAACCAGAACATATGCCCTACAAATCATCTTTCTTAAAATTACAAATACTTACTTGGCATCTTTCATTCCATCAAGGCTTCACCATCTAATTTTTGCAAAAGATGTTATCTGTTTGAGAGAGAGAGAGCACAAGCAGGGGGGAGGGGCAGAGAGAGAGGGAAAAGCCGACTCCTCACTGAGCAGGGAGCCCAATGTGGGGCTCGATCCCAGGACCCTGGGATCATGACCTGAACTGAAGGCAGCCGCTTAATCAACTGAGCCCGCCAGGTGCCCTTCACCATCTAATATTTTATTTAATGCTTCAGTTAGTCTTTAAAAGTTAGAGAATTAGTGAAGCAGTTAAAGAAACAATGCTAAACCATCCATAGCAACAGTACAATTTGAAAAACAGTCTTTTATTTGCATAAATATCAAGTTGGAGCTGCTGCTTCTAGCCAAGATAGAATAATGGGGAGGATTTACTCTCCCACCTAAAACAACCAAATAATGGACAAAATATATTGAAATAATGGTTTGAAATATAGTGGATATCAGGCAGGAAGGACAGTTATCACTGAGAGATGGGGAAAATGGGATGAGCTCTGTGATGCCTGTGGCTTTGAGAGTTAGGAGACTGCAGCACAAAGAGTGGGAATCCTGGCAGAATCCTGTGGACTTCCTGAATTAGGAAGATGGAGTTGGAAACCCATGGAGACCAAGGTAACTAGAGCTCTCAAGATGGAGTACTGAAGAGAAACTCTCTATTCTTCCCCTCCCAAAAGGATAAATAAGAGGTTCTTGGGGTTTACATAAGATCTGGAAGAGTGATTCTTCTCACCAACCAGATTAGAAAATCTCAGTAAAGTGTAGCAATTCCTTTAGTTTCACTTCCATTTTTTTATTCTAAAATTTAAGAGTAATTTTAAATTGAATACATTTTTAAAAGATTTTATTTATCTATTTGAGAGAGAGAGAGAGAGCATGCACCACACCTGTGAGCAGAGGAGGGGCAGAGGGAGAGAGAGAATCTCCAGCAGTCTCTGAGCCAAGAACAGAGCCTGAGACCATGACCTGTACTGAAATCAAGAGTCAGAAACTCAACTGACTGAGCCACTCAGGCTCCCCTTAAATTGAATACATTCTATTTAAAAATATTAAGTCTGAGATGCCCAAGAAAGATGGCGGAGGAGTAGGGGACCCAATTCCAGCTGGCCCATGGAATTGAGCTGGATATCTACCAGACCACTCTGAACATCCACGAAATCAGCCTGAGATGTAAGAAGATATATCTGGAACTCCCCCAACAGAATATCATAGGTGGTTGGTTTCGAGGTACGAAGTGGAAAGCCATGATTCCAAGGGCAGATATTGGAAGATAAAGGGAAGGGGGAGGGAGCTGCCATAAGTGCTGGCACTGGGAAGGTAAAATAACACAGGAGCACAAAGGCCTCCCACGCTGGGGACCGGGCACAGACTCTGAGACCGGTCGTGGTGGGGAAAGAATTTAGGGTAGCCCCCCATACTGAAACCTGGAGTGGCAGGGCCACATGTGCGAACTGGGGGTGGCCAGTGGTTTTAGAAGCACAAAGGGCAGAGACCTGCCCCAACATGGAGGCGAGGACTGGGAGCCCTGCTGAGGGGCGCACAACCCAAGATGCTGCAGTTTATAGTAGCACGGACAGAAATAGAGATAGTGTGGCCTGGAGAGCTTGCTGAAGAACAGACTGTGATCTCTGCTCTGAGGCAGAGCATTGAAAATGATCTCTTCTGCTCTGACTCTTGGAAGAGACACGGAAAGCCACCAGGGAAAGTCTCCAGAGAACAAAAGCCCCCCAAAACTGGTTTTCACTGAGCCCATTCTCGCCCCCCCACAGGGGGCAGGGCAACTCTGCCCAAACAGGGTTGCCTGAGTTACACAAGGCAGGTCCCTCCCCCAGAAGACAGGCTGGGAGAATAAGAGGCCAGCAACCTTAAGGTCCCTATAAAACACGTGCATCTTGCTTGGGTTTTGGTCAATAATTTGGACTCTGTACATTCCTTCAACCACCCCTCAGCAGAATGCATAGGAGGAGGAACCCCCAAAATAGGAAAGACTCAGAGACTGTGACTTTTGCCACAGATTTACAAATGGATACAGATATAACCAAGATGTCAGACATGGAATTCAGGGTAGTGGTTGTGAAGACAATAGTTAGAATGGAGAAATCAACTAATGGCAACATAGAGTCTCTAAGGGCAGAAATGAAAGCTGAATTGGCAGAATTTAAAAATGCTATCAATGAGATCCAATCTAATCTAGATAATCTAACAGCTAGGGGTAAGTGAGGCAGAAGAACAAATTAGTGATCTAGAAGACCAATTGATAGAAAAGAAGTAAGAAGAGGAGGCCAGGTAAAAGCAACTCAAAATCCATGAAAATAGAATCAGAGAAATAGGTGACACCACGAAATGTTCCAATGTCAGAATTATTGGGATCCCTGAAGCAGGGGGAGAGAGAGAGAGGACTAGAAGATATATTTGAGCAAATCGTAGCTGAGAACTTCCCTGATCTGGGGAATGAAACAAACATTCATGTCTTAGAGGCAGAGAGGACCCCTCCCAAGATCAAGGAAAACAGGCCAACACCCTGGCATGTAATAGTAAAACTTGCAAATCTTAGAACCAAGGAAACCATCTTAAGGGCAGTTAGGGGGAAGAGATGCCTTACGTACAGAGGGAGGAACATCAGAATAATGTCAGACCTATCCACAGAGACCTGGCAAGCCAGGAAGGGCTGGCAAGACATATTCAGGGTGCTAAATGAGAAGAACATGCAGCCAAGGATACTTTATCTGGTAAGGCTGGCATATAGAATGGATGGAGGGATGCAGAGCTTCCAAAACCAGCAGAAACTGAAAGAATATGTGACCACTAGGCCGGACCTGCAAGAAATATTAAGCGGGGTTCTATAAAAGGAGAAAGACCCCAAGAATGATACAGAACAGAAATTTACAGAGACAATCTATAGAAACAAGGTCTTCACAGACAACATGATGACAATAAATTCATATCTTTTAATAATCACTCTGAACGTGAACGGCCTAAATACTCCCATAAAATGGTACAGGGTTGCAGACTGGATAAAAAGACGGGACCCATCCATGTGCTGTCTACAAGAGACTTATTTTAAACCGAAAGATATATCCAAACTGAAAGTGAAGGGATGGAGATCCATCTTCCATGCCAATGGACCTCAAAAGAAAGCTGGGGTAGCAATTCTTGTATCAGACAAATTAGATTTTAAGCTAAAGACTTTAGTTAGAGACACAGAAGGACACTATATCATCCTTAAAGTGTCTATCCAACAAGAAGATCTAACAATTGTAAATATCTACACACCCAACATGGGAGCAGCCATCTACATAAGCCACCAGTTAACCAAAATAAAGAGTCGTATTGATAACAATATGTTAATTGTAGCAGACCTCAATACTCCAGTCTCAGCAATAGACAGATCATTTAAGCAGAAAATCAACAAAGAAATAAGAGCTTTGAATGACACACTGGACCAGATGGACCTCATAGATATATATATAGAACATTCTATCCTAAAGCAACGGAATACTCATTCTTCTTGAGCGCACATGGAACTTTCTCCAGAATAGACCACATACTAGGTCACAAATCAGGTCTCATCCAATACCAAAAGATTGAGATTAGTCCCTGAATATTCTCAGACCATAATGCTTTAAAACTGGAACTCAATCACACGACAAAATTTGGAAGAAATTAAAAAACTTGGAAGCTAAAGACCACTCTGCTCAAGAATGTTTGGGTCAACCAAGAAATCAAAGAAGAACTTAAACAATTCATGGAAACCAATGAGAACGAAAACACATCGGTCCAAAACTTATGGGATACTGTAAAGGCAGTCCTAGAGGGGAAATACATAGCCATCCAAGCCTTACTCAAAAAAATAGAAAAATCCCAAATTCACCAACTAACTTTATACCTTAAAGAACTAGAGAAAAAGCAACAAATGATGCCTAAGCCATGCATTAGAAGATAAATAATTACGATTACAGCAGAGATCAATGAATTAGAAACCAGAAACACATTAGGAGAAGGAAGGGAAAAATAAAGGGGGGGCTGGAATCAGAGGGGGAGATGAACCATGAGAGACTATGGACTCCAAGAAACAAACTGAGGGTTTTAGAGCGGAGGGGCCAGGGGGCTGGGTTAGCCCAGTGATGAATATTAAGGAGGGCACGTAGCGCATGGAGCACTGGATGTTATATGAAAACAATGAATTGTGGATCACTACATGAAAAACTAATGATGTATGGTGACTAACATAACATAATAAAATAAAATAAAATTTTAAAAAATAAAATAAATTTAAAAAATTAAAATATTAAGTCTCTCAGCCATGTCTACCATGAAGAGGTGTTACCCTCGGGAGAAATTCCTTTTCTATAGCAACAACCAGTGGGAACTGCTCTTACTCTCTGCATTTGGTCCCTTTAATTTTCTCTTCCACCAATCCTAGCAAACACCTTCCAGAAGGCAAACAAATCCCCTTTCATCCTCAGCCTAAGGAAAGTTCTCAAATTCTTGTCATCTTATTATTCAGAAAGTTAGCTTATTCCTCTGAATCTTCTTCTAGATCCTTTAGAGGGGCCTTGGCCCATAACAACTGAAGAAAGGTTATATAAACAAGGGAATCATTTACTAATGCTTGATCATTTACTAACACTTAGCAACCCCAAATAACCAGCAAAATTTCAAGTTTTAATATACATTTTTCTAGATTATATTTTTAGCCTGGTTTGTCTGCCCTTCTAACAATCTCTGTAAGCAGAAGGCAATAAAAAATCATATTATCTGTCTTTCCAGGGAAAACACCAGAAGTCATGGAAATTTTTGTGTGTTTATGTGTTATTTTGATTTTCTTTCCAGTGCATTAGGGACAGTGCAAACAAAGATTTTAGTAAAACAATTCCCAGAATCTCTAGTGGGTCTTAGACATATTTGTAGCAAGCTGCTGTGTGGACCATAACTCAGATTTTTCAGTGATCAGAGGTGAGTGTTAAAAATCAAAATCCTACAAGCTGTCAAGTACCTTCAGGACACAAACCACATGTCAGAATACTCATGCACATCACTGAAGTAACATTAGCATGAAATAACCTCTTAAACTCCAGTTGGCATTTCTGATGGAGTCTAACACTTCTAATGCTAAATAAAGATTTTTAAAAGTTTTGTTTTTGTCTCCCAATTTTTTTAACACTGTCTATGAGGAAATTACAGACCCATAAAAATAATAATTTTTTGGTCATTAAATATTCATACCAAAGTTTATCAACAGTTTAGTTATCCAAAAGACATATTTTGTGTTTCCAAAAGATGCATACCTCTTTCTTAAGCACGATGTCATCTTATACTGGTAATATTCAACTCAGTCTCTACCAACAATCATTTTGCCATTTATCATGAATTATAAGCTGTTAATACTCTTCCAAAATAACCTTAAGAGAATCCGTTTTGGAAGAGTGGCATACAATAGCAGTAATGTGATTTTAAAGTATTCTGAATACTAAACAAAATTAATGTAATAAATCAATTTCAAAGTTTTGCTCTGAGATCCAGTTTAAAATATTCAAGTAAATAGACATAAAGTTATCTCCTTTTAACCACTAAGAAAATCAGAAAAATACATAGATTACTTCTCAGTATCTGAATTTCCAGAATATCTTTACTTAAAATTAAGAACTAATTTTTAATTGTCAGTCTATCAATGATATGCTAAAGGCCTTTATATGCTAAAAGGTGTAAATAGAACATTACAGGTAGCAAGAATAATTTCAAATTATGTAGCCTGCCTACAGGCACAAAGAAACACAGTTGTTAATGAGATCCGTATTCTGGACCATTAAAGTAGTACTTACTTAGAAGACTTTGAGGGCTTCAAAAGCTAAAAACTTTTTCTTATTGCACAACAAAAGGGGTGTCAATCTTTGTATCCTATCTAAACTAGTTCATGGACTAAAATTACTTTTAACCTTCAACAGAGAGCAGTGATTGATACTCTGATCACCAAACAAGAAATAGGGGATACCAAAAAAAAAAAAAAAGACATTTATTTTGCACTTGTGTGTGTGTGTGTGTGTGTGTGTGTGTATACATATGCTTGGTACTCAATAATCTTATATGCTTTATATAAAGAATGCTCACAATGACCTTGTGAGGGCACATTGAGAACCAGCAGTTGTTACCAAACATCCTAGTATGTATCACATAAGCCAGACACAGCCCCTGCTCTCCTGCAGCTTATAAGATGAGGAAAGCCACCTTTCTACTTCATTCTTTCCTCTTAGATTTTGGCTTACTGTGGCAATCTGCATGTACATCTAAACTGATAGTCTTAGAAATTACCAAAAGGTCATTTGATTTTTACCCATTAATTTCATCTCAAAATTTTATTTTCTCTACTAAGAAATCATGTGCTACAGAGTGGGGTGAAAGGGTAGTCAGTGTAGGAGGGTTCAGAAGCTTTTGCTTTTAATTAGATAATGATTAACACTTCTTTGTGTCTAAATTGTCTTATGGACCTAGTTCATTGAACCTGTCATAATTCAGTTGCTCTCCTTAATCAATAATTATATCAATAAAAGGTGGAAAAAATTAATATTAGAACACCATTTGCCAAGGCAATTAGACAGAAACAACAACTCTAAAATTAAAAGACATGTTTTATGCTATGCTAATCTCAACATGGCCTATATCTACTTGAACAGAAGAAAAAATAGATTAAGGCATATAGGGGAAGGGGAGTAAGAACAAAATGAAACAAAAAAATGCTGGGAAAAGTACCACCACCAATACCACCACCAATCTTGAATCTTGAAATGCAAAATACAAAAAAGTAAAATCCAATTGTAAGCCCTTTGTCATAACACATTTTCTTTTCTCCTCTTTCATAACTGAAGATTATTTAGTTTCAGAGAAGTTTGACATAGCAATGACATAAGAAATAAATCTTGGAACAAATAATAATTCTATGATTAGCTGAAAGCCACCTCATGTCAGTTGTAATAACTAGGGGAAAAAACAGACATGGCTACAGAATGTAGAAAAGAGTGTTAATATTGTTGGTGTTTCTTTTTTGTCCCATAGATTTCTAATTATACTCTTAGAAGAATTGCCACTATTATATGACATGTCTTTTTAATGACTTTTTCTTAACACATTGCATAATGTTCTCAATAGTTCTTGGGAAAAAAAAAGAAGGTATTTTGGGGTTCCACTTAAAGCAGAGACTAAGACAAGGACTTGGGTGCAGGTGGTTTATTTGGGAGGAAATTCCAGGAATTAAGAATGAATGAGCAGGATGAACAAGAAAGTAAAAGAAAAACCAATAAAGATGAGTTCTCAAGCTGGTTACCACTGTGGACAAAGGAGGATTCTGAGTAAATGTGTTGAAAGCCTAACAGTCAGATTGCAGACTCCTGTTACTTGAGCATTGCCTGTCAGGACAGTAAGTGTCTCACATCCCAAGCTGAAAGACCTGCTGCCTCCAGGGAAGCACTGAAACAGAGAATCCAGAGTGGAGAGACCTTGAAGATAGAAAGCTGGTATCGTGCAGCAACTGTTCACTACAGCTGCTGCTGAAATCAGAGGAAGGCTGACAGAATGAGTGGGTCACTTAAAACATCTACTACAAACATGAATCTGAACCATTGTTTAAAAAATCACTATTTAAGACAAGAAAAGCTGATTTAGTTCCAATCAATTGGTCTTAAAAATGCTCATGTAATTTTTGATCTAGTCATTGTATTGCTCAAATTCTTCAGAGGATCTGAACTTTTAAGTTCCTAAGTCCTTCTCACTTTGATCCCTCATATGTTTCCAGTGTCATCACTTTCCAAATTTCCACAGGTTTTATCCTCAGCCATATTAAAGTATTTGCATTTTCCCAGCAGCAACATGCTGTTTCCTATTCCTTTGTAGAATTGAGACAAGAGGGCAAAGACAAAAATCAGGTAAATTCTTAGAAGTCATAATAAAAAGAATCAATTTTATTCTAATAGAAAGCGTTTTAAGCTAGGGAGGAAATGATCTGATCTACAATTTAATATTTTCCTGGTTGTTATATGTAGAATGGATTGGGCAGAGGAGGGGGTAGGAATGGAAGCAGGAAAATCAGTGAAGAAGTGATTCCAGTTCACATGGAAAATGCTGATCACTTACATTAGGTGACAGCATTGCAAATATAGACAGAAGGATGAATTGGTGATCTTTGGTGGTGGTAGTACTAATTTTGTTTGCCAATGAATTGGATATGAGTTGGGTACAAAGGAATAGAACAAGCAAACAGACTCTGGGTTGGCTTGAGAACTGAATGGGATGTGGCAATATTTATTTAAATTAGGAAGTGTATATGCTTTTGGATATATTACATATAAGATATCTTTTAGAAGCCCAAACGAAGATGGAAAGTATTGGTTATATGAATTGGGGCTCAGGGAAGAGATAAGGGCTGATGAGATCAATTTGGAAATTATTAGCATGTTGATGGAATTTTAAGTTATGGAATCTGATGATGTCACATATGGAAAGGGTAGGTAGATAGGAAGAGGAGAGGTCCAGAGCCAAGCTCAAGGTCCTCCGATATTTAGAATTTAGGCATAGAAGTTCAAACCAGTGAAGGAGATTGGCAAGGGGGACTTAGTGGAGTAACAAAAAGCCAGGAAAGTGTGGTGTTACTAAAGCTAAGAGAGGAAAGTATTTTAAGAAGGACAGAATAGTCAATTATGTCAAATACTTAAAAGCTGCTAAGCTATTGAATAAGAGAACAAAAGAGTGGTCATTGGATTTGGCAAAATAGATATTATGGATAAACTATACAAGATTATCTTTGCTAGAGGTGGTAGGAAGAAAGCATGATTGAAATGACAAGGAGTAATTCCGAGAGAAGATACTCTCCTCTGTCTACTTCATTATATGGAACACTTCCAATCTTTTTGCTGAGCTCCTCCTATTCCTTGAAGGAAGCCATCTTGGAAGAAGATATTTCTAAACTAATCCCATGCTGATGTCTCTACAGTTCTTCTATCTGTTCCATGGGAAACATGCGTCCTTATTGAAGTTGTAATGGGAGTACAGTTACTTTCCTAACACAGTCATCTATTTGGTACCATAGGCAGCATCAACCAGATTCCCCACCCATTAAGTCTGAATCAGTTACAAGTCTTTAGTCTCACACTCATGGTAGTTTCCTTAAATTCAGTCTCACCTCCATCTCACACCCTAACTAGGCTTGATGTTATTAGGAATATCCCTGCTTCTCAAGTGTGTATGTGCCTTCATGAGTAGGATGGGGCAACAGTGGACAAGGAAAACCCTACAGCCCTTCACAATTTTGTTCCAGCAACATTCCTTCTCCAATTGTTACCTGCATTCTGAGCCTCTAAAATTTTGAGAGGTGGGTAGTGGGGGGTCAACAAAGAATTACTAGGTCAATTGATTAGCCACCTCCTTTATTTGTCCTGGTTAGGTGACATATCAGTAAGGATTCAGTCCAGAAAGAAGAACCATGTGGGATATGGGCTCTATTGTAGGAATTAATACTTTACACCACCGGTCAACAAATTTTTCAGCAAAGAGCCAGATAGTACATATTTTTGGCTTTGTGGGCCAAAAAGTTTTCTGTTACAACTACTCCACTCTCCTCTGCAACACAAAACAGCTATAGACAATACATAAACAAATGCATAGTTCTGTTTCAACAGAGCTTTATTTTTAAAAAGGAAAGTGGGCAGTGGGGCTGTAGATAATATAGCCCCTGCTTTACATAAGAGTGGGAGTTGCTGGGAAAGTGAAATTACAGAGGGGAGTGTTGTAGGATCACAGAAAAGTCACTAAACTGTCATTTCTGAAGCACTGGCGCAGAGGACATCTGGGAAGCCAAGCAAGTTCAACGGCTTTACAAAGACAGTATAAAGGGAATTATAGAGAGGTCTGTGTGAAGCTGGGGTCTCAGTGTGGCTACTGCCTCTGCTTGTCCCCAGGATCAGCATTTGGGAAGAAGAGTTTGATGCGGAGCAGAGTAGAATGAGCAAAAGCTGAGCACTTCATCTATTTGTCACTCCTCTCACTTTTAGTTCCTTCCAAGAGTAATGGTTACTGTTTCCCTTTAACTTCCCTAATTTCCTGAGATTTCCTCTTTTATCCAAATCTAAGGTGGAAATATACAGGTTGGGAGATTCTAGGAAACACAGTTCCCAGTGTAATAAATAAAGTTGGCACTAGAACAAATTGGTATGTTCTATCTTGGAACTGCAGATGAAATCGAGACAGAAAGAGTGTCATTTTAGCATTATATAACTGTGGGAAAATTAATCTTCCCTAGAATTTTCAGGGTTTCCATAACAAAGCCTTAGGTCCATGAAACATAGAAATGTATATAGTATAAATACAGAGAATGTTTGCTTTCATTTCCTCTAGAAACATTTAGATTAGATCTGTACTCATTTGTTTCCCTGATGAAGTTAATTGCTCTCACAAAAAGCTAATAAATCTAGTGTCTTCCCAAGAGCCAAATGGTTACATCGTGGGATAGGCATTTATGTTAACTCTCAAAGTGACTGAATATCCCAGAGATTTCCAAAAGACTTTAGTGTTATCCTCCTAGGTATTTATGCTTCAAAAGAGATGAATCCCAGGCCCTTGGTGACATCCCTAGGTTGTGAATGCTGGACACACTGGGCTTATTTGGCCCCTAAAGAGATTTATTTATATATATACAAAAGAACTAGAGTGCAGATTCTTTCCATTACATCTTCAGGAGTCTCTCTCAGGAAAGGGGGCAGGGATTTTTTTTTTCTCTTTATAAATGCAAAAAAAAAATGCATTTTTTTCTAATTCCTTCACCTGCCAAATGAAATCTGCCAATTGTGTAGGTAATTTCTCCATCTGGCGCACATTGTGCCAATCTACAGAGTTGCTGGGCATAGGGGACCTATGTTATAATGTTATTCTGGCAGCTGTCTTTCTGTGAATATAAATAAAGCTCTTTTCCCTGACCAGCCACTGCATGTGTTTGAAGTATCTATCTGTCTGTCCATTCATCTACCTATGTAGAAATATGTATTTGCACAAATGGAGTGACATCTCAGATTGTTTTTAATTTCATAATACATTATGTCTCATCAAATGTAAGACGTGGTAAATTGTAAGATGCAACTTTATTTTACATACTGCCAAGAAAGAAAAAATGTCGACAATTAAACACTCCACACTTTTTACCCCTTATATTATTTTGAGCTTATTAATAGTGTGTTTTTAGATTTAGACAGAGAAATAACAGTATGAATAGCTAAAACTGTCCAATGTAACCAATGACAACTATATTACGACTGTCACTTTGCTGAAAGTGATTGTTAGGCACCACTAATTCTAAGACATGTCCTCATTTATGGATATTCTTAGATATTTATACTTATTCTTAGAATGGTATAATGTATTCATGAATAAAGTATTAATGAATAATTATTAGTTAAATTAACATATTATGAATAAGGTGTTACTGAATATTGATGAATAAAGTATTAATGTATTAATGAATAAAGTATTAATGAATAAAGTTACCAGTTGAGAGCAAAGTACAGGGAGAAAAGTTTACTAGAGATTCAAAGAGAGAAGTTAGGAAATTGTTATCTAAATAAGAGAAAAATAGAACTTACAGAGAATTGTAGAATGAAAGGCAAAGACCAAGTCTTCATTAATGAAATTAAATGATCAGTTATGTAATTGTATGATTTTTTTTTTCTCCAGCAAAATCAGGTCACCCCATATAGACACAGATTAGAAAGACATTTCATTTTAACTGTATTCAGAATTTTTCCCAATTGCATAAACTAGGAAAATGCTTCTGCATCTGGGAAGACAGAGTACGCATCCTTCCCCTATTTTTCCCACTAAAAACAATGGGTGTTATATGAAGCAAATACAAGAAGATTCTGAATAGGGGAAAGAAGAAAGCAGACCAGCTAGAAATATTTGGATTCAAAGAATGACATGGTGGAGAGTTCCCTGTGTTTTCTTTGCTCCTCATGTATTTCAGACTTGAAGCTGTAGAATCAAGCAAACTGGAAATGCCAATGGGTGCTCAAAAGCCTGCTCTCCTTAGCCAAAGAACCCAAAATGAGAAAGACTAGTATGACAACAAACTTTTAAACAATAATTGCCCTACTCCAGACAAAAACACACAAAAACTTTGGCTCCAGCAAAGGCCAAGAGGTTAGACTAAACTTCTAGCAAGGCCTACCCCTTACTATGGTGGCATCAGAGGAAACTAAGTAGAGAGCTAGGACTTTCATCACTGCAGGTGGTAACAAGCCCTCCCCATCCAGTGTCAGTGATGGCTACTTGGAAGCAGTTATGAGACAAACATAGCTCTCAGGGTCAGGAAGGAATCAATAGAGAGCTATTGGAGAATTAGGACTCCTACCCCCTACCCAGCAATAACCATCACCCATTCACCCTTGGACTCACCTGAGTGGGAAACCTAGACTTCTATGTCTACCTGGAAGTGAAGTAGACAGAGTTGATTATGAAAACTGTGAAACATCTAAAGCACGGAATATTCCTTAGCAATAAAAAGAAATGAATTATCAGTAGATACAACAACCTGGATAAATCTCCAGGGTATTGTGCTCAGTGGAAAAAAAAAAATCTCCAAATCACAAACTGTATGGTTCCATCTTTATAACATTCTTGAAATGGAATGAGAGAATGGATGAGTGGTTGCCAGGGGCTGAGGTGGTGCAGGTGAGAGGGAAGTAGATGTAATTATAAAAGTGCAACAAGAGGGATCTTTGTGGATGGAAATGTTCTGTGTCTTAACTCTATCAATGTCAATGTCTCTGCTCTGCTGTTCCTGCCGGACTCAAGGAGACCTGGCAGGTGAGGACCTGGTCCCAACGTCGGATTCTGGTAAGGCCTGGAGCCCCAGGACCCAGACAGGTCCACCCCCACTGGGGTGGAAGGGGAGCCTGATCACTTCCAGGAGACCTCTTAGAGGTCTCACAGGTAGGGATTCCCAGGGAGGGAATGTAATAACTTCTGGAGTGTGAATGTGTGAGTGAATGTGCAGTCCAACCCGGCTTGTTCAAGCGGACTGATTCTGTGACTCCACGGGTAGGCACCCTTAAGGTCCCCAGAAGCCTATGGAGTCTGAGTGGGCCTGTCTGCAATTCCATGGTGAATGGCAAACGGTCTATGGTGGCATTGGAATAGTTTCTGATTATAAGTCACAATGCTGAGACCGCTATGGCTAAGCCTCATCTAAGCTCCTTCGGGACACAGCCAGATGGGCATCTGATTGGTCTCCTCACCTCAGGAGGCACCGCCCCCCTTTGTCTGTCTCTGCACCACCGCACACAGGGACGTCACCATGGACGTCCTTTCTCCAGGACCAGCAGCCAGGCTGTGCCCCAGGCCAGGAGCAAGCACCCTCCAAATGCCAGTACAAGAGAGGCGGGAACACGAGAGGCGTGATGAAGATGGAATGGTCCAACCCGGCCATTCCATGATGTATTATCAGCCCTTCTCCACCACTGACCTCCTCAAGTGGAAACATAACACCCATCCTACTCTGAGAAACCACAGGCTATGGTAGACCTCATATAATCCCTATTCCAGACTCATCGGCCAATATGGGAAGACCGCCAACAGTTACTCCACACCCTGTTTAACACAGAGGAGAGAAGGAGAATAATGAAAGGTCTCCATGAGCCCACAGTCAGAATGAAGGTGGGGGGCCAACCAGTGACTCTTATGGTTGATACTGGGGCCGAACACTCTGTTGTCACTTCCCCAGTGGCCCCTTTCACCAAAAGGACGGCAACCATCCTTGGGGCCACCGGGATGCGGGTGATACAACAGCCCTTTTGCCAGGCTCACCAGTGCGAACTTGGGGGCCACAAGGTCTGACATGAATTCCTTTATCTGCCTGATTACCCCATCCCTCTCCTGGGCCAAGACATACTCTCCGAGCTTAGGGTTCAAATAACCTTTGAACCCACTGGACACACTAGCCTCTAATTGAACCCAAGGCAAGGGGAGACGGGGTCTCTAATACTAGCAATTACCACACCAAGGGAAGAAGAATGGAGGCTATTCTCTGCCCAGGCCCAGTTGAGCAGCCTGCCGGAGTTCAGACTCGCCTTCCCTTCAGTTTGGGCTGAAAACAACCTGCCTGGACTAGCCCAGAATTGGGCCCCTATCATTATTGAACTGATCCCAGGAGCCCAACCTCAGAGGCAAAGGCAATACCCCCTTCCACAAGAAGATATGATTGGCATCCAAGAACATCTGACCAAACTCAAAGAAGCAGGTATTCTAGTCGAGTGCCAGTCAGCCTGGAATATGCCACTCCTGCCAGTCAAGAAGCCAGGAGGGGGATACCGACCAGTTCAAGACCTGCAAGCCATCAGCAAGGTGACCATCTCTCTGCACCCAGTGGTCCCGAATCCATACACCCTCCTTGGCCAAATCCCATCCTTGGTCCCGAATCCATATACCCTCCTTGGTCTGCCAGATGGTTCACTTGCCTAGATTTGAAGGATGCCTTCTGCCTCTGCTTAGCTCCCCCGAGCTAGCCACTGTATCTGAACCTGATACAGGGCGCCAGAGACAACTGACTTGGATGTGCCTCCCACAGGGGTTTAAAAACTCACCAACCCTCTTTAGGGAAGTGCTGGCCGTGGACCTCGCCAGCTTCCCAAGAGAGGCCACACGATGCACCCTCCTCCAGTATGTGGATGACCTCCTCCTTGCCAATGACACACAAGAAGACTGCACAAAAGGCACCAAGGTGCTCCTACAGCTCCTGTCAGACTTGCGATACTGAGCCTCATGGAAGAAGGCACAAATCTGCCAACAACAGGTCCAACCTTGGTTTCCTCCTCACCCAAGGGAAAAGAGAACTAGGGCCAGAGAGGAAAAGGGTCATCATCTCCCTGCCACAGCCCCAAACAAAAAGGGGCCTACGAGAATTCCTGGGGGCTGCAGGACTCTGCCGCATCTGGATCCCTGGGTTCTCAGCAATAGCAAGACCCCTTTATGATCTCTTAAGGGGACCAGATCGAGAACCCCCTGCCTGGACTGAGGAAGCAGAAGCCACTTTCACAGAGATAAAGACCATCCCGGGGAGGGCTCCAGCCCAGGGCCTACCAGATGTAGAAAAACCCTTCAATCTCTTTGTGCATGAAAAGGAAAAAATAGCACTCAGGGTACTCACCCAGACTGTTGGACCCTGGCAATGGCCAATTGCTTACCTGTCAAAGAAGCTGGGCCCTGTGGCAGCAGGATGGCCACCATGCCTCAGGGCGCTGGCTTCCACAGTCCAACTCATCAAGGAGGAAAGAACTTACCCTTGGGTAAGAACTTAATGTGAAGGTCCCTCATGCAGTTGTGTCCCTCATGAACGCACAAGGGCACCGCTTCCTTTCCAGCTCTTGGCTAACACAATACCCAGGGCTCCTCTGCAAAAACCCATGGGTCACTCTTGAAACAGTAAGGACATTAAATCCAGCAACCTTTCTCCCCGTGGAAGAGGGGGAACAAGATCATGACTGCTCTGAGGTGACTGATGAAGTCTGCATGAGCCACCCAGATCTGTGGGATCAAGCCATAAAGAATCCAGAGCTCACGCTGTTCAGCAATGGCATCAGTTACCTACAAGAGGGTGCCCGGAAAGCGGGTTATGTAGTAACCACACCACTGAAGTCCTAGAAGCTAAGGCATTACCAGCTGGATGGTCAGCTCAACGGGCTGAGTTATATGCCTTAGTCCGAGCCCTCACCCTCAGTGAAGGCAAACGAGTCAACGTCTATACTGACTTTCGGTATGCCTTTGCTACTGTACATATACATGGAGCCACCTACAAGGAAAGGGGCCTCGTGGGTGCCTGGGTGGCTCAGTTGGTTAAGAGACTGCCTTCGGCTCAGGTCATGATCCTGGAGTCCTGGGATCGAGTCCCGCATCAGGCTCCCTGCTCAGCAGGGAGTCTGCTTCTCCCTCTGACCCTACCCCTCTCATGTGCTCTCTCTCTCTCATTCTTTCTCTCAAATAAATAAAATCTTAAAAAAATAAAAAAGGAAAGGGGCCTCCTAACTGCCACAGGAAAAAACTATCAAGAACAAGGAGGAGATACTGAGAAGACTCCTCAAAGCCGTGTGGCTTCCAAAGGAGTTAGCAATTCTGCACTGTTAAGGGACACCAGAAAGGAGACAGCCCCATAACATGGGGAAATCATCTGGCTGATGAGGCAGCGAAGACCACGGCCAGTGAGAACATAGACAGAGCCCCTTCCCTCACCATGGCCCTAACACCCCCAGAAGAAGTCCCTCTGCCCAGTTACACTAAAAAGGAAAAGGAATGGGCCATGGCTGAGCGGGCCACCCTGACTGAAAAGGGATGGTGGATAATGCCAGATGGGCACATGTTGTTCCAACAGTAACTAGAGAGCATCTAGTCAAGGAATACTACCAACTCACTCATCTGGAAAAAACTGCATTAGAGGCCCTTCTCAAGAAGCACTACTACATCAGTCAGCTGCCAGCACTATGCTGAGCAATGAGTGAATGATGCATAACATGTGCTAAAAATAATGCTCGGTCTGCACCATGGCCCCCACCAGGTGTCCAGAGGATGGAGCAACCCCCTTCGAAGATCTAGAGGTAGACTTCACAGATGTGCAGCCAAGCAGGGGGTTCAGATATCTCCTAGTAATAGTATGCACATACTCTGGGTGGGTCGAAGCCTTCCTGACCAGGATGAAGCAAAGCTGGGAAGTAGCTAAAGTCCTCTTGCGGGAGATCATGCCCCGGTTTGGCCTGCCATTAACAATCCATGGTGACAATGGACCCACATTTGTGGCAGACATTGTACAGGTCTTGACCAGATCTCTCTACATCACGTGGAGATTCCACACCGCTTACTGGCCCCAAAGTTCAGGGAAAATAAAGCGAATGAACTGTACCCTCAAGGGAACCTTAGCAAAGTTTTGTCAGGAGACTAACCTCCCATGGCTCAATCTGCTACCCCTAGCTCTCCTGCGTGCTCGCTGCATGCCCAGGACATCAGTTTTCTGCCCATTTGATTTAATATATGGACGGCCTCCCCCGTGCTTGGGAGGCCTTCCAGGAAACTTGCATCAGGTTGGAGATAAAGGGATAAAGGAGCAGCTTCAAACCCTGGGGGGCCATCCTAAATAAATTACGAAAGTACACCATTGAGGGCCCCAATCTCTTTAGGGTCTAAGGTACACTCCTTCCAGACAGGGGACTCAATTTGGGTCAAAGATTAGTGGACCACAGTGGACAGGGCCCCGCACTGTTGTTCTAACTGCCCCTACTGCCCTCAAGGTCTCAGGTGTCACCCGTGGGTCCACCACTCCAGAGTGAAGAAAGCTTATCATTCAGATGAGGAGCCGCGCCAGCAGAGTCTCCAGCCAGACTTCATGAACCCGCTCCAGCTTCACCTTCAATAAGACCCCACCAACTGATGGAGACCTGCTCACTGTGGTCCCTGGCTCTCATCGGCGTGAGTTCCCTCAGCTTGGGAGTCAAACTCTACACTGTTGCCCCGCCTGACTGGACTTTCCCCCAGAGGCTTACTATTGTCTTTGCTTATTGGGTGTCCCTAGGGTATATTACTGCACTTACTTGTCCACGGATTTCATCTGCTGACAGGTTGGCCATGATGGCTCCCTCTACCTAAGGTGATAAATCCCACTTTTACTGGCCCTCTGCTGTCTGTCTACTCCTGAGCACATTTCACCATGGTTTTCCTGGCCCCAGTCAGTCCTGGTCTTCTGCTACCTGGTGTGTTATTCCTCCTGACTGCCTCTAGCTTGCACTGACCAGGCAAGGGGAGCAAACTCTCGTATCACCGTTACTGGCAAATGGACTTTCCAGCTTATCCCCCTCAATCCCGCACCAGTGCCCCCACTGACTTCTTCCACCTGGGATGGGCAAACACCAAAGGTCAACCTCCATTTTGATGGATGCCAGCTTCTTGATACCTCCTGGGAACCTCATAGATGGTGTTCCTACCATGGCCCTCCCTCAGGTTACCAGCTGGTAGATATGTACATCTGTGGGGGCCCTACACCTCAACAGTCAAACACTTCCCCTCAGTTCTGCTCGCAAGCCTGGGCTTGTGAGTCATGGGTGGCAACTTGGTCAGGAATGGAATGATGGTCCACCAGGTGGTGGCACCTCAAACATCGCAGTGACATCCAGATTTCCTTGTCATGCAAGGCCACCCCATCCTCTTGCTCTAACAATCACTGTACACTGCTCACCCTCTCAGTCTTAGAACCCAATGCCACATCATGGGCTACAGGAATCATTCCCCTGTTGGGGCAATATCACCCTATGGGAACCGACCCCATGGCCAAATTTATGATTAAGTCCCTGTTCACTCCAAGCCTTACAGTCAACCCCCAGAGTCAGACAGAAAATAACTCACCCTGGCACATCCCTGGGTCCCCCATCCACACGCTGCAAGCATCTATAGCGCGACTGTTAGGTATGATTAACGCCTCCCACCAAGCGCTTAACCACTCAAATCCAGCTCTAGCTGCTGGATCTGTATGTAGCCCGGTCCCATCCAATACCTAGGTGTCATCCTCAACCAATCTACCGTGTCACCTCCCACCTTGGCACCAGGGACCTCAGATTATCCCTTTCTGGCCCCAGTACTGCTGTATGGCAACTCTTCCTCTCCCATCATGGGCCATAGTCGGGTCTGTGTGCCTAACAACACTTTTTTAGCTTGTGATCAAGTTGTATACAGCTGCATCACCCTGCACAATCAATCCTGCACACTTGTCAGTCTCTTACCCAACCTTTCAGTCCTCCCTGGGAGCGATGCCCCACTCATATGGAGACCTCCTAGGCATCCTTGAGGCTCCCCCACAGCCATCCCTCTTATTGTGAGCCTGCTGGCTGCATCAGGTGTTGCCCTCAGCGCCAGTGGCGCCGGGATGTCTCAGGTTCAGTACCAGGGGTTAACTCAACAACTCATGGCAGATTTTTTTCTGCCCTCACTCAGTTGGCCCTGGCCCTGCAGTGCCAACTCGATTCACTGGCTGCAGTGGTCCTCCAAAACAGATGCGGCCTTAACTTGCTCATGGCTGTGCAAGGGGGGCTCTGCCTCTTCCTACAGGAGGAATGTTGTTTCTCTGCTAATGAGTCAGGGGTGGTCGGAGAAACTCTGACCCAATTACAGGAATGAGTACATCACTGGTGGGAAACACTCCAGCCGACAACTTGGTGGGATACCCTCTCACCTATGGTTCCCTTGGTTCACCCCCCCTCATTGGCCCCCTCCTATTGCTTCTCCTCATAGTGGCATTTAGTCCTTGTATTCTTAATGCCCTTACTAGGTTTATTACCACTCAAATTGCTAAAATTAGACTCCAGTTACTCCTCACTCATTATCGCCCCTTAGAAGATGAAGATGATGCCCTGTAAACTAGGTATATAAAGGGGCATCAAAAGGGGGAATGATAAGGAAAATCTATGTCCTAAGATGGCCAAACAAGCCAGTGAGAGAGTCCCAGTACTTGCCCCAGGGCTCTTCCAGGTTTTTCTCCCTGCTCTGCTTCCCGCACGCACCAGTACGGGTCCTTCTCCCTGCCCCCCTTCGCGCACGCGCCAAAAGTGCCAAAAGTGCCAAGTGTGCGGAAGTAGAAGTGTATAAATTGCCCCCTTTGTTTGTGCTCAGGGCTCAGACCTTTGGAGACCACTCTCCTCTGGGCCTGCCAGTGTTAAATAAACCTCCTATCCTCCAAGATCTCCGAGTGCCACTTGGTTCTTCTGTCAGGCGATCCAGTCCAGGTTCCATAACATATAAAGTGCTTCGTTCCATCCTTTCTGCCTTGGCTGTGGGATCTGTTCTTTTCCTCACAACTATAAAATCCTATTCAATCTCTAAAAATCAATAAAATGTCAATTCCTGCAAGTCCTTCGAACTTGACAATTAATTACACTCTTCTTCAAGAATCTATAGTCTCTGCAGGGTGAGATTTACCAAACGGTATTGACACTCACTGCATTTATGTTTGTTTCTTATACTTATTTGTATATGAGAAATATTGGGAGGGTGCTAAAAACACAGGTTCTATGAGAAGTAACCCCAGATCTGTTGAATCATAACTTCTGTTGATGGTACCCAAAATTATGTTTTTCTCTCAATGAGTTTCAACATTATTTGTTTCTGATATTTTACTACAGATACTACAAAAAAAAATGACAGAAATACAGGAAGAAAATCTGATTCATCCTTTCATCAATACTGTCATTTATTCTTAAAATATTTTTTGTTCACAAGTATATTTAACTATTTTTACAACATCACTGATGTATTTTATATTCCATGCCTTGATTAATTTATGCCTTGGATATTTTCCCTTTTGCTTCAGTGTTTTTTCTTCTAACTCTTTCTTCCCATTTCTCACTACCTCAATCTTTATTACATGGCCACTGTGCATAACTGTATACTATTCTCCATCTTAAATTCCACAGTAACACATATATAGGGATTTTTAAATAAACATCGTACAGAAAGTTCTCATGTACTCCAAACTTGGTTTTCCCTATTAACATTTTATATTAGTGTGGTGCATTTATTAACAAATATTGACACATTATTAACAAAGTCTATATTTTATTCATATTACCTTAATTTTTACCTAATGTCTTTTTCTGAAATTTTAGGATAGAACAAGGAAATAGAGATGTATACTAACTCCTGTATATATGCATACCTATAAATATTTCTAGTAACAATGTTTATCTATATTAAACTAAACATGAGTTGACACTGATGTTTCCAACTCTAATCCATTACCATATAGACCACCCCAGCCTCCCCCACTTACTTGTCTGTAAACTGCCGCTTACAGGGATTTTTAAAAATCATTCATTTAAATGTGATATCACATATTCTCTTTTGTGTCTTGCTTTCTTGCTTTAAAAATATTTCTTAGAACTCATTTTAGTTCAACTAAAAGTTATATATTAATTGATACACAATATTCCACATTACAAATATTGAATCAGGATATACTCAGATACAAGAGGAGACCCATCGCAGATGTGTTTAACAATAAGAGTGATTTTATGGCGATGTTACTGGAAAATATAGAAGTAAGATCAACTACAAACTTGATTGGATTCAGTAGATTAACATTAAAAAAACTGGTTTATTTCTGTTTACATTGTCTTGAATCATGTCTACCTATTTTTAAAATAGCTACCTTTCATATTTCCAGAGTGGCTCCCAATTACTCCTGAGATTACATGATGCCTCATCCACATCTAGGGAGATTGCCAAAAGCATCTTTTCCAAAAGAGGAAGAAAAATTCTCTCTCTCAAGATCCTCAGAAAACTCCATGAGTCTCAATGATCTGAGTCAGGTTACATGACCATTCTTGAAGTAATCACTGTGGTCAGATGATATTACACTGATTAGCTGAGGCTGCACTATCTACCATGATAGATACTACCACGTCAAGTACTCAATAGCTAACTGCTGGCTACTATACTGGATAGGAGAAATATGGAACATTTCCATCACTGCAGAAAGCTCTTTTTCATAGCACTGATAAGGCCTCAATTAAATACCCCATACTTAAAACTAGGAGAGAATCAGCTGTCCCTTTCTCTTAAAGAGCAGGGACTACTGGAGTGAGACCCTCAACAAAGAGCTAGAAAATATAAAGTAGAAGCAATTGGAGATGAAGGACTCAATAACTGAAATAAAAAATACACTAGAAGGAATAAGGAGCAGACTAGGGGAAGTAGAAGATGGATTAGCAACCTGGAGGATAAAATAATGGAAAGCAATCATGCTGAACAGGAGAAAGAAAAATAATAATAATAATAAATGAGAAAAGAGGACTTTTGGAGAAAATGGCAGAGTAGGAAGATCTTAGGCTCACCTAGTTCCCCTGGATACACCTAAATAACACCCACATTAGTGTAAATAACTCAGAAAATAACCTGAAGCCTGGCAAAACGGACTCTCCACAGATAAATGTAGAGAAGAGGCCACATCAAGGAGGGCAAAAAGGGTGGAGATGTGGTCGGGAGCCAACTAACTTGTAGGACTGTCCATGGGAGGAAGGGAGGCTGCAAGTGTGGAGAGGGGAGAAGAACAGACCTCAAGTCAGGCACACCAGGTGCCCCAGGCATGAGGGACCTGCACTGGGAAGACAAATCTCTGTAATATTTAACTTTTAAAATGAGAGGGGTGTAACCTCAAAAGTTCTTACAATCAGTGGGGCTTAACTCCTGGAATTTTAAAAATTAGTGGGGTCAGCTCTGGGAGAGCAGGAGGGTGAAAAGAAACTGAGTTCCTACCCTTAAAGAGACAGCATAAATAATAGCCCTACTGAGATACAGCAAAGCAGCGGTTTGAAAAACACCTGGAGTAAATGGAAGGAAGATTTGTTTATTTCAGAGCATATGCTGGTGGGGCAGGGATATTTCGGAGACTTCTAGAAGAACAAAAGAGCTGGAAGGCACCAATTCCCTCCTGCACCCCTCAGCCTAGATATGTAGACACCTGTGGGAACAAGTGCAGCCTGAACACTCTCCATCTAGTTTGCTAACAGCATGTCTTTACCCCTCCATTCTCCTGCAGGCCTGCCTCATCCAATCTGACCTTGGCAGGGGTCCATCCAAAGTGGTACCACAAGGATGGCAGTGTGCAAGCAGCCTCCAGAGGTCAGCACCACCCCAGCTGACTCCTGCCTAGGGAGAGGGGAAGAAAACCACACACTTGAGTTCTGCTGTGGCCCAAGCAGTGGGCAAAGGGCAGATCTGGCTGGCCTGAAGGCCCAGTCCACCAGTGAAACTTCTCAGGGACAACACAAGGACAGTGCTCTGAAGTTTGGTGCTACCACAGCTGTGGCAAATGCTTGGTCTAACCCAAATCAAGCTTTAGGCAGCCCAGGTAGCCCATTAAACACAGGGACTAAACCCTGCCCACAATAGGCAGAGAGAGAGCCATTGTAGATGATTGGACTGAAGGCAAATGCAGCTTAGCCACAATGGTAGGGAATACACAACATACATAGGAGACACCCTTGAGGTATCAGATTCCGGTAATCAGGGAACACTGCAATGCAGGGCACTATAGAACCTCTTCATAAGGTCACTACTTTCAATAGCAGGAGACATAGCTGACTTTCCTAACACATAAAAATAGAGAGTTAGATAAAATGTGGAGACAGAAGAATAGGTCTCAAATGAAAGAACAGGACAAAATCGCAGCAAGAGAGTTAAGTGAAACAGAGATAAGTAATATGTCTGATAGCAAATTTAAAGTAATGATCATAAAGATACTCAATGGACTTGAGAAAAGAGTGGAGGATCTCAGTGATACACTCAACAAAGAGATAAACATAAAAAAGAACCAATCATAGATGAACACTCAATAACTGAAATTAAAAATACACTAGAGGAAATAAATAGTAGATTAGAGGAAGCAGAAGAATGGATCAGCGATCTGGAAGACAGTAATGGAAAGCAATCAAGCTGAAAAGTAATAAAAAATGAGAATTGATTAAGAAAACTCAGTGACACCGTCAAGCATAGTAATGTTCACATTATAAAGATCCCAGAAGGAGAAGAGAGAGAAGGGGGAGAGAGGTGGAAAATTTATTTGAAAAAAAAAAAAAAGCTGAAAACTTCCCAAATGTAGGGAAAGAAACTGAAATCCAGATCCAGGAGACGGAGTCCCCAACAAAATCAACTCAAGGAGATGTACACCAAGATACACAGTAATTAAAATAGCAAAAAGTAGTGATAAACAGAGAATTCTAAAAGCAGCAAGAGAAAAGAAAACAGTTACATACAAGGGAAACCCCATAAGGCTATCAGCTGATTTTTCAGCAGAAACTTTGCGGGCCAGAAGAGAGTCGCATGGTATATTAAAAGTGCTGAAAGAAAGAAAGAAAGAAACCCTGCAATCAAGAATACTCTATCCATTAAGGCTATCATTGAGCATAGAAGAAGAGATAATGAGTTTCCCGCACATTTAACATAAGTTAAAGGAATTCATAGTTTCTAAACTAGCCTTACAAGAAATGTTTAAATGGGATTTTTTAAGTGGAAAGGCCATAAGCAGGAGTAAGAAAATTAAAAAGCACAGAAGAGGTAAAATTAAATAGATCTATAAAAACCAGCCAAGAGATTCATAATACAGAAGGGTATAAAGTATGACACCACACACCTAAAATGTAGGAAGGAGAGGAGTAAAAATTTAGTGCTTTTGGAATGGGTTCAAACTTAAGTGACCATCAACTTAATATAGACTGCTATATGTATAAGATGTTATATATAAACATAATGGTAAGCACAAATCAAAAACCAAAAATAGATATGCAAAAAAATAAAGGAAAAGGAATATAAGTATATCACTAGACAAAGAAAGACTGTGAGAGAAGAAAGCAAGAAAGGGAACAGAGAAGAACTACAAAACAGTCATAAAACAAGTAACAAAACATCAATAAGTACATACCTATCAGTAATTGCTTTGAATGTAAATGGACTAAATGCTCTAATCAAAAGACATAGGGTGATGGAATGGATAAAAAAGCAAAACCCATCTACATGCTACCTACAAGAGATTCATTTCAGACCTAGAGATACATGTAGATCGAAAGTGAAGGGATGGAAAAGCACTTATCATACAAATGGAAATGAAAAAAAAAGCTGGAGTAACAATACTTATATCAGAAAAAAATAGACTTTAAAACAAAGAATGTTAACAAGAAACAAAGAACACTACATAATCATAGAGGGAAAAATTCAATAAGAAGATAAAATAATTGTAAATATTTATGCACACATGAGAGCACCTAAATACATAAAGCAACTACTAAGAAACATAAAGGAAGAAATTGATAGTAATACAATAATAGTAGGGGACTTTCACACCCCCTTACATCAATGGATAGATTACCCAAAAAGAAAATCAACAACTAAATGGTGGCTTTGAATGACACATTGGACCAGATGGATCTAACAGGTATATTCAGAACATTCCATCATAAAACAGCAGAACACATTCTTTTATAGTACACACGGAACGTTCTCCAGAAGAGATTATATGTTAGGCCACAAAATAAGTCTCAACAAATTTAAAAAGATTGTAGTCTTTTCTGACCACAGTACTAAGAAACTAGAAATCAACCAAAAGAAAAAGTCTGGAAAGAACACAAATACATGAAGGTAAATATCATGCTACTAAACAAGGAATAGGTCAACCAAGAAATCAAAGAGGAAATAAAAAAAATAGTCAGTGACAAATGAAAATGAAAAAAAAAATCCAAAATTTGGAGGATGTAGCAAAAGGTATTCTAAGAGGGAATTTTACAGCAATACGGGCTTACCTCAAGAAGCAAGTAAAATGTCAAATAAACAACCTAACTTTAGACCTAAAGGAGCTAGGAAAAAGAATAAACAAAATGCAAAACCAGTAGAAGGAAGGAAATAATAAAGATGAGAGTAAAATTAAACAAAATAAAAACTAAAAAGAACAGTAGAACTGATCAATGAAACCAGGAGCTGGTTCTTTGAAAAGATCAACAAATTAATAAACTTTCAGATGTGGTCCATATATACAATGGAATATTACTCAGCCATCAGAAAGGATGAATACCCAACTTTTACATCAACATGGATGGGACTGGAGGAGATTATGCTAAGTGAAATAAGTCAAGCAGAGAAAGTCAATTATCATATGGTTTTACTTATTTGTGGAACATGAGGAATAGCATGGAGGACATTAGGAGAAGGAAAGGAAAAATGAAGGGGGGGAAATCAGAGGGGGAGATGAACCATGAGAGACTATGGACTTCAAGAAACAAATTGAGGGTTCTAGAGGGGAGGGGGCGGGGGGATGGGTTAGCCCGGTGATGGGTATTAAGGAGGACACGTACTTCATGGAGTACTGGGTGTTACACGAAAACAGTGAATCATGGAACACTACATCAAAAACTAAAGATGTATTATATGGTGACTAACATAACAATAAAATAAAATTTTTAAAAAATTGATAAGCTTTCAGCCAGACTTATCAAAAAACAAAAACAAAAACAGAAGAGAGGACTCAAACAAAATTAGAAAGGAAAGAGAAAAAATAACAACTGACATCACAGATATTCAAAGTATTACAAGAGAATATTATGAAAAATTATATGTCAACCAACTGGACAACCTAGAAGAAATGAATAAATTCCTAGAAACATATAAGATCCCAAAACAGAACCTGGAAGACATAGGAAATTTGAACACATTGATTAACAGTGATGAAATTGAATCCATAATCAGAAAACTCCCCAACAAACAAAAGTCCAGGACCAGATGGCTTCACAGGTGAATTTACCAAACATTTAAAGAAGAGATCATTCCTATTCTTCTCAAACTATTCCAAAAAATAAAAGAGGAAGGAAAGCTTCCAAATGTATTCTTCAAGGCCATCATTACCTCAATACGAAACCAGATAATGACACTACAAAAAAAGAGTACTACTGACCAACATCTCTAATGAACATAAATGCAGAAATCCTCACAAAATATTAGCAAACCTAATCCAACAAAACATTAAAAAAATCATACACTACGATCAAGTGGAATTCATTCCTAGGATGCAAGTATGGTTCAATATTTGCCAATATATCTGCATGATACATCACATCAACAAGAGAAAGGATAAAAACGAAAAAAAAAACAGGATTTTTACATTTTTTTTCATTTTTTGCATGTCTATGCACTAATACGATGTAGCAGAAAGAGAAAGTAAGAAAACAACCACATTCACAATTACACCAAAAAGAATAAAATACCTAGGAATAAACTTAACCAAGGAGGTGAGATACCTATACTCTGAAAACTAGAGAACACTGATGAAGGACATTGAAGATGACACAAATGAAAAGATATTCCAATGCTCATGGATTGGAAGAACAAATATTGTTAAAATGTCTATACTACCCAAAGTGATCTACACATTTAATACAATCCCTATCAAAACACCAACAGCATTTTTCACAGAATTAGAGCAAACAATCCTAAAAATTTGTATGGAATCACAAAAGACCCCAAATAGCGAAACCAATGTTGAAAAAGAGGAACAAAACTGGAGATATAACAATCCCTAATTTCAAGATATACTACAAAGCTGTAGCAATCAAAACATTATGGTACTGGCACAAAAATAGCCACATAGATCAATGGAACAAAATAGAGACCCTAGAATAAACCCATGACTGTATGGTCAATTAATTTATGACAAAGGAAGCAAGAATATGCAAGGGGAAAAAGACAGTCTCTTCACAAAATGGTGGGAAACCTGGACAGCTGCATGGAAAAGAATGAAACTGGACCACTTCTCACACCATACACAAAAATAAACTCAAAATGAATTTAAGATCTAAATCTGAAGCCTGAAATGATAAAAATCCTAGAAGAGAGCACAAGCACTCATTTCTCTGACATTGGCCATGGCAACATCTTTCTAGATATGTCTCCTGAGGCCAGGGAAACAAAATAAAAAATAAGTTATTAGGACTAAATCAAAATAAAAAGCTTTTGCACAAAGGAAACATTCAAAACAAAAAGACAGCTTACTTAATGGGAGAAGATATTTGCAAATGACATATCTAAAAAGTGGTTAGTATCCAAAATATATAAAGAACTTATACAACTCAACACCATAAAAATAAATCAATTAAAAAAAAATGGGCAGTAGACATGAACAGACATTTCTCCTAAGAAGACATACAGATGGCCAACAAACACATGAAAATATGCTCAACATCACTCATCAGGGAAAAGCAAATCAAAATCACAATGAGGGGAACCTGGGTGGTTCAGTCAGTTGGGTGTCTGTCTTCATCTCAGGTCATGATCCCGGAGTCCCAGGATCGAGGCTGTATCCGTCTCCCTGCTCAGCAGGGGAGTCTGCTTCTCCCTTTGCCCCTCACCCTGCTTGTGCTCTCTTTCTCTCTCTAATAAATAAATAAAATCTTAAAAAAAAAACCCACAATGAGATATCACCTCATACTGGTCAGAATGGTTAAAATAAAAAACACGAAAAACAAGTGTTGACGAGGATGTGGAGAAAAAGACACTTGTGCACTGTTGATGGGAATGCAAACTGCTGCAGCCACAGGGGAAAATAGTATGGAGATTCCTCAAAAATTAAAAATAGAATTACCATATGATCCAGTAATTCTGCTACTGGGTATTTACCCAAAGAATATACATCCCTATGTTCACTGCAGCATTATTCACACACTTTACTTATTAACTGCTTGTTATTTCTCCATTACTTTTTCTTCTAGAATTTATATTATTTACATTTTAAGCATCCGTTATATCCATCTCATCCTATTTTGTGTCTCACTATTTTCAGAGAATAATTTCTTTAACTTGATATTCTAGGTCACTGATTTAGTTCTTGATTCTTAACATTCTTTCCACTTGCCTACAGAATAATTTGATTCCATTATAATGATGTTTTTTTTCTTTTACAAAGTCTTTTTAAGCTTTAATTTTAATTTTGTAATGTTCTCAGTACTATTTGTGCAAACTATCTGTCATGTTCAGTTCTGTTTTTCTCTGAGCCCCCTGTGCCAGGTGCTTTGTTTCATATTTCTTGACCATTGGGCACCCAGATGCATTGATATTGCCCTCTGTCATTTGCCTCTTATGTCCCTGTTCATACTTGGCAGGCAGGTGAGGCTGCAAGGATCTCTCTGGCAGCAGCACACCTGTGGGATAGGAACAAGTGTCCCCACCACTGCAGGCCAGTGCTGTGTTCCTCTGTAAGCTGTCAGGCCTTTGCTGAGGCACTTGAAGCCCTTTTGTTCTGGAATCTCTCTGGTGACAAATGTTAGCATTCCTTAGCCACAACACAGGAACAGTGTGTCTCTCTTATAAAAGCTCTCCTGTCATTTCACTAGGATACTAAAATATTCCCCACAATTTGCCACTTGCCTATTTCATCAATTTCATTTTTTCCCTATCACCCACGTCTTTTCTAGAATACCATTTTTTCTGATAGAAGGAATTACTTTTACCACCTTGTGGAGGATCTTTCTAAAATAACCCCAAATGACTTCTTCCTCCTGCTATCTATGCCCTCTTCCTTGAATGGGCACTGGACCTGGTGGTTTGCTTTCAAGGGACAGAATATGACAAAAATCTTATAAGAGATCATTTTGCTCCTCCAGCAATGAATGACAGGCAGCTGTATGGGCTGCCGCAGACATAAAGTCTTTCATTAACCTCTGAGTATTCTCTAAGTTGTGAATTTCAGCTTTGCAGTCAGATAAGATAATTGGTTCCCCAGCTTCCTGATTTTCAGAAACCTGATAGAGAAACAGAGCTAGTAGCAGCTTTCCCTGATTATTGATTCTCCAGTACACCTGATGCTTTTGTGAACATATAATTCCCTGAATTAAATGCCTTTCTCTTATTAGGAGACTGTTCTTCTGACAGAACTGTGACTGGCATTGTGTTAAGTATCTAAATGGTTTGACAAAATAGAAGCTCAAAAATGGCAATCAAAGATTGGTTATTTAATGTAGTTTGATTAAATGATGACCTCGCTACCAGTGGAAAATGGAATACTTGTAACCTATAGCATGCAGGGGCAAACGAGTTAAATTATCACAGGTGTTTGAATGGAACAAAGTACCTACTGAAGACAAGATTTGGAATGTCCAACCAGCTGCTGTATTAGGGCTTTATGGTGGAAGTATGATTATAAGGACTCAGGTGATCTGGTTTCTGACCTTTCCCCAAATAATGACAAGCTCAGGGCTTTACATTCTCAACTCCAGGTATCAACTCCAGGATCTTGGAGGCACAGAGACAAGAGCAGCATGTAACAAAAAGTGAGTGTGCTTATCCTAATATTAGAAGCATGTTCAATTTTGTAGTAAGAATTGTTGACTCACAGAGATCACTGCAAGATGCTACTGACCTGAGCTAAAGTAGGTCAACTTCTTAAAGTCGTATTTTAAGAATGAAGATTAGATACTTACCTCAAGCCACTACAATGGAAAACCATAATCTTTCACCCAATTTCCAGATAAGAACCACATCACAGACTCAAAGTCTCTCAAATAAATGGAAAGTTGGATTCACTTGAGGAAGCATTATGCATCACTACCTCAAATATTTTCATAAATATTTTAATAAAAGAAATTGTAGTTAATTGTAAAGATAATGATGATTCTCTGGGCAAAAAATAACCAGATCTTCTGGGATTTCCTGTATTATTAATATGTGGGTTCCCAAAATAGTAATATAAATCACAGGTCATAGTGGAGACTTAGGTCAGGTGATAATGATATTTCAGCCTGGGTCTCTCTTACAATGGGTCTGCAAACACACAATGGCTCTTTTCTCCCCTCGATTACTATATATAAATTCGCAATGGTTGTACTCTAGTTGGAATCATTCCCACTTTGGTTCCCTGATCCATAAATTTACTGATATTAGGGTAGGAAGAGTCAAGTTTAAGACCCTATAACTTCCTCTTCCCAGCAAAGATAACAAACCAAAAACAATTACTAAATCCCTGGAAGCAATGTAGAGATTGGTGCCACTATCCAAGACCTCAAAGACAGAGTTGTTCATTCTAACATTCAAGTTTACCTATTTGTGATGTAAAGAAGACAGATAGCTGTTAAGTTTTTTAAACAATAATAGGTGTTAGTAGGTTGTGGAGAAACTACAATCCTTGTACACTGTTGGTGGGAATGTAAATTGGTGCAGCAGCTATGAAAACATGTGGATCCATAGAAATGTTTGGATTGTGTGTTCTGGCTCTGTAAAAAACTCTGGTGAGGGCGCCTGGGTGGTTCAGTTGGTTAAGGGACTGCCTTCGGCTCAGGTCATGATCCCGGGTCCCGCATCGGGCTCCCTGCTCAGCAGGGATCCTGCTTCTCCCTCTGACCCTCCCCCCTCTCATGCTCTCTCTCTCTCTCTCATTCTCTCTCTCAAATAAATAAATAAATAAATAAAATCTTAAAAAAAAAGAAACCATATTAAAAAAAAAACTCTGGTGATATTTTGATGGGATTGCATTAAATGTGTAGATTGCTTTAGGTAGGATAGACATTTTAACAATATCTGTTCTTTCGACCCATGAACATGGAATGTTTTTACATTTCTTTGTGTCATCTTCAATTTCTTTCCTAAGTGTTTTATAGCTTTCAGGGTAAAGATCTTTTACCTCTTTGATTTGGTTGATTCCTAGGATCTTATCGTTTTGGGTGCAATTGTAAATAGGACTGATTCCTTGGTTTCTCTTTCCACTGCTTCATTAGTGGTGTATAGAAACAGATTTCTATACAGATTTCTCTACATTGATCTTGTATCCTGCAACTTTACTGAATTCATGTATCAGTTCTAGCAAATTTTTGGTAGAGTCTTTCAGGTTTTCTACATACAGTATCATGTCATCTGCAAATAGTGAAAGTTTGACTTCTTCTTTGCTGATTTGAAAGCCTTTTATTTCTTTTTGTTGTCTGATTGCTGAGGCTAGGACTTCCAGTACTATGTTAAATAACAGTCCTGAGAGTGGACATCACTTTCTTGTTTCTGACTGTAGAGGAAAGATTCTCAGTTTTCCCCCATTGAAGATGATATTAGCTGTGGGTTTTTCATATATGGCATTTATGATATTGAGGTATGTTGCCTTTATTCTCATTTTGTTGAGGGTTTTTATCAAATAAAATAGCCTGAATAGCCAAAGCAATCTTGAAAAAGAAAAGAAAAGCCAGAGGCATCACAATTCTGGACTTCAAGATATATTAAAATGCTCTAGTGATCAAAACAGTATGGTACTGGAACAAAAACAGACACATAGGTCAATGGAACAGAAGAGAGAACCTAGAAATGGACCCTCAACTCTATGGTCAACTAATCTTCAACAAAACAGGAAAGATATCCAATGGAAAAAAGACAGTCTTTTCAATAAATGGTGTTGGGAAAACTGGACAGCAACAAGCAAAAGAATGAAACTGAACGACTTTCTTACACTATACACAAAAATAAATTCAAAATGGATGAAAGACCTAATGTGAGAAAGGAAACCATCAAAATCCTAGAGGAGAACACAGGAAGTAACTTCTTTGACATGGGCTGTAGCAACTTCTTCCTAGATAGGTCTCCTGAGGCAAGGGAAACAAAAGCAAAAATAAATTATTGGGATTTCATCAAGATAAAAAGCTTCTGCAAAGCAAAAGAAACAACAAAATTAAAAGGCAGCCTTCAGAATGGGAGAAGATATTTGCAAATGATATATCTGATAAAGGGGTAGTATCCAAAATACATAAAGAACTTATAAAACTGAATACCTGAAAGATAAATAATTTTGTTGCAAAATGGGCAGAAGACATGCATAGACATTTTCCTAAAGAAGACATCCAGATGGCTAACAGACACATGAAAAGATGCTCAACATCACTCATCATCAGGGAAATAGAAATAAAAACTACAATGGGATGTCACCTCACACTTGTCAGAATGACTAAAATTGACAAGACATGAAGCAACAGGTGTTGGCAGGGATGTGGAGAAAGGGGAACCCCGTTACACTGTTGGTGGGAATGCAAGCTGGTGCAACTACTCTGGAAAACAGTATGGACGTTCCTCAAAATTTAAAAATAGAACTAACCTATGATCCAGCAATTGCACTACTAGGTATTTACCCAAAGAATACAAAAATACTGATTCGAAGGGATACATATACCCCAATGTTTATAGCAGCATTATCAAAAATAGCCAAATTATGGAAAGAGTCCAAATGTCCATTGACTGATGAATGGAAAAAGAGGTGGTACACACACACACACACACACACACACACACACACACACACACACAGGAATATTACTCAGCCATCATAAATGAAATCTTGCCATTTGCAATGACATGGATGGAGCTAGAGAGTATTATATTAAGCAAGTCAGTCAGAGAAAGACAAATACTATATGATTTCACTCCTATGTGGAATTTAAGAAACATAACAGATGAACATAGAGGAAAAAAGAGAGGTAAACCAGAAAGCTGACTCTTAACTATAGAAAATAAATTGAGGATTGCTGGAAGGGAGATGGGCAAGAGGATAGGTTAAATGGGTGGTGGGTATTAAGGAGGACACCAGTGATGAGCACTGGGTGTTGTATTTAAGTGATGAATCACTAAATCTTACACATGAAACAAATACACTGTATGTTAACTAACTGGAATTTAAATAAAAACTTGGAAGAAAAAAACCATGGAGATTCCTCAAAAAATTAAAAATGGAACTTCCATATGATCCAGAAATCTGGGTATATATCCAAATGAATTGAAATTCAGATCTTAAAGAGATATATCTGCACTCTCATGTTCACTGCAGTATCATTCATAATAGTTAAAATATAGAAACAACCCAACTGTCCATAAACAGATGAAAGGATAAAGAAAATATAATATATACATATGATGGAATATTATTCAGCCTGAAAATAGGAGGAAATCTTGCCATTTTTGACAACATGCATGGAGCTACAGGACATTATGCTAAGTGAAATAAGCCAGTCACAGAAGGACAAATAGTACATGAAGTATCTAAAATAGTCAAATGCATAGAAGCAAAGAATAGTGGTTGCCAGGAGCTAGGAATGAGGAGAATGGGAAGTGCGTATTCAATGGATATAAAGTTTGCTATGCTAGATGAGTAAGTTCCGGAGATCTGCTATACAACATAGTACATATCACTAACACTTTGGTATTGTGCATTTCAAAATTTGTTAAGGGGATAGATCTTGTATTAAGTGTTCTTACCACAAAATAAAGCCAAAACAAAGAAATACCAGGAAACTGGGGTCTGTTGGATAGGTCTACTACCTTGACTGTGTTGATGGTATCATGGGTGTACAGTGTATGTCCAAACTGATCAAATTGTGCACACTGAATTTGTGCAGTTCTCTATCAATTACCCACAAATGTTAAATAGATTTTTTTAAGTGGAGAAAAAAAGAAGACAGATCTTGGAGAATGACAGAGTCTTATTGTAATTTAAATCTACTATTGATTCTCATTGAGTTTACTATTCCAGAAGTACGTGTATTACAGGAATGAATCAGCAAAGCCCCTGGAACCCAGTATGCAGTTCTTTGAAAAATCTCTTTCTCTATGCCATGGCCAAAGACTACAAGAACTAATTTGCTTTCACTGTTCAGAGACAATAGTATATCTTCATTCCTTTACCTCAAGGTTATGTTGAACTATATAAATTCTTCAGCTCTGTTTCATAATCTAGCTTGCAGGGACCTTGCTCACCTTCCAGTTACTGGTCTACTAAAATGATGAAATTATATTAATCAGAGCTGGTGAATAGAAATTAGCCAATAGAGTAGATGCCTTGATAAGACACATAGGTGCCGGAGGGTAGGAAATAGTCTCCACAAAAATTCAGGAACCTGCCACCTTAATGAAGTTTCCAGGGGAATAATAATCCAAGGCATGAAGAGTTACCCGACCAAAAGGAAAGCCCGTTGCTTCATCTTGTATCCAACAACTAAGAAGCACAGCCCTTGATGAGCTCATATTACTTCTGTAAACAATATTTACTACAGATTACTGATGTATTTGCTAAATAACCCTAATAGTTGCAAAATTTTAGCAGAGCCCAGAGCAACGGAAGGTTTTGCAGCAGATTAAGGCAGTGGCATGAGTTGCTGTGCCACTTGGGCCTTAAGATCATAGAGATCCAACTGTGTTTGAAAGATCTGTGACAGGTAGGGATGATGAATGGAAATTCAGGCAACTCTAGGGTGAGAAAAACAGAGCCAGTCCCAAGGGTTTTCCAGCATACACATATTCTCCTTTGAAAATGGCAAATGACCTTTTCAAAAACAGTTTCTAGCTTGTCACTGTGCTTAGGTTGAGACAGAACTGCTGACAATGGAAAAATAAATGACCATGTGGCCTGATTTGTTTAATGTGCTCTGGATATTTTCTGATCTACCAAACTTTACAGGTGAATTGGAATATACATGATCAGACTTGAGTAAGTCCTGAAATTACAAATGAGTTATACAGGTAAGCTCACACACCTATCACATCTCCTTTTGCTGTATTACCACCCCTCTCTCTATCTGCACTTAAGGCATCCTGCAGAATTCCTCATGAAAAGCTGAATGGTTCCATAGGATGTGGACACAAACCAGAAAAAGACGGTTTAGGAGTGAGTGGCTCTGAGGAGCATCAGGAAAAGGAAATCTTCTTGGTGGATAGAAAATTGATTAGTCATCTTGTGTAGTTTGTCTGCCATGAGAGATTACCAAAGATATGAATATATAGTGACTAATTATCAATGACTAATTGACCAAGGCTGGAGGACTGCTGATATGGGGTCTGGGAATGAAGTATATAGAACAGGCAATTTAAATGAACACAGGTGGGGTGCCTGGGTGGCTCAGTTGGTTAAGCTTCTGCCTTCGGCTCAGGCCGTAATCCCAGGGTTCTGGGATCGAGCCCCACATTGGGCTCCCTGCTCAGTGGGGAGTCTGCTTCTTCCTCTCCCTCTGCCCCTGCTTGTGTGCTCTCTCTTTCTTGCTCACGCTCTCTCTCAAATAAGTAAATAAAATCTTTTTAAAAAAATAAATGAACACAGGTTGTGAGGTCATGTTTCATGTGAATGCCCACCAAATGGAGACACTCTGTTCTGAGGTACATAATATGACATAATCTAGGTAGTTACCCGTCTCTTTCCCAAGCTACCCTGTGCTTAGTTAACTGGTTTATCAATAGAATATCCATGGATATTATATATGGGTTCAATAACATGAGTTTCCCTTTTTGATGCAATGGCTAACATCATTGCAGTAAGATTTGTTCCTTACTAAAATACTCTTACTATGGATATCGATTTATCTTTCCTCCTGCAACACTTTTGTCAGTACTACTATCTAACACTTACTAAATACATGAGTCATTTTCAAGGCACATTGCCCATTGTACTTCTGCTCCAGAAATATTTTACAGAAAAAGAAGGAAAGCAATCATATGGTATCCAATGGATCCACTGGTCTTTCCATGGAAACTATCACTCAGGAATAATAGACCACCTCCTTGGGAAACAACACCTTTCAGAATGAAGTCAGTCCTACAAATTGCTCTATTTTCTCTGAAACACAGACAACCACTGTATGCTGTTTTTCCCATAACAGAATACACAGGCCTTATACCAGAGTACAGCAGTGATTCCTTTCCCTAGTACTCATAGTAATCCAACTGAAAAAATTTTTCCATTATAGCCCTACATCTTTAAGCATTTCTAGTTTAAATTTTTGGTTCATAATGAAGAGTACCACCATCAGGAAACACAAAAATAGCTCCAATGAATGGGTAATTGAGAACTCATTTAACTATCATAGTGCCATCTAACCAGGAGGCAAAGAAGAAGATTGCTGCACGATTTGAAGGGATTTATCAGATTATTATGGGGATGTAGGGTTGTTGTTACATGCAATGAAGGTATGTCTAGATTCTAGAAGATTTTCTCAATACTTCCACATTCAGTGGTAAAACTAAATGGAATCTACAACAACCCAGTACAGGTGGGACACCAAGAATGAAAGTTTGGATCAGTCAACTTGGTAAAGAACAAAACCAATAAACATCCCTACTGAGATCAAATTGACAATGAATAAGTAGTGAATGAAGTCACAAATATCAATTCTAATCTAATACTAAGTGCATAAATGAAGGCTATATTGATTATGAATATTTTCCTCTTGCTTTCTTAGGTAATATCTCTGTGTGTGCACTAGTTTTTTTAATATACCTTCTATCCCTTCCACTAGTGTAACATATAATGCATATTGGTAGTGATTAAATTTATAATTAGTCTTCAGATTACTGGATATAAGGAGGATTATGAGTGAATTCAAAGAGGAATGAGCATCACACGGAAATGGATACAGTGCCTGATGGGTTTCCCATATTTGGAAAGAGGGTAAGCACATCTCCAATTCCATGAGAAAGATTTTCACCAATTTAGACAGAAGACTGATACTGTTAATCTTGTAATTTGGAAGTTCAACATGCATAGATGTGTAGGAATGCTGAGTAGTCAAAGGAACAGACTATCCCATATGGTTATTCCCAACTCATCAGCATTCCCATATCCTTCATTGCATTTCTTTGTATCTAACCTTGCCAGCAGAGCTCCACGTTAGCCACAGACAACAAAAGCTACTCAAATGATGTTTGGAGGGCAGAAGAGAGATAGAAGTGATACTATTGCTCCTCTCACAGTAGAAGGAAGTAGCATGTGCTTTGGTGGACTCACAGCATTCTTGCAAGCCATGCACCTCTGTGACAGGGAGCTTTGATCACTGGTGGTAGTTTCTTATGTGTCCTGCAACTTCCTGATTCTCTAAAATTTGGGAGTAAACCTGAGATTTTGCAGTAGCTTTCCCTGATTCTCATTCCTCCAATATTCCCAACAATTTTGCAAACTTCTAATTATCTATATTAATCTCTTGAGTAAATCTTTTTTTAAATTTAAATTCAATTAAATAACATACAGTGTATTATTAGTTTCAGAGGTAGAGTTCAGTGATTCATTAATCTTACATAATACCTAGTATCATTACATCACATGCTCTCTTTAATGTCCATCACACAGTTACCATCACCCTCCAGCAACCCTCAGTTTGTTTCCTGTGATTAAGAGTCACTTATGGTTTGTCTCCCTGATTTCACCTTGTTTTATTTTTCCCTCCTTTCCCTGTGATCCTCTGTTTTGTTTCTTAAATTCCACATATGAGTAAAATCATATAATAATTGTCTTTCTCTGATTGACTTACCTTTCTTAGCATAATACCCTCTAGTTCCATCCACGTTGTCGCAAATGGCAAGATTTCATTTTTTTTGATGGCTGAGTAGTATTCCTTTGTATATATACCACATCTTCTGTATCCATTCATCTGTTGATGGACATCTAGGCTCTTTCCATAGTTCGGCTATTGTGGACATTGCTGCTATGGACATTGGGGTGCAGGTGCCCCTTCGGATACTACATTTGTATCTTAGGAGTAAATACCTAGTAGTGCAATTGCTGAGTCATAGGATAGCTCTATTTTAAACTTTTTCAGGAACCTCCATACTGTTTTCCAGAGTAGCTACACCAGCTTGCATTTCCACCAACAGTGCAAAAGAGTTCCCCTTTCTCCATATCCTCACCAGCATCTGTCCTTTCCTAACTTGTTAATTTTAGCCATTCTGACTGGTGTGAGTGGTATCTCAGTGGGGTTTTGATTTGTATTTCCCTAATCCAAGTGATGTTGAGCACTTTTTTATGTGTCTGTTGGCCATTTGGATGTCTTCTTTGCAGAAATGTCTGTTCATGTCTTCTGCCCATTTCTTGATTGGATTATTTGTTCTTTGGGTGTTGAATTTGATAAATTCTTTATAGATTTTGGATACTAGCCCTTTATCTGATAAGACATTTTCAAATATCTCCTCCCATTCTGTTGGTTGTCTTTTGGTTTTGTCAACTGTTTCCTTTGCTGTGCAAAGGCTCTTTATCTTGCTGAAGTCCCAATAGTTCATTTTTGCCTTTGTTTCCCTTGTCTCAGCACACCTATCTACTAAGAAGTTGCTATGACCAATGTCAAAGATGTTACTTACTGCCTGTGTTCTTCTCTAGGACTTTGATGGATTCCTGTCTCACATTTAGGTCTTTCATCCATTTTGAGTATTTTTGTGTATGGTATAAGGAAATGGTCCAGTTTCATTCTTCTGCATGTGGCTGTCCAATTTTCCCAACACCATTTGTTGAACAGACCTTTTTCCATTGGATATTCTTTCCTGCTTTGTTGAAGATTAGTTGACCATAGAGTTGAGGGTCCATTTCTGGATTCTCTATTCTGTCCCGTTGATCTATGTGTCTGTTTTTGTGCCAGTACCATACTGTCTTGATGATTACAGCTTTGTAATAGAGCTTGAAGTCCAAAATTGTGATGCCACCAGCTTTATTTTTCTTTTTCAACCTTCCTTTGGCTATTTGGGGTCTTTTCTGGTTCCATACAAATTTTAGGATTATTTGTTCCAGCTCTGTGAAAAAAAGTTGATGGTATTTTGATAGGGATTGCATTGAATGTGTAGATTACTCTAGGTAGCATAGACATTTTAACAATATTTGTTCTTCCAATCCATGAACGTGGAATGTTTTTCCATTTCTTTGTGTCTTCCTCAATTTCTTTCATGAGTGTTCTATAGTTTTCAGAATACAGATCTTTTGCCCCTTTCATTAGGTTCATTCCTAGGTATCTTATGGTTTTGGGTGCAATTGTAAATGGGATTGACTCCTTAATTTCTTTTTCTTCTGTTTGTTAGTGTATAGAAATGCAACTGATTTCTGTGCATTGATTTTATATCCTGCCACTTTGCTAGTACTCATACAGGAATTCAGCAATTTTGGGGTGGAGTCTTTTGAGTTTTTCACATAGAGTATCATGTCAACTGCAGAGAGTAAGAGTTTGACTTCTTCTTTGCTGATTCAGAAGCTTTTGATTTCTTTTTTTGTCTGCTGAGGCCAGGACTTCTAGTACTATGTTGAACAACAGGGCTGAGGGTGCACATCCCTGTTGTGTTCCTGACCTTAGGGGGAAAGCTCTCAGCTTTTCCCCATTGAGAATGATATTTGCTGTGGGCTTTTCATAAATGGCTCTTATGAAATTGAGGTATTTTCCCTCTATCCCTACACTGTGCAGAGCTTTAATCAAGAAAGAATGCTGTACTTTGTCAAATGCATTTTCTGCATCTATTGAGAGGTTCATATGGTTCTTGTCCTTTCTTTTATTAATGTAGTGTATCACATTGATTGATTTGTGGATGTTGAACCACCTTTGTGGCCCAGGCATAAATCCCACGTGGTCATGGTCAATAATCCTTTTAATGTACTGTTGGATCCTACTGGCTAGTGTCTTGGTGAGAGTTTTGGCATCCATGTTCATCAGGGATATTTATCTTTAATTCTCCTTTTTGGTGGGGGTCTTTGTCTTGTTTGGGGATCAAGGTAATGTTGGCCTCATAGAAAGAGTCTGGAAGTTTTCCTTCCATTTCTATTTTTTGAAACAGTTTCAGAAGAATAGGTATTAATTCTTCTTTAAATGTTTGGTAGAATTCCTCTGGGAAGCCATCTAGCCCTGGACTCTTCATTGTTGGGAGATTTTTGATTACTGCTTCAATTTTCTTGCTGGTTATGGGTTTGTTCAGGTTTTCTATTTCTTTCTGTTTCAGTTTTGGTAGTTTATTACGTTTCTAGGAATTCATCCATTTCTTCCAAATTGCCTAATTTGTTGGCATATAGTTGCTCATAATATATTCTTATAATTGTATTTCTTTGATGTTGGTTGTGCTCTCTCCTCTTTCATTCCATTTATTTGGAATGATAAGTCTGGCCAGGGGTTTATCTTTTTGATAAGTCTGGCCAGGGGTTTATCAATCTTATTAATTCTCTCAAAGAACCAGCTCCCAGTTTTGTTGATCTGTTCTACTATTCTTTCGGTTTCTATTTCATTGATTTCTGCTCTGATCTTTATTCTCTTCTCCTGCTGGGTTTTGGCTTTATTTGCTGTTCTTTCTCCAGCTCCTTTAGGTGTAGGGTTAAGTTGTGTATTTGAGACCTTTCTTGTTTCTTGAGAAAGACTTGTATTGCTATATACTTCCCTCTTAGGACTGCCTTTGCAGCATCCCAAAGGTTGTGAATAGTTGTTTTCATTTCATTTGTTTCCATGATTTTTTAAAATTCTTCTTTAATTTCCAGGTTGACCCATTCAATCTTTAGAAGGATGCTCTTCAACCTCCATGTATTTGAGTTCTTTCCAAATTTCCTTTTATGATTGAGTTCAAGTTTCAAAGCACTGTGGTCTGAAAATATGCAGGGAATGATCCCAATCTTTTGTTGCCAGTTGAGACCTGATTTGTGACCCAGTATGTGATCTATTCTGGAGAAGGTTCCATGTGCACTTGAGAAGAATGTGTATTCTGTTGCTTTAGGATGGAATGCTCTGAATATATTGGTGAAGTCCATCTGGTCCAGTGCGTCATTCAAAGCCCTTATTTCCTTGTTGATCTTCTGGTTAGATGATCTGTTCATTTCAATGAGTGGGGTGTTAAAGTCCCCTACTCTTATTTTATTGTTATCAATGTGTTTCTTTAATTCTGTTATTAATTGGTTTATATAATTGGCTGCTCCCATGTTAGGGGCATAAATATTTACAATTGTTAGGTCTTCCTGTTGGATAGACCCTTTAATTATGATATAGCATCCTTCCTTGCCTATTATAATTCTTTGGTTTAAAATATAACTTGTCGGATATAAGGATTGCCACCCCAGTTTTCCTTTGATGTCCATTGGCATGATAGATGGTTTTCCACCCTCTCACTTTCAATCTAGAGGTGAATTTGGTCTAAAATGAGTCTCTTGCAGACAGCAATATCAATGCGTCTTGCTTTTTTTTTAAGATTTTATTTATTTTTTTGTCAGAGAGAGAGAGAGCACAAGCATGGGAGTGGCAGGCAGAGCAGGTAGAGGGAGAAGCAGGCTCTCTGCCAAGCAAGGACCCTGATGTGGGACTCGATCCCAGGACCCTGGGATCATGACCTGAGCTGAAGGCAGACGCTTAACCAACTGAGCCATCCAGGCGTCCCATTTTTTTTTTAATCCAATCTGATACCCTGTGTCTTTTGATTGGGGCATTTAGCCCATTTACATTCAGAGTAACTATTGAAAGACATGAATTTAGTGTTATTGTATTACCTGCAAAGTCACTGTTTCTGTATATTGTCTCTGTTTCTTTCTGGTCTATGTTACTTTTGGGCTTTCTCTTTGCTAAGGATCCCCTTTAATATTATTGGAAGGCTGGTTTAGTGATCACAAATTCTTTTAGTTTCTGTTTGTCCTGGAAGCTTTTTACCTCTCCTATTTTGAATGACAGCTTTGCTGGATAAACTATTATTGGCTGCATATTTTTCTCATTTAGCACTCTCTTCTCTGTTTTTTTTTTTTTAACTGAAAGCTCACTGATAGGCTCACTCATAGTTTTTTTAACTGAAACCCTTAGGCTACACTGCTTCTTCAGTATAAGCTTTTCTATTAAATAACCTCCCACAAAATCATTTGTATTCTTCTTCCATGTTGATCATTTGGTTGCTAGAAAATAATAAACTGTGGAGTATGGTATATTTTAATTCATATAAAAGTTTGGATATTTGCAGAGCTAATTCATATACTTCTACCTTACTAAATTGTGTTGGCATAAAAATATAAAATATCTAAGGCTTAACCAAAAAATATGAGAAAACACCTTTAAATATTTTAGTAAGTACCTTACATTTTAAAACTGCAACAACAACAAAAATGGGTAATTAAAATGTTTTAGTATATTTCAAAACTGATGCTTGTGGAATCCTAAAAATGTTGGCCTATGAAAGTAATTTGTCTTAAACTTTTGTATCATGTTTTAAGTCTCTGTTTGTTCCTTGATGTTAATTTCACGTAAATTTTTCACATCCTGAAGTGACCTACAAAAGTTGAGCATATATCTTGCTTAAATAGTAAATATCTGTATTTAAGTGTATTTATTTGTTAAGTTAAAAGAGATTCTTAATCATAGGAACAAACTGAGAATTGCTGAAGGAGAAAGAGGTAGAGTAACTGGGTGATGGGGACATTAAGGAGGGCATGTGATGTAATGAGCACTGGGTATTATATAAGACTGATGAATCACTGAACTCTACCTCTGAAACTATAATAAATTATATGTTAAGTAATAGAATTTAAGTAAAAAAATTAACTACCATGTTTTTCTGAGTGACAAGGGAAAATAATAATAAAGTGGAAATGAAAATAAAAAAAAACCCAAACATATAAAACAATAACAAACATAGAGGAATGAATCAATAGTAACACAGTAACAGTAAGGGACTTTAACACCCCCTTACATCAATGGACAGATCATCCAAACAGAAAATCAGCAAGGAAACAGTGGCTTTGAATGACACACTGGGCCAGATGGACTTAACATATATATTCAGAACATTCCATCCTAAAACAGCAGCATACACATTCAAGTACACATTGAACATTCTCCAGAATAGATCACATGTTAAGCCATAAAAAAGTCTCAACAAATTCAAAACACTGAAGTCATACCATGCATCTTTTCTGACCACAATGCTATGAAACTAGAAAGAAGTTTAAAGCAATAGAGGCCTATCTCAAGGAGCAAAAACAATCTCAAACAAGCAACCTAACCTTACATGTAAAGGAACTAGAAAAAGAACAACAAATGAAGCCTAAAGCCAGCAGAAGGAAGGAAATAATAAATATTTGAGCAGAAATAAATGATATAGAAACAAACAATAGAACAGATCAATGAAACAGGAGCTGGTTCTTTGGAAAAATTAATAAAATTGATAAACCTCTAGCTGTACTTTTCAAAAAGAAAAGAGAAAGGACCCAAATAAATAAAACCACAGATAAGAGAGGAGAAATAGCAACCAACACCACAGAAATACAAACTATTGTAAGAGATTATTATGAAAAATTATATTCCAATGAATTGGACTACCTAGAAGAAATGGATAAATTCCTAGAAACATATAACCTATCAAGACTGAAGCAGGAGGAAATAGAAAATTTGGACAGATCAATGACCAGCAATGAAATTGAATCAGTAATCATAAAAGCTCCCAACAACAACAAAAAAAAGTCCAGGGCCAGATGGCTTCACAGGTAAATTCTACCAAACGTTTAAAGAAGAGTTAAGGGGTGCCTGGGTAGCTCAGTTGGTTAAGCATCTGCCTTCAGCTCAGGTCATGATCTCAGGGTTGTGGGATCAAGGCTCACATTGGGCTCCCTGCTCAGTGGGGAAACTGCTTCTCCCTTTCCCTCTGCCCCTCTCCCCCTGTTTATGTTCTCTCTCTCTCTCAAATAAATAAATAAAATCTTAAAAAAATAAAGAAGAATTAATACCTATTCTTCTTTGGAATAGTTTATTTAAAAAAAATAGCAAAGGAAGAAAAACTTCCAAATCATTCTAGGAAGCCAGCATTACCCTGATACAAAAAAACAGATAAAGACACTACAAAAAAATAAACCATAGGCCAGTATCTCTGATGAAAATGATGCCGGGGTGGCTGGATGGCTCCTTTAGCAGAGTATGGGACTCCTGATTTCAGGGTTATAAGTTTGAGCTGCACATTAGACGTAGAGATTACTTAAAAATAAAATCTTAAAAAAAAGATGCAAAAATTCACAACAAAATATTAGCAAACCAAGTTCAATACATTAATCGTGTATCATTTACCATGATCAAATGGGATTTATTCCCAGGATGTAAGGATGGTTCAATATTTACAAATCAATCAGTATCATATACCACATCAAGAGAAAGGATAAAAACCATAGGATCATTTCAATAGATGCAGAAAAAGCATTTGACAAGATTCAACATGTGTTCATGATGAAAAACCTCAAAAAGTTGGAGAGGGAACATACCTCAAAAAATAAAGGCCTTATATGAAAAACCCACAGTTAACATCATACTCAATGGGAAAAAACTGAGAACTTTTCCCCTAAGGTCAGGAACAAGACAAGGATTCTACTTTCATCACTTTTATTCAACATAGTACTAGAAGTCCTAGCCACAGCAATCAGAGAACAAAAATAAATAAAAATCATCCAAATTGGTAAAGAAAAAGTAAAACTTTCACTATTTGCAGATGACACGATACTCTATATAGAAAACCCTAAAGACTTCACCAGAAAACTACCAGAACTGATAAATGAATTCAGTAAGGTCACAGGATGCAAAATCAATATACAGAAATCTGTATATCGCAGAAAGAGAAATGTCCACAATAGCCAAACTATGGAAAGAGCCCAGATGTCCATTGACAGATGAATGGATAAAGAAGATGTGGTATGTATGTGCGTTGAAAGCACACAAGCAAGGGGAGTGGGAGAGGGAGAAACAGGCTCCCTACTGAACAGGGAGCCTGATGTGGGACTCGATCCCAGGACCCTGGGATCATGACCTGAGCTGAAGGCAGATGCTTAACCAACTGAGCCACCCAGGTGCCTCCTTTTTACATTTTTATAAAATTTTTTCCATTTTGACTTCATTTTTTAACTTTTCAGCTTTAAAATTTTATTGTATTTTTATTTTTTTGAAAAATTTTAAATATAATTTTATATTATGAGCAAGACTTATGAGCTACTCTTGGTATCAAGAAACCTATTGCTTAGGAACTTTTAATTCCAGTTCATGAATGCATAGTACTTGGAGTCCCACAATTCTCTAGATGTTCTTTGTCTCTCAGGGTGTTAATAGGAACAACTGGTATTGCTAATGAAGTAAAATTCAAGTTGTGTTCAATAATCAAATTTTAGTACAAGAAAGATGACTAAGAAGAAGAGGTACCTCAGAGGATCCAGAATGTGATTATAGAAACCAATTTAGATAAAATAAATACCTGTGCTACTTTAGTTGTTCACAAATACACATTATCCTGAAGAAATGGAAAATATCAACAATGGGGATAGTTTTACTACATGCATTGCTAGGGATTTTAGAAGGTGAATGAGTAGTATCAAATACCATATGATTTCACTCATTCACCTCTGCCTTATTTGTTGCAAGATTGTTATTTTTATGAATGAAACAAAATGTAAGTTTAAAAAGCCTTCCAATACTTTGTCCTTTTGTTTCAGGCAATCATTACATGCATTTATATATGATTACCTTCCATTTTTTACATTCTCCCTACAAATATTTGCAAACATTAAAATGTATTGATTTGTGGGGATTTGATTTACTATTGATTTCAGTTATCATAGTGCATATTTAACTCTGCAACTTTTCCCTTGGAACTCAATATAGTGTTTTCAACATTCCTCCATGTACATATAGATAGATCTACTTCACTCTTTTTACTCTTAATAATATTTAATGAGCTCTCTCTGTGTAACAGCCATTGTCCTAAATGGACATGGATTTATGAATTTATGAATTATAAATTTACATGGATTACCTTGTTCTATACTTACCTCTTGAGGTAGGTATTATTATCCACGTTTTACAGAGCAGCTACAGAGAAAGAAGGAATAAATAACGTTATGACAGAGCAGGTCTTAAATCCACCCAGAGTATCTCTATGTAGCCAACGCATCACAGCTGCCCTCTGACCTACCTCTAATATTCATCATATGAATATTTACCCATTTTCTAATGACTTCTCCTTGTGTCTTTACATCATGGTTTCTTCTGCTTGGTCCTCTGTTGTTGACACTCTCTATCGTATTTTTCATCTCATGTACTGTATTCTTCAGCTCCAGAATTTGTTTGGTTCTTTTTTTCTGATTTCTATCTTTTTGTTAAACTTCTAGTTTTATTCATGTATTGTTTTCCTGATTTCTTTGAATTAACTGCTTTCTTATAGCTCATTGAACTTCCTTAAAACAGCTATTTTGACTTCTTTATTGGGTAAATCACAAATCTCTATGTCTTTGGGGTCAGGTACTGGAAAATTACGGTGTTCCTTTAGTGGTGTCATGTTTCCTTAATTTCTCATGTTCCTTAAAGTCCTGTGTGGCTGTCTTCACATTTACAGGAACAGTCTTTTCCTTCAGTGTTTGTTCACAGATACCAGGACAAAAACCTCCCATTAGTCCTGCTAGGTATTCTTAGGCTTTTGCATACCTTATGGATATACTTGCTCCATACTTCTTTGTTTCCTTTTGTAGCAGGATTCTTAAGCTTATAGTTCTTCTCTTGATCCTGCTATTTTCCTGAGAGCACTACTAAATGCTCAAGTTTGTGATCTCTCCCAGGCCCACATATTAGGACTAGCTTATTGATTGTGCCCACTTACCACCTGCAAAAGGTTTCTCTCTGTGCCCTGGAGCTCCCAATAGGAGCTGGCCACAAGGTGGGTGGGTAGATATGTGGGTGAGGCATGCAAAGTTTTGGAGGGTGCCCGTGGGCCAATTGGGGAAATATGCAGGTGAGGAGTCCCCAGTGGCTCATAGATGGGTCTCCCAATGCAGTCTGTGACAAAATTACTAAGATCTGCATCTATTTCAAGCCCTGGCTGCTGTGCTCCCAGCTGTGCAGCTCATGACTCAGTACTTTGAATGGGGCAGGAGATAAATGGGCCTTTCTGGCAGCATCACACCCAGTTGGGAAAGCTGGGTGCTCACTCTCATGCTCTCATGTTCCCCCGCAGGAGCAATCATGGGCCAAAAAAGGCTCCATTGGGACTGAGCTGTACCCCCTTCATGGGAGGGTGGTGTAGGTAAAGTGAACCTGTTCCTCTTATTCTCTCCAATGTGGCTAACCTCTGATATTTTTTCTCAGTGGTGTGCTGGAATTTCTTCACCTGGATTCCTGGATTTCCACTGAGGCCCTATTATTTGTGGCTGATTGCTTAAATCAGTGTTCTCCAGGGGCTCCTTGACCATGGCTGAGGGGGGCTAGAACCAGTGCATAGGCCCCTTCAAGGTCCAGAAATGGTACTGAAGTCTACGTAACACTAGGTACATAAGTGAGACTCACAGATGCTTCCCAGGTGTCATTGACAGAACCAAAGTCAAACAGCTGTAGCCAAATCCTCAGGGATACAGAACTCTTTCTGGGTCTGTAGCTGGGACCATATTTGACAGTCACCTGCATGGGCAGGTGCCCATTTTTTTTTTTTTTTTAAACAGCTCTCCTTCTTCTTCAACTGCATGAAATTTCACAATCTCCTATCTGGATCCTACAGTTGCCAACAAGGTACTTTTGTTGGTGGATGGATGCCAAACTGTGGTTTTTGAGAGGAGTATATGAGCAAAGGATAACTTATTCAGCCAGCTTGTGACATCACTCTCTTGTTTTAATTTGACTCCTCTGATTACTAGACAGTTTGAGTATCTCTTTTTTTTTTTTTACATGTTTACATGTTATTCTCTTACCCATTTTCCTTGTTTATTTTTAATGGTCTCTGTATTAGTTTTAGGAGCTATCTATGAATACTGGTATAATCTGTGCTATACAATAATAAAGTTAGAAATATTAAAAGGTAAACATTTGGAAACTAACAAGGTTAATTCTAGATAAACCTCAGATAAATTCAACATAATACAGGGGGAAAAAAACTACAGAAGGCAATGAAAAGCACTTTTTAAAACAATATCATAGGAGTTCCAGTTCAAGATGGTGACCTAGGAAGACTCTGTGTTCCTCCATGGAACACACCAAATTGTACCTATTAATAGAACAATTCCTCCTGAAGAAGAACTGAGGGCTGACTGAATAGCTACTGAACAACCAAAGATAGAGAGTATGACAAGAGTATAGGAAGAGAGACAGAGACATGCCATGGTTTAAAAGAGTAACTAGCATATATGTCCATAGCTCCAGCCAACCAGGAAAGTTTGCCAAGCACACACAGTCTACATAGGGGTCACCATACATAAGACCACTCCTTCAACTTTAGGAGAAGTAGCTGCTTCACCTAATCCACAGAAAAACAGAAAGTCAACCAAATGGGGAGACAGAAGAATATGATCCAAAAGAAAGAACAAGAAAAAAATCTCAGAAAATGAACTAAATGAAATAAGCAATATGCCTGATAAAGAATTTAAAGTAATGACCACAAAGATATGCACTGGGCTGGAGAAAAGAGTGGAAGAACCCAGTGAGACCTTCAATATAGAGATAGAAAATGTTAAAAAAAGAGTTGAAGAATACAATAACCGATATAAAAACCATACTAGCAGGAATCAATAGGAGACTAGAGGATGCAGAAGAGCATTTCAGCAGTCTGGAGGACAGGGTAATGGAAAGCACACAAGCTGGACAGGAAAAAGAGAAAAGATTTTTTTTAAATGAGGATATAGTAAGAGATCGCTTGGACAACATCAAGTGACAAACATTCACATTGTAGGGGTCCCAGGAGAAGGAGAAAGAAAAGTGTAGGAAAATTACTTAAAGAAATAATAACTGAAAACTTCCCTATCCTAGGGAAGAAAATAGACATCCAAGTCCAAGAAGCCCAGAGAGTTCCAAACCAGATGAACCCAAGGAGGTCCACATCACAGCACATAATTATTAATATGTCAAAGGATAAAGATAAAGAAAGAATCTTAAAAGCAGCCAGAGACACACACCACTTTTCTTCCAAGGGAAAACCTATAAGGCTATCAGCTGATTTTTCAGTAGAAACTTTGCAAGCCAGAAGAGAGTGGCATGATATATTCAAAGTGCTAAAAGGAAAAACCTATGATCAAGAATACTCTACCCGGCAAGGTTGTCATTCATATTCCAGAGACAGAGCTTCCCAGAGAAACGAAGGACAAAGATGTTTATCACTATTAAACCAGTCTTATAAGGAATGTTAAAGGGACTTCTTTAAGTGGAAAATAAACGTCCATAATTATACATAAGAAAAATATGAACGAAAAGATGTAAACTTTGACAACATATACATAAAGGTGGAGAAAGGAGTAAAAAGGGAAGGTAAGGGGACAAGGAAACAAAATATTTTTTATTTTTCTGTTTTTGTTTGTTTTAGAATGTGTTTGAACTTAAATGACCATCAAATAATATGGACTGCTATTTATTTAGGATGTTATAGATAAATCTCCTGGTAACCACAAACCCAAAACCAATGATAGGATACACAAAAATAAAGAGAAAGAAAGCCAAACAAAATGCTATAGATACTCCTCAATCACAAAGAAAGAGATCAAGAGAAGAAGAAAGGAACAAAGAAGAACCATAAAAACAACCAGAAAACAAAACTTTAAAATGGCAACAAGTATATACCTATCAATAATTACTTTAAGTGCAAATGCCTAAATGTTATCAAAAGACACAGAGTGGCAGAATGAATAAAAAAGCAAGACCCATCTACATACTGCCTACAAGAGTCTCACCTCAGACCTAAAGATACATACAGACTAAAAGTAAAGGGATGCAAAAACATTCACCATGCAAGTGGAAGTTTAAAAAAACAAAAAAAGCCAGGGAAGCAATACTTATATCAGAAAAATAGACTTAAAAAAAAAAAACTAACAAGGGACAGAGAAAAGTGTTACATAATGATAAAGGGATTAATCCAACAAGAGGCTAAAACAATTGTAAATATCTATGCACCCAACACTGGAGCACCTAAATACATAAAGCAAATATTAGTGGACATGAACAGAGAAATCGATAGTGATACACTAATAGTAGGGGACTCTAACACTCCATTTAAAACAATGGATAGAGCAAAAAGACAGAAAATCAATAAGGAAACAGTGTCTTTGAATGCCCACTGCACCAGACTGACACAACAGATATATACAGACCATTCCATCCAAACAAAAACAGAATACACATTCTTTCAGGTACATATGGAACATTCTCCAAAACAGATCACATATTAGGCCATAAAACAAGCCTCAGTAAATTTAAGAAGATTAAAAGCATACCATGCATCTTTTCTGACCACAACAATATGAAACCAGAAATAAATCACAGGACAAAAATCTGGAAAAAACACAACTGAAGGCTAAACAACATGATACTAAACAAAAAACGTCAATGAAGAAATCAATGAAGAAATAAAAAAAATACATGGAGACAAGCGAAAATGAAAACACAACACTACATCAAAAACTAATGATGTACTGTGTGATGACTAACATAATAAAAAAGTTATATAAAAAAAGGAAAACACAACAGTCCAAAATCTCTTCACATAGCAAAAGCAGTTCTTAGAGTGAAGTAGATAGCAACACAGGTCTACCTTAAACAAGAAAAAACTCAAATAGTCTAATCTTACACCTAAAGGAAGTGAAAAAAGAACAAAGTCCCAGGTGAGTAGCAGAAAGGAAATATAAAGATCAGAGCAGAAATAAATGATGTAGAAACCAAAAAACAATAAAAACAATCAGTGAAACCAAGAGTAGGTTCTCTGAAAAGATAAACAAAATTGACAAACCCTTAGCCAGATTGATCAAGGTAAAAAGAAAATGGCCCCAAGTAAATAAAATCAGAAATGAGAGAGAAGTAACAACTAACACCACAGAAATACAAAGAATTATAACAGAGTACTATGAAAAATTATATGCCAACAAACTGGACAACCTAAGAGAAATAGAATGATTCCTAGAAACACACAATCTTCCAAAACTGAACCAGGAAGAAAGAGAAAATCTGAACAGACCAATTACAAGTAATGACATTGAATGAGTAATCAAAAACCTTACCAAAAAATACAAGTCCAGGGCCAGATGGCTTCACAGGTGAATTCTCCCATTTAAAGAAGAGTTAATACCCATTCTTCTCAAACTATTCCAAAAAACAGAAGAGAAAGGAAAGCTTCCACATACATTCCATGAGGCTGGCATTGCCCTGATACCAAAACTAGAAAAAGACTCCACAAAAACAGAAACTACAGGCTAAAATCACTGATGAACATGATAAACATAATTGCAAAAATCCTCAACAAAATATTAGCAAATGGCATACAACAATACATTCAAAAGATCATGCACCATAATCAGGTGGGATTTATTCCATAAGTACGAGGATGGTTCAGTACACACAAATCAATGTCATACACCACATCAACAAAACAAGGGATAAAAATCATATGATCATCTTAATAGATGCAGAAAAAAATTTTGACAAGATTCAACAGTGATTCATGAAAAAAAAATCTCAACAATGTGGGTTTAGACATACACCAACATAATAAAGGGCATATACGAAAACTCACAGCTAACATCATACTCAATGGCGAAAAACTGAGAATTTTCCTCTAAAATTAGGAAGACAAGGATGTCCCCTCTTACCACTCTTATTCAACACAGTACTAGAAGTCCTAGTCTCAGCAGTGAGAGAACAAAAAAAAAAAAAAAATACGAGGCATCCTGAGCACCCTGGTGGCTCAGTTGGCTAAGTGTCCATCTCTGGATTTTGGCTCAGGTCATGATCTCTGGGTCATGAGACTGAGCCCTGTGTCGGGCTCCACACTCAGCATGGAACCTGCTTAAGACTCTCCCTCTCCCTCTGCACTGCCCCCCCCACATCCTTTTTGTGCGTGCACTCCCTCTTTCTCTCTCTAAAAAAAAAAGGAAAGAAATAAAAGGCATCATAATAAGAGGCATATTAGTAAAGAAGTTAGTTTCACTCTTTGTAGACAACATGATACTACATAGAAAATTCTAAAGACTCCACCAAAAAACTACTAGAAGTTATAAATGAATTCAGTCAAGTGGCAGGATACAAAATTAATACCTAGAAATCCTTAGTGTTTTTATACACTAACAACAAAGTTGCAAGAAATTAAAAAAACAACACTATTTCCAATTGCGCCAAAAAGAATAAAATACTTAAGAATAAACTTACCCAAAGTGGCGATAGACATGTACTCTGAAAACCATAAAACACTGATGAAAGTAATTGAAGATGATACAAACAAATGCAAAGATATCCCCTGCTCATGGACTGCGAGAATTAATATTGTCAAAATGTTCATACTACCAAAAGCAATCTATAGATTCAATGATTCAGTGCAATTCTTACCAAAATACCAAGAGCACTTTTCACAGAACTAGAATAAGTATACTAAAATTTGTATGCAACCACGGAAGACCCCAAATAACTAAAGCAATCCTGAGAAAGAAGAACAAAGCTGGAGGTATCACAATTCCAGATTTCAAGATATACTACAAAGCTTAGAATTTACATAATAAGAATTAAATGTGTTGATTATAAAAACATAATTTGAATGTGCATAGTAAAAGTTATCATGAGCAAATACAGTAGACAAATTGGAAAGTATTTACAAGAGTTAATACTGACAATGCTCAAAGTTAACACTTAAAACTTCATCAGAAGATGACAAATACCCACAGAAAAAATGGACAAGGATACTGATTAAACAATTTACATAAAAGCAAATCCACATATCTGAAAAGCATGAAAAAATACTAATTTCACAAGTGAAGAAATTTAAATAAATGTAATAATTATGAATTGGGGAGTTATAACATCTATGGTTGTCGGGACATGAGGAGTTTCATAATTTTTTCATAAAAATGTGAATATTTGTAACACTTCAGAAGTAATAGGGCAACATACATTAAACTTTATATTTTTACCTCTTGAACTTAAGAGAATTTATGAACAATTTTTATTATAACCTTGTTCTTTGATGAAACCAAACCAAACAAAACCTCTGGAAACAAAGTGAATGTTTATAAAGTGGTAATTGGTTGAATTGATTGTTTCTTATTATCCATATCATGAGATAATACATGGGATATACAGACATGTAAAATTTCAATTTCATGTATAGTAACTGACAGGGAGGCTTTCCACAATGTATCAGTGAGTAAGAAAAAAGGAGATGGACATTTTTGAAAAATGATGACAAAAAGACTGATGTGCCCGTGTTCATACACAAACATGTTTGCTTATGTATGTATGTGAATGGTTACGAAAGTGTAAAAAAATTTAGAATAATAGAACTCAGTTGCTAACATGGGTTATCTGTGATATGGAAGCAGAAGAGAACAAGAAGTGGACAGCAATTAAAGGAAACTGAAGAATTACAAATTCAAAACCAATAGCATCGGGATATAATTTGGGAATTTATATAAAATTATATATATAGATGTATTTTTTTAAATAAAATATTTTTCAAGATGAAAAATTACCATGCTGATGAAAATAATAGAATGGGCAGATTTAATTTAAATCTAAAGTAAATGTGGCATTTATATTTTCCTAGCTCAGGTCCAGATTTTCTTAAAAATCAACATACAACAATACTACAGAACCTGAACATATATTAAAATACTGCATTCAATGGTAAATAAATAGCTTTTTCAAAATTTTTTCTGCCACATGAAAAGGAAATATAGATAGATGATAGATAGGTCTTTTAGTTAAAGTAGGATCAGTGGAAAGGAGAAAATAAATAGCAGAAAGGGAGAATGGGACCAGCCTAAGGTTGAAATTTTAGCAACTTGATTGGACCTTTAAAAAGATTCAGGGGAATCTGATAGGGAGATGGAAATGAAATTTTCAACGAGCAAATATTTGCTGAGTATCCACCAGGTACCAGACTCTGTTCTAGGCACTGAGGCCAGTGGTAAAAATGGAAGCACAGAGTTCATTATGTAGAGCTTAGATTCTCCTTCTGGAAAATATGATCATAAACAAGTGAACAAGTCAATGGAGGTAGTCGCCAAGAGCATGTGGGCTCTGGGACAGATCAGGTGGTACTGTGATGACAAACGGTGTGGGGCACGGCCGACCTGAGACTGACTGGGCAAGAGGAATCCCTCCCTGTGCAGCTGTGACAGGAACGTTCCCAGGTGGGGAGAACAGTGAGTGCAAAAGTTGTAAGTAGGATGTTCCTGGCTGGAGGGGACCAGATGAGGACAAGAGGGCTGGGAGCTGAGGACGAAGTCAGAGAGAACTGGAAGACTTTGCTGTAGAACTTTCAAGGTCCCACTTCGGTTCGAAAACATGAATTAGAAGAAGTTGCTAAAATCTGGATAATCAAAATATCAAGAAAGGCAAGCTCAGGATGGGGTACTTGGCCAAGCTCAGGCTGGTCTTCCGTGAGCCCCCAGGACCACTAGCTTTAAGGAGCATAAAGTGCACTACAGGTCAGAAATCATCGGAGGTAGCTATTCCAGACGAATTACGTACAGACAAAGGGAACCTCCTCAAAAAAGCAGGATTTTAGCCAAAGACCTTCAAGCCTGAAGTAGCACTGTGATATACATAATGATATAATGGCTACCCGAGGACTGAAATAAGGCTTGCAAACCTGTTGAGATGGGGAATTCCAGAGAAATGACCAAAAGATTATGAGGAAGGGACCAAGGGAGACACAAGGCTACAAACTGCGGAGAGGGTGCCTATAAACCAATTCAATACATCCTGTTTATAAGAAGGATCAGAAGCTGAGCTCCTAGAGAAAGCCCACATTCACTTCAGTACCAGTGTGCCAAGAATTCAGGGACAGGAAATAACATGGAATGGAATATTTAGAAACTTAAACAGGTACTTTCAATTAAATGAAAACTTTTACATAAAGACTTTAAATGAGATTCCCCTACCTTACGGGAAAGAAGGGAAGTTCAGTGAAATCCTGGGTACTATAGGAGAAACCTCTCTAAATGTCTAAATTTTGCAAGAAGACAAGGGTGTTTGAGATGACAGTCTCTGAAAGAGGAAGAAATTGTGTATGTGACAGATCCCTGCCCCTCCCCGCCTAGGTTATGGGGATCTTAAAGTCATGAACAAGCTCTTGATTTGAAGTTTTCCCTTCTTGAGTTTTATGTTTGTAAGTGATAAACTCCAGGAAGATAACTTTGATTTAAGTGGAGTTCCAGCTAGACCGAAGAAATGTGTATCCTATTGTCACATTTTCTTCCCTAGATGATAATTAAGTTTCTTCTGTCTATGGCTGCAAACAGCCATGTGGGTTAGGACCAATTTCTTTCACTCTGAGAAATCATGAGGAATATTTTCACTCAGAATCACAAAAATACATGTACACTCAGACTCAAACCCAGAACCACTGGTCTCCCATGGTGGGACCCAGGCACTGGCATTTGAAAGAGTTTCATGGGCCCCTGGGTGGGACAGTCGGTTAAGCATCTGCCTTTGGCTCAGGTCATGATCCCAACCGAGTCTGGCATCTGGCTCCCGGCTCAGCAGGGAGTCTGCTTCTCCCTCTCCTCTCCCCTTCCCCCTGCTTGTGCTTTCTCTCGCTCGCTCTCTCTCTCAAATAAACAAATAAAATCTTAAAAAGTTTCACAAGTGACTGAGCTTCTTCCACCTACAAGAATGTTTGTCAAAACTATATTTATTTCTTCCTAGGTATGCAGCTTTCGTTTGAAAAAGCTTGGCATATGCAGAAATCAGTACTTTAGCTCTAAGCTGCCATTATTATATGTGTTGGGGGCCTGCAATATAGAATTTAAGCATGTGGGCCTAAAGTCTACACGAGTTCATTATCCTGATTTCTCAGCCTAGTTCATGTTTACTTCGGGCAAACAATTTCTAAGCCTCAGTTTCCTTATCACAAAAAATGGGACTTGTACTCAATTTCTAAAATCATAAAAATTAAATGAGTTAAGGTGGATTATCTCATATTATAGTTACAGCTCACTAAAGGTTAGCTATTATTACCTCATTTGGCTGTGGAAAATTGTTATCTTTTAAATTTTGTGGGAATGCAACCAGAGCTGTAATGTTCTAAAGTGCTTGGTAGACCTCTGGAGGCTTGAAAACATAGGCCAAGATTTCTGTGGGGAACTGGAAAAGGTGCATCAAGTTCTTGTAGAGGATGTGTTAGTCGGCTATTGCTACAGTAGAACCCAGACTCCATGCAAGCACTTAAATGAGACCCTTTTAAGAGCCCAAGAAGAAAATAAGAAAGGTACTTTGGTAATATTTGGAAACATTGAATTTTCAGTGGCAACAAAGTTAAGAAAGAACCAATTTCTTGGCCCTTAAGGGTTGATTTTATTTCTTTGGGGCTTTTTTCCTTCTATTATTGCCACAGTGTGATTTGGGTTGTACTGTTCTCCTGATGCCTTGATGTAACATATCAGGTGTGCTTACTTGTAACAGAGAATTGAACTTAGTCTGACAAGAGAATTAGAACAGGGCATGTCTTCTCAAGCATGTCTGGCATTGCAACAAATTAATTTTTGTGCTGTCCTGATTCACTTTGACTTTTTTGTGTGTGTTTAGGGGAGGGACATCAAAGAGGCATTCGGGACATGCTTGAGGTTCTCACCTTCCATCCCCTGCTCTCTGCTGCTACCTTAGGAGCCATACTGGTAACGGCCACCAGACCATGTAGGAGGGACTTCTCTGCCCTTTCCTCATCACCTCCCCCACCAGAGCCAGAAAAATCTTTAGATTTGTCAGAGATAGGAGCCTTAAAAAAAAAAAAAACCACTGTGCATCTCCTGTGTGCCATAAGGTACATCCAGCGGTCATAGATACCATCCTATTCACTTCTTTTAATAGTCTATTTTATACAGGAGGCATGGAGGTCATAGAAGTTTCAAGTAGCTGCTCTCAAGTGGCAAGATAAGGATATCTGAGCCTTCTCACCCTGGATCCTTTGCCCACTTACTATAGAAACAGGGAAACCAAAGGGGTGAAAAATTTTTGGAAATATTATTCTAACTCATCCTTTTACATTTGAGAAGTCTGACTCAGAGTTAAACGATTTGCCTCAGGCAGAGAGCCAGTCAGAAGCCTGTCTGGGAAGAGCAACATATCTTTTCACTTTTAGAAGTCTTGTATCTCAAAATCCCACAAGGCACAGGAAGGACACAAGATCCACTCTAAACAGCTGTCTGCCGTGGCCACCTTTCCAGCTCATTGCTGGGGCAGTATGTTTACATCTGCCTTTGGTTCAGTAGAGCGAGGGACTTTCTGGACCCTTAATGTCCAGTTGCAAGGCAACTGGAAAATTCTTTTAAGAGCCACTTTACCCCACAGAGCTAGAACTTGAAACTAAAGGGAAAGAAAAAAACATTAGCTGTCAATATGGGGTTAGTGGTAAGCACAGAATTCAGGTGGTTAAGAAAACACCTGGTTAAGATTATTAAGACAGCATATAGATACGTTTTAGAAATGTGAGGTTATATTAATCCTACTTTCTATGAATATATATGACAGTTTTAAAGTGTTCACCTATAATCAATTCCCCTTTTCATAATAAGGAGGATAGTATCTTACAAAATGACTATTTTTAAATGTAAGAAGCTTTGAGGAAAATTCTCATTTCTTGTCTCTGACCACAGCTAGAAATTAATTTTAATACAATACAGTGAAAAAGTTCATGAATACTTATCACAGAGGCATTTACATGGGATTCTCATAAAAAAGCACACACATAACAGCCAAGAACAATAAATGAACTAATTTTCCAGGAGGAAATCATTCACTGATAATAGTGAATTTACATCATACATTCTATAGCCTTCGACATCTGTGAAAGAGAATATTGGTGAGCAGCATGATTCACAGGAGCTATGAGGTAAAAGAATCAAATAAAACAACAAATTTCTAATATGTACTTTTAAATAATTTGTAATATATTCATAAAATCTTCAAGAAGGAAAATGCCAGACAAGATGATAGAAATAACTCTGAGATTCAAGCTCTCCTGAAGATGCTTATAAACATCAAGAAAAAAAAATGGCTGATAGATCTTATTGGATTAAATGGATTTTAGGAAAACATTATGTTGTTAAAAAAGCACAGGATAATGATACATGAGTAATGTGTCATTATTAAGCAATAATGAAAGAACATTTTAAATTATTACAACAACACTCTTTAATAATATTAATACCTTTGATACCTAAGCACCTTTAGAGATAGTGCAGTGGATAGTGAAGCTGTTTTCTTAAATGATTATTTTTAACAGATGAAAGACTTTATATTGAACTCTACACACAATTGCCACTCAACTTTCTGTTCATGATAATGGTTCTGTCTTTGGGCATTTCATAGCAATTTTGCAAATTCAACTGTAACTTAAAAATACCATTATTAAGATAATTTTACGCAAGCCCTTTTGGTTTAATTAGGATTCTAGCTGCAGAAAGCATATTCAGAATTTACAAACCGCAGTTGGCCCATCTCCTCCCTCATTAGTTGTTGTCAATCAAAAGTATACTGGTTGTATAATGGAAAGAGAAATTTAGACACATGGTTAGAACAACTTTGAATACTTGGATCAAAAAAAAAAACCAGCATCTCATAATTTATATCATATTATATTTAAAAATCTTTAAAATAAATCAATCTTTTAAATACCTACAGCCTAGCTGAGGGAAAATGGGGGGATAAACAAGTGCATTTTCTTTCCTTCTGGTTCTGTTACAGCAAAAACGACAGCGCAGAGCAGGCAATTTTCCTCTTCTCCCACACCAGACCCTAACTTTGACCAAATGCTGCACTGTTGCTGGAAAATGCCCGGTGGTTTGGCAGAAGAGGGACTAAACCAGCATTGCCTGGAAATCCTATCTCAGCCCAAAGAAGAGCTAAAAATCTCTCCCAGTGCCTTCAGGGGGGCTCTGTGGTGTCTGGTACCAGCGTAAGAAGCAGCATTTTAGCCTCTGTGACAAGTGCGAAGGCACAAGATGCAGCCAAAAAGATCACTGCTTAGAATCACCAAAGTTGAAGAGAACAGGTTAGAAAAGTCTCGGTAGCACCACACACCCTCTCTAAGGCAAGGTTATATCAATACAGCCCTGGAGAGGGTTTTTGAACTTTATGGTTAAGAAAGAGCGCCGCTCGTCCCTCGCCCCGTCCTAGCGCTGCCGGCCTGGGAATAGGCATTCATGGCCTGGCGAGTCCAGGTAAAGAAGACCCCCAAAAGTTGGGCTGGTGACCAGAGTGACACCTTCCTGGATTGTGGCCCCACAGAGGGTGCCCGAGGAACTAGAAAGGGATTGAGGAACAGTCGAAAGAGTAGAGGTGAAAAAAGGTGCAGAATCCAAGGTAACAGTCCCCAGTCGCTAACGGGAATCCTCCAAGCCAGCGGAAGCACTGGGGACCGCAGACCAGCCTGGCCGCACCCTTACCTGCACCCCGCCGCGGATGCAGAGTCCCGGCAGCGTCAGCCACAGAGCCCTCGCCAGGCTGCATTAACAGGTCCGCCCCTATTCTGGCTGCCGCCCGGCTCCCGCCACCTGCCGCGGCCCCGCGAAGCGGCTCAGCTTCCGCAGGTCCCTGCCGGCAGGCGGGGCGCCTGTGCTCTGCGCTCCCTCACCGCCTCCTTGCCCCCTTCAGAGGAAACGTCACTGTCCAGGGGAAACCAGCCAGCTGCTGGGATTCCGGAGAAGCTATTCTCAGCCCACTAAGGGCCATCCGATACCTTCTTGGGAAATTCAGAATCTGCGTGCAGCAAAGAAAAGGAAGCATCCCTATGACTGGTTATTGCGTGGTTGTTTGCCTCTCCACACCTTGGGCAAGTGATTTAGCTTCTCGATGCCTCAGCTTCCTCTTTCATAAAATAGAGATGATGATGATAACTGGGGAAATCTGAGAAGTAAATGAATGTGTATGTGCAGAATGCCTGGAATGGGTCCTGGGACATATTAAGCATTCGATAAACGTTAGCTGCTGTTTTAAGGTTCCCATCACATCTGTGAGTCCTTGCGGAGGCCTTTTAGGTTACAAGAAAACCTCTCTGCAATTCTGGAAATGTGAATTCACATCATAATTAGAAGGGGAAAGGAGAGAGCTGGGATAAATGCCCAGTGATTATGACAAGAAAATCTGCTTCGTTGGAATTGCTAATAGATCATGCCTAAAACTCAATGCATTAACTTAGAGGTTTATACCATTACCGAGAAAGGAATACTTAAAGGTACGTTAAGATAGTAACACAGGTAGGGTCAAGTGTGGGCAAAGCCCTTGCATATGCTATCAGGTCTGATCCTCACAGCAGTAGGCTTGTTAAGCGGTTGGTAGCTACAGTTTTCCCCAGTCCCCACGGAGGCACCAAGGTTCAGTGGCTTGTCCAAAACTACAGAGGCAGTTTTCAAACGACAAAGCCAACTTCAGAAGCCGAATTCAGTTCTCTCACTATTAAATGTCTCTCCCGGAATCAGCGATAAATGTGGGATACAGGAAAATCTGCTTGAGAGACCTTTTCAAATAGGATTCCCTGGTCCTGGATTAAGGTTGTATATTCAGACCTGTGTGTGTTCAAACCTTAGTTATGACCATGTTGAGGATGCAGAAAGAGGTATCTCTCCCAAGAATTTACCAAGTTCAAGGTAGAGATGCCATTCCCACTTCGGTGAAGTTTATCTATACCTAGGCATAGAAAGTCATAGGGGAAAAAGGCATTAAACAGTAACTACCTGGAGGCAAGGCTTAGAAGGGTTAAGTTCAGGAAAATAAAGGTAAGAAGAGGAAGGCATTCTGTATTTAATCTGAGCTTCTCAGATCGAAGTGCAAAAAAAGAATGTGGGGGGTACCTGAGTGTCTCAGTCAGTTAGGCGACCAACTCTTTTTTTTTTTTTTTAAGATTTTATTTATTTATTTGACAGAGAGAGACACGGCGAGAGAGGGAACACAAGCAAGGGGAGTGGGAGAGGGAGAAGCAGGCTTCCCGCGGAGCAGGGAGCCCGATGCGGGGCTCCATCCCAGGACCCTGGGATCATGACCTGAGCCGAAGGCAGACGCTTAACTGACTGAGCCACCCAGGCGCCCCTAGGTGACCAACTCTTGATCTCAGCTCAAGTCTTGATCTCAGGGCTGTGAGTTCAAGGCCCGCAAGGGGCTCCACACTGGACATGGAGCTTACTTGAAAAAAAAAAATGTGGACGGGGACACCCCATATAATCTCTCTTCCTACTTCTACTGGAAAAATAGATCATCAAAATAAATAGGGATAATGCACTGCTTTTGATGAGACAGTGAGGTAATGTCTAGTTTGTGAGAATTCCGTTACAAATTAAAATAAATACAAAACTTGCCATGCAATAGTCATTAAATTACTAGTCACTTGCTATATCTTATAGAATAACAGTGTGAACTACTGTCCCGATTCCACCCCCAAATCCCCCAAACCCCACTGGAAATGTTAGACCATGTCCATAAGCAGGAGAAAATTATATACAGAGAGGGACCTGAAATAAGCTTCTTCTTACTACTTCCCCCTAAAGCCCACACATGCTGCTTTAGCCTCTACCCTTTCATTTATTCTGCTTTACCTTACCCAGTTCCAGTAGAAAAGCTTGCCTTCCTGCCAGCTAATGCTTATCTCTACAACTGTAAGCTTTACTCCCCACCTTCTCCCACATTTTCAGGATGCTCATACTCTCTCTTGTATAGATCTCCCTTCCCTGTCAAATGAATTATTCCCACTGACTTTTAATGATGCTCAGTCTCTCCCATTATAATAAAAAGTCCCCACAAGGCTTTAAGTACACACACCCACATCAGTCCTTTCCAGGCACAGCCATACTGTAAACTACAGTCCAGTTCTACTGTTGGCATGTACTCACTTCTTGCTCACTCATCAACCTGATCCAACCAAGCTTCTGTCTCATTCTGAATGTCCCATCTCTGCAACAACCTTGCAAAGATCATCAGTATCCTTCATGCTGATAAATACACTGGATTTTTTTCAGGCAGTATTTTTACTTGGTCTTTGAGTGCTTGGCTTCCTTATGAAACAGTTTCTTCTCTAGGCATCTGTTTTATAATATTTCTCTCTCTCTCTCTCTCTCTCTCTTGTTTACTCTGCATATCTAGCTGATGAATTTTTGTGTCTTTTACAGGCTCCTTGTTTCCTACACAGCCACTTAATATATACGCTACCTTGAGGCTCAGTGCCAGGCTCATTCCTCTTATTCTGGACTAAACTATTAGGCATTCTTATCCGCACCAGTGCCCTCTATTACCACATGTATTCAGGAGATCCAAACATCTGTATCTGTAATTCGTCAGAGATCCAAACTCTTACTTGACCTTTCCAACTGCTGTTTCAAAGTCAACCTCTAATTCAACATGTCTAAAATTAGATTCATGGTCTTCTTCCTAAAACATTGTTTCCCAGCTCGGTTAATAGCATTTCCACCCATCCTTTTCACTGCTAACTTAAATGTAGTGTAACCCAAGACACCACCTTGCACCATGGGACAGAAACTACATGCTGAGTATGGCAGGGAAGCAGGATAAAAGAAGCTGTAGTCCTTGGCTGCTTTGGAAAACTTTTCCAGTTTTTACTAACTTACCTCTGACTTCTTTTACATGTGAGAGACATAAAAGTTCATCTTTAAAAGAAACATACATCTTTACGTGTCCTTACATATTGCTTAGTATAATCTTCACATAAGTATAAAATCAGTATAACTTGATGTAAATAGAATTAATACACGATATTAATACATATTAATACACGATATTAATTAATTAATTAATACACGGTACAAAATAAGAATTAAATTGTAAAATAGTTTGTCCACATGGCACTTAAAATGGTCATGTATTCCACCAAGCAGATCCCACCTTGTACCCTATCTTTGGAAACATTGCCTGACACAGTATGATAATAAACTGATACGTTGTGGCACAGAAGGAAGGGTCCAACACGCTAACCATATGGTAGCTTTGGGAGAACAGGACCAAGAAGGCACAGCAGGAAATAGAAAGAGAACCTGGACCCCAGAAAGGAGCAGAAATGAATGAAGTGACTACAGGGAAGGTAATATAAGGGAAAGGGGGGAGTAAACATAATTGTAATCATTTCTGATCCAATATTTTCTGACTTCATTGTTTTGACCTAGTAGTTTTTTTGTGGCAAAAACAAAACAAAACAAGGATGAAGATAAAGGGTTACACACACCCAGTGTCTGTCCACATTACATATCTGATGGGGCCAAGAGAGCGCTCTCCTGGAACTAAATTCTCAACGTGAAACAAAGTTGCTCAAGGACGTCCCTTCTCATCCAGACAAAAAGACATATAACCATTATTTATTGCATTCAACTGGGTTTATTACATTGCCCTGACCAGTGAGAGGCCCAAACACTTCATTGCTTATTAAGAGAGAAGACCACTGTCGAGTTTATAATCAAAGTATTGTTGAAGAGAATTGCTCCCCACTCCCAATTTTCCCTGAACAATCATGAGGCTCTCAGAATTCTGGACAGATTCCCCCCACTCCCCCCGCCCACCGCCTCAGAACTGAGTGTTGCTGCTGCTTTGGAAAAATATCCCATGTGACTACTGTAGTATCATTGTCAGGAGCTGGACTTAAGAAATTGGATGAATTGTGCCAGTTTGTTATAGGCAGATGGGGAACACCAATTTCATTGCTGGAGTTAGGGTGTAGGTTTTCTACAATTGTTTCTAATATACAAGATGATGACTTTGAATGTATATATTTGTAATCTTGGTTTTTTTTTTAAAGATTTTTATTTATTTATTTGAGAGAGGGAGAATGAGAGATAGAGAGCACGAGAGGGAAGAGGGTCAGAGGGAGAAGCAGACTCCCTGCCGAGCAGGGAGCCCGATATGGGACTCGATCCCGGGACTCCAGGATCATGACCTGAGCCGAAGGCAGTCGCTTAACCAACTGAGCCACCCAGGCGCCCCTATATTTGTAATCTTGTAATGGGGAAAATGTATATAAAGATGTTTTAATATGTATGTAGCGTTTCAATAAATCTCAATGCCTCAAGGCAAACAACAACAACAAAAAGAAATCAAAAAACAAAACCAGATTGACTAAAAATATTTGCATTGAAGATAACAAAGGCTTACTAAAGACAAAGGACTTAGGTAAAAATTCACATGATTAGATTTACAAAGAATAAAGAAATGGATATTGTTAATAATCAGAAAAATGCATATTAAGGCAACAGTCAAGCTCCATTTTCCCATTTAAATATAATAATATGTGTTTGTCATGTTCTGAAGGTAGCATAATTAACATAGTCCTTTTGAAAAGCAACTTGATTATGTATAAAAACCAACAAAAAGTGTTCATAGACTCTGACTCAGGAAACAAATTCCTGGAAATATATACATCAGAAATAATTCAAAAGAAATAAATGCTTCAAGCAGAAAATACCCATTTGTATTGACTAAAAGGTAGAAAACCAGAGGTAATCTGGTAGACAAACTCAATGACATTTATAGGAACATGAAAAGTTTTAATTATGACAATGTACCAACATAGAGAAAAAATTAGAAAATGTTAAGTGAAATAAATAGGATATTTAGGTAAACTAAAACCTCATCTATACAAAAATATGAATTCTTCTAAGTAATGCCTGAATGAACATCTGAATAACCAAACAGTGTATATGTCATGGTGGTACGATTGTAGAGTGAATTTTTTTCTAGAACTTATAGTAGTTATTCTATGTTTGTAAAATTTTAAAAAATAAAATGTGACTTTACTGGATAAAACACCAGAATGGAAAATCAGGAGTCCCAGCATCTGGTTCAGTTTTGTCATCTTAGTGCTTCATGCATTTCAGCTTTTCATATAGCGTATAACGGGACTCACCTAGTGTTTTTCAAGTTGTAAGGGCTCATGACCTAACTCCGTTAAAATCTCACTAGTTATCCTACTTGTCTCAGCAAAGCAAACCATCCACCCTGCTTTCCAAATTAGCCTATGACCTTTTCTTTCTAGAAAGAAGTCTATTCCATTCACTTAATAATATTTGTTGACTCTTTACCATTGGGTAAAATCATGTGCTAATACTTCGGAGGGGCAGCAGGAGAGGAGTGGGACTTAAATACATAAAACACCGCTCCTGAACTCGCGAAACTTCCATTTTCGCTTGTTTTGCAGGGGCAAGACGCAGGTTCGCATGTGATTAGGAAAAGAAGGTTGGGTTGGACTCAAAGAGGAAAGGTTATTACAGATGGAAGCATCAAGGATTTGACATGTGAGCCAAGTATCAAGGAATAAGTTTCATTTGGACATGTGGAGATGGGGGTCAGTGTGGATTAAGCTGGTCAGGCAAAGGAAACAGGATGAGCAAAGTTAAGAAGCTAGGGAACTCGGGGATATGTGGAAACAGTTCCTTGCTTGGGTACATGAGAGAAGCACAGGTTGTGTGAGAGAGGAGAGAGGAGAGAGGGTGTTAGACTCTAGGACCAGGGCTACCCTGTATCGTAACCCTGTCTGAACAACTGCTCACAGAAGTGATGGGAGGGGCTTTTTCAGCTGCTTGTCGTGAACCCTAACAGGTGTTCCAAGTTTGAAGCTCAGCACCACAGCCATCATGACATGGGAGGGATAGAACCACCATTATGGAGTAAGGTAAACAAATAGATGAGTCCAAAGTCTTGTTCCTCATTCCCCACAAATTGTGCGTGGAATGCCACAGAACCAAAAAAACAAAAAAACAAAAAAAAACCCCCACATTCTCTACTGAGGATATTCAAAGCACCTAAAGAGTCTGGGTCTAGATAAGAAGTCTCTGTGCACAGAAATTAGGCAAGCAGGAAAAGAGCCAGTCTCAGCAGTGAGACAGTCCCTTTCTCTAAAAGGCCAGATGAAGTTGGTCTTGGCTCAAGGAACCAGACCTGCCTCATTAATGCTTGGGGTCCTTTCTCTTTTACCTGTAATGAGCCGGTACGGTCTCAGTAAGAAAACAGGGGCGAGAAGACTGTATTGCCATAAGATCTTATCCAAACAAGAAGTGATTGTGATGTTAGGAATTCACGTGTGTCACAGTTTTGTCCCTCCACTCCCCTCCCACTATGAAGAGCATAGCAGTTTTAGAAAATAAAGAAATTATATTTATGATGCACATGCTATGGAGATTTAAATCCTGGTGGCTTTATTTACTAGTTTATGATCACAAAGAAATTACTAAACTTTAAATTTCATTTCCCTCAAAGTGGAATAATGTCCTTTTAAATAGGAAAATCTCAAAAAGTGCTTTTAAAATTAATACTAAATATTAATTTACAGGCTTACAATATGTCATGAATTACGCCAAACGCTTTATAATCATTACTCCCACTTAATCCTGACAAAATGGATTCTATTTTACCCCATATTTACAGACGAAAGAATTGTGGCTTAGAACAATGATTCTCAATTTTAATGGAGAATTTTTTTTAAAGTGTAGATTCTAACTCTGTACTTCTGGGTGGGAATGAGAGCCTGCATTTCTCAGAAACTCCCAGATGATGCAGGTATTGCTGATCCAGAGAGACACTGTGAGCAGCATCGTCCTACAGAAGCTAGTAATTAACCAAGGTCACACAGCTAGTAAGTGATAGGGGCAGTGTTTGACCCCAATTTTGCCTGAGCCCCAAGCCTTTGTGATTATCTATTATGCTAACTCTATAAGGAAATTGAAATTCATTCACATAATTAAAACACAGGGGCCTTTGATCAATAATATGGAAGCTATTTAAAGCCTGATCATAAATGCATGGGTGTGCTAAAACTTGGAATATGTCAAAGCAGTGGGGAGGTTAAGCACATGGAACAAATTGGGGTTTAAACAACTCTAGTTTCTTTTCTTTTACAATAGAAATGGTGGAGTCAGAATCAATCAAGGTACATTTGGCCCTTGAACAACTTGGGTTTGAACTGTGTAGATCCACTTATTATATGAATTTTTCCCCCATAAATACACTATAGTACTGCAAATATATTTTCTCCTCCTTATGATTTCTCTAATAACATTTTCTCTTCTCTAGCTTACTTCACTGTAAGAATACAGTATGTAATATATATAACATGCAAAATATGTGTTAATCAACTGTTTGTGTTTTCTGTAAGGCTTCCAGTCAGTAGTAGGCTAGTTAAGTTTTTGGAGAGTCAAAAGTTATGCATGGATTTTTGACTGTATGGGAGTCAGCACTCCCAACCCCTGCATTGTCCATGAGTCAACTGTGATTTCTAAACAATATATATTTGACCTTTTTTATATGTCACCACAGTGTGCTGAATGCTTTGCTAAATACCATGGAAGAATGTTAATAAATCAAAGAATATTATTAGGCTTCTTTCCTGCTTCACCTCTCTTTTGTGTTAGATTGAACTGTAGACAGAATTACAAATTTCTAGTTATATGCTTGATTTCTATTCTAACAGCTCATTCTTACATTTAAGCTACTGCCTTAAAAAATATGGTTTATCAAAGTTCCAGTAACAATTATGTGACAGATAAAATATTTGTGCTGCTTTTGGAAAAATATATCATGTTATGGTGAACGCTTAGGAAATAAAAATCTTATAGTTCTTAGAAAGATGATATTCCAAACCACAAAGAAGCATTAGAGTAAGAGGCATTTTTTCATTCAACACATTTTATTAACTCTAAAATATCTACGTTTCTGGGTTTTCTGAAGTACCCATAACTTTAGAGAATTTAGCTTAATCCATTGTATGTAAGAGTGGATTTATGTTGTCAACTTCGACTGTAAAATGCTCTAATCATCTAAAATGACTAAATCAATTTATCAGCCTTCTGCCAGAAGGAAGAATTTTCTTTCTGGTAAAGGCCAAAACTTGTCATTATCAAAAGTTTTTGAGCTTTAACTCGGAATTACTACATATATAAAGTTGTTTATAAAGCAGCCCAAAGATGATCTCAATGCTATTGAACTCAGAAATGATGATGGCCAAAGATGTAGGAAGACAAATGTTAGACTCCAGATGTTAAATTACAATAGTACTGTTAAAATTTTGCATAATAAAATTTCCGATGGCAGATCATCTAGACAGTCTTTAAAGATGAGATTTCTGGGGACAGGGCCTCAGGAAACTCTCCCAGGTGATTTGGATGATTAGCCAAATTCCCAGAGGTTTGAGAATCTCTGAAGATCATTTTATATCTAATTAGAGCCTCCCAATAACTCCGAGAAGTAATCAGGACAGGCATTATCTCCATATTATATGAATGTGAAACAATGCAACCACAGACTCACTCAGAAAGTTGACCCAAGTTCACAGAGCTGACCACGATGTTGAAAGGAAAATAGAAGGCATCTTCTGGTTCCAGATCTAATGTTTTCCTTTCCCTTAACATTTTTAAAAAAGATGCATTTGTTTATTTGAGAGAGAGAGAGAGAGAGAGAGAGCACAAGTGGGAGGGGCAGAGGGCAAGGGAGAGAGAATCTGAGGCAGTTTCTGCACTGAGCACAGAGCCCCACGTGGGGCTCAGTCCTACGACCCTGAGAATACAACCCCAGCTGAAACCAAGAGTTGGAAGCCCAAGTGACTGCACCACCCAGGAGTCCCATTCCTCTAAACGTTTTAAGCTGCTAGACTAAGCTATTCCTTTGACAAATGTCCCAAAGTAGAAACTTGAGGGAATAGGGAAGTGGAAAAGAGAATATAATCAACGGCGCTATCAGTGACTAATATGTTGTAATTTGTATGCATCTGATTTGATTACAATTGATATATCTCGTGATATATTTCATGAATCCCTAGAATGAATAGGAAAAGAATTTTCTATAAAAGGATCATATCTTAAAATATCTTAATAATTACTTTCAGCATCTGTACTGTATGTTCTATGCATTAGGTTATCTATAATTTAGGACAATTTGTGTTGTCTTTACTCCCATGGTTTGAGGATTATGGCTAGGGACCTAGGATGGGAGGATGGCTAGCTGGGCATGTGTGGGTCCCTATGGCCAAGGCTGGCTGAGGAGAAGGAGCCCTACCTAAACTTTGAGTACACCAAATCCTAGAGAGAGAATAAAGTTGAGAGTAGCAGTAAGCAGGAAGAGTATGTGGGCAGGGATTTTTCTGTAGTCTTGGTGAGAGAACTGCATTAAAGAGGCAGGGGAATGGAAAAGAAGGGATAGGGTAGGATGCTGGATGTACGTACATGCTGCAGGAACTTGCTATGTAAGCACAGTGACTCCTGTACTAGATTTAGAATTTCAGGAACCAGATGATGCTAATACAATTAATGTAAACAAAGTCCAGAGAAAGATGTTCACCCTGGAGATAATGCTGATTCAGTTTTAGACACTGAATTTAAGGTGAATCCAGGAGAGCCAGATGGTGATGCCAAATAAGCAGCTGAAATATGGAATTGGAGCATGCCAGAGAGATTATGTTTCCAATTTAGAATCTGGGAGTCACCCACATGGAGGTGACGGTTAAAGCAGGAATAAGTTGACTCAGCAAGGGAAAAACTGAAAAGAGAAGCAGCTTGAATAAAGAACTTTAAGGGATATCTAGAAGATAGAAAAAAGCAGACAGTCCTGGGAAATAAAGGAGGATAAATTAGAAAGGTGTGAAAAGCATGTGTCCAGTGTCATGGAAATTATATCAAAGCAGGCAAGTTTCAAAAAGTACACACTAGCATCAGGTGCCTAGAGAAGTCAAGAGAAAGAGCACTGAGAGAAGATCACTGGAGGATTTCAGTGACAAGGGGTGGGGGGTAGGGGCATAAGGTTATGGGTCTGGCACCCATAGACTGTGGAGAATTATAGAGAGATCAAAGAAATCAAAGAGAAATCAAATTTCCCTTTTTCCAGTTGAGAAGAGTAAGGGAGAAAGAAACTAAGTGTTTTACTCAAAATCAAATCTAAGACCTAGGCCTAAGCATCTCACCTGTATACTTTATGCTTGCATCTATACAACTATACCTGAGATATAGGTATTATTATACAACTATCCCAACCTGTGGATGCATGTGTAGACTTCTAAGTATTTCCAAGGTCAAAAATCATCTGCTACATTTGGCCCAACTGATATACAAAGCCATGCAAAAGCTATTTACTGTGTTATTTTGGTAAACTTGGTCTTTTAGTAATATGATGTGTATATCAAGCATATGTACATGTAAATAAAGAACAGTGGTTGTGCAGGGGTCTGCGAGATTGATAGATTTTTAAAAAGATTGATAAATCAGTTCTTGATGGTTTGTTAACCAATCGTTAGAGCATTATTTCAGGCTCAGGGGTTATTAACACATCAAATCTTGGCTTCAAATATCAATAGTATGAACCAAATATTTGTTTGGATGTTCTTGTTGCTTTTATCTCTGAACCTAGCAAAGTGCCCTAGCACAGAATCCCAATGAATATTTAATAAATGAATGAGTAAATGTGCAAAGATATCTGATCTTTGTTAGTCTTAAAATTATCTTGAGAAAAATAGCAGAAATTGGTAAGATGACAATAGTCAAGCCAACAAAACATCTACTTGAGCTGGTTGACAATATTCAGTCAACAAGAATTTATTGTGCACTTACCGTATTTCCAGAGCACAGCAAGTACAAAGAGTGTCCTTTTTCCAGGGCTCAGAAGCAGGCAAATGAATAATCCCTTTCCTGTGATAACTACTGTAATCATTATGGGGAGATTTAAAAAGATTTAAAAAGATTCCCTAGATCCTCCAGGACTCCAGGCAAGATTCCCTGGGAGAGGCGACATTTCAGCTGTTTGCTACTGGAGTACTTTAGCACATCAAATAATACTGAAGTGTGAGGAAAAAACTGTCAGACCAATCCTTGGGTAGAAAGAGGGTATTCCAGGGCGCCTGGGTGGCTCAGATGGTTAAGCGTCTGCCTTCGGCTCAGGTCATGATCCCAGGGTCCTGGGATCGAGTCCCGCATCGGGCTCCCTGCTCAGCGGGGAGCCTGCTTCTCCCTCTGCTTCTCTCTCTCTCTCTCTCTGTCTCTCATGAATAAATAAAAAATCTTTAAAAAAAAAAAAAAAGAAAGAGGGTATTCCAAGAAGACGGAACAGCATATTTGCAGGTACTGAGGAGAAAAAAGAAAAGAAAAAAGACACAAAGTTAATAGTTATTAAACGCTAAATAAATGCCAGGAATTTGCAAAGTGCATGAGCTTATTTGCTTCTTACAAAAATTCTGTATATTTTTCTTTTGTAGCTGAGAATATGTAGTCTCAGAGAAGTTAAATAACTTTCTTAAAACTACACAGCTAACAAGTGAATTGCCAGGTTACGAAATTAAGTCAGACTGAGCAGGTAGGCCACAAGCTTAACCACTAAGGTATTCTACATCTGCATCAGAATAACTAAGTGGTTCAGGAAAGCCAGATCCCAGTGTGCCTGCATTAGGTAGTAAAGAAGAATGAAGGGGCGGAAATTGGATCGGGAGACGAACCATGACAGACTATGGACTCTGAGAAACAAACTGAGGGTTCTAGAGGGGAGGGGCGTGGGGGGATGGGTCAGCCTGGTGATGGGTATTAAAGAGGGCACGTTCTGCATGGAGCACTGGGTGTTATATGCAAACAGTGAATCATGGAACACTACATCAAAAACTAATGATGTAATGTATGGTGATTAACATAACATAATCATAAAAAAAAGAAAGAAAGAAATGACTGGAAAGACAGATTGCAGCAGACGGTTAAGAGCTGAGTGCGCTAAGAATTTAGCGATTTTTCCTGAGGGTAATAGGGAGATCTTGAAGATTAAGGCAGAGTAATGACATGATTGGATTGGTATTTCAGAATGATTGCTTTCTATATACATCCAGTGCATTGGAGGGAGAGCAAGCATAGGGGATTGCCTCAGAAGTTGTTAAAGACAAAAGTAGTAATGAACTAAAGAGGTTGGAGACTGGATATTTAGGATGTCGAATCCATAGAACTTAGAAGCTTGTTGGTGTAAAATGAGAAGATAAGAAGCATTGAAGATGGCTCAAATATTTTTCCCTTAGTCAGTTGGGTAGTTTGGAGCATTATTAACCAAAATGAGAACCACTACAAAAGGACCACATTTTACCAGAAGAAAATGAGCTCTGTTTTAAACATGTTTTCAAAGTGAAAAATATCAAATAGACAATTGGACACAGTATACTTTCTGGTTTATGCTCTTCCTCCTTTGCATTCTTATCTCTCATCAGTCTGCCTTTGCGCTTCATATTCCATCCCTTCTGAGCCTGGGCTTCTCTAAAGGAGCCCTGCGGTTTCAATCCTTTGTGTTTGCATATGCTGCTAGATTATCTCGGCCCTCCCAAAAAAGGGTGCCCTCTGAGTACTTCATGCATACATCTATTAAAATTCATCACATTTTATGGTTATATTTACCTGTCTGCCTCCTTCATTAAAAATCAGCCTCAAGGAAGGGGGTCCTGATTTAATCACTTCTGATTAAAATTGTTATTGGTATATAACAGGTGAGCCTGTTGGTTGAACTAATAATTTGCTTTAGGAAGGACTAGAAAGACAGATATGAAGTCATCAATACAGTTACTTTGATAAAAGTAATATTTGTTATAAAAACAATTGAGCATCATAGCTGAGGGCATGACTCTGGGACAAGACTACTTGGAATTGACTCTTAGTTCCATAGCTATCAGCTTTGTGAATTTTGGACATGTTATTTAACCTGTTATTTGGTTTCCTTATCTGTAAATTGGGGATAATAGTATTATCTATTCATAAGGTATTTGAGACCGCTATATAAGTTAGTATATATAATGTATAACAATGTCTGATACATTAGAGACCTCAAACATTAGCTATTAATTTCCTAATTGGTCATGACAGGTTTTAGTCATATGGTAGATATTAGTTATAGATTTTACTTCGTTTCTCTCTCTCTTCCAAGATGATTGTCTCCCTTTTCTTAGGATCTAAGAGAAAAAAAGTTATACACTTAATAATGAAAAATGCTCTTTACCACCCAGCTCTGAGGGAAGTAGAATTTAGGCTACTTTCATTTAGATAAAATGGTTGTCATTACAGTGTAAATAGTATCCTATTAATCTTCACAGCAGTCTACCAGATAGCTGGATGATAAATATATCTTTTAAAATGTACTGATGCAAGAGATATAGGAGTCAATTACATAATTTAAAAAAAATCAATGTGAGATAGGTAACAGATCTGTGCTTATTTCAAAATAAGTGCTTTATTTCTGAACTCTTGCTTTCTTAAAGTATTTTCTTACTAGTCACCAAAGATCAAATTCTCAGCAGACTTAAATGAGGTTTATATCATTTTTAAAAGATATGATTACATGTGCTATATTATAGTTTGTTTTTTATAATTAAAGAAGATATGAAGATTTATGTTTAGTGTCACTTTTCATACTCATGAAGAGTTCCCAATAGTATGCAAATGAAGAAATCTGGACATGTTAAAGTAAAAACACAACTAGCTAATATTTCTCTTTTTACATGTTTATAACAATGGATGTGGGCTATAAGAATAGAAAGTTGAGAAATTTCAATGCAATTATAATTAGATTAAGATTTTAACATGTTCTTCAGATTAGTGATTTATTCATAGTTTACATGTAATTCTGTGAGGGTGCCTCCTGACAACAAATTCATTTAGTAATATCATTCTGCCTGACCCAGTAATAGATCAAGATGTTCTATTAAAGTACTAGCTCTATGTCAAATTATTAATGCATTTTAAATAAAAAATATTGTACTCTGTATCTAAATTTGAAGAATTTACCACTTATTGGATGTATTCATTATTTTGACATTTTTGATGAAATATAAGCACTAAAATTACTGAAAAATAACCGATTGGCTCATTTTGACTACATAGAACAGTAAAATAGAAGATTGGTCGGTCTATTTTTTTTATACTCTTAAGTGTTTTACTCTGAATAACAAATCAGTACTTAAAAGTTCTAAAGAATCAGATAAATGTAAATATTTTCAATTTGGAGAAGAAACAAATTTAGTTTAAGTATTTTTGTCTACAAAGAGATCCACTGAACGCGTCCCAAAGTATTAAACTTTTCAGATGGATGTTTCTGATATTAGATGATTACATTACCATTACAAAAAAAACAAGCAAAACCCAGGCAGGTATATAATCTTTCAGGTCTGTTTTTTATGAAAAATATGTGAAAATACTTTTTTGGGGACAGCAAAAGTCTGCTAGACCAGACAGTAAACATTTTAACATTGAATTTCAATGGACTATTGCAGCAGTGTTCACTTAAACCTATCAATCTATTTACACACAAATTCACATCATTATGAAATTGTTATCACTAGACCATTTGTCTTAATTTATTTACTATTATTTTTAACATTCGGAGAACTATTTCATTTTTAAAATTTGACTTAAATTCAATTAATGAGCATATAGTGTATTATTAGTTTCAGAGGTAGAGTTCAGTGATTCATCAGTTGCATATAACACCCAGTGCTCAATACATCAAGTGCCCTCCTTAATGCCCATCACCCAGGTACGCCATTACCCCCCCACCTCCCCTCCAGCAACCCTCAGTTTGTTTCCTATAGTTAAGAGTCTCTTATGGTTTTTCTCCCTATCTGATTTCATCTTATTTTATTTTTCCCTCCCTTCCCCTATGATCCTCTGTTTTGTTTCTTAAATTCCACGAGTGAAATCATATGATAATTGGCTTTCTTTGACTTATTTCACTTAGCATAATACCCTCTAGTTCTATCCACATCATTGCAAATGGTTAAGATTTCTCTTTTTTGATGACTGAGTAGTATTCCATTGTATATATACATATACCACCTCTTCTTTACCCATTCATCTGTCGATGGACATCTTGGCTCTTTCCATAGTTTGGCTATTGTGGACATTGTTGTTATAAACACTGGGGTTCAGGTGCCCCTTTGAATCACTATGTTTGTATCCTTTGGGTTAATACCAAGTAGTGCAATTGCTGGGTCATAGGGTAGCTCTATTTTTAACATTTTGAGGAAACTTTTTCCAGAGTGGCTGTACCAGCTTGCATTCCCACCAGCAGTGTAAGAGGGTTCCCCTTTCGGGGAACTATTTCAAAAGAGAATTTGCTCAGATAAAGGTCTCTTTCAAGAAAGAATATCCTTGGAATAACTTAATGGCTTAAGTTTTTCAATGGGAAAAAATGGTGACTTTTTAATGCACAATTACTGTCCAACAATCAAGGTATCAAATAGGCACAAAGTGAAGTATCACTTAAGTGGGAAAGAATAGAATTGGCATAAAGAACAAGAACTCCACCCTGAAGGCTGATTCTAGAAATAGAAATTTAGATAGAATAATGACAGAGAAAATTAAACTTGTGAGAGCTAGAGAAAAGGCTAGCAATAACCTATATGACCCAGTTTCCTAAAGGATGAACTAGGGACTTCAAACTCTGACTAATGCTTTAAAGTCTTATTATATTTTGTAAAAGCATCTGCTCATTATTAAGCAAGCATTAGAAAATTAGTAAGTCAATACTCTATAAAATTAGAAAAGAATATGATTTAAAGCAGTGATATATGTCTTTTCTTCATAATATTTAAGAAATAAAAGGAAAATCAGAAGGGAAGTCTGTGAATTTCCATTTTGGGGAGCTTGTGAATTAGATATTCTAAAACACACTCCCACTTAAAAAATTATTAATGATGAGGACAATATAATAAGAATGGTTTAAAATGCCTATCTGAAAGTACAAGAGAACAGGGAAATCCCTAGGATTAAAAATGAAGATGTTGGAAAAACACAGCTAAAGCCACAGCTCTCGTTTGAGAGCCTTTGCCAATACTAGCCCTTGTATTTTAAATTTTTTTTAAAGGTTTTATTTATTCATTCGAGACACAGAGATACAGAGAGAGAGAGAGAGAGAGAGCATGAGCAGGGGGAGAGGCAGAGGGAGAGCTCCCCGCCGAGCCAGGAGCCGGACATGGGGCTCTATCCCAGGACCCTGGGATCATGACCCGGGCCGAAGCCTTGCATTTTAATGATTGCAAAGAAAACAGAAGACAAGGATACACAGTCATGCACCTAAGTTGGAATTGAGTCACCACTGAAGCCAGGATCCTTGAAAAATTATTTTTTAATATAAAGGGTGAGGAAGAGTCAAAGAAAAAGTGGTGGAAGACAGGGAAAGGTACCTATCTCAGCCTGCGTTCTGGAGAGAAAAGTGATTCCCTTGATAAATTAAAACCATAATCCTACCTTTGGATAGGTTTAAAATTTGAACTTTTGCTCTCTGGCTGATTCTTTTACTGTCTGGTTTGTACATAAGATAATGAGTTAACTGATAGATTAATAGAACTCTTGAGTTCATGGAAGTGAAAATAAACATCTCTATAGAACCAGGCCTTGCAGTATTCCCTTAGATTAAGATTGGCCAAATGAAAGTTCACGGTCTGAAATTATGGAAGTCATCAAGTGAGTCTTGGAAGAAACAACTTTCAAACAATTAGATCCTCAAGTACTTCTGATATTTCTGAATTATTGGAAGCCTAATATAAAATATATGTGTTAGAAATGTTTATAAAATAGAGTACACAAAACATGAGCAAAAAAATATAAGATGCTATGAATGATTGTATAGGAGAAATAAGAGTCTTGCATGTAGCAGAGGCAGTGGGAAAGGAGAGATTAAAAGGCATTTTAGGGGACTGAGTTTAATGAGGGAAACAGGTGTATCAATTTTTATGTCTTCTTATAAAAAATGCTCTGCATTCTCAATGAAATCCTTCTATCACTCTAGACTCTATGAGTATGCAAATGTGATTGTTCTGACTTCAGAGTCTAATCCTTTGCATGCTTCTGAATGATTCTGTCTTTTCCTCATCTCTGAGATCTATCCTTCTTGATTTAGATTAAAAAGTGTGCCCAAAATAATAAGAAAGAACTCTAAACTGATTTGGGGAATGACTGAAGTCATATAGCTCTGTCTCAACCATATTCCAAGAGCAACACTAAAGTCCAGACAACTACTAAGGTATTTTACATTGTTTCCTAGAGCAGTGCTCCTCAAAATGTGGTCCGCAGACAAGTGTAAATCTGTGAAATGTCTGTTAGTTGTCAGGAACAAGAAGAAGAGCACCTGACAGAATGTAAGTCAAATATGTTACTAAGTACACTGTGTAGTTAAGCTGACATTTCTTTATAACAAGACTTTTTTTTATTGAAGTATAATTAACATATAGTGTTAGTTCCAGGTATACAATGTAGTGATTCAACAATTCTATACATTACCCAGGGCTCATCATAAGTGTACTCTTGATCCCCTTCACCAATTTCACCCACCCCTTCTACATTCCCTCTGGCAATCACCAGTTTGTTCTCCATATTTAAGAGTCTGGGTCTTGTTGTGGTTTGTCTCTTTTTTCTTTGTTTTATTTCCTAAATTCCACATATGAGTGAAATTATTTGTCATTCTCTGACTGGCTTATTTCACTTAGCATTATACCCTCTAGATCCACCCATGTTGTTGCAAATGGCAAGATTTCAACCTTTTTTTTTATAGCTGAGTAATATTCCATTTATTTTTACCACATCTTTTTTTTTTAATACCACATCTTCTTTATTCATTGACCTATGGATGGACAGTTGGGTTGTTTCCATATCTTGGCTATTGTAAATAATGCTGCAGTAAACATAGGGTGCATATATCTTTCCAAATCAGTGTTTTTGTTTTCTTTGGTTGAATGCCCAATAGTGGAATTACTGGATCATATGGTAATTCTATTTTTAATTTTTTGAGGAACCTCCATAATGTTTTCTATAGTGGCTATACCAATTTGTACTTGCACTCAGTCTGTTCAAATTTTCTATTTATTCCCAATTCAGGTTTTGAAGGTTATATATTTCTAGGAATTTTCCATTTCTTCTAGGTTGTCCAATTTGTTGGCTACAAAACAACTCTGAAAGCATATCATGCATCTTTTTTGACCACAACAGTATGAAACTAGAAATCAATCATAAGAATAAATCTGGAAAGAACACAAATACATGAAGGTAAATAGCATGCTACTAAACAATGAAGGAGTCACCAAAAAATCAAAGAGGAAATCAAAAAATACATAGACAAATGAAAACACAATGGTCTAAAATATTTGGGATGCAGCGAAAGCTATTCTAAGAGGGAAAATTATAGCAATACAGGCTTACCTCAAGAAGCAAGAAAAATCTCTAGTTAACCTTACACCTAAAGGAGCAAGGAAAAGAAGAACAAACAAAACCCAAAAGCAGTGGAAAAAAAGGAAATAAAAGATTAGAACAAAAATAAATGAAATAGAAACTAAAAAACAACAGATCAACGAAACCAGGAATTGGTTCTTTGACAAGATAAACAAAATTGACAAACTTTTAGCTAGACTATATTTAAAAAAAATAGACTATATTTTAAAAAAAGAAAGAACTAAGCATCCGGAAGGAAGGAGGACAACAACTGACATCACAAATTCAAAGGATTGTAAGAGATTATGAAAAATTATACCAAGAGTCTTGATGAAGATAACTGTGTCTTGGTTTATATCCTGGCACAGCCCCTTATCTGAGGACGGGCACCTTGAGTAGTACTACCCTGGATCCTGCAGAGCTTAGATATGCTTGGCACACTGTACATGTTCAGTAGGTTTTTGTTGAATGAGAACTTTCACTCAATGCCCAGTGTTGTAACATGCAAAATTTAACAGGAGGGATTTTTACATCAACATTTCAATACTATACTACTACCTAATGCATCTGGCAATTAAGGTTGTTAAAATCCTTTAAGAGGAACAATTTTTAAATACCTTCAAAAGGAATATTGCCTTCAAAATATTATGGCTAATTCATCTGATTCAAGGTATTTATTTCCAAAATTAATGGCCTGTTCACTGTGGCACAATTGTGTCATGCTTGTTATTAAAAGCAAAGAAGCTAAATATTATCCAACTAAGTGAGAACTTCGTCCTTATTGCTCTTTGCTTGATCAGTGACAGCTGTTTCATCTGAGTGTCTTACACGTGTGCCATTGAGATGTTTTTTATTATCTATGCATGTGAGGATAATAAGACAATTCTACCATAAAAATACCTAATTGTCCTTCCAGTTCCCTTCCACGGGGAATTTTTGAGGCTTTAAACTTTGCATGGCTCTGGTATCCCACTTTGAGCTGTAGAATACAAAGACTATTTTAATTTTCAATATACAGAATAAGAGAGCTTTGGCTGATTTAAGATTTTTTAATTTGAAGTAGAGAAAGTGGCAACTCCTTTTAGTATAAAGGTTGTGGTACAACCCACAGACATACTGTGGTTAACATATTAAATAAGAGAAATACCTCACAGCTAAGATGAACATAGATAACTAACTCTAGAGCAGACTGAGGTCAGCCATCCTATTACACAATTAATTAACATTACTAATCCTGTAGAATTACAAGATAAAGGCTTTAAAGTTGATAGAGTACCCATACTCCTTAGCTGCACATAGTGATCTTCCACAGAGCGTGAAAACAGGAGGGAAGAGAGCAACTTTACAATGGAGAAAACTGACAAACACTACCATAGCCAGGTGCTAAGGACAACTTTGATAATGATCAACCATGTTCATAGTATGTATCCTTGATATGAGATGATAAAAATGGCATTTTACCTTTCTAATCTTCCTCCCCAAAACTCAGTTTTATCATGAGAAAAACATCAGACAAATCCAAATAGAGTACATTCTACAAAATTCTACCTGACTAGTACTTCTCAAAACTGTCAGGATTATCCAAAATAAGCAAAGTTTAAGAAGACATCACAGCCAAGAGGATTCTAGAAGATAACTGAATGTAATGTGTTATCCTGGATAAGATCCTAGACTAGAAAAAGGATATCTGGTAAAAAACAAAGGAAATTTGAATATAGACTTTAATAAATAATAACATATTAATAGTGATTCATTAATCATTACAAATGTACCATACTAATGTAAGATGTTAATAATGGGAGAAACTGAGTGCAGGGTATACAAGAGCTCTCTGTATTCATAAATTTTCTGTAAATCCATAGCTGTTCTAAAATACAAAATTTGTTTAAAAAGTAGAGAGAAATCACTCACTATATACATCATAATAACTGAAATGACTTGAGAGATTGCAATCAAAAATTTAAATATCAAGAATTGGTTATACAAGAGATGGAAGAGCTAAGAAACCAGAGAGAAGAGAGGTGGAAGCTGCTACCACTCCGAGGGCTGGAGGGTCAAGGAGGGGAGGTGGCATTAGCAGAGCTCAGGGGCTGGCCGCCAGAAGAAGCTGGAAGAATAGAGGGTCTCCAGAGAGAGCTGGGACCACAGAAGGAAGGACAATCTGGTGGGAAACTGGATTGAAACCATGAAAAAAAGTCAGATGGTATAGAAAGAAAAGAGAACAAATATTCTGGCTCATTCTCCCCTTCTATTTTCTAGTCGTTGGCCAGGGTCTCCCATTAACTAACCCACCTAGAAGCTGGTGGGGGGGGGAGGGGAGATGAAGCCTGGGAAATACAGTTATTTGAGATAGAGAACTTTTTTTTAAAGATTTTATTTATTTATTTGAGAGAGAGAGTGAGAGAGAGAGCCCAAGAGGGGGTAGGGTCAGAGGGAGAAGCAGACTCCCTGCTGAGCAAGGAGCCCGATGTGGGACTCGATCCAGGGACTCGATCCCAGGACTCGATCCCAGGACTCGATCCCTGGACTCCGGGATCATGACCTGAGCCAAAGGCAGTCGCTTAACCAACTGAGACACCCAGGCACCCAAGATAGAAAACTTTTTACTCACTTCTTAGTCTCATTTTTTAAAAGTGTGTTTTCCCTCTTCTATTATTCAGGATTAGCATTTTCTTCATAAGCAGTTTTACTTCATGCACTTTATGTTCTTTAATCAACCATGAAACTTTCTTGAATTACGTTTCCTCAAAAGAGCTCAGTCACCTCATTGTGGAAAACAAATGTCAAAAAGTTTGCTTAGCTTAATATAAACATCTTGAAACAGAAGTTTTGAAAAAAAATTTGCTCTTCAGCTCTTTCTTTGAAATAGGGAAAAGCAGAGGAACTCAGTGATCAGAGAACCAGTTGAACATTATGAATTTTCCAGTATGGCCAAACATATTCAATGTCTGGGATTAAGGAGTGTTTTGCAAGGGAGAAAGTGTATGACCGGTTTTGATGGGTAGAGCACCTCAGGAAAAATAAGATGCAAACAGCTTCTTTGATGGTTGTGTAAGTTAAAGTTACAAGATGTTCCAGTTTTGCCAAATTTTTAAGATTGAGGAAATATTATACCATCCATGATTTCTAGCTTAAGCTTTCAGTTGAGAAACTGAGTGGGTTACGTTGTGATTCACCATATCTAAATCAAGACAAGGCACTTAGAGGAAGAACTTCTTTCTTGCTGTGTTTGATGTCATTATCTTCCCAGAAATGTTTTTGGAAAACCTTGGAGTTTTTTCAACAGAAGGAATTCCTTATGCTCCAGGAAATTGAAGATAAAGTTAATTCTAGGGAACCATAGTTAAAAATAAATCAAAACCAATGCCAAATGAGAAATTTAAGTATACAAAAGTAGGCATACAGCCTTTTAACCAATAACAAGTCCAATGGCACTGTTATATATTTAATTCAAAGATCGTTGTGTTAGGTATCCATGAACTGAAACACAAATTTAAAGGTATGTTTTCTTTCCCAGGAGGCTTAAGTCTGGCAGTGAGGACAAGATGCTGAATTTACTCTCAGAATTAATTCCAGCATCATATGCCATGGGAAGTTTAACAACATGATTTAATCAGAATGGCTGTGATTCCCCCAAATTAAGAGAAAATAAATGAACTTTACTATCATGTCCAGGACAGCAAGCAGCAACCTCATGCGGGTAAGAGTAGGGGGAAGAGTTTGTACAGTAGCAGAGTGGTGTATGATCTTAATCAGAGCTATGAAAGGGAAAGCAGAATGGGTACCTTATAACTGCTTACTGAGAGGTGAGTCTAATATTAGCTATCAGCAAGACTGATATGTAGCCTAAAATCTCTTCTACTGGAAAACTTAATCTTAGTATACAAAGTAATGACTTTTTCTACCTTTGTTCCCCTGATTCCGAAGAGTATGTCATCACACAAACTAAAGATATGTTAAATGTTCTCACTAGAAGATGTTTCTCTTCCTAAAATCTCTAAAGAGAGCTTTTGGCTCTTCACTTTTCCCATCCATCCTGCATACTGCTTCCAGCTTAATCTACCCGAAAAAGTAAGCAAACAGAACTGTTTATACTGTGTAAAACCCCTAAACTTAGAGAAAAAAAATCATTTCAATCTCTATTATATTGTAACATATATTACATTTTTGTCTTTTCATTCTGGGTACTAGAATTGTGACTGCATTTGTTGATCAGAGTCAGAGTCCCGGCTGTTGGTTTTTTCTCAACTACCTGTCCTAGAGGTGGGGAAGACACTCTAAATGTCTGGAAACTGGAATGAACAAGAATGGGGTTTTGAAAGTCTGGGAACTGGAATCCTTCCAAAGATCAGAAGCAAGGGGAGCTATTATGGCAAAGAATAGGAGATGGATGGGGTGCCTGGGTGGCTCAGTTGGTTAATCGTCTGACTTGGGCTCAAGTCATGATCCTGCGGTCCTGGGATCGAGCCCGGAGTCAGGCTCCCTGCTTGGCAGAGGAGTCTGCTTCTCCTTCTCCCTCAGCCCCTCCCCCTGCTCATGCATGCTCTCCCCCCTCCCCATTTCTTAAATAAAATCTTAAAAAAAAAAAAAAAAGAATAGGAGATGGAAAGCCTTGCCAGTGGAGCTAAACCAGAAACAGTGTAGGACAGTGATAATCCAAATGCAGGGGAATGGTCAAGAGGCTAGTCCAGAAAGGGCAGAAGGCAAAGATTAAAGTCAGTGAATTCATTAAAGCCATGAATTTATAACCATCTCAAGCAAAAATAAATAAGGTTCAAAACTTTCTGTATAGGCCCGGGTGAGATAGAAAGGGCAGCAGGTATAATGGGCAACAGATTGCCAGGCAAGAAATGGTGAGAGGCAAAGGGGAAGTCCGAGCACTCGCTTCAGACAAAGTTTGCATTTGAGGCTTGCTTTTATGATAGGCAAGTACAGTGGTTCTCAAAGTGTGGTCCCAGACCAGCAGCGATGGGATCACCTGGGACTGGTTAGACATGTAAGTTTTTGGGCCAGTCTCAGAACTACTCAGTCAGAAACTGGGCCTCTGGTCATGCGCCTACAGTTTGTGCTGTAATAAACCCTCCAGGTGATTCTGATGTTTACTAAAATTTGAGAACCACTGGATTAGTAGGTGAGACTAGTTTAAAAGCAGGAGGCAGAGTGCACTATAGAAAAGCCTGAAGAGATTCTTTTACTTGGCAATGTAAATAATTTTGTATTACAAAATAAAAAATTCCATTTATTAAATGGTGTGCCAGAGCTTTTCTTTGTCCCTTCTGATCCACTCCACTCTTCTACCCTGCTCTGTGTCCCAGAAAGGAAAAGTTGTTTTGATTAGCATCACGGGGCTCCTGGCTCCTTCTTGTATTCAGCTCAGGGGGAGCTCCAGCAGGACAATGAAAAGAGAAAAGGTAATGAGCTCAGTTTATCTGGTTCCCTCTCTGCGGGGTTGCCATGGGCTGCCTGGGTCATGTGATCAAGGCGTTTCTCTTCTCAGGGTGTTCTTGCTCCAAGGTTCTCTTCTTCCAGCTCCTAGTAGCAGCTCCCCCCCATCCCGGTTCCCCCTTGGGCCTTGGGGTGGGGGCAGTTTCCATGCTACTGTACTGCACTAATATGTACTGTTATACTATTGCCTATGGCTCCCACACCATTCACCCACACCTTCATAAAATAAGCTTTTCAAATAAACAAATTTGGCAATGATCTCTCCCCAAATTAACCAAACTACAGTGTTTTACGTGTTTTTTTATTGGGGCTTTGCAGAAGACTCATGTACCTCCTCAGATTCCCTAAACCCTCAGCTGCTTGCTCTCTTCCTCAGTTCCCTCCATACCCAATCATCTCACTGCTAGGACCTCTGCTGCCTATGACCAAGCAATCACCAACCCTAGGAGAGTGGGGGGAGGGGCGTATTTTGGAGCCCTTTCCCTTTGGAACAGTTAGGCTGACCAGCCACATGCCTAGAGTTTCTGATTCCTGCCACCACTTCTGAGCTTCAGTGAAACTCCCTATGACAGGGATTGAAATATGGCATCCCAGATAACTGCAGAAGGAACCAAATAGTGAAATGAAATCCAGAAGTTGAAGGTAGTTGACCAATGGGAAGTGCAAGAATGGAGGGAGCTAGGCAGATTAACTCCTTCTCTTCCAGGGACTGCTCTGAGGCATGGTTTTTCCAGGCACTGAGAACAGTCTCCCAGGCTCAGCACAAGTACCTCCCAAAAAATATGCTTTGTCTCTTAGTGGCTCATGGTGGAGTGGCAGCCAGCAAGTTCAAGTATATCCCATTTTGCTGCCTTGGGTTTGCAAAGTCCAAAAGAATATATAGTGCTTTCATCATAGCCTAAGGCTCTATGATGTAGAGAACCCTGGTTAAAACATGCCCTGTCTACTACAATAGGTAACATAACCATCAACACAGAGGAGACAATGAAGTAAAAGAGCATACAAACCCAAATTGCCAGGTGGTAACTTCCTTGCCTTTCTGACTAGTTAGTATGGACTCTACCAGATGAGGCTAAGGAATGTCAGCCCTGTTCAAAGTTTCCTGATCTTCACCGTCCTACATGATTACTAGTCTTTTGTGCTCTATGTTGTCTTTACTGGGCATGGATGCTTCCATGGATTCAGGTATTTATCCTGATTGCAGCATGTTGTCAATTTCTTTGTATTTATTTAAAACCTGTGCATCAATATATAGCCTTTGTTAACTGATTAGTAAGGTGAAGTTAAAGTTGCCACCACATCAGATTGGGGAATGATAAAGAATCATATCACTGCCAAAAGTCTTCAGATTAATCCTTAATCTAGCCTAGTCAACATAATATTTGCTTTATATCTTGAAGAATTTAATCTCTATTGACTATCTACGATAATTTTGTAAGAAAAAATCCAAAAGAAAGAATAAGGGAAAATTTTATAATAAAGTTGTACATTTTAAACAGTAAAATATAAGCTTACTAGGCATATGAAAAAATGTTACATAATTGCAGTGTCTGCATAAATAATGATAGCCAGGATACATGATTATTTAGTTGCTGTTGTTACCAATTTTTTTTTTCAAATCATTACCTAATGCTTAAAAAAAAAACACTACATTTCTCTGGATTTGAAAGTATACTAGAAGGGTTATAAATGGGCTTTCTTTGCTTAGAATGCCAAGGAGTTTCAGGGCTGTGATTGTGAAGATCATTCATACTTAAAAGAAGAGGTAACATTGTATTTTGTAAACAATGGCATACTATGCAAATATAAGCTATAAATACCACTTATACAGATATTGGACAGTAATTAATAAATGTTCAGTGTATGACAATAATTGTTTAATAATTATTTAAAAAACAAAAACAAAAAAATGCAGAAAGAAAAAGTATTAATTTATAAAGTTCTGTTGATTTCTTATTAATTGATGAACCAGTGTGACAGCTAGTGCTTTACAACTTAGAACTATTATTTAGAATGCTGGTTTGCAAACTATGCCTCACTGAATCAGAGATGCTTTCAGAGATTCTGAGTCAATATAGTATGCTCTCTCAAACATTTAAACCGCCTGAAAAAATAGATAACACTGAAGTTCTTAGAAAATATCAATTAAAAATACTACACTGCAATAATGATGTGGAAATGTAGGTTCACTGACTGTTGCAAATATACCACTCTGGTGGGAGATTTGACAGAGGGGGAGGCTATGTGTATGTGGGCATAGGGAGTATATGAGAACTCCATACTTTCTGTTTGGCATTGCTATAAACCTGAAACTTTTATTAAAAAGTTAATTAAAAATGAATAAATGGGTTCCAGGGTGGCTCAGTCAGTTGAGCATCCAAATCTTGATTTCAGTTTAGGTCATGATTTCAGGATCGTGAGATCGAGCCCCATGTTAGGCTCCACACTCGGGGTGGAGCCTGCTTGGGATTCTCTCTCTCCTTCTCCCTTTCCCTTTGCCCCTCCCTGCCCCTGTGCATGCTCGCTCTCCCTTTCTCTCTCTTAAAAAAAAAAAAAAAGAAAAATTTTTACTGCCTACTAAAATAGTTTGAAACTACAGGTCATGAATATTTTGGTTTTTACTTTTGCATATGAATCAATGGCTATTTTTAGAAATGAGCCTAAAAGTGGGAAGATTTTCCCTTAAGGCAGAGTTAAAAAAAAAAAAAGTAAAAATTGAAAAGTTTGTGTATATAGAAACAAGTCAAATTTAGAACAGAAGTAATATACAAACTAAGGTTGGAGCAGTTACCTTTAGATGATGTAGCAGAAACAATACTTGGGGAAAAGTCTTCAATTTGATTACCCTGTCAGATTTTCTACCTTACTGATAAATAGTCCTGTTTCCATCTAAGGAATAAACAATAAAATCAAAAGACTGGAAAATTCCTGTATTACCTAGTGACCTAGAATTTTTACTGTTAATATTTATGATAAACATCTAAGCAATGAGCTCCAGCTTCAGTTGGAATAAAAATAGATGACATTTAATGAAATTAAACTAATTTTAATTTCAAATCTATTCATTAAGCAACTTAAATGACTATGTAAATCACTGTTAATTTATCTTTATCAAATCCTAATGAAACTTTCAAAGTACATTAAAATTTTGGTGATGTTACTTCATTCCAAATATTCTTCTTTTAATATAAGTTTTTATAGCTAGTCATTTTTAATAGATTATATAAGTGCCTTGTTATCATTTAAAAATGACAACATAAAATACTATTGGCCCTAAATATAAATATATATTCACATATAAAATTATTTATACATAAATTTAGATACATACTGTGTGTATATAAATATAAGCAAGCATATATATATATCTATACATATATATATTTCATTCTAATTTTGCTACTTTTGCAATATTTGCTCTGAAGGTGATTCCTTTTTTGGTCTTCTCTGAGGATGAATCTGAATTTGGACTTGGATTCTCACAGTTTACACAGGGCCTAATAGCATGTATTATTGATATTCAGTAATGATCTACCATAATCTGTGTTCCTAATGACAAGTGCTATTCAGACATACATGCTTATTTTACCTCTGGCACTAGAATGTGTTGTTGTGCTGATCTAGTGTATTCCCATGGCTCCTATGCCTAACTGCTTGTCCAAATTATGTGACTTTTCATGGCAAAACAAAAACAAAATCAAGCATAAATTGAAATAAAAAAGCCCATGAGAAAGAAAGCTAATCAATCCTTTTTAAAATAATTGTGTCTACAGAAGAATAACATCTATATAGAAAAGCCCACAAATCATAAACATAGCTCATTCAGTTATCACAGTGTGAGAACCCACTCAAATAACTGTCATATGTGAAGAAATAACCATTTAAGTTAACTGAATAATCTGGGTTCCAGTTCAAGATGGTGACATAGGAAGACTCTGAACTCAGCTCCTCCATTGAACACACCAAGCAAGTTACACCTATTAATAGAACAATTCCTCCTGGAGAACTGAGGGCTGACTGAACAGCTTATGAAGAACCAAAGACAGAATGACAAGAAAACAGCAAGACCATGGTTTAAAAAAATAACTACCATATAAAGCCACAGCTCCAAACAGCAAGTAAACATCACCAAACACACATAATCTGCACAGGGGACACCATACATAAGACCACTTCTTCAATGTCAGAAGTAGCTGTTTTGCTAGATACATAAAAACAAATCCACAGGGGGAAAAAAAAAACAAACAAATCCATAGGATCCATAGAAACTAACACAGAAAGTCAAGCAAAATTCGGAGGCAGAGGAATATGCTCCAAAAGAAAGAACAAGAAAAAACTTCAGAAAATGTACTAAATGAAACAGAGGTAAGTAATATGCCTGACAGAACAGATTATAAAGATACTCACTGGGCTGGAGAATAGAGTGGAAGAACTCAGTGAGGTCTTCAACAAAGAGATAGAAAATATTCAAGGGGCACCTGGGTGTTTCAGTCAGTTAAGCATCCAACTCTTGATTTTGGCTCAGGTCATGATCTCAGAGGCTTGGGATTGAGCCCCATGACAGGCTCCATGCTCAGCATGGAGTCTGCTTGAGATTTTCTCTCTCCCTCTGCCACTTGCCCCGCTCATGCACTCTCTCTCTCTAAAATAAATAAATAAAATCTTTAAAAAAAGAAAATATTCAAAAAAAAAATAAGAGTTGGAACATATAATAACTGAAATTCCCACACTAGAGGGAATCAGTGGTAGATTAGAGGATATAGGAGAATTTACCAGCACTCTGGAAGACAGTAATGGAAAGCACACAAGCTGAACAACAAAAATAGAAAAGAATTTTTTTCAAAGAGGATAGGTTAAGGGATCTCTTGAACAACATCAAGTAAACATTTATATTATAAGGGTGCCAGGAGAAGAAGAAAGAGAGAAAGAGGTAGAAAACTTATTTGAAGAAATAATAACTGAAAACTGCCCCTAACCTAGGTAGGGAAACAGACATCCAAGTCCAAGAAGCACACAGAGTTCTAAACAAGATACATCTAAGGAGGTCCACACCATGGCATGTAATAATTAAAATGTTGAAGGTTAAAGACAAAGAATCTTAAAAGAAGCAAGAGAGAAACAAAAAGTTACCTACAAAGGAAAACCTATAAGTCTTTCAGCTGCTTTTTCAGCAGAAACTTAGTAGGCCAGAAGAGAGTGGCATGGTATATTCAAAGTGCTGAAAGGAAAAAAAACCTACAACCAAGAATCTATGCAGCAAAGTTACATTCATATTTGAAGGAGAAATAGTTTTTCAGAGAAACAAAAGACAAAGGAGTTTGTCACCATTAAACCAGCCTCATAAGAAATGTTAAAGGCACTTCTTTCAGTGGAAAAGAAATGGCCATGATTAGACATAAGACAAATATGAATATGTAAATTATGACACCATATACATAAAATTTGAAGGAGTAAAAAAGGAAGAGAAGGGGAAAAAGAAAAAAGGCTTTTTTTTCTTTTTCTTTTTAGAATGTGTTTGAACTTAAATGACCATCAAATTAATGTACATTGCTATAGGATGTTATAAGAACCTCATGGTAACCACAAACCCAAAACTTATGATATATACACAAAAAATAAAGAGAAAGAAAACAAAAAAAAAACAAAACAAAAAACCCAATACTACAATACACATCAATCACAAAGAAAGAGAAGCAAAGAACAAAGAAGAACTACAAAAACAACCAGAAAACAAATTTTTTAAATGACAGTGAGTACATACCTATCAATAATTACTTTAAATGCAAATGACCTAAATGCTCCAATCAAAAGACATAGATTGGCAGAATGAATATAATAGTAAGACCCCATGTATACGCTGCCTACAAAAGATTACCTCAGATCCAAAGACATATACAGACTAAAAGTGAGGGGATGGAAAAAAACAAATGAAAGTAAAAAAAAAAAAAAAAGCTCGGGAAGAATACTTAGATAAAATAGACTTTAAAATAAAGACTATAATAAGAGACAAAGAAGGGCATTACATGATGATAAAGGGATTCATCCAACAAGAAGATACAATTGTAAATATCTGTGCATCCAACACTGGAGCACCTAAATACATAAAGTAAATATTAATGGACATGGAGAAATTAATGGTAATATCATAATAGTAGGGGACTTTAACATTCCGTTTACATTAATGGATAGATCATCCGGACAGAAATCAATAAAGAAACAACATCTTTGGGCCAGACAGATATACCATATAAATATAGACTATCAGACCATTCCATCCAAAAGATTCCAAAACAAATGAACAAACAAAAACAAAGGAGGAGGAGAAGAAGAAAGAAGGATAAAGGTAGAAGAAGGACAAATTTTTTTTTCAAGTGCACATGGAATATTTTCTGAAACAGATCACATATTAGGCCATAAAATAGCCTCAATAAATTTAAGAAGATTGAAATCATGCCATGCATCTTTTCTGATCACAATATGAAACTAAAAATAAGTCACTAGAAAAAAACACAAAGTGAAGGCTAAACAACGTGATACTAAACAACAAATGGGTCAATGAAGCAATCAATGAAGAAATTTCAAAAACTAATGATGTAATGTATGGTAACTAACAAAACATAATAAAATAAAAAAAAAATACATGGAGACAAGAGAAAATGAAAGCAACAGTCCAAAATCTCTGGAACACAGTGAAAGCATCTCTAAGAGGGAAGTATATAGCAATACAGGCCTACCTCAAAAAACAAGAAAAAAATGGGGTGCCTGGGTGGCTCAGTTGGTTAAGCTTCCAACTTGTGATTTTGGCTCAGGTCATGATCTCATGGGTCACGAGACTGAGCCCCATGTCAGGCTCTGCACTCAGCAGGGAGTCTGCTTGAAGAGTCTGCTCCTCTCCACACTTTCTCTCTAAAATAAATAAATCTTTAAAAAAAGAAAACAAGAAAAAACTCAAAATCTAACCTTATACCTAAAGAAACTAGAAAAAGAAACAACAAAGTCCAAGTGAATAGAAGAAAGGAAATAATAAAGATCAGAGCAGAAACAAATGACAGAGATTAAAAAAAAAAATCAATGGAACCGTTCAATGAAACCAGAGTTGGTTCTCTGAAAAGATAAATGAAAATGACAAATTCTTACCCAGACTTATCAAGAAAAAAAAGGACCCAAATAAATATAATCAGAAATGAAAGAGGAGAGTAATAACTCTGTAGAAATACAAAGGATTATAAGAGAATACTATAAAAAATGATATGCTAATAAACTAGACAACCCAGAAGAATGGATCAATTCTTAGAAACATACAATTTCCAAAACTGAACTAGGAAGAAATAGAATATCTGAACAGACCATTTACAAGTAATGAAATTGGATGAGTAATCAAAAACCTACCAAAAAATACATGTCCAGGGCCAGATGGCTTCACAGGTGAATTCTCTCATTTAAAGAAGAGTAAATACCTATTCTCCTCAATCTATTCCTTATTTAAATTTTTTTATTATTTTATTTTTAAAATATTTTATTTATTTATTTGACAGAGAAAGAGAGAGAGCACACAAGCAGGAGGAGCAGCAGGCACAGGGAGAAGCAGGCACCCTGCTGAGCAGGGAGCCCGATGCAGGGCTTGATCCCAGGACCCTGGGATGATGACCTGAGCCAAAGGCAGACACTTAACCAACTGAGCCACCTAGGTGCCCCTCTCCTCAAACTGTTCCAAAAACACAGAAAAGGAAAACTTCCATATACATTCTATGAGGCCAGCATTGCCTTGATACCAAAACCAGAAAAGGACTCCACAAAAAAAAGAAACTATAGTCCAATATCCCTGATGAACATAGATCCTCAACGAAAAATATTAGCAAATGGCATACAACAATACATTAAAAAGATCACTCACTATAATCAGGTGGCATTTATTCCAGAAGTACAAGGATGGTTCAATATTCACAAATCGATATCATATACCACATCAATAAAACAAAGGATAAAAATCAAATGACCATCTCAACAGATGCAGAGAAAACACCGACAAGATTCAACATCTTTTCATGGTAAAAAATATGAACAATGTGGGTTTAGAGGGAACATCTCTCAACATAATATAGGCCATATATGAAAAATCCACAGTTAACATCATACTCAATGGAGAAAAACTAAGAGTTTTCCTCAAAGGTTGGAAACAAGGCAAGGATGTCCACTCTCACCACTTTTGTTCAACATTGTACTGGAAGTCCTAGCCACAGCAATGAGGCAAGAAAAAGGAATAAGTGGCATCTATATTGATAAAGAAGTTGAACTGACACTGTTTGCAAAGGTCATGATACTATACATAGAAAATCCCATGGACTCCACCATGAAGCTACTAGAAGTAATAAATGAATTCAGCCAAGTGACAGGATACCCACAAATCAATAGCATTTCTATACACAACAACAAAGTTGCAGGAAGAGAAAATTTTAAAAACCACCATTTACAATTGTCTTAAAAAGAATAAAATACCTAGGAATAAACTCAACTGTGTTGATAGACCTGTACTCTGAAAACTTTAACACACTGATGAAAGAAATTAAGGACAACACAAATGGGAAGATATTCCATGCTCATGCATTAGAAGAACAGATATTGTTAAAATGTCTATATTACCTAAAACAATCTGCAGATTCAAAGCAAGTCCTATCAAAATACCAACGCATTTTTCACAAAAGTTGAACAAGTAATACTAAAATTTGTATGGAACCACAGAAGACCCAAATAACCAAAGCAATCCTGAGTAAGAACAAAGCTGGATGTATCACACTTCCAGATTTCAAGATATACTACAAAGCTGTAGTAATCAAAACGATATGGTGTTGGCACAAAAACTGACATATATCAATGGATCAGAACAGAGAGCCCAGAAACAAATCCACAATTGTATGGTCAATTAATCTATAACAAAGGAGGCAAGACTATACAATGAGGAAAGAACATCTTTTCAATAAATGGTGCTGAAAAAACTGGACAGTTACATGTAAAAGAATGAAATTTCTAACACCATACACAAACATAAACTTAAAATGGATTAAAGACCTAAATGTGAAACCTGAAACCATAAAACTCCTAAGAGAGAGCACAGGCAGTAATTTCTCTGACATAAGCCATAGTGTTATTTTCTAGGTATATTTCCTAAGGCAAGGAGAACAAAGGCAAAAATAAACTATTGGGACTACATCAAAGTAAAAAGCTTTTGCACAGCAAAGGAAACCATCAAGAAAACAAAAAGACATCTGTTGAAGGGCATCTCGGCTCCTTCCATAATTTGGCTATTGTGGACATTGCTGCTATGTGCATGTGCCCCTTCTTTTCACTACATCTGTATCTCTGGGGTAAATACCTCATAGTGCAATTACTGGGTCACAGGGTAGCTCTATTTTTAACTTTTTGAGGAATCTCCATACTGTTTTCCAAAGTGGCTGTACCAGCTTGCATTCCCAGAGGGGAGGGGGCAGGGGAATGAGGTAGCCCAGTGATGGATATTAAGGAGGGCACATGTTGTGATGAGCATTGGGTGTTATATGCATCTAATGAGTCATTGAACACTTCATCGAAAACTAATGATGTACTGTATGGTGGCTAACTTAACATAATAATTAAAAAATACTTGAAAAGATATATTCCCCCACTGTAAAAAAAAAAAGACAACCTTCTTAATGGGAGAAGATATTTGCAAATGATATAACTGATAAAGGGTTGGTATCCCAAATATATAAAGAACTGATACAACACCAAAAACCGAACAATCTGTTTTTAAAAATGGACAGAGGACCTGAATAGACATTTTCCCAAAGAAAACATACAAATGGCCAACAGACACATGAAAAGATGCTCAACATCACTCATCATCAAGGAAACACAAATCAAAACCACAATGAGATATCCCTTCACACCTTCCAGAATGGCTAAAATCAAAACCACAAGAAACAAGTGTTGGTAATGATGCTGATAAATAGAAACCCTCATGCACTGTTGATAGGAATATAAATGAGTACAGCCACTGTGGAAAACACAGCAGATGTTCCTCAAAAAATTAAAAATAGAAGTATCATATATTCTGATAACTACATTATTAGGTATTTACCTAGGGGAAAAAAAGGAAAAACTGAAAAGATATATGCATCCCTATGTTTACTGCAGCATTATTTACAATAGCTGAAACATGGAGGCAACCTAAATGTTCATCAACAGACAAATGGCTGAAGAAAAGGTGGTGTGTGTGTGTGTATGTGTGTGTGTATATATGATGGAATATTACACAGCCATATATATTACATACAACCATACATACATTACACAGTGTGTATATATGTTGTGTATGGATGGAATATTACACAGCCATAAAAAATGAGATTGTGTCATTTGAGACAACATGGTTGGACATAGTGGGTATTAGGCTAAATAAAATAAGTCAGACTAAAGAATACAAATACCATATGATTCCACTCATAAGAAGAATCTAAAAAAATGAACAAACAAAAAGCAGAATCAGAACTATAAATACAGAGAACTGATGATCAACAAAGGGGAGGGAGATTAGGCAAAATGGGTGGAGGAGAGAGGGAGATACAGGCCTCCAGTTATGGAATGAGTAAGTCATGGAAATAAAAAGCAGAACATAAGGAAGACAGTCAATGATACTGTAATAGAGATGTAATGGGCCAGATGGTAGCTGTACTTGTGGTGAACATACCATAGTGTATAAACTTGTCAAATCACTGAGTTGTACACCTGAAACTAATGTAACATTGTGTGTCAACTATACTGATTTTTTTTTAAAAAAGGGAAAAAAGAAATGACCATTCAAGTTTAAAATAATACCACAATAACCATAGTTGAGAGCAGCACTCAAGTTCTGGTAAGTGTTTGGAATAAGAATTTTAGCACAATGTTTATACAGTTTAGTTTCAAGGTATACACAGATAAAAGCACTTTAAATCTTACATAAACATTGGTAAAATTCTCCATTTTTAAATGTGAAAAAGGGATAATAAAATAAATATTTGTTATGACAGTTATGACTGTTATTATGATGGGAAAACAAAACAAAACAAAATAGTCCTTAGGATTTATGTAGCCTGTAATTCCCAAACTGAATTCAATTATAACTGTGGCTTGTAAAAATGCAGTTAAGAATATGGTATATTCTGGGCACCTGGGTGGCTCAGAATTGGTTAAGCTTCTGACCCTTGATTTTGGCTCAAGTCATGATCTCAGGGTCCTGAGATTGAGCTCCGCTATGGGTTCTGCGCTCAGCATGAGTCTGCTTGTCCCTCTCCCTCTCTCCTTCCTCTCCTCGCACCTCCTCCCCCCACCCCCCGCCCCCCTCATGCTCACTCATTCTCTAAAATAAAATCTTAAAAAAAGAATATGTTATATTCTTCAAAAGAATGTCTTTTAAAATGTTTTGCTATTTTTTTTCTTTTGTAAAGTATGTATCAATTCTCTTTACTTCCAGGATCCACTTTGCCAAAGAACCTTGGACAATTCTACCTTAGCAAACTAATGGGGCTCTAGGCTAATTTCTAGATGATAAGGTGTCCTTTTTTGTGAACACGTGTATCTGGGGAACTGCTACGTAGGCAGCACAAATCAGAAATTAGTCAATTTAGACATTGGAGAGACTATAAATCCATGTACTCAAGTAAATCATAAAAAAATATTTTCCAAAGAGAACTACACAATATATATTACAATAACTGTATATAATATAATTACAATAATATAATCACAATATATAATTACAGTTACTATATATATTGAATATAATTACAATAATACAAAAACATAACAAGCATTAACAGCCCATTCAAGTACCACTTATTGGGCAATTACTACAGAGCAGGAACAGTGCTAAATACTCTTACACAGTACCTCACCTAATTGTTGCCGAATTCTCACAGATAGGTATTATTCTCCAGACTTTACAGTTGAAATAATTAAAACTTAAGAGGTTAAATAATTTGCTCATGATTATACAGTTATTTAATTTCAGGGCATGGAGATCTTAAGCGCCAAAAAATATCACAACTAACTATTCAAGAGTGGTTTAACTTGACAGCTTCAGTATGACTAGGTGAACAGAAAATCTTAGAGCTGAAAGGCACCGTAGAGACAAAGCTGTCTGTTTGAAGACACTACCAATCCAGCCCAATAGCACCAGAGACACGATCCTTTCTTTTACTGCTGTTGCAGTGAGGGAGAGCCATGTTGATTCTGGGGCAGCTTATTGAAAAAGTGTGAGAAAGACATATTTTAAGATCTAGGTTTTGTGTTAGGTGATTTGGAAAAGGGTTTTAAAAAGCAGAGCTTTGCTATGGCTTGGATAGTATCAGAAAGTGGGGAATAATTCTATGATTGGATATCTTAATAAATCTTATCTGGAAGGTAGGAAAAATGAAATGAAGCTAAAGCCTTAGTTGAAAAAGAAACAGCACTCATATTAGCTGACATATTGGAATATTTGCTCATTTTGGTGCTTTCGACAATATTTATGTCTTTGTGTTCAGACGTAATTACACAGTGATCTTGTTTTGGCCTTGTCTGATGTCAGTGCTCTAGGAAAAGTTGTATGTCCAACAGAAGACTACCAAGATCTACCTGTGAGTGCATGTCAAGGAACTTATTTTTTTCTAGCACTGACAAGATAAGTTATTTCTCCATGTGCATGTGTTTTCTATCTAATCTTTGCATAGATTCCTTTTATATCCTCATTTAGGTAAGAGCAAGAAACTGAATGTATACTTCTATGGTATTATATTGCAATATACCATTTTAACAAAAATATCAAATTTTCTTTTAAGTATAGTGCTCCCCAACAACAACATATTTGTTCTTGGCATTCATTTTAATTTTCATCTATAAAATACTGTTTTGAAATTCAAGAGGCAATTGTGTGTGAAAATTAATTTAAAGAAAATCTACTATAATGTAGCAGCTGGAAGACTGAAAATTATTCTAGAATCTACTGAAATAATATGTAAAAGGCAAAAATACAGAACATATGAAGATATAGGATTTATGTTTAAAATTTATTATGTCTTTTATGTATCTTCATGTACTGGTGTTTGTAAGTATATTTGTAAGTACTAATATTTGTGAATATTTGGGTACAAAAAAATCCAAATGGCCAATGGCCACATACATCTACATCTGCCGGTTTTGCTTTTGTAGGGAAATACTTGCTGAGAAAGGAACAATAGTAGGTATAGGGCTGCCCGTCTCCCCTCCCATCTTGCCTCCTCACAGCCTGAGGTGATGGTCAGGAATGTGGCAGGAAAGAACAGCAACTTAGGGAGAGACACCCTGACCCATGGACTATGTGGCCGTAAGTTCATAATTAGGGGAAGCATTAACCCCTTCTCTGGTGGGATCAGGGGCTGGGCAACAGTATCAATATGATATGTCAGAACCCTAACACCAGTCCCACCCTGCCTCTTTCTGACGTACTTGTGTGTTTGGGCTCAAAGCTTTGCATTACAGGTAGGTGCCAGATCAAGATTCTGTCAGGATTTGCCACAGCAGCCTCTATGGCTATGTAAATACCAGTCCTTGCCCTGGAATGTTGGACTAGGGTCCATTTCCTCAGTTGATCAGGACTGATTGCTTTAAGCACTAGATGACACCCATTTTTCCATGGGGCTTTCAGGAGTGGGTGGAGATTGACTTTTTCTGGATAGCTAGGGTGCACAGAACAGCCTGGGACAAATTAACCCTTACCTTCAGTATTGTCAATGATAAATAACATCTCATTATTACAATTTCCATTCCTTTGATTTGTAGTTATTTGATCATATTTTTTTTAAGATTTATTTATTTTAGAGAGAGGGAAAGAGAAAGAGGGAGGGGAAGAGAGAGAGAGAGAGAGAGAGAGTGTGTGTGTGTGTGTGTGTGCACGCTTGCACACATGTGCAAGCAGGGGAGGGGCTAAGGGGAAGGAGAGAATCTCAGGCAGAATCCCCGCTGAGCGTGGAGCCCAAGGCAGGGCTTGATCTCAGGATCCTGAGCCGAAACCAAGAGTTGTCGTTCAAGCAACTGAGCCACCCAGGCAGCCCGGTTGATCATATATTTAAACCACTATCTGACTGCATTGTTCCTTTGCTCCTTTTTCCTTTTATTGCCTATAGTCCAAGCCACTATCCTGTAATAATCTCCTACCTGGCCACCCTACTTTTATTCCTGTAGCTCTACCTGTACCTCCATTTCTACAGGGTAACCTGAGAGAACTCTTTGACCTCTGACCCCCAGCACTATTGCCACTCTGGAAAGGAAGATTCTTTGTTGTGGACGGCTGTCCTGTGCACTGGAGGATGTTCGACAGCAATTCTTGCCTGTACCCACTAATATCAATATCAAATCCTCGGTTGTGACAACCCACAACTTTTACAGACATTGCCAACTGTACCTTGGGGTCAAATTCTCTCTGATTGAGAAGTACAGCTAAGGGCTTTCTCCTTTACACTCCGATAAAATCCCAGTTCTTTTATTAACCTGCCTTCATCACATATCCCTTCATTCTGTCTATTCATTCTGCTCTAGCACCCTTGGCCTCCTTGGTTTTCTATGAATGCATCAGCCTCTCCTTTTCCAAGGCCTTTATGCTTGCTCTTCCATGTGTCTTAAATTCTGTTCCCCCAAATCAATTCATGGTTCACTTTCACTTCAATGGTCTCTGATAAAATGTCAACAGAGGTGTTTTCCCTGATCACTCCGTATAAAAGGCCCTTTTATTTTTAATCATTCTTTATCCCTAATGTTTAATGTAATTGTCCCTATTTGCCATTTTATTACATAAATCAGTTTATCATTTGTCTCTCTCATGAAAATGTAAGCTCCATAGGAACTGTTTCTTCTTCATGCATATTCAATCAAAACACAGCACCTAGTAGCTATTGAGTAAGTAGTTATAGAATCAATAAATGGAAAGAAGTAGACAGGCAGTGAATTCTTTTTTATATTATCAACTCCAGAAGGAAGAACTGACAGAAATATTATTGCCAAACCTCGGCTCAGAGAGTAGTTCATAATAATAAAATCAACTCTCCTTACGCCTCAGCTAATCCTAATGCCAAAGTATTCCTGCCAGCCTGTCTTTTCTGATCATAGAATTACATTTCAATAGAGTCCTTCAGAGAGTTATAAATGCTTGTACTTCTGGCATATGCAGTAAGAGTAAGGAAGAGGTAGGTTTGCAAACAGAAGTAGATAATAGCATTTCATTGTTAATCTATTACTGACAGAAAGTTTCCATGACAATTTATCAAAACATGCAGAATATGAGGTTGCTTTCAAATCTAGTAATAATTATTCATTACAAGATTTTTAGCGTAATCATTTCCTCCTGTTCATCCTCCTGTTTAAATGATTCAGGCTCATTTAAATTTATGTACATGAAATTCTATAAAAATTAGTTTTATGGAACTAACTACAAATGATAAGCACACTGACTTATTCATGCTTATGAGATTAATTAGTCATTTTATTATTAAAAACAAAGTTTTGGGGGTGCCTGGGTGGCTCAGTCTGTTAAATGTCAACCTTCAGCTCAAGTCATGATCCCAGGGCTCTGGGATTGACCCCACATCAGGCTCCTGGCTCAGTGAGGAGCCTGCTTCTCCCTCTCCCTCTGCTGCTCTCCCTGCTTGTGTTCTCTGTCAAATAAATAAATAAAATTTTTTAAAAATTTAAAAAATGAAAATAAAATTTGGCAATCAAATTTATTTTATGTATACTTTTCATTGAAATTCACCTTTCTATGCTCCTCAGGATTATAACTTATGCACTAAAAAGAAATAATTGATTTGCTGCAGCAAAGCTAATATTCAGATTCAAAATCTGAATGAGCTCTAAATTTATATGCTTCTCAATGAAGTAGAGAAACCCAACAATATATTCTATATTGGCACTCTTTTAAAAATGCTATTTGCTGTGATTAAACAATACAAGATAATTGAAAATTTATAAATTATACTTTCTTCCACTTAAGCACAATCTTAGCATGACTAGTGCATGACAATGTGACATTTTACACCTCTTGATGTGATTTGTAAGAAATACATGTCACTAATGTAGTATAGTCTTGCTTAAAGTGTCTGGACTGAATCCAATCATGAAGGATTATCAAATCAGAATCCAGAATTCGGCATATTTTACAACAGAACTGGCCCGGATCCTTTAAAACAATACTATGAAAAACAGAACAAAATTTAAAAAGTAGGTTGGGGCTTTTCTACTATTATATAGTAAAAGAAACTAAGGACCTATAAGAGCCAAAGGCTGTGTAGGAACTTCGGTTAGAGTTCATGGATCTTATTACCTAAAACAAATAAAGAAATGGATGAATGATGGATGATTAAATAACTATTAAAATCTATGTTTTGTGCAATTGGGGAAATTTATGAGCTTTATGAACTGTATATGTTATGATATTTTTGTATTAGTAATAATTAGGTTAATTTAGAAGACTACTATATTATTTGTAGAGGACTACTGAAGATGAAGTATCATGATGTCAGCAACTCAAGTTCAAATGATTCAACCAAAAATAGTGAGGGGTGTGTTTAGGTGTGTATATGCAGAGAAAGAGTGCAAAAAATGGCAAAACTGGTAAACTATGAGTGAATTTATGTGAAGGATATGCATATATTTTTTCTTTTAAGGCTTTCAATTTCTCTCTAGATTTGAAAACAATAAAAAAAGTTGAGTAGCAATAAGCTATTTTCTAAAAAATAGAAGTATCATTTATTTTTTTACATCTCCAAATGTTATATAAGTTAATACCAACACTGGTGCCGGGAAGCTCTCACTAAAAATGGATTCTAGAGGTAGACCACTCCCCAAAACCCTGTCTGGTGAGAAGAGGATTATTTATAGCATTATTTATATTTCCGGCATGCTGGGGGAAAAAAGGGGGACTCTAAGGATTATAGATTTAGATAGCTATTGAATGTCATTATTCATTAAAGACAGAAAATGATACTCAAACCTAGTAATCAAAAAAATAAAGTATGAGACTGAGATGGCTATCTCAGAAGTATTTAAAGAGACATTCATCTCCGGTAGCTAGAGGGTAGGGAAAGCTGAAGAGCTCAAGACCAGAACATAACGGTAGCAGAACCTTAAAGAATGCTTAAATTCTCAGCCCAGGCAAGAATGTTACAGCCAAAGTCAGGGCCCTGATATAAAGCGAATGGGACCCAGAGACTTAGAATGAGCCTATCAGGGTAGATACACTTGAGAACTATCAATCCTCAGATGTCTCTAAACCCTCAATGCCTGCAGTCGTGGTCCATTTCCCCCTGTGGAGAGGCAGAGCCCCCTCCCCATTTACTCTGTTTAAAAAATTTGCAGTCCTCAAATTATGCAGGTGCCCTGTAATGGATGTTCGCCCCTAGGAGGGGTTCTTAACTCCCCCTCTAGCCATCAGACTCATAATTAGGGTCAAATATCTGTATCACCCTAATAGGAAAATGCCAGGCTTCTAATGTTAGGAAAATAACTGGACAGCAAAGAAGCTACTGAACCTGGCTACTTTGTGCCAGCAGGAAGTGGGAGGGTGTCTGCAAGTGAATCCTGAGAGCTCTGGATTGAGAGGATGGGACATAAATATGAACAAGGGGGAGTTTATTGATATAGGACAGTCTTGTAAGAAACCGAATTTAGTACCTGGCAAGACCATCAGGCATAGATCTAGTGTAGTGATAGAATGGCCCTTAGAATCTTGGAAAAGTAAAGATACCAGGACAACTGTCACAGACTATGGAAAAGGGGATCAAAATCTCAGAAGTGGGCATACTAGAATGAATGGACTCTATAACACCAGAAATCCACCAGCTTACTATGTTCTTCAGGGGAATTAGTTCATTTGTCAGGACAATTAAGGAATGCAATGTTGAGGGAGCCCTGACAGCACCGCAAAGCTCAGAGGTGGATGGATATCCTCTGTAAGTCAAAGCTAATGATTTGTGATACTTTTTTCAAAAACCAGGCTCCAAAGGCACTTAGGATCTTGTCAGAAGCAGGATAAGCATATTGGGCAAAAAGATTGGAATGGCAGTTGGGGGTGCTGATCTATAGGACCTATGGAGATGGTTAATAGAGCAAGGTGTTCACAGTGGCAAGGTAGATGAACATCCAATAAGAATGCTGCTTAATAAATATGTCTAAAAAGACTGAGGTTCACTGCCCTATGCAAAGCCTTTCGCCTACTTTCCAGATCTGAACCAGATTTGAAAGCAGATCCAAAGACTGAAGGAAAAGCCAGGCACCCATGGAAGAATCTGCAAAAACTACTATCATGTATAGAGCACTGATTCCTATAGTCCTTCCCTGAAGGGACCTGTGGCCTGTCACGTAACTATAGGACTGTTGGACACAATGCTCCTGTTGCTGATTCCAGGAACATAAAGCACATGAGGGTATGGGGTCAGGTGCAATCCTGACCCAGTTTTGTCTCAGAGTGGTTCCACTAGGTCCATGGATCCACCAAGGGCTCAGTTCTCAAAAGTATAATTGGAATGGTCATAGTTAATTTTCATCAGAACCCTCACACTGGTTCCTTACTTTGTAAAATAAGAGCTATTTTACTTTACCGGCTTATGTTAAGGAAAAAAAGATGCATTATGGAAATGACAATGGACCACTGCAAATTTAACCAAGTCGTACCTCAAATTTTACCTGCTGGGATGGGTATAGTCCATTTATTTTTTAGTGTTTATTTACATACTTTCAGGGACGTAATAGTCAATTATTGATCTGGTCAAATGCATTCTTTTCTAAACTCATCAAAAAGGAGACTCAAAGGGAGTTTTCATCAACATGCTGAACAAACATACATATTCATGGGCTGGCCCCAGGACTATGTTAATTCTACAGTTTTCTATCACAGTATAGTCTTAATGGGACTGAACCATTTGGGCAGTCTGCAGAATGTGATATTGTCCCACTACATTGTTATTATGTTTATTTGGAGTTTTAGAGAGTCATCTACCTCTAGAATCCATTTTTACTGAGAGTTTTCTGGCACAACTCTTGGTAAAAACTCTTAGATCAGTATTAGTCTCCTAGGGCTGTCATAATGGAACAAAATTTCAGGACCTTACAAAGTCAAGCAACTGGTTGGAAATTCATTAATTGCCTACAAAATATTTAAATAGGAGTGTTTAAATAGGAACTAAACATTGCTCCTTTTTTTGTTCTTAGAATGAGAATTAGTTGTTCTTAATCTCTATAAAACATATGTTATCTAGATAGTAACTGCTCCTGCCAAACTGCAATTTCTCACCTACTAACTCACATATTCATCAGTCTGCTTTTTCCTCAAATAATAGTTTCAACTAGAAATCAGTCTCAAATGTGTTTAACTGGAGCATCCCCATCCCATGCAGACAAATGCCTTAAAGTGCTGTTCCTGTTCTTAAACAGACTGTATTGTTCTCTTTTCTTTCCCAAAGAAAGAAATAGTGAGAAAGAATAAAAATAATGGAGCACTTAAAATTCTTAACATGGTATTGGTTGGATCCAAAACTGTACAAACTTCTTCCTCTGACTTTTCACTTTCAACAAGCCTGTAACCCAACTTTCTCAGCCTAACTTAAATGAAAGATGGTACTAAAACTAGATTTTAAATGTAATCATTATCTGAGTTTATTTAAGATTATATTATCATCATGGCTGAAAGCTAATAAGTAGGTGACTTATGTATTATTGCATGCAATAAGCAGGTTAAGGCATCATTGGTTTTGGAGTTAGCAGTTTTTCTCCTTTCTTACCTAGTTATTTTTTATTGTTTAAATTATGTCTTTTTTTTAATTTTATTATGTTATGTTAATCACCATACATTACATCATTAGTTTTTGATGTAGTGTTCCATGATTCATTGTTTGCATATAACTCCCAGTGCTCCATGCAGTACGTGCCCTCCTTAATACCCATCACCAGGCTAACCCATCCCCCCATCCCCCTCCCCTCTAGAACTCTCGGTTTGTTTCTCAGAGTCCATAGTCTCTCATGGTTCGTCTCCCCCTCTGATTTCCCCCCCTTCATTTTTCCCTTCCTGCTATCTTCTTCTTCTTCTTTTTTTTTTTAACATATATTGCATTATTTGTTTCAGAGGTACAGGTCTGTGATTCAACAGTCTTGCACAATTCACAGCGCTCACCATAGCACATACCCTCCCCAATGTCCATCACCCAGCCACCCCATCCCTCTCACCCCCCACCACTCCAGCAACCCTCAGTTTGTTTCTTGAGATTAGGACATGTATCATATGTTCTCACTGATATGAGGAATTCTTAATCTAAATTATGTCTTTTATTCATTCATTTACTTATTAATTCACGGAGGATGTGTCCAAAACACTTATTGTTTGCCAAGTACAGTGATTAGCCCTGAGGACGGAGGAAAGAAGATTCTCAAAGGACTCACAATACTGGCTTTTAAGAGAATCTTTTGGAAACCAATGATATTGGTTTTTATAGATCACACAGTATAAACCTTCCCAGAGGAAAAAGTGCTCATGTACTGAATGATGATATGCCCACCTACTGATGCTGAAGGAATGTTCATCAGAGAGGGCAGCTGACTGTCCAGTCAGGCCCCAGAGATTACCTTGGTGAATTTACAAAGATCTAGGTTACACACTGCACAGGCTGATAAAGACAATACTGTCAGTAGTCTAAACTTAACCAAAATCAAGGATGTGCTGACAGTATTCAAGGAAGCAGGTGTATGAACTGAAATGTAAACTTACTCCATCACAGTGAGAAACTGAACTTCCAGGCAGATGGAACAGTTGTGCTAGCTGACACATACTTTGTGGGAAGCCACATTATCACAAGGTGAGTCGATAAGGCAGCTGACACCCCGTTCTTCTGAATCAATCACAACATATGTTGTTCTCCATGTTCCCACCTCTTCTAAAGCTTTCATCACTGGTCACACTTTTCTGTTATCTTTTATCCAGATATGGTGATACTGTCAGTGAGGTTACACCCTAGTTTTAACTGGCCAGGAAATCATTTAAGAAGAAATTATAAGTTTTATTAACTCTAAGAATTCCTTTTGTTTCCAAAACTTTCTTCTCAGCTTATTGTCTATCAAATATATCCAATAACCACTATTTTAGAGATACTTAAGGGAAAATAGAAGAAATACATATCATGAGAATCCACTTGAATTGAGACTAATTTAAACTAACTATAAAAAGTTATTCTTTAATTTAATGGATGGAGTAAATGTCATGCCTATTTTTCCTCTTAACTCTCTAAATTCACTTAAAAATAAATCTCTTTACTGTGTAGTATCTTTAAAGGTATTTTCTCTCCAGAACTGCCTTTGAATTCCCATCACAGGAAATATCTTCTCATCCATTTTCCTGTGGCACAGTTCAGGAGAAAAATATCTATTCTCTATGGAAGTCTTTAAAAATTCTACTTGCATGAGCAAAATTGTTCATTTTTGCAGCAACATAACATTACCATCCTTCAGAAGAAATTAAACACAGTGGAAAACCTAAGTGTATTTCAGGCCCAAGCAAATAAATTCTTTTCTAAAGCTGCATGAAGCCAACATTTTAAACTTGAGTAAAAAATGCTCTAAAGTTTTCTGCTTTCCAAAAAAACCCTAATCCATTTTTAGAAATTGAATCTTCATATTAGAGGTACAAAAGGCTTCAAAAAAATTATGAACTCTCTATTAATTTTTCCATTGACTTTGGGTGCAAAGGCAAGTGGGCATCATTTCCTACAAAATAATTAACATGCTTAAATTAGCCACAATGAAATGAAAAGTATATTTACTAGGTTTTAAATCAAAAGAGTTGGGTTCAGTTATCTAGTGAATGACACTGATAGTTAAATTATCTGAACCTCAGTTTACTCATCTATAAAATGAAGGTAAAATATGCTAATGTTAAACATAATCTGTAAGAATTAAATGAGATAACATAGGTGCCATATATAAAGCACAGTGCTTGACTCACGGTAATCACACACTAAAAGTTGATGAGCTTGCTCATATCTCTTCACAAATATGTTGGTTTTTTTGTATTTTCATGCTGTAATATTAGTCACTTGCCTGGATTTGGAACTCATTAATAACCCTTTCAGCAACCATGGTTTGGATTGCTATAGCAGGACATTATTTTTTTTTTAATATTTTATTTATTTATTTATTTATTTAGAGCGAGAGAGAGAGAGAGAGAGAGCATGAGCACGGGGAGGGGCAGAGGGAGATGGAGACAGAGAATCTCAAGCAGGTTCTCTGCCCAGTGCAGAGCCTGACACAGGGCTCAATCTCATAACCCTGAGATCATGACCTGAGCTGAAATCAAGAGTCAGACGCTTAACTGACTAAGCCACCCAGGAGCCCCAACTGTAGCAGGACATATTAACCTCAGCTGAAATTAGCAAATTTCCTGGCTTTGATGCAAAGCATTTTAACTCATATTACTATTAAGAATAGCCAGAAGTATATTACTTGAATTTTTGCTTTTACTTTTTAAATAAAAGATTAAATTTCTTTAGCAAATAAATGCTAATTATTGCTTAATATTACTGTTATTTTAAAATATTATCTTTGGGGAGAAGAAGAGATAGAAGATTATGATTCTTTTGCCTCCAAAGGTGCTATGTCACTGAATCAGTTTATAACTTTGTTATTATATTAATCATAATTTGCTATTCCCAGCTCTTATGCTTCTGACAGTACTTATAAAAATTTCAATTTAGTCAATTTCACAGAGATTTATTAATCATATAGTGTGTATGTGTGTTCAGGTTTATGGTTGGATGAAGCAGAATGCTTCATAATCAGAATTACACAACTTGGATTTCCTGAAAGCTCAATTTTAAACAGATATACATTACCATTGTAAAAATTCTCACTCTGTATACCAATGAAATTTAATATCCAAATCAAATAATGTACTGCATATTTATACCTGTTTTGTATATCCTATATAAGGTTTCTTTTATCAGATATTATTTTTTAAAGTGATTCTTATTCTTCCTGACATGAGATTACCCCTTTGCACTGACAATACTGCCTGATGCAGGAAGAAAAGGACAAAACTATAGATTTTTTATTTCTATAAGCTAACTGTTGTTTTATGCATTCTCTTCAACTCTTCCTCAAAATGGAGGAGGAAATTGTTGCTGGCTTGCCTCTTTGCTACTTCTTGCCCTGTATAATACATCAAGTCACAGATAATTTGATCACTGAATTTACTCTTGGTAATAACAAGAAAAGAGCAACAAGGTTCTGGATTATGAGAATATGACCAGGAGTAAAATTTATTTTTGATAATTTTTAGTTTTATTTGCCAATAAATTTGATATTTGGTATAAAGCACTTAAAAAGATAGCATAAACTATTTTAACATATATTAAATATTCCCTTTATAAAATTTCTTAGAATATTAAAAATATTAAATCTCTAATACTAAACTCAAATAACTAGGTCTAATATTATAATCTAATAGCAAAGTTACTAGTGGAAATGTATAATGGTGCTTATTTCCTTTGAGAAAAAGATTTTGGAGGTTTTAAATAAAGTTTTTCCCTCTCTATTCAACCTTACCCTGTATAATAAGTTTTCCTCATTATACAGAAATGCTCTAGCCATTTCCTGAGTTTAAAAACTTTTTCCCAACACAATATTGAAAAAGAACAAAGTTGGAGGACTGACACTACCCAACTTCAAGGTCTACTATAAAGCTAAAGTAATAAAAAGTGTGGTATTGTTGAAAGAATAGACAAATAGATCAGTAGAACTGAACAGAGAGCCCAAAAATAGAACCACATTCAGTCCATTCATCTTTGACAGAAGAGCAAAGACAGTATAATGAAGAGACAGTCTTTTCAACAAATGATGTTGGAACTGGATATCTACATACAAATATATATAACAAAGACCTTACAGCCTTCGCAACAACTAATTTAAAATGGATCATAGACCTAAATGTTAAAAAGCAAAACCATAAAGCCTCTAGAAGAAAATCTAGACAAACTTAGGTATGGTGATGACTTTTTAGATACAATATCAAAGGCATGATTCATGAAAGAAATAACTGATAACCAGGGCTTCAATAAATTTAAGGACATTTGCTCTGTGAAAGATAATGTCAGGAGAATGAGAAGACAAGTCACAGATTGGAGAAAACATTTGCAAAAAGACCTATCTGATAAAGGACTACTGTTATCCAAAATAAACAACTCTTAAAACTCAACATGAAACCAACCCAGTGAAAAGATGGGCAAAAGATCAAAACAGACATCTCATGGAAGAAGATATATAGATGAAAAATAAGCATATGAAAATATATTCCCCCCTTATATATCATTAAGGAATTTTAAATTAAAACAATGAGATACCCACTACCCGCCTATTAGAATGGCCAAAATCCCAAACACTAACACCAAATGCAAGCAAGGATGTAGAAAAACAGGGACTCTCATTTCTGGGAGTAATAATTTGCTGACAAAATAGTATAGCTACTTTGGAAGATTACTTAGCACTTCTTACAAAACTAAACATAAAGTTACCATACAATCCTGCAATTACACTCTTTAGTATTTACCCAAAGGAGTTGAAAACTCATGTCCAAGCACAAACCTTCACAAGGATGTTTATAGCAGCTTTTTTTCACAATTGCCAAAACTTGGAACCAACCAAGATGTCTTTCAGTAGGTGAATGAATACATAAACTGTGGTATATCCAAATGATGGAAAATTATACAGCACTAAAAATGAGTTATCGAGCCAGGGAAAGACATAGAGGGAACTTAAGTGTGTATTACTAAGTGCAAAAAGCCAAGACTCTGAAAGGCTACCTTCTGTATGATTCAACTATATGACATTCTGACAGTAAAAACATCAGTGGTTTCCAGAAATTAGGGGAGAGGAAAGAATTAATTGGTAGGGCAAAGAGGATTTTCCAGGGTAATGTAACAGTTGTATATGTTACTATAATGATGGACACATGCCAGTATATTTGTGCAAAGCCATAGAACGTGAAACACCAAGACAGAACCCTAACATAAACTATAGACTTTGAGTTATAATGCTGTGTCAATACAGGTTCATTGATTATAACAAATGGACCCCTCTGGTGTGAAGTTGATAGTGAGAGGTGGAGCAGTGCATATGTGTGAGGGGAGCAGGGGTATATGGGAACTTTTTGTACTTCCCATTCAATTTTGCTGTGAACCTAAAATTGCTCTAAAAAAATAAAGTTTAGAATCAATCAAACTTTTTTCAAAAAATCCATGTAACTATACAGTTGAAGAGCTTTCACCTAACCTTCAATTGGAAGTGATTCGTCTGCATTGTAATAATATGCTAAAAGGAAAATATCACAAGAAGCAGCTAATAGAATTCTTAAATTCAGTCTTCCAAATGATGAATATTTTCAATGAAAATTATATGATCACCTTCTGAGAGCAATATTTGACAATATACGTCGGTGTGAAAAGACATTTTTAAAGACAGAACATGTAAAATCTCATTACAATTCAGCACTAACAGGTGAATATTTGGAATCAATTTTGATGATATGGAACACTAAGCATGAATCCCAATTAAGCAAAATCTATTCCCCAAAACAGAATTCCACTCTTCTCATTAGTAGACTTGTATTTAAAAATATTTAAAAAGTTATACTCAATTATTATTACTTGAACTATTATTTGAACTTCATCAATTAAAATATTGTGGAATTAAAAAAAAAAACCTCTTTCTCGACATAATATTCCTTTCTCTTTTGTGTCACTGCTTCTTAAAGTCTTTTGGGTGGGGTTGGTTTATTTGTTGTTTGTTTTTTTACTTTCATCTGCATGACTTATTTTATAACTGGAAGTTTGTACCTATTAATCCTCTTCAAAGAGACGTCTTTATTCTCCTCCCTAGTCATAATCAACCTCATACCTCTGTCTTTCCATCACCTCATCTGCACAACACCGACCTGGTACCTGACAAAGTCTTGGGGACTCTACCTCTCTTCCACTAGAGCCAGCGGATATTGCCAGCTTTATTTCATTTGCTGTATCATAAGCATTCCTCTCCTTAAATGGCCTTCTTCCTGTGGCCCCCTCAATATCCATGTCCTTCCCGCTGCTTCTCAGGCTTCTTTACCCCTGCCTGCCTCATTTGCTTACCTGTTCTTCAGAGATCTCTTTCTACCCTCACCTCCATAAACATAGCCTCCTGTCTGATTTAATGAGTTCCAAAAACTTCAATTTCCAACCTGATTGTAGTGAATTCCAAGGATATATTTTATGATATATCACATTTTCTTCTAATATAACATATTATCCTTATATCTAGCATCTTCATGGTCCTCTCCGTTTGTGTGTCCCATAGAATCTCAAGCGTGGTATGTCCAAATTTGCATTTATTATTCCCACAGAGGAATGGTGATTCCTCTTCTATCTCCTCAGTGAAGGACCTTACCATTTCCAGTTATACAGCTATAAACCTGGGGTAACTCTCTACTTTCTTTTACCGCTAACATCCAGTCTGATCCTATTGATTCTTCCTCCTAGGAATGACATACAAGCTAGTTCTTCTCTACAGTCCCAGGAGGTGGGGCTATCACCATCATATTTGATCTGGATCATGGAAATAACCTAATTGGTCTGTCTCTAGCGCACCGTCCACACTATACTGAGTGATTTGTTCTAAAATTTAAATCCTCTGCAGGCAATGACATTTCCGGGGGGGGGGGCAGTAGAGGGAGGGAAAGATTTATTTGTTATTTCTTAGATTGCCATGTAGAAGAATTTTTCCAATACATCCTTGTGCTCTTGAGCTATACTGTGGCATTCACTTCTCCCAAAATATGTGAAGTTTGTTTCATTGGTGACTTTGGAAAAGTAACTGCTCATTGTAGCTCAAATACTTCCTTTCTCAACCTCTTGGGAGTCAGGTTCTTAACGAAACATCCCTGATGATCTAGTCCTCCACTCTTGTCCCTCTAGGAAGATTGATTTTCTAGTACTGCCTTTGTCTATACATCCACTTCCGGGTTTCAGAATAAGAAGTATATATTATGTCTGTCTGCATACCTAAGCACCACATGTCAATCTAACCATTCAGTAATAAAGGGGACATTTCATTTCCAAACTCTTTCACTCCATGTCCAATTTTTCAATTAGTTCAAAATTCCTGTGGGATAAGTTTTGCTATTTTTTGGGTCCCATCAAGCCCCAACACTTGCTATTTTCACCAGCAAAATTAAGAGACAGACAAGGACAGGCATTTAGGGAGAAAAAAAATTGGGACCCCTGGCAGGACCCTATATGGGGAAGACATCCTTCAAAGACTGAGGAAGTCATAACAAGAGGTTATAAAACATCAAACAGATCTGTGAAAGGAAAAGAATATCAGCATAATATTCTCAAAGTATTATTAGATAAGTTTTTAAAATAATACAGCCATTATAAAGGGAATTTATGTCTCTAGCCTGGATCACTTCCTTGAACTCTAGATTTATATCAAGTGGACTACTTATATTTCCCTTTGCTATCAAATAGGCATCTCACTTTTAACATCTCCTTAACAGAATATCTCATCACATCAATGCCTGTAATGTCACCCTCAGTCTTCATCGTTGTTAGTTGATCAGACCAAATCATTAAATACAGCCTCAGCTCTTTCTTTTATACACTATATCCAACCTCTCAGCAAGGCCTATTGACTATGTATTCAAAATGTGTCTAGAGTCTAGCCGCTTCTCTTCATCTCCACTGCTGCCAGTCTGGTCAAAGCCTGGATGACTACAGTTGCTCCTAAGTGCTTTTCCTGCTTCTACCTTTATACCCACATACTTCATCCTTAGCAGAGGAGCCAGACTGAAGCTTTGAAAGCAGATCATGACACTCCTCTGCTCAAAACCCTCCAGTCCCTGCTGTAACTCTCACACATGTACAAGAAGTGAAACAAAATTTGTGAAACAAAATTGTTAAGCATTTTATCAATATCTACAAAAGACAAAACACCTGCATATTCTTTGACCCAGTAACTCCACTCCCAGCATATAACCAATACAAATGTGTAAAAAATATTCAAGAATATTCATAGCACCATTAATAGCTCTAAACTGAAAAAAGACACAAATAGCCATCTATAGCAGAATATATGGATGAATTGGGGAACATGTTGATTTATGTCTCTCACTATAAGAGATTTTACAAGAGAAACAGGCATGCAAGAAAAGAAAAAAGAAAGCACTAAATTCCAGAAAGTAGCAACTACCTTAAAAGTGTTAGATAAAGAAAGACACCAACTTAAGGAGCATATCAAAGTATTAGAAATTCAACTGAGCCCTCTCACAAGTATCAGAAGTAATGGGGAACAGCAGAAGGGAATAGCAAAACAAAACAAAATAAAATCACTTAAGTAAACTAGTGCAGAAAACATGTACTATAAAGAAAACATGTACCATAAACACATAACTTAAAGACTTGGACTGTAAACACATCCAAGAAAACAGTGTGTGAGAAGAACATGGCAGAATTATTGGTCCTCAGAAAGTACCTAAGGCTTCAGATATTTCAGTGTAGCTGTAGTTGCATTTCAGGATTCTGGTGAAGTATGGGAAGATCTCCAGCTGGGAGAAATGTGGGAGCAGGAAGGAAATCTTCTCGAGGGATCAGGTTTCACAGGTCTAAGCAAGCTACCATGCAGCAAGAGGAATCCACTGTGCCACTGTGTCTAAGGACACAAGACATTCATAAGACACAATGGAAACCTGGTGACCAGTAAAGTCCACTCTCAGTATCACAACAAGCTGCCAGAAGTAGGGAGCTCAATGAGGAAATGGGAAAGAAAGGCATCTCTAAAAAGATCTGGTAATTGTGGTGGCCACCACTGAAATGTCTGAACATCAATAAAGCAGATGCTATTCTTTTACAGCAAAAGGAGCATGCAGATGGCTTTTCCCCTCTACATTTATTAAATTTCTAATACAAAATTATCCCCTTGATGAGATATTTCCCTACACTGAGTATAAGTTCACGGGGCATGGACTCCAGACATCCGCTCAGGGTGAACAGAGAAAATTTTCTCCTTTATTCCCCTGCTCCTCTCACCAGCACATTCTCAGAATCACCAACTGTAAAGGCAACACAGCTGTCATGGGTGCCAGGGAGGGAAGAATGGAATTGGGGAGAAGAGTGTTTATGTGGATATTTCAGGCAGAATCACTAAGCCATAATTTTTATTACTTAAGCCAGAAATACTGGAAGGAATATGAATAAGCATTGCAGTATTTCAGGATTTTATTATACATTACTACTCAGCTGCCATACAGAAGTAAACATCGACATTTTACAAGCTAAATAACTCCAAATTATGACAGTGATAAACCAATAGCCTGTTGTCCACAGTAATTTCACAAAGCAATTGCCACATGAACTGTTTCTCTTTGCCTTTTACTTTTATACTTAGAACAAGATGATTACCCAAATGAATGTGAATTTTAACTGACCATTTGAAAGTTTTTTGAAAAATCTATATAATAGTAAAAGAAATAAAATTTCATTTCTTTCTAACCAGTCTGAAAATAAATAAAAGCTAACATTATAGGCTTTGGCTGTTAGAGATTAGAAACCTTCAATTTTTCATTTGAAACACTAATTCTCAGATAGCTGTTTTCTTAATATTATATTTTACATTCACATATAAATTTGTATACTCATAATAATTCCAGGAAAGAACCTCTAAAATTACTTTGATATCCAAAATAAAACATACCTTTATGAAAAGATAAACAAAACTGATAAACCACACTCATAAAGAAAAAAGAGAAAGGACCCAAATAAAATCAGAAACAAGAGACAAGAAGTAACAACTGATATCACAAAAATACAAAGGATTGTAAGAGAATACGGTGAAAAATTGTATGCCAACAAACTGGACATCCTAAGAGAAATGGATAAATTCCTAAAAACATTCAGTCTTCCAAAATTGGGTCAGGAAGAAATAGAAAATCTGAACAGACTGATCAAAAGTAATTAAATTGAAATGATAATCACAAAACTACCAAACAATGAAAGTCAAGGACCAAATGGATTCACATGTGAATTCTACTAAACATTTAAAGAAGAGTTAATATCTGTTCTTCACAAACAAGAAGAGGAAGGAAAGCTTCCAAATACCTTCTACAAGGCCAGCATTGCCCTGATATCAAAACCAGACAAAGACACTACACCCAAAGAGAAAATATTACGCCAATAGATCTGATGAATATAGATGCAAAATTCCTCAACAAAATATTAGCAAACTGCATACAATAATACATTAAAAGTATCATGCATCACAATCAAGTGGGATTTATTCCAGAAGTGCAAGAATGGCTCAGTATTCACAAATCAATGTGATATCCCACATCAACAAAATGGATAAAAAAAATATGACCTCAATAGATGAAGAAAAATCATTTGACAAAATTCAACATCCATTCATGATTAAAACTCTCAGTAAAGTGGGTTTAGAGAGAACATACCTGATCATAATAAAGGTCATATATGAAAAACCCAAGGCTAATATCTTACTTAGTGTTGAAAAAATGAGATTTTATCCTCTAAAATCAAGAACAAGACAAAGATGTCCACTCTCACCACTTTTATTCAACATAGTACTACACATCCTAACTACAGCAATCAGACAAGAAGAAAAAATAAGAGGAATCCATATTGTTAACAAAGAAGAATACTGTCCTATTGTAGATGACAAAATACTATATATAGAAAATCCAGAAGACTCCACTGAAAACTACAAGAAGTAATAAATGAATTCAGTAAAGTTGCAGGATATAAAATTAGTACCCAGAAATCAGTAGCATTTCTGGACACTAATAGCAAAGTAGCAAAAGGAGAAATTAAAAAAACAATTTTGTTTATAATTGTACCAAAAATAATAAAATATTTAGGAATAAACTTAACCAAGTGCTGATAGACTGATACTCTGAAAACTATAAAACAATAATGAAAGAAATTGAAGATGACACAAACAAATGGAAAGATGTTCCATGCTCTTGGATTAGAAGAATATTGCTAAAATTCCATATTACTCAAAGATCACCTACAGGCTCAATGCAATCCCTATCAAAATTCTAATAGCATTTTTCAAAGAACTACAACAAATAATAGTAAAATTTATATGGAATTACAAAAGTGAAAACAATCTTGAGAAAGAACAAAGCTGAAGGTATCACAATCCCAGCTTTCAAGATATACCACAAAGCTGTGGTAATCAAAACACTATTACACTGGCATAAAAATGACTCATAGATCAATAGAACAGAATAGAGAGCCCAGAAATACACCCACAATTATATGGTCACTTAATCTATGACAAAGGAGGTAAAAAAAATGGGGAAAAGACAGTCTCTTCAATAAATGGTGCTAGGAAAACTGGAAAGCTACCTGCATAAGAAAGAAATTGAGCCACTTTCTAACACCATACACAAAAATAAAATGGATTTGAGACTTAAATGTGAAATCTGAAGCTGTAAAACTCCTAGAAGAGAACATAGGCAGTAATTTCTTTGACATAAGCCATAGCAACATTTTTCTAGATAGGTCTCCTAAGGCAAGGGAAATAAAAGCAAAAACAAACTATTGGAACTACATGAAAATAAAATATTTTGCACAACAAAGGAAACCATCAACAAAACAAAAAGGCAACCTGGTGAATGGGAGAAGATATTTACACATGATATATCCAATAAGGGATTCATATCCAAAATATGTAAAGAACTTATATAACTCAACACCCAAAATGAAAACAATCCAATTAATAAAATGGACAGAGGAGACCTGAATAGACAATTTTTCAGAGAAGATTTATAAGTGGCCAACAGACATATAAAAAGATACTCAACATCATTAATCATAAGGAAAATGCAGATCAAAACCACAATGAAATATTACCCTACACCTGTCAGAATGGCTAGAACCAAAAGACAAAAAAATAAGTGTTGTCAAGAATGTGGAGAAAAAGGAACCCTTATGCACTTGGTGAGAATAAAAATTGATGCAGCCATGGAAAACAATATAGACGTTCCTCAAAAAATTAAAAATAGAAATGCCATATGATCCAGTGATTCCATTACTGGGTATTTACCTAAAGAAAACAAAAACACTAATTTGAAAAGATATATGCAGCCCCATATTTATTGCAGCATTATTTACAATAGCCAAGATATGAAAGCAACCTAAGTATCTACTGATAGATGAATGGGCAAAGATGTGTGCAACTATCTATAGAGATACACACATACACATATATATGTATATACATAAACCCAATGTAATATTATGCAGCCATAAAAAAGGATGAAATCATGCAATTTGAGACAACATGGATGAATCTGAAGTGATTCAGGTCATATCTCAGGGATGTTGGATAGAGTCCCACATCAGGCTCAGGGCTCAGGGCAGAGTCTGCTTGAAATTCTCTCTCTCCCTATCCCTCTCCCCCCATGCTCCCATGCACACCCTTTCTCTCAAATAAATAAAATCTTAAAAAAAAAAAAACAAAGAAAAATGAATTAACAAAATGCAGAATCAGACCTATAAATACAGATGAGAAACTGATGGTTGCCTGAGGGAAGGGGAGTGGGAGATATAGGCTTCCCCTTATGGAATGAATGAGTCACAGGAATAAAATGCACAGCATCGGAAATACTGTCAATGATATGATTATAGTGTTGTATAGTAACAGATGGCAACTACACTTGTGAGCACAGCATAATGTATAGAAATGTTGAATCACTATGTTGTATACCTGAAACTAATGTAACATTGTATGTCACTATATTTTTTTAAAAAAGCATTAAAAAATAAAATATAGATTTATCTAATATATGCTAAAATAAAACACTGACAGATCTAATTTCAGTTTTATTGATATATTATTAGCAAATTATTAATAAAATATTTCTATAGCTTGATTATATTCTAACATGAGATTTTTATAATCTAAGTTTGGAAACTAATGAGGATGAGAGACTTGCTAGTTTTTTGAGTCAGTTCATTTCATTAGACAATTTTTAAAATGAGAAAATTTCTTAAGTAGAAATTGTTCCTGGTAAATATGCACCTAGTAATGTGCCCCCTATCATTTACAGTAACAGATATAAAATCAGATTCTTCTATCATAAAAACAGCCTGCCATTATATAAAAGCAGATAATATAATCCTGGAATCCCAGAACATGTTTAGTTTGCCAGAGTCCCTTTTAAGTTGCAAGCATAACCAGATACAATCCTTCATATGTAGTCTGACTAGTGTGAAGTTCCAAAGGACTATTATCATCCCCTGCACCATACTGCTATCAAATATTAACTTTGTAGTACTTTGTAGTGTACTCTCAGTACACTAATAAGTGAATTCAGTAAAGTTGCAGGATATAAAAACAACACACAAAACTCAACTGAGTTTCTATACATTAACAATCAATAATCCAAAAAGAAAATTAAGAAAACAATGCCATTTACAATAGCATTAAAAAGCATAAAATATTTACAGAGAAACCTAACCAAGAAGGTAAAAGCCTCAAACACTGAAAACCACAAGACATTGATAAAGAAGTTAAAAAGACACAAATTAATAGAAAGACATCCTGTGTTTATGGATTGGAAAACATAATATTGTTAAGATGTCCATACCACCTCACACCAGTCAAAATGGCTAAAATTAACAACTCAGGAAACAACAGATGTTGGTAAGGATGCAGAGAAAGGGAACCCTCTTATACTGTTGGTCGGAATGCAAACTGGTACAGCCACTCTGGAAAACAGGATGGAGAGTTCCTTGAAAAGTTAGAAATAGAGCTACTCTACAACCTAGGAATTGCACTGCTAGGTATTTATCCAAAGGATACAAACATAGTGATTTGAAGGGGCACATGCACCCCAATGTTTATAGCAGCAATGTCCACAATAGCCAAACTATGGAAAGAGCCCAGATGTCCACCGACAGATGAATGGATAAAGAAGATGTGGTATATAAATACAATGGAATATTACTCAGCCATCAAAAAACAAAATCTTGCCATTTGCAATGATGTGGATGGAACTAGAGGATATTATGCTAAGTGAAATAGGCCAGAGAAAGACAAATATCATATGATTTCATTCATATGTGGAATTTAAGAAACAAAACAGATTAACATAGGGGAAGGGAAGGAAAAATAAAATAAGATAAAAACAGAGAGGGAGGCAAATCATAAGAGATTCTTAAATATAGGGAACAAACTGAGGGTTGCTGGAGGTTGGGAGGGGTAGGGGGTAACCAGGTGATGGGCATTAAGGAGGGCACTTGATGTAATGAGCACTGGGTGTTATATGCAACTGATGAATCACTAAACTCTACCTCTGAAACTAGCAATACACTATATGTTAATTAATTTTGAATAAATTAAAGAAAAAAAGGATGTTCATACTAACCAAAGTGATCTACAGAATCAATGAAATCCCTATCAAATTTTTTTGAAGAGAAAAATCTCTTGTAAAATTCATATGGAATTTCAAAGGACAAAAACAGGCATTAAAAAGAACAAAGTTGGAGGTCTCACATTTCCTGATTCCAAAAAATATTACAAAGCCACAGTCATTAAAAAAGTGTGGTACTAGCATGAAGACAAACATATAGACCAATGGAAAAGAATAGAAAGCTCAGAAACAAACTCTCATGTATACAGTCACATAATTTTTGACAAAATGTGCCAAGACTACTTAATGGGAAAATAACAGTCTTTTTTTACAAAGGATGCTGGGAAAACTGGATATCCACATCCAAAAATAACCAAAACAAAGTTGGACTCAAACTATATACTGAAATTAACAAAATGGGTTACACATCTAAATGAAAGACCCATAAACTATAAAATTCTAGAATAAAACATCAAGAAAAGCTTCATGACATTGGATGTGGCAATGATTTCTTGGATATGATGCCAAGAGCACAGGAAATAAAAGCAAAAATAGAGAAATGGGACATTATACTAAAATGTTTCTGTGCAAAGGACACAATCAATGGAATGAAAAGGCAACCAACCTATGGAGTAGGAGAAAATATTTGCAAATCATGTATCTGATAAGGGGTTAATATCCATAATATATGAAGAACTCCTACAACTCAACTACAAAAAAAAAGCAAATAATCTGACTAAAAACTGGGCCAAAAACCTGAATAGATGTTTTTCCAAAGATAATACACAAATGTTTTTCCAAAGAAAATACACAAGCATATGAAAAGATGCTCAACATCACAAATCATTAGAGAAATGCATACCAAAACCACCTCACACCCATTTGGAGGACTATATTAGTGCTGCTGAAGATATAGGAAAAAATGGAACCCCTGTGCACTTTTGTGGGACTGTAAAAGGGCAAACCCCATTATAACACTAAAATAGTATTGCAGTTCCTTAAAAAACTAAGAATAGAATTAATTTAAGATATCCAGCAATAGCATTTCTAAATATATATCCAAAAGAATTGAAAGCAGGGTCTTGAAGAGATATTTGCTCACCATGTTCATAATGGCATTATCCACAAAAGCCAAATAGAAGCAACCCAAATACCCATCAAAGGTGAACAATATAATGGAATGTTCTTCAGTCTTAAAAGTAAAAGAACTCTATTCTGCTGGGGTTGGAGCAAGATTGGGGAGGAGTAGGAGACCTGGATTTCATCTGGTCTCAGGAATTCAGCTGGATAGGGATCAAACCATTCTGAACACCTACGAACTCAACAGGAGATCGAAGAAAAGAATAGCAACAACTCTCTGAACAGAAAAGCGACCACTTTCTGGAAGGTAGGACGTGCGGAGAAGTGAATCCGAGGCAAGATTTGGAAGGATAGATGGCGGGAGAGGGGGCCTCCTTCGGCCGCTTCTGGCAAGTGATAGAGCCGCGGAGCACAAAATCGGAACTTTTAGAAGTTGGCTCCACTGAGGGACGTCACTCCAGTGGCTAAGTGGGGGGTGGAACCCTCGTGGGACAGTGTGGTCTCAGTACCCTCGGGGTCACAGAAAGACCGGGGGTGCCTGAGTGCGGCAGAGCTCCCAGGTGTCAGAGCGGGGAAGCCGGCTGCAGAGACAGAGCTGAGGCGCGGGCTCTCAGCTCAGGGTTGCCATAAACTGTGATTGGCGACACAGTTGGGCCACTGCTCCTCCAGCAGGGACCCAACAAGCGGCAGATCCGGGGAGACTCCCCTTCCTCCCCCGGGAGGAGCAGTGCGGGAGCGCACCACAGGGATCTGCTGGGTTTGGAGACTCCAAACCCAGTCGGGCGCCAAAGATAGAAACGCTCAGTCACAGGCCGGGTGAGCACGGAGTGCGGCCGGAGACCAGGGAGACGGCAGTGATTGACTGCTTTTCTCTGGGGGCGCACTGAGGAGTGGGGCCCCAAGTTCTCGGCTCCTCCAGGGTGGAGATTGGGAGGCCGCCATTTTCACTCTCGTTCTCCAAAGCTGTACCAGAGCTTGCAGGGAACAAAAGCTCCCGAAAGCAAACCTGAGCAGATTACTTAGCCTGGACCGGCAAGGGTGGGGCAATTCCGCCTCCGGCAAAGACATTTGGGAACCACGGCAACAGGCCCCTCCCCCAGAAGTTCAGCAAGAACAGCCCGCCAAGACCAAGTTTACCGATCAATGAGAATGGCAGAACTCCAGCGCTAGGGGAATACTGCACATAGAATTCATGGCTTTTTTACCATGACTCATTAGTCTTTCAAAGTTAATTTTTTTAACTGCTTTTTTTTTTAATTTTTCTTTTTCCCTTTTTCAACCAACATCTTATCAATCCCTTTTTTTAAAAAAACATTTTTATTTTTCATTTTTAGAGTCATATTCTCTCCCTTCATAGTAGTGAACCTTATTTTTGGTATATATATAAGTTGTTCTCTCTTTTTAAAATTTGAGATACAGTTTCTTCTAACAGATCAAAATATCCCCTAAATCTCTAGTGTATGGCTTTGTTCTAGTCTCCTGCCTGATCATATTTTCTCCCTTTTTTTTTTCATTCTTTCTTTTTTTTATTCCTCTTCTTTCTTTTTTCAAGCACCTTATCAATTCCTTTTTTAAAAATTTTTATAATTTTCATCTTTATAGTCATATTCCATCCCTTCATTGTATCAACCCTTATTTTGTACATATATAAATCTTCCTTTCTTTAAAATTTTAGGAGGCACTTTCTTCTAACAGACCAAAATACACCCAAAATCTAGTGTGTGGCACTGACCTATGCACCAGCCTGATCATATTTGATCATATTCTGTTTTTTTTGTTTTGTTCTGTTGTTTGTTTTTATCTTTTTCTTTTTCTTTTTTTCTCTTTCTTTTTTCTTTCTTTCCCTTTCTTTTCCCCTGGTTTCAGGTCTTTTCTGATTTGTTTAGAGTATATTTTCTGGGGACGTTGTTAACCTGTTAGCATTTTGTTCTCTCATTCATCTATTCTCCTCTGGACAAAATGACTAGATGAAAAAGTCACCTCAACAAAAAGAACAAGAGGTAGTACTGTCTGCCAGGGACCTACTCAATATGGACATTAGTACGATGTTGGAACTAGAGTTCAGAATCATGATTTTAAAGATACTAGCTGGGCTTGAAAAAAACATGGAAGTTATTAGAGAAACCCTTCCTGGAGAAATAAAAGAACTAAAATCTAACCAAGTTGAAATCAAAAAGCCTATTAATGAGGTGCAATAAAAAATGGGGGCACTGACTGCTAGGATAAATGAGGCAGAAGAGAGAATCAGCAATATAGAAGAACAAATGATGGAAAAGAAAGAAGCTGAGAAAAAGAGAAATAAACAACTACTGGATCACGAGGGCAGAATTTGAGAGATAAGTGATACGATAAGACAAAACAACATTAGAATAATTGGGATCCCAGAAGAAGAAGAAAGAGAGAGAGGGGCAGAAGGTATATTGGAGCAAATTATAGCAGAGAACTTCCCTAATGTGGGGAAGGAAACAGGCATCAAAATCCAGGAGGCACAGAGAACCCCTCTCAAAATCAATAAAAATAGGTCAACACTCCGAAATCTAATAGTAAAACTTAGGAGTCTCAGAGACAAAGAGAAAATCCTGAAAGCAGCTCGGGAGAAGAGATATGTAACCTATAATGGTAGAAACATTAGATTGGCAGCAGACCTATACACAGAGACCTGGTAGGCCAGAAAGGACTGGCAGGATATCTTCAGAGCACTAAACGAGAAAAATATGCAGCCAAGAATACTACATCCAGCTAGGCTGTCGTTGAAAATAGAAGGAGAGATCAAAAGCTTCCAGGAGAAACAAAAACTAAAGCAATTTGCAAACACGAAACCAGCCCTCCAAGAAATATTGAAAGGGGTCCTCTAAGCAAAGAGAGAGCCTAAAAGCAGCATAGACCAGAAAGGAACAGACAATATATAGTAACAGTCACCTTACAGGCAATACAGTGCCACTAAATTCATATCTTTCAATAGTTACCCTGAATGTAAATGAGCTAAACGTCCCAATCAAAAGACACAGGCTATCAGATTGGATTAAAAAACAAGACCCATCTATACGCTGTCTGCAAGAGACTGATTTTAGACCCAAAGACACCCCCACATTGAAAGTGAGGGGGTGGAAACCCATTTACCATGCTAATGGACGCCAAAAGAAAGCTGGGGTGGCAATCCTTAAATCAGATAAATTAGATTTTAAACCAAAGACTGTAATAAGACATGAGGAAGGACACTATATCCTACTTAAAGGGTCTATCCAACAAGAAGATCTAACAATTGTAAATATCTATGCCCCTAACATTGGAGCAGCCAATTATATAAGCCAATTAATAACAAAAGCAAAGAAACACATCGACAACAATACAATAATAGTGGGGGACTTTAACACCCCCCTGACTGAAATGGACAGATCATCTAAGCAAAAGATCAACAAAGAAATAAAGACTTTAAATGACACACTGGACCAAATGGACTTCACAGACATAGTCAGAACATTCCATCCCAAAGCAACGGAATACACATTCTTCTCTAGTGCCCATGGAACATTCTCCAGAATAGATCACATCCTAGGTCACAAACCAGGTCTCAACTGGTGCCAAAAGATTGGGATTATTCCCTGCATATTTTCAGACCACAGTGCTTTGAAACTAGAACTCAATCACAAGAGGAAAGTTGGAAAGAACTCAAAGACATGGAGGCTAAAGAGCATCCTACTAAAGAATGAATGGGTCAACCAGGAAATTAAAGAATTTAAAAAATTCATGGAAACCAATCAAAATGAAAACACAACTGTTCAAAATCTTTGGGATGCAGCAAAAACAGTCCTAAGAGGAAAGTATATAGCAATACAAGCCTTTCTCAAGAAACAAGAAAGGTTTCAAATACACAACCTAACCCTACACCTAAAGGAGCTAGAGAAAAAACAGCAAATAAAGCCTAAACCCAGCAGGAGAAGAGAAATAATAAAGATCAGAGCAGAAATCAATGAACTAGAAACCAAAAGAACAGTAGAACAGATCAACGAAACTAGGAGCTGGTTCTTTGAAAGAATTAACAAGATTGATAAACCCCTGGCCAGACTTATCAAAAAGAAAAGAGGATTTTATCAACAAAATCATGAAAGAAAGAGGAGAGATCACAACCAACACCAAAGAAATACAAACAATTATAAGAACATATTATGAGCAACTATATGCCAGCAAATTAGATAACCTGGAAGAAATGGATACATTCCTAGAGACGTATCAACTACCAAAATTGAACCAGGAAGAAAGAGAAAACCTGGACAGACCTATAACCACTAAGGAAATTGAAGCAGTCATCAATAATCTCCCAACAAACAAAAGCCCAGGGCCAGATGGCTTCCCAGGGGACTTCTACCAAACATTTAAAGAAGAATTAATACCTATTCTCCTGAAACTGTTCCAAAAAATAGAAATGGAAGGAAAACTTCCAAACTCATTTTATGAGGCACCATTACCTTGATCCCAAAACCAGACAAAGACCCCAACAAAAAGGAGAATTACAGACCAATATCCTTGATGAACAGGGATGCAAAAATTCTCACCAAAATACTAGCCAATAGGATCCAACAGTACATTAAAAGGATTATTCACCATGACCAAGTGGGATTTATCCCTGGGCTGCAAGGCTGGTTCAACATCCGCAAATCAATCAACGTGATACAATACATTAACAAAAGAAAGAACAAGAATCATACGATCCTCTCAATAGATGCAGAAAAAGCATTTGACAAAGTACAGCATCCTTTCTTGATCAAAACTCTTCAGAGTATAGGGATAGAGGGTACCTACCGCAATATCATAAAAGCCATCTATGAAAAACCTACAGCGAATATCATTCTCAATGGGGAAAAGCTGAGAGCTTTCCCCCTAAGGTCAGGAACGTGGCAGGGATGTCCACTATCACCACTGCTATTCAACATAGTATTAGAAGTCCTAGCCACAGCAATAAGACAACAAAAAGAAATCAAAGGCATCCAAATCAGCAAAGAGGAAGTCAAACTCTCACTGTTTGCAGATGCTATGATACTTTATGTGGAAAACCCAAAAGACTCCACCCCAAAACTGCTAGAACTCATACAGGAATTCAGTAAAGTGGCAGGATATAAAATCAATGCCCAGAAATCAGTGGCATTCCTATACACCAGCAACAAGACAGAAGAGAGAGAAATTAAGGAGTCGATCCCATTTACAATTGCACCCAAAACCATAAGATACCTAGGAATAAATCTAGCCAAAGAGGCAAAGGATCTGTACTCAGAAAACTATAAAATACTCATGAAAGAAATTGAGGAAGACACAAAGGAATGGAAAAACGTTCCATGCTCATGGACTGGAAGAACAAACATTGTGGAGATGTCAATGCTACCTAGAGCAATCTACACATTCAATGCAATCCCCATCAAAATACCATCCACTTTTTTCAAAGAAATGGAACAAATAATCCTAAAATTTGTATGGAACCAAAAGAGACCTCGATTAGCCAGAGGAATGTTGAAAAAGAAAAGCAAACCTGGCAGCATCACAATTCCGGACTTCCAGCTCTATTACAAAGCTGTCATCATCAAGACAGTATGGTACTGGCACCAAAACAGACACATAGATCATTGGAACAGAATAGAGAGCCCAGAAATGGACCCTCAACTCTATGGTCAACTCATCTTTGACAAAGCAGGAAAGAATGTCCAATGGAAAAAAGACAGTCTCTTCAACAAATGGTGTTGGGAAAATTGGACAGCCACATGCAGAAGAATGAAACTGGACCATTTCCTTACACCACACACAAAAATAGACTCCAAATGGTTGAAAGACCTAAACGTGAGACAGGAGTCCATC